>NC_042977.1:23666836-24266836 GCF_901001165.1 Salmo trutta
ATGACCTTATCACTACTCACTTTCCTGCCTAATTTCTCTCAGAAATGCAAACGGTTTCCTCTGGCCATAATGTATTTGTGGCAGCTCAGCATACAGTAACTGGATTACTGGCATTCTCAAATCTGAACGTGAAACATTGGGTAAACCCTATTGATTAGCGGTAAGTGTCTTTATTTCCATACAGTCAACACGACACAAGCTAATTTTAAACTTCCCCTCGCTGAAAGTAAGCTTTAATAATGTGTGTTGCTGGAGATTTTATCTTGCTCCATTACTCTGCTGATACCCTTGTACCCTTGTACCCATTAGGAGATTAGGTGGGCTGTTCATGTTCGGCAGTGATATTCATCCAAGTTCTCTGTGGATCTAGGTTGTGTTGTGGTTTCACCTAGAATAGGAATGTTTGAAACGTCTATTACTCGTTTGGAAAGGAATTAAGTTTCAAATACAATAGGCTTTTCATTATTTGCTGTATTCTATGTTTTGAACTTGTATAATCATGATGCCAGGTGTAGTGGGGGGTTAGTCTCGCTATACTGCATGTAAACTAGTTTTGATACAATAACGCTAGTCTATTTTAACTGAACTAGTAGGGTTTTGCCATCACTTATACTGTATGTCATCACTTATACAGTGTGTCATCACTTATACAGTATCACTTATATAGTATTCCTAAGCCTGAATCTCCACACATCTCTGGGATTGATTTTTAACAGCATTTTATGTCAGTGCTTGTCCCTAAAATGCTGATAGTTCAACTTTATCAGTCAATAAATACAGGTCTAAAATCTCAGGGAGAGTCTATGACGAGCTTATCCTTGACCTGTCAGACAGAGTCTCTTCCTCTAACTCAGAACCTCAGGCACAGACGAGATGCTAGAGCTGAGTGAACCGCCAAAGCCAGTTAATCTGTTGCTTCATACGCCCAGTCTTAGGCTCTGAGCAGTGCTGGAAATCTTCACTTCCATGAATTGCCATTGATAATGCCCCTCCAAGATGAGAGCATATGCTGGGGATGAGGTGCTCCTGTTATATTATACAGAATATTTTGGATTTTTGTGTGTGTTGTATTAGACAATATCCCAAGTACAAGTTCTGTCTGAAAGCCTTTGATCTCCTTATATTGATACGTTTTCTGATGAAATTGTTTCTTTGTTAGGTTTATGTATATCAAGGTGTGGATGAAACAGAATAAATATTAATGTGAAAAATGCATATTCATTAGAATGAAAACAATGATTTCACTACTCTATGCATATATTGAGGTGTAATTTATTTTCTTAATTCATATGCATTCTTAATTAATCTGACAATGTGAACTGAGAGTGAAATGTGCTGCAATAATACAGTAATAATAACCCAAGGCCTTCTCATTACTTCAAACATCACTATAATGTTCTCTTTATATCTCAAGGACTATTGCTAGTACAGCACTGATACCTTATGCATTTATTTATCTGCATTTCTATCAGCTGTTTAGTTTCTGCAGAAATATCATGCTGCTTATGAATAAAATGTTCCTCTGTAGGAAACACTGTAGTGAATATCTGTTCACAACATGTTCAGATCTCAGTGATTTGTGTTGCTTTTTTGCAGTGATGTAAAGTATTTAAGTAAACATTTTTAGGGTATCTGTACTTTACTTATGTTTTTTACTTTTATTTATGTTTTTGACAACTTTTACTTCACTACATTCCTAAAGAAAAGAATGTACTTTTTACTCCATACATTTTTCCTGACACCCAAAAGTACTAGTCACATTTTGAATGCTTAGCAGTACAGGAAGATGGTGCAATTTACGCACTTATCAAGATAACATCCCTAGCATCTTATTGCTCTGATCTGACAGACTCACTAAACACAAATGCTTCGTTTTGTAAATGATGTCTGAGTGTAGGAGTGTGCCCCTGGCTATCCGTAAATAGAAGAAGAAAAACAAGAAAATGGTGCTGCCTGGTTTGCTTAATATAAGGAATTGTTTTATTATTTATACTTTTACTTTTGATACATCATTATATTTTAGGAATTGCATTTACTTTTGATACTTAAGTATATTTAAACCAAATACTTTTAGACTTTTACTCAAGTAGTGTTTTACTGGATTACTTTTACTTGAGTGCATTAAGGTATCTTTACTTTTACTCAAGTATGACCCTCGGGTACTTTTTCCACCACTGCTTTTGAGCAAGGGTAGCAGTCACTTACTCTGTTTTGAAACACATTTGAAACACATTTCATTCACTGCTGTTAAAATGTTCTTCATGTTGAAAGCAAGAAACAGCACTGTGGTTGCTCAGTTGTCACAACATCAGCATCAGATACTTGAAAAGAAGATGAGGATATAGCAGCAGTCCTCCAGTCCTGTAGATTTGCTGACCAGCTAGGTCTAGGCTTGTGTTGTGATTAGAGGACTCCATGGGAAAGCAAACAAGAGGTGTTGGTTGGCCAAAATAAGAAACTCCTCCCCAGTCATGCGTACAGATAGGATTCTAGGGGTGGGATCTAATCCCTGGGGTACATTCAGTTTGTTTCAACGTTTGCTACGTTGTATGACGGTTTGTACTGAAGGACATGTTTTCCCAAAACGGTGTGCACCGTTCTTCAACAGTTGTTTGATGGGTGTGGCCTGATCAATATAGATGTGACCATTTGAAATCGCAAAACTCACATGCAGCACATCTCCCTCTCTGGGACACCACAATCACACCGTTCTTCAACTGGTCGTTCAGCACAGTATCGTTTTCATATAATCAAATGTTGACTTTGCAGCCTGAATGGAGGATGTTTTATGTACTAACCAGTCGCTGGGGAACACGAGTGTGTTCCCCAGTGGCAAATGCCAATGGCAAATGACAAAAGACGTATGGAATAATAATGCCGCCCTGCGGCAGGAAGGCTACCAACGGGAGCTCACAGACCACACCTGTCCTACAAGTGTCGTCTCTCACGGTCTGGGCCAGGGTTCAATTAGACTGTTTGTTTGTAGGTCAAGATGCAGATGTCGGCAGCAGAACAAACTTCAGTCACAGTTAAAGACTAGTTAGATTGTTACCACAGCATAACTTGCTAGCTAGCTGAAATGATCAGCTGATAGCCCCCCCCCACTCTTTTTCCTCTCTGAGTAGTAGGTTAGCTAGCTTGCTTACAGTGGGATATGTGTGTTTTTGCAAATATGCGTATGTGGGATTGATTTTTAGAAATTTGGCTTAATTAATTTGGTATTTCAATTCAGAGAAAAACGAAAAATGAAACCCTAAGGGTTTCCGTTAGGATGGAATGGAAAATATGGCACTGATTGTCGGGAGTAGGCTACAGGATTGGAGGATTCTAAATTGTTTTCCTTCATTAGACAACTTTGTTCCAATATGTCACGTTCTGACCAGTAAAGGGGTTATTTGTTATTGTAGTTTGGTCAGGACGTGGCAGGGGGGTGTTTGTTTTATGTGGTTCGGGGTTTGTTGTTATATGTGTTTATGTAGAGGGATGTTTGTTTAGAGTATTCCGGGGTTTTGGTCGATGTTCTATGTTAGTGTATTTCTATGTTCAGTCTAGTCTATTTATTTCTATGTTTAGTTTATTGATTTGGCCTTCAATTGGAGGCAGCTGTTCCTCGTTGCCTCTTATTGAAGGTTCTATATTGAGGGGTGGTTTTTGTATGGGTTTTGTGGGAAGTTGTGTTTGCATAGCTGTGTTTAGCCTGTAATCCTGTTCGTTCGATCGTTTTCTTGTTTTGTTTGTTACGTGTTCAATAAAGTTAAGATGAGCACTCAACCCGCTGCATTTTGGTCCACTACCTACGACGACCGATACAGAACTTCCCACCACCAATGGATCAAGCAGCGGGGAAAGGAGCAACAGAGGAATTATGTGGACTATTCGGAAACTTGGACATGGGAGGAGATTCTGGACGGGGCTGGACCATGGCACCAGGCTGGGGAATATCGTTGCCCACCGGAGGAGATAGAGGCAGCCAAGGCGGAGCGACGCCGGTATGAGGCTCTATACACACGGTTGGCATTTAAGCCTGAGAGGCAGCCCCAATACTTTTTTTGGGGGGGGCACACGGGTAGTTTGGCTGGGCCAGTGTTAAGCCCCAAGCCAACTCCCCGTGCTTACCGGAGGCAGCATGTTACTGGTCAGGCCCCGTGCTATGGGGGGAGGCGCACGGCGTCGAGGCCGAGCATTCACAGGCCAGTGTGCGCGGTGCCAGCGCCCCACATTTGCCAGGGGGAAGCGGGCATCCAGCCAGTAAGGGTGGTGCCAGTACTGCGCTCGGGACCGCCAGTGCGCCTTCACGGCCCAGTGGATCCTGTTCCCGCTCCTTGCACTAGCCCTGAGGTGCGTGTTTCCAGTCTGGCACATCAAAAGCCAGCACCACGCACCAGCCTTCCAGTGCGTCAGCCCAGTCCAACTCGTCCTGTTCCTGCTCCTCACACTAGCCCTGAGGTGCGTGTATCCAGTCTGGCATATCCAAAGCCAGTCCCACGCACCAGGCTTCCAGTGCGTCAGCCCAGTCCAACTCGTCCTGTTCCTGCTCCTCGCACTAGCCCTGAGGAGCGTGTCTCCAGTCTGGTACCTCCACTACCAGCCCCACGCATCAGGCTTCCAGTGCGTCAGCCCAGTCCAGAGCTTCCGACGACAGTAACCCGTCCAGAGCTTCCGGCAATAGTGCCTCGTCCAGAACTTCCGGCAACAGTGCCCCGTCCAGAACTTCCGGCAACAGTGCCCCGTCCAGAGTGTCCGGCAACAGTGCCCCGTCCAGAGTGTCTGGCGACAATGCCCCGTCTAGAGACGGCCCACAGTCCGGAACCGAGTGAGACGGCCTACAGTCCGGAACCAAGTGAGACAGCCTACAGTCCGGAACCGAGTGAGACAGCCTTCAGTCCGGAACCGAGTGAGACCGCCTACAGTCCGGAACCGAGTGAGACGGCCTACAGTCCGGAACCGAGTGAGACGGCCTACAGTCCGGAACCGAGTGAGACGGCCTACAGTCCGGAACCGAGTGAGACGGCCTACAGTCCGGAACCGAGTGAGACGGCCTACAGTCCGGAACCGAGTGAGACGGCCTACAGTCCGGAGCCGAGTGAGACGGCCTACAGTCCGGAGCCGAGTGAGACGGCCTACAGTCCGGAGCCGA
Organism: Salmo trutta; assembly: GCF_901001165.1. Classification (NCBI taxonomy): domain Eukaryota; kingdom Metazoa; phylum Chordata; class Actinopteri; order Salmoniformes; family Salmonidae; genus Salmo; species Salmo trutta. The sequence continues at coordinate 23,671,974 of NC_042977.1, forward strand.
GTGAGACGGCCTACAGTCAGAAACCGAGAGAGACGGCCCACAGCTCAGAGCCGAGAGAGTCGCCCTACGGTCCGGAATCGACGCAGCGAGAGTCGCCCGACAGTCCGGAATCGACGTAGCGAGAGTCGCCTGACAGTCCGGAATCGGCGCAGCCAGAGTCGCCCTTCAGCCCGAGGTCTCCAGCAATGCACATCAGCCTGAGGTCTCCAGCAACGCACATCAGCCCGAGGTCTTCAGCGATGCGCCATAGCACAGAGACTTCGGGAGGGGTAACATTAAATATGTATTCAGCGGGGATGGACAGGTTAGGTGGGGGACTAAGGCCAGAGCCTGAGCCACATCCACAGTAGGAGGATTGGGAAGGGGGGGTGTAGCACGGGAACCGTCAGTGACGGCAGCCACCCTCCCTTCCCTCCCTTTAGTTTGGGGGGTTTATTTTTGTGTTTATTTTTTATTTTTGTGAGGTGCATCCGTGGTCTGCACCTTTGGGGGGGTACTGTCACGTTCTGACCAGTAAAGGGGTTATTTGTTATTGTAGTTTGGTCAGGACGTGGCAGGGGGTGGTTGTTTTATGTGGTTCGGGGTTTGTTGTTATATGTGTTTATGTAGAGGGGTGTTTGTTTAGAGTATTCCGGGGTTTTGGTCTATGTTCAATGTTAGTGTATTTCTATGTTCAGTCTAGTCTATTTATTTTTATGTTTAGTTTATTGATTTGGCCTTCGATTGGAGGCAGCTGTTCCTCATTGCCTCTGATTGAAGGTCCAATATAGAGGGGTGGTTTTTGTATGGGTTTTGTGGGAAGATGTGGTTGCATAGCTGTGTTTAACCTGTAATCCTGTTCGTTTGATCGTTTTCTTGTTTTGTTTGTTACGTGTTCAATAAAGTTAAGATGAGCACTCAACCCGCTGCATTTTGGTCCACTACCTACGACGACCGTTACACAATATTTCTGTAAATCAGTGATATTTATTCCCATAGTAATTCGCTATGGATCTATAACTAAATCAAAATCTGAATTTTGAAAGAGTATTTTTTAATGGAATTCTAAGCATCACCCCAGTCAAAACAGGCTCTGTGAACGTTTGATTCCATTAATTTGCTATGGGCTCGCGCTAGTGTTCTAGTTTAGCCAACGTTCTTAAGCCTGTTTTTCAGCCTTGGGTGAATTTTGACTCGTTCTATTGTCCAGCCTATAGATAGCCAGAGCGAATTTACAAAAGCACCCGAATTTAGAAAGCACAACGACTATACCATTTAGCTCAGAATGACGAGAATAATCAAGTCAATTAACATTGGGAAGTTAGATAGCCTATAATTAATATACTGGCAAGTTTGATGTATAACTACTAACGTTAGGTAGCTAGCTAACATACCGGTACATACATACTGCTGTAATGATATGCTATGTGGTTCGTAAGGACAATTGTCAGTCAACATAATGTGTAAGGTAACTTATTTGAAAAGTCATTACTTTATTACATTGAGTAGCAAGCTACCCCTTGTTCGTTAGGGCAAAACTGGTTTGTGATAGGAAGGGGGGGGTTCACACTATTCTTTAGTAAAGGTTGAATAGTCTATTGTTCAGCTATTAGCCCCCTCCCCAATTTGCAACAATTTGTTCCCCATCTCATTCCTTTCCTTCTTCCACATGTCATCATTCTGCTCCTGAGTAGCTTTTTGTCAAGAGCAAAACCTTTTTTATTTTCAATCAAAAATAATAGTTCTGAAAGCAACTTTTTTCCGACACAAAGGAAGTCAAAGCGGACACCTACGAAGATGGCATCTCAGGTAAGCAGCACTGGGCTGTATTGAAGTATCCTAAAAATGACATCCGCTGCTTTAGATTGAACGGTCATATCTCAGTTGTTGTTTTCATGTCTATAAAAAATAAGATGTTGATCTAGCCCTCTATATTTAAATGTTTCAGGTACACTCCGATAGGTGTCTGCATCACATACAGTATCTTCTATTGACATTATCTTCTATTGTTTGTCCTCATGTCTGTTTTTCAGCGTAAAGTACTCTGTAGCCACTTAGTGTGGACTCCAGGTGAGACCACACACACACAATATCAGTCTCTCTTCTTCACTTCATCCCTCGCCCCCTTCTCCCTAAATCCTCTAGGTTATATCAGCTATTTTGGTGAACCACTCCCGCATCTCAACTCGCTGACACAGAGGGCACAGCATAATCATAGGTGTGATGTCACATGGTCAACAGGAAGTATTATTAAAGAGATGCTTTACATTGAAATACAGACAGAGATGTAGTAGTCCCAGAGTGACTGACCGTGTCAGAATAAAAAAACAAGACTTAATCATGCTCGCTCTCTATCCATCAGTCACTCGTCTGCATGTATGTTTTGATGTGAGAGAGGAAGCCAGTCCCATCATCACCACCTCACCCGCTCTTAAGATAACCTTTGGTCCAACTGGGGGCCCAAGGCTGGTTAGGAGACACCGCAATTGTGATGAACTGAGAGAATATTAGGGTAGCACTGTAATTAATGAATCATATGCTGTCTGCCGCTGTTCTTACCTCTTTCCCTTTCTGTCTTCTACACCTCTCTCCCCACCTCGTCTTTCTTCTGCGTTTTATAATGCCGGAACCACACCTATGTGCATTGAAGTACAGATTGAACTTGTATTTATGATATTACAATTATCATAATTATAATGCATTTATTATGCATTTATAACACCTGGATAATGAACTTCTTTCAATTAAGTGTTTCACATTCTCCACTGGTTGAAATTAAGTATTTTATTGAAATATTATCCTGTGCCCTCAGATTAATGCAGATGAAGGGAGTTCGATATGCATAGTTTTTTTCTGTATATATGAATTACAAATCAATCATGTTTCTAGTCTATTGCATAGTTACAATGTGTAATCATTGATGTCCCAGGAGCCGGAGTGGTAAACACTGTTGAAGTGTATAATTGTAATACATACAATACATCATTCAAATAATGGACGTTGATATGACTGAAAAAGAATGTCTCAGAGATTCATACCTGAACCACACCTTTACTTGCCAAGGAAGAGTACATGATCAGTGAACATATTCAATGTACAGGCTACAATGTGGGAATCTCATTCGTGGTAATATCTACAGTACATGTATATAGGACTTGCATCCTTAGCACAATAAAGTTATTATATTCTACTCTATCCATATGTAACAGTATAGCTTCCGTCCCTCTCCTCGTCCCTACCTGGGTTCGAACCAGGGACACTCTGCACACATCGACAACAGCCACCCTCGAAGCATTGTTACCCATTGCTCCAAAAAAGCCGCGGCCCTTGCAGAGCAAAAGGAACTACTTCAAGATCTCAGAGCGAGTGACGTCATCGATTGAAACGCTATTAGTGCGCACCCCGCTAACTAGCTAGCCAGCTAGCTAGCCATTTTTCACCGGTTACACCTGACTTGAAAAAAAACTAAATATACACAATGAGATATTTGGCGAAATAGAACAGCATGCCTCTCCATAGGAAAACAATGGGGGGAGCTCAGCGTTTTCACACCGGTTACACATAGGCTTCATTAAGGGATCCCTTAACGCTCGAATCCTGTCAGCGGGATAGATTTGACAACATCCGGTGAAATTGCAGAGCACCAAATTCAAACTACAGAAATATAAATATTTAACATTCATATAAATACAAGTGTAATACATCAAAATAAAGATTAACTTCTTGTTAGTCCAGCCGCTGTGTCAGATTTCAAAAAGGCTTTATGGCGAAAGCACACCATGTGATTATCTGAGCACAGCTCCCCGCACACAAAAACATGAACATTTTTTTCAACAAAAGTCAGAAATAGCGATATAATAAATGCCTTACCTTTGAAGATCTTCATCTTTTTGCAATCCCAAAATGTCTCAGTGACACAATGAATGGTCATTTTGTTCGATAAATTCCTTCTTTATATCCCCAAAATGTCAATTTATTTGGCGCGTTGGATTTAGAAATACACCGGTTTCAACTTGCCCAACATGACTACAATATATCTAATAAGTTCCCTGTAAACTTGGTCCAAACATTTCAAACAACGTTTCTAATCCAACCTTAGGTACCCTAAAATGTAAATAATCGATAAAATTTAAGATGGAATAAACAGTTTCCAATACCGAAGAAAAACAACGAGGAGTGCGCTCCTGTTCACGCGCACCAAAAGACTTGAGTCCATCTGAGTGACACATGGAAAGAATAGGACTACTTCTTCATTTCTTTAAAGAAAAACATCAAACAATTTCTAAAGACTGTTGACATCTAGTGTAAGCCATAGGAACTGCAATCTGGGCCCTAATAAATCAGGTTTCCCATAGAAAAGCATTGGAAAACACAATGACCTCAACAACAAAAAATTCCCTGGATGGATTGTGCTCGGGGTTTCACCTGCCAAGTAATTTCTGTTATACTCACAGACATTATTTTAACATTTTTAGAAACTTTAGCATGTTTTCTATCCAATACTTCGATGCATATGCATATCCTAGCTTCTGGGCCTGAGAAACAGGCAGTTTACTTTGGGCACGCTTTTCATCTGGTCATGAAAATACTGCCCCCTATCCCAAAGAAGTTTTAATGCCATTCAGACTTGAAGTTGATACAACAACTATGATAGCTGAGGTTCATAGATTTGTATGAATATTAGTTCAGAACCGAACGTTTTAGGGTCCATACACTGATCGGCTACATACTGTAGCTAGCTACATATCCATAGGCATACAGTTAATATTATCCTCCATTACATAATATGCAAGTGAATAGTTAGCTATGTTACTTCAGCTGCATTTTAAGGCAAGCTGACCCAATTGTACAATCAATTTGCAGTAAATGCTTTAGCTAGCTAGATTCTTTACATCCACTGTTTCACAAGACGGCAGCCTGGTTTGCTGGTTTTCACAGGAGTCCCTAAACCATGAAACAACATGAATTACAAATTAATTCTCCCAACACTAGCTAGCTGGCTAATGTTAGCTAGTCAGATAACTTGCTAAATAGCAATTTTCATAAATTAACTTTATGACAAAAAAATATGCACAAACGTTTGTCTCTACATTAACTAACATATTCCTCTCAATTGTACATTTTGTCAGCCATCTTCACCCAGGGACGGGTGGATCGCGTCAAAATTCGTCATTGGAACCACTCGATATGATTGGTCATATTAAAACCTTGGGACCCAAATGCATAATGAGTGCTCTAACTCCCCCTTGTGGTGGTCTGGAGCTGTGATGCTGGGTATCTTTAAGTCCCGCGGTGCAAGCTCGCAACTTTTAAAGGAGGAACCACTGTATATGCTGCATTCATAACAAGTGGGAAACTCGGAAAACACTATTTGTAATGTGGGAGCAACAATTTTGTGTATTCAAGTTCTTTGAAGTCTGTGAGAAACACTGATTGGCTAATAGTAAACAAGCTGTGTCAACCATAAACTAAAAGTACAGCTATCATACTCACAAACAAATTATAGTTTTCAAAACCAACGTGGTTTCAGAACATTTACTATTATTATGTATGTAAATCTGAGACACTCCATTTAGAATGATATGTTACAGCATGTATGGCATGTATTAATTTTCGGATGTCCATGTTACAAATTACAATTCGTATTATGTATTACGAATTAGAAAAATATAAAATGTGTTATGAATTTGTAAAACGTACAATATTTAACGAATTTGCAAAAGGTATGAAAAAGAATTATGGTTATGGTTAGGGTTAGAGGAAGCTAACATGCTAAGTAGTTGCAAAGTAGATAAAAAGTTATAAGTAGGTGAAAAGTTGCTAATTAGCTGAAATGCTAAAGTTCGCCGTGCTAATATTCAAATCTGGCAAACTTTGGGTTGCTAGATATTCGCGTTATACGCCCACCCAACCATCCTGACCAACCACCCACCCGACTTTCGTTTTTTAAGTAACCATCTGTCTTATGTATCATACCAAATGTAACATATCATAATAATTTGAATGGCGGATTTACATTTAATATGTTACGTCTAGTCTATGAGACCAAGCTGTCAAATCAAATCAAGTCAAAGTTTATTTGTCACGTGCGCCGAATTCAACATTACAGTGAAATGCTTACTTACAGGCTCTAACCAATGATGCGAAAAAAAGGTGTGTGTGTGTGTGTGTGTGTGTGTCAAAAATGCTGTTATCGAGGTAATTTCTTTAGTATGTGATGTCAGAGTTCAGCATCTGGGAGTAATCAGAGCTCAAAGAGGATAGACACGTTTCACACTAGTAATTACCAGTGGTATTTGAATTTATTATGAATCCTCATTAGCTATTTTTACCTGTTTTTTAAATCTAATTTTATTGTTTGCATGAGTTACTTGACGTGGAATAGAGTTTTGTGTAGTCATGGCTCTATCTAGTAGTGTGCGCCTCCAATAGTCTGTTCTGGACTTGGGGACTGTGAAGAGACCTCTGGGGGCATGTCTCGTTATTATGGACAAACCTCTCCCCATCTTAGCTACTGTTTCATCAGTGTGCTCTGACCTTGACAGTTTTCAATCCGGGTTTACTCCAAGCAGTATAGTCTCCTCAACTTGCTCAATTTCCACATTATTCATTACAAGATTTAGTTCAGGTTTAGGGGTTTTCTGAATGATTGGTCCCAAATACAATGCTTTTAGTTTTTTAAATACTTAGGACTAACTTATTTATTGCCTCCCATTCTGAAACTGACTGCAGCTCTTTGTTAAGTGTTGCAGTGATTCCACTTGCTGTGGTAGTTAACGTGTATAGTGTTGAGTCATCAGCATATACAGACACACAGGCTTTACTCAGAGCCTGTGGCAGGTCATTAGTAAATATTTTAAAAAGTAAGGGGCCTCGACAGCTGCCCATTATTAAAGAACACCCTCTTTGTTCTGTTAGACAGGTAACTCCCAATCCCCAATATAGCAAGGGATGTAAAAGCTATAACTCATATGTTTTTCCAGCAGCAGATTATGATTGATAATGTCAAAAGCTGCACTAAAGTCTAACAAATAGCTCCCACAATCTTTTTACTATCAATTTCTCTCAGCCAATTGACATATATGTTGAATTTTTTTATTTTATTTTTATCTGTTATTTTACCAGGTAAGTTGACTGAGAACACATTCTCATTTACAGCAACAACCTGGGGAATAGTTACAGGGGAGAGGAGGGGGATGAATGAGCCAATTGTAAACTGGGGGTTGATAGGTGACTGTGATGGTTTGAGGGCCAGATTGGGAATTTAGCCAGGACACCGGGGTTAAAACCTGTACTCTTACAATAAGTGCCATGGGATCTTTAATGATCTCAGAGAGTCAGGACACCCGTTTAACGTCCCATCCGAAAGACAGCACCCTACACAGGGTGCCCTGGGGCATTGGGATATTTTTTTAGACCAGAGGAAAGAGTGCCTCCTGCTGGTCCTCCAACACCACTTCCAGCAGCATCTGGTCTCCCATCCAGGGACTGACCAGGACCAACCCTGCTTCGCTTCAGAAGCAAGCCAGCAGTGGTATGCAGGGTGGTATGCTGCTAAATGCCCTTCCCTATAAGCGTGCTGAAAATCTGTTGTTAATTTGTTTACCATGAACGAGCACTGTATCTGGTCAAACACCATTTTTTCCAAAAGTTTACCAAGGGTTGGTTACAGGCTTATTTGTCGGCTGTTTGTGCCAGTAAAGGGTGCTTTGCTATATTTGGGTAGAGGAATGACTTTTGCTTCCCTCCAGGCCTGAGGGCACACACTTTCCTGTAGGCTTAGATTGAAGAAATGGCAAATAGGAGTGTCAATATCGTCTGCTATCATCCTCAGTAATTTTCCATCCAAGTTGTCAGACCCAGGTGGCTTGTCATTGTTGCTAGACAACAATAATTTTTTCACCTCTTCCACACTCAGTTCACGGAATTTAAAATGACATCGCTTGTCTTTCATAATTTGGTTAGTTATGCATGGATGTGTAGGTTCTGAATTAGTTGTTGGCATGTCCTGCCTAAGTTTGCTAACCTTGCCAATGAGGGCCATCTGATTCAATGATTGACTGAGCCGCGTTTGCCTTTTTGCCTAATCATTTCATGTAAGGTGTTCCAAAGCTTTTTACTATAATTTTTTTATGTAATTTATCTTTTTTTCATATTACAGTTTCTTCTTCTTTTTGTTCAGTTTAGTCACATGATTTCTTAATGTACAGTATGTTTTCCAATCGGCTGTGCAGCCATACTTATTTGCCATTAATTTTGCTTCATCCCTCTCAACCATAAAATTGTTAAATTCCTCATAAATCCACACTGATTTAACAGTTTTTACAATCATTTTCTTAATGGGCGTATGCTTATTAGTAACTGGAATGAGCAATTTCATAAATGTTTAAAATGGAGCGTCTGGTTGCTCATCATTACACACCACAGACCAGCAACTATTCATTACATCTTCAACATAGGAATCACAAAACGTTTTGTATCACCTGTTATACACTATATTAGGTCCAGCCTTTGAAACTTTGGTTTTCCTAGATATGGCTACTATATTATGATCACTACATCCGATGGATCTGGATACTGCTTTAAAGCAGATTTCTGCAGCATTGGTAAAGATGTGATAAATACATGTGAATGATTTCATTCCTGACTGATAACCTGAACCAAGTTGCGGTCACTGGTTACAGTTTTAAGCTTTTTCTTTAGTGGGCAGCTTGATGAATGCCAGCCAATATTTAGGTCACCCAGAAAATATACATTGCTGTTGATATCACATACCTTATCAAGCATTTCACACGCTATCCATACACTGACTGTTAGCACTTGGTGGTCTATAGCAGCTTCCCACAAGATTGGGCTTTAGGTGAGGCAGGTGAACCTGTAGCCATATTACTTCAACAGCATTTGACAGGAGATTCTCTCTAAGCTTCACAGGAATATGACTCTGAACATACACGGCACCACCTCCACCATTGGCATTCCTGTCTCTTCTGAAGATGTTGAAACCATGTATTGCTACCACTGTATCATCAAAGGTATTACCTAAGTGAGTTTCAGAGATAGTCAGTATATGAATGTTATCTGTTACTAGCAAGTTATCAATTTCATGAACCTTGTTTCTTAGGCTACATATGTAAATGTGGCTATTTTCTGGGATTATTGATTGTTTTTATTGCTTTACTGGGAGGCTTATCAGAGGTAGACATGACAGTGATATTTATGTTTGAGGCATCACTACAGACCCTGGTTCAATTACAGGCTGTATCACAACCGGCTGTGCTTGGAAGTACCATAGGGCGGTGCACAATTGGCCCAGCGTTGTCTGGCTTAGGGTTTGGCCGGGGTAGGCCATCATTGTAAACAAGAATTTGTTCTTAACAGACTTGCCTAATTAAATAAAGGTTAAATAAAACAAAATCTGTTTTACGAGATGTTACGAATGCAGCATTAGACCAAGGCTCTACTGTGAGATGAATCCAAACCTCTTCAAGAAAGTGTGGCTATGTCTGATGCCACCAACTGGATTATGGATTATTGTAGATGGTAAATAGAATTTTCCTGTTAGACCTTGTTATGATATTCAGAACGTATCAGAATTGTCCAACTAAGTGGTAAGACCTTAGTGGTGAAAGGGTAAGCTTCAACTTCACGACACTTCAACCACAACCTTTAAAAAGTTCACAACCATCATCATTCCACTGATATATCCCTCATGGGGTTTTAATCAATTTTCTTGTCAGTCGGGTAGAAGCATCAATGAGTGTTTGTTCACCTCTGTGTATAGTTATTTGGTTATGATTGCCTGCTGAAACATGAATTCACATTTCTGTTACAGAATATTTTCTTGGAGGCAGGGGTCCTGCTGCCTGCTGACAGCCCTGGTTGCACTTAGTTCTTCAGATGTATCATGCGTTTGCCCAGGCACCCTCCTGCCTCCCCTCCCCTTGTCAACGTGTGCTGAGCTGGGAGAATCATGGTGAGACGGCTACAAGCAGTGTCTGGAACGCCCACTAGGGGCTGCACTAGTAGAGGAACAGCACAGAGAGATCAATACAGCACAATGAGAGAAAGCAAGGCGAGAGAGAGACAGAGGCAGAGAAAGAGAGCAAGAGCGAGAAGTATACATTGCTCAGCTTCCCCACTGCAGCCGTGAGAGGCAGAGAGAAAGGAGAGCTCACAACTGAGCAGCCGTAGTAACAACGGGGCTGACAGATCGATACTTGGCTGAGAGATCGATATAGTCGCCAAAAGACGCTGGGAGAGTGAGAGAGAAACCTCTTGGAGATCAGTGTAGAGTGAGGGAAAGGGACCGGCACCAGAGGGAAGATAGAGATAAACTGAGGCAAATTTAAATTGTTCATCTGGCTGATTTCTCCAACTGGGTAAGTTACACTGCATGTTTAAATTATGGTGAAATGTATGGCAGGTGTAGCTCCTTTCCTGGCGGGGGTTTGGTTGAGGGGGGCAAGGTAACAAAATAATAGGGGGGCTTTATATCAATCAAAACATAACGATGAGAGCAGATGGGCCACAACAATATAAGGCTAATGACCCCCAAGCAGGGACTAAACAGTAGACAATATCAGGAAACTAAAACCCTCTAATGTTTTTAGACTTTGATGAAGCACTAGAGCAATTTCACATCTTAAATTCAATGATACAGATTCAATTTAACAGGCTATTATTCAAACAATGAAACATTTGTTTTTCTGAAATTCAAAAGAACCTGCATATCATAAAAAAAATCTGTATTGTTCATTAAACCTTTTTTTTACACCTAGTATGCTGCTCCTAGTTAACCTATATCATATTATATGGAAAAAATGTTATAAAAACAATAAATCTATTCTCTATTATTACAAAACCTTATCTAACAATGTTCAATTGATCACTTATGTGTAACATGTATTGAATACTGTAGATGTATAGCTTTTATCTGTGTGCCGTGGATACAATATGAGACATACTCATAACTAAGTTAATGGCAACCAAAGTTTTATGTCTCATTTGTGTTTTTAACCTGTTTTGGGGGAACACCATGAGCATAATATCACTATGTGTCTCTAATTATTACAAGTATTTCCTTTTTAGTATTCCCTTTATTAAAGTGTCACACATTTCACACTTATTCCAAATTACGCTGGATTCTGAGGCTTCTGAATGGATCACTTAGCAAGAAAAGCAGGGATTGTCATTTACAGATGTAGGATCTTAATTTGATCCGCCTGTTGCAGAAAAACGTGTAGTGTATTTGAGGTTTAAAAAGGCTTCTCAAGTTTGTAATTTCCACTTTTCGTTTCAGACTTGATTTTCCCTTACAAAAAATGTATCAACTTCTACAAAAAATATCCATTAATTTATAATCCACATAATAATTCACATATCCTGTTGCTGCAGGATTATTTTCCTGCTCTAGCAAACTGGCTCAAAATAAGATGCTATATGTCAAATATTTACATAATTTTTCTTCAGAAAATATCAAAGGAACTCAATGTTTCATCTGCTGTTTACATGTGTGAAAAATATTAGTGCCTCATGTCAAAAACTCCTGTCTTTTAAGTTCTGCTTAACAGCAGATCTGTTAACCACCTAGTCACTGAGTCTGGATCACATTGTTGTCTGAACCTAAATCACTGCTATCATTGTATTTTTGTTTATTTCTCCAATTCAAATCTTAGACAAGTATTATTGCTGTTTAATTTAAAAAAAATACTGTGTATACATCCAATTATTTTGTAATGCTGTGATAATCAGATAAGGATGTCATGGTGTGGTGTATCTCGATCTCCAGAAATAATATGTTTATCTCATGCTGTTCTTTTTTAAAATATACACGGCTATATATCTGCTGTTCCACTCGACAGCATCACCCAGCGAAGGTTATTGTCATAGATTTCAGGTGTCTAATTTGTCGAAGTCAGCTGAGCATATTCTCCAAGGGGCAGAGAGTTGGGGGTTTGATGTTAGATATTGTACTGATATTATAATCTGGTGAGGGGGTGTCCTAGGACCTACCTTATCAGATGATTTACAGTGTACAGAAATCTCACACCAATGCAAAATACCTCTGTTGGTGCTGTCACTGTTGTGACTGTGAGATATAATTTGATAAATTGTGGTGCCGAGAAAGTCTGGAGGTATAGAGTAATCTTTCTCTGTTGAGAGATATCATTTGGTTATTTTAGGCACTACCTCGTGCTGTGTGCGAATTGGATATAGACTGGATGTTAGTCTGGAGGTAGAAAGTAATCAGTCTTAGGATTCATCATACCTTACAGCCTCTCAACTCCCTTCTCCCCCGTGGCCCTGCGTCATTAGCCTGAGCCATGCTTTCAAAGGTTTTCCAAAGTCTCAAAATGTACATACCATTCTCTCTATTTCACCCACGGTTACATCTAGCTTGCTAACCATACAGTGTTCAATGAATGTGAATATGTGTAAAATGGCTGGAAAATCACAAGGCATAATATGTCTGTGCCATATGTTAAGAGAATTGATAGAAAAACATAGTAACCAATTCCTTATGGAGTTTTTTTCCATGAATCATACTTAGAAATAGACTCATTCATTAGGTTAGGTAACAAATATTCACATCTTGCTCTTTCTCTTTTTCCCTTCAGTTTATTATACTACTCTAGAGCTCAGGACCGTTTTTTTTTTTTGCACTCTATGTGAATAATTAATATTTACCGGAGTGCCAATGGGTAGCCAAACAACACGATTATGTTAGTCTATGTGGTAATTAAAAATGTACATAATATTTCAATCCTGGGGATTTAGTTCCCTGTTGCGCCCAGCAGTGATTGTGTTAGGGAACTTTCCCCCATTACTCCTCATTATTCAGCATTCAAATGGAGATATTTCAATAATTTGCATCATCAATCAGATAATATATTCAAACAAACAGAGCTGCCAAAACATACCAATAGCCAGATCCACCAACATCTGTATCATTGTGTTTGTATTAGGCTCCTGTAATAAATATACTGACATTGTGATTAACAGCTTTTTGAACAACAGAGCAACTGAGGACTGATTGTCTCTGGTTCCATCTATCATGAAATCCCATATTAATAAGGCTTAAAAAATATATATATATATTCTAAAACTTAAAATCAAAGGTCATTAGCTAATGACAGTGGATGCATGCAATGCACAATGATGATGATTCATTGCTATGTGGATGCCCTGGGATATTCTACATCTTCCACACACAGTCTTGGTCATTCCTTTGTGGTCATCATGGTCCATTCTGTCATATTCTCAATCTGTTTGATAAATGTTCTATTGACCCTGCACTGATTTGTCTCCACCCCTCGCTGAGAAAGCCACACAAGCATTTCCATTTCACAATATCCGAGTATAGAAAACAGAAAACACAGAAACAGAAACACACAGACTCAGGCTGATGCAAATCTTCCTACCTACACAACCCTCTGTTTCCGTGGTGAGAGATAGAGTTAGAGCCCTTTTGAAATGTACAATGTCACTTATTATTATGCAGCTGTGGTAGCATGGCTTTCTCTCCTCGCCAGTGGGGGGAGTTAAAGTGCATTGGCTTGTAGCGGTAGCCAGGCTTCTGGCATGTGGAGAAAAGCTCTGGAGACTGTCCTCCGGCGCAACAACGCACTAGTGTTGAATTTAGACCATGACCGTCTTCATTAATGCGTTTATGATGAATATATGAATTATGCAGATCTTATCAACGCTGTTTCTGTTTGGCTGGCTGCATACAGTAGGAACGTTCTGGGTGTGTGTGTGTGTGTCATCTATTCGAAAAGTCTGCATGCTTATTGAGCACAGAAACAATACCAGACTCAGATAAACGTTAAGTGACAGTGGGCGAGCAACAAGTCAGCAGTTTGGTGGTCGGAAGTCTGATCCGGCAAGATAGATTCTGACTGCCCACAGTTTCCTTTGAATAGCAGTGCTGAGCAGAGAAAATCTGCAATCGATGGAGGGCTAAGAAAGTCCACTTATATACTACTCACTGACAAAGAACATTTGTCTTATCAGCTCTGTTTGATCATGCCTGAGCTAACCGGCAATTGATTATGCCATAAACCCGGAGGAAATGGGGAGAAAAAAACATCATAAATCAAATATGATTTACAGTAGCTGGACAGGAGCTTTTGATTAGCTTTAATGCTCCTCAGATTCACAGTGTATTACTGCTTGTGTAGATAGAAAGCCCAGAGAACACTAGAACGAAACAGCAATCAAAAGTTAGGAGGGATGATGATGATGAAGACCATCCATTTTCAGCTAAAAACTATTTGAAAGATAGGCCCACATTCGTTTTTCTTCTTTTTGCTATTTTGTTAAGAAACTTCTAAGATCAGACGGTAGAAAGTATAGTATGTAGACATATACTCTTTATATTTGTTGAAGTATTTTTTTATTTTGATCTTCACACGGATTAGGTCATCAGCCCAAGTTTGGCATCATTTCTGTGTAGCCTACAATAGGATGCTTCAAATAAATCATTTTGTGGAGAAGATACAGTATCTCTTTTACAAGCATTTGTCTAAGCAATTTAATTTTTATCCACCTTTCCTCCTCCAAACGTAAGGGAACGAGGAGGGCCATGCTAATGACTTCTCATTAGTGGGATGGGAGATTGAAACTGAAACTGGATTTCTTCCATTTTCCACTGCGTCCATTATGCTGGTGTTATACTTTCTTCCTTCTTGATCCCTGGTCTGTTCTGGGAGATCACCTGCAAAGGTTTCCAACTCTTAGCTATACTTCTTCTCTGAATCAAACCTGTTTTTAAATACCAAGTGTGAAGAGCAACAGAAACAGGATGTTTGCTGTAGACCTCTGGTCCATGCAGCATCTCCAAGGAGGAGGCAAGCTTAAAGTTCAGTCTCGGCACTCCCCAGCATGCAATGCATGATGTTCTTAGATGTAAAGATATCTACCCAAGAGATACCGTAGCTGAAGGGTAAATATGTTTGGGGTGTTTAGATTCTCTTTCTCTTCTTATCTGTATTGCAGTATCAGATGCTACTTCCTAATAGCGTGTAGACAAATACCCAGCATGGAAGCACAGCTGTATCACTTCATTGCTTATCTAAATCTATATGTGCTTTAGGCCTATATAATGTGCAAACCAATCAGGATGGCACTGCCACTGACCCTCCCAAGTTAATTGATATGTGATTAAGGACTAAAGTAACTATTTGTTCCAGCAATTAGAGAGAAGGGTATCATTAACCTAATATGTTCTTATAGGTCACACATTTCCCATTCTAAGCACATGCACGCACAAAGTCACGCATGCACGCATGTACGCACACACGCACGCACACACAAACAAACAGCAATTGTTCCATTTATCACACTAGCCATGGTACAAAAGTATGCAGGGCATTTAATTTGCTAGCATAATTTGAGTTGTTTCTATTTTTAGCCCCAAAAAGCTAAAATAGACGTATCCTAATGAATCATATGTAGAGGAATAAGCAATTAGCAGAATACACCAGGGTACACTGTCTTTGTTGTCTGCAGTATTTTGTTACATACTTATTTTGGAAATGTGTTTTATTTCAGGTAGTGGCTGCCATTTACCCTTTGAAACCGCCTCTGTGTGCTATATGCTTAGTTTGCTTACACTAGTGAATCCTGTCAGGGGGCTTTCATTGTCGATGTCAAATCCTTATTGCCAAAGGACACTGTGTACAACAAATGTCTGTGTGGTTTACTGTGCCTGCATCAGAATGGACAATGACAAGCCAATGTGGAATAGAGTTATCACTATCCCCTGTCCAGTCTTCATGTTTCTACTGTCTACAGTGTTGTTTCTTCTGTGTCTACACTGTTGTTTCTTCTGTGTCAACACTGTTGTTTCTACTGTGTCTACACTGTTGTTTCTACTGTGTCTACAGTGTTGTTTCTACGGTTTCTACTGTGTCTACAGTAGACTATTGGAACAATTAAAAGCTACTGTATTAATAATTTTGGGCTTCAGCAGCGTCAGAATGGCTTGATACAAAGGACTTCCTGATGGCTCTTGGGCAGTGGTAATAATTACAGCTGTGGCGCTGATTAAATTCAACCAATAATTAAACAAACATCATTGAGAGCCCAACAATTACACTTTTCTCTAGGCTGCCTCACTCCCATCATCCTGCCTTTATGCCTGCCTGACTTTCTGGCTTTCCATCCCCCTGTAGCTATTGGCAAGTTAGATAATTTTAATTCCAGTTAGACAGTGGTCGGACACATTGATATTCCGTGCTTTGTTGACAACCTTTACCTTCCTCTTGCTAGTTGAGACACGGATCAAAAAAGCAAACCTCATCTAAGAGGATAAATGAGGTTTGCTTGTGTTGGTGGTCTTTCAGTCGCTAGTTCTCCCCATCTGTGCGGGCAGATGGAGGACAGCTCTCACATAGCTATGTCTGCTGCCAACTCCTCTCCATCCTGCTCTATAGTTAAAAGGAAAGGAAGACTACTTCTCAGCATCACAGCTTCACCAGTATCTGTGTTTTGAGAGCCTGGTCATTATCTATCAACCCTGCTTGTTTCACTTGCTCGGTCAGTGGTGTGGTGATTGTTCTGCTGAGGATGGTGAAAATTGATGTGCACTCATCGCAAAAGAGAGCTTCTGAAGCTGAAGCTTTAACATTGAGATACAAACAAATGTTGGTTGGCATAATATTTGAATAGATGGTAGTTGTGGAGGGATGACAATGCTTGCTTAAAAACTTGAAAAGTGTTACCGTGGGTATTCAGAGCTGGAGAGGGAAAATCCATATTTTTGTTCTCTTGGTGACCACAGGTGAAAATATAGTTGGCTTTATTGTCTGAAAACACATTCTGTGTTGCATGATATTCAATACTTCTTGCTGAAAGCAGCAGGTTTTTGTAGAAAACCTGCAGCAGTAATCACTGAGGCATTGTAGATAACTGACCTTTGACTAGTTTGTCTAGAATAACTGTCTACTGAACAACATCCATGTCTTGTGTATTCTGTTGCTTCCCCAACTTTCAAACTGGCTAAATGAACTTAAAAAGCATATCATACTGAAGTGGTTCTTATGATCTATGAAATCTAACAAATAAACCTCACAGTAGTTTGCTACTGTGAATGTGAGCAAGGACACCCTCTCCTACTCCATAACAGAGAACATGCTGTTGTACTTCTCTTTAAAGCAGATTCAAAGGCTGGATGATGTCACACCTCCCACTTCCAGTCTGATCATCAGCATTTAAAACCAGTCACACCTCCTCTAGTCAGTCTGCATTCATATTTCTCATTACATGAGCCAGTTCACCCAGAGAGATCACACAATGAGCTATTCTTCGCCCCAGCCCAGCATTCAGTCAGTGGTGCACTGCAAAGGGTTTTCATAGAGGAGAGGAGGACATTGGGACTGGCATGGAGCTTTGTTCCAATCAAGCTATTTGGACAAATGTCAGACCAGCCTCAGAGAAAGAGAACATCGTTCACAGATCCAGTAAGACCAGCTTCAGTGAATAGAAGATATAGCAGTCCACTGGTAAAATACTTAGACATAGATGTTGAATATATGGATTAAGTTAAGAATTTATTTTGTGAAGTCCTTGGGAGCTAGTGAAATAAAATAGCATTTCCACTGATTTCACTCAATATCCGTTTGACCTCAATGTGTATTGACTTTGTAGACTGAAGTGAGACAGTTAGGGCCCAGAAAAAAATACTACGACCTTTACAATATTTCCTTAGACATCATGACACACACCAGGCATTTAAACGCCACAACTTCTCAAATTCCTCCCCACGGAAAGCACTGGGTTGTTCTCAAATAGTGTCTCTTCATGCGTTGAGGTAGCACAGGTCAAAGAACATGATACTGGACTGATGAAGTAGTTCTGTTGTTGAATAATTGACCAAGCAGTTCCCTCAAATTTAGACATATTAATCAATGAGGTACAAATTATAATGTTTTAACTTATGGGTGATTGTTCATATGATGTGTAGGCATACTTATTATTTGTGGAATAGGCTTCTGGAATTATTGAAAGTGTTGGTAACCAGACATTGAAATCAGCATGCTGAAAGAGAGAAGTCTGTCTATGACGATAAGACTGCAACCATTTCAGAGTAGGCTGCAATTCTCTTCTCGCTAGCTTGGGATGTCCTAAAATGAGGATCCCTTTGAAGTGTGATAATTCTAATTGGAATTGGCATAGCAAATGAAAAATAAAGGCATGCTAAGACATCTAAAACAAAACTGTTGTATGGGGAGAAAATGATATATTAGACAATAAGACAAGAAAGGTTAATTGGCTATTTTCTTTTCCAATTATCAGCATGAGTAATGTAAAAAATACATCAAAACAATAGCTGGTCTATACTATTTGTTTAACATTGCATATTGCATGGTGCTGAATTGTTTACTCCCTATGTTTACCGACCATAGTCGCTCTAGCCAGCAATACTAACCATGTCCAACTGCTTGTCCATTAATTGGTGAATGTTCCAGAGAGGATGTGGAAGCAAGGAGCCATGAAACGAATTAGATAAATGTTTTCTGCGAATATTTAAAAAGGAATGCATGAACCTTATTGAGGCATTCATGCTTGAAATTGGGTAAAATCACATATTGGGAGGTACATGTAAGATCCCATTCGCTCCTATTGTTAACGCTGGAACATTTACCTTTGTCCTCTCTTGTAAGACATGTATGAGGAAGAGTCTTTGGTCTGCATCCCAAATGCCACCACATTCCCTACAGTATGTAATGCACTACTGTTGACCAGGGCCCATGGAGCTCTGGACAAAGTAGGTTACTATATAGGGAATAGGATGCCCTTTGGAACATAACCTGGGATGACAAACCCCCCCCCCCCCCCCCACCACCTCCCAACCCCCACCCCCGCTGCATTCTAAAGCTCTTCAAAGGTCAGTGATTTTCCCATCCTGTCTAGAATTTTCAATATACCTGTATGTCAGAGAATAATATAATATAGAATCCTATTGGAGTGAGGAGACAATAGTATAAGAATATAATGGGATGGGAGGAAAATAGCTTTAGTGTTTCTATCTACTCCCTCCCCTCACAGCAGGATGGCTATGTGGTGTAGGAGAGCTTTAGAGGGAGTGTACGTCTCATGTACCTGTCTGTTGGGTTTCTCTTGTAAATATGTCATAAAGATATATATCACACCTTAATATTTTATCTTCATACATTTTGTTAATTTAGAATTGTCTACAGGCCATATAACTCCCTTTATTGTTCTGTCCTCACGAGATTGCCTTTTTAATCTGGATGGTGACATGTAGTGTCAACTTTCGCGCTTTGAAATCATTCAATGTGACAATTTAACAGTGTCAACTCAAATGAGAGTAGCGCAGCATACCCATGGCGCAATTTAGCCAGAGGAATTGTAACAATCGATGACTTAACCTGAAATTTGCCAGTAATTCCCGGGTTAGATTCCCGGGTTAGACTTAACCCAGCACGTTAATGAAATGTTGTTACTACATTGTTATTACACAGGTAACTAAGCAACTTCATGTAAAATATTATAAACACAATACCTGCATGAAAACAGGTGAAATATGAATCAATAATATTGATGTGTTATTGTGTTCCAGATAACACTATTGTCTCAGACAGTGATCAAGTAAAAGCTCAGAACGCACAACAACGAAGTGAAGCAGCACTCTTCACAGTACCATAATTAACATTTTTACAGACGCTCTTATCCAGAGCCAGTGCCTTGCTCAAGGGCACATCAACAGATTTTCACCTAGTCAGCTCGGGATCCAAACCAGCGACCTTTCGGTTACTGGCCCAACCTCTTAATCACTAGGCTACCTGCTGCCCTAATAACACATGATTCCTACACTTCATCACAACCATGACTTAATGCAATTTCTATTTGCATTTTTCAACTCTTGATAGGCGTAGATAAACGTCTATCTTCAAATCCCTGCGTTTGTCGCAGCTCTCACACATCCAAAACGTTTAACATCACAAGTTTAACAGAAATCCGTGTCCACATTTGAATACTAATTCCCTTGTTCTTTTGTGTGAGGCTGCTGTTAGTCACAGCCTGTTTGACGCCACCGCTCCTCTCGTTGACCGGCTGGACCTACAAGTGCCAAGAGTCAGTCGCTCTCCCAGACTGAGGCGTGCCTTAACATCCCGGGGCCCTGGGCTGACAACACAGCCGCTCAAAAGCCAATCCATGTTTTTGTCCACCTTGGCCGAGACTAGGTGCTCCCATTTATCCCTTTGTGTTGTTAATACTCTACCAACTAAGCAGGATGTTTTTTGAACACTTACACTGCTCTAGTTTCTAGTTACTTAATTAATTTTGGGGCCACTGACTGCTCCAGCACAAAGTTGGCCCATGCCAGGCATATTGCAAAAACAACAAAAAGAAGTCCTTGTTCACTGTGCCATATCTGTCAAGTACTGTATGTATGTGCCAGTATGGTGGATGGGGGTGTTAGCATCCCCATGCTAATACCAGTGTTCTACTTCTCCTCTCAGAGGTGTTTCCAGCTGGGATAAAAGACAACACCAGTGTGCAACACAGAATGTGACTGTTTAGCCTATGATAAACCAGGTCTAAATATTAGGCATATAAAGAGATAGGATCTGTATATTCCCATAGTGGTCAGTCAATTCCCAGAGGCTAATTAAGACTGGAAAATATGTCTATGTTTTAGGTCACTGCGATGGAACACAGACAGTAGACTGTTGATGGGCCAATAGGTAGTGGTGTTACTTGCAGCCGCTGTGAGGGGTCGTTAAGGTTTTATCAGTTACTCTCTGGTCTCACTGTGACAAGATAAGTGATTGTCCAAGAATGCCCTGTTTAGAGTGACACCAGATGCTGAGCTGAGGTCGTGAATGAGTGCCTGCATGCGGTCGCAACTGTCTCTACCATAAAAGCTTCCCTGTTTCATTCAGCATTTTCCGTGCCGCATTCACAATAGTAAAATGCATTGTCATGTTCAAGCACTTGACAAGTGCCATTAACAGTTCAAATTCAACCGTATTGCGAGAAAGGTTAATGCATATGGTATACATTGCATCCCTATGGTTATAAAACCTTCAGTGCATCTGTCACTGGAAGGGGAGAGAGGTATGATTAAGTACTAAAACAACCTGAGTGTCTTGACCACTCAGCCCCTCCCCTGGCAGAAAGCAGGTGGCGGAGTGGATTAGTATTCAGTGCAACACAACATGCTCTGCCTTTTGGGAATAGAAATGTGCTCCTGTACTCCCGTGGAGTACGTTATAAGGCTCGTCAGCATGTAGCCTGTAGCTTGCCTCCCCTTTTGGGGAAAAGGATGACTTATCAATTTTCGATTGTTTTTATTAAGGGCTACATAAACAGCACTCTGAGGCCAAGACATTTATGGTAATGAGGTGAATTTTACATAAAAGGTTTAAAAACTTTGCAGTTACAAGCACACAGAAAGTGACCGACCAATGGAGAAAAGCCCTCATAAAATGTTTTTGGGGTGTGATTACGAATGGCAACTATATTCACTAGGTTTTGCATAAAAATGAAGAATTGAGAAAACCACAAATAATGATAGGATAAATTAGAATGGAACATGAATTAATTGAAGAAATATGCATTGTTTCTTTAAAATCCATTAAACCATTGTATTCATTTATTAATGACGTCCATCTCATTTAATCCACCATGTCATTTAAATAAAGTCCAATTCCACATCCTAAATCCCTACAATGCCTCTAAGTGCATTTCTTACGCTGTAGCTAGTTGTCATTTAAACATTTCTGGCATGAATTAATACTATAATGACATTTGTACAGAATTGCAAGATTATGAATGTGTTGAATAATACCGTTTTAGACCCTGTGCATATCGTTAAGCATAGCCTACATTTGTATGGGATTTCATTGGTAGTTGCTGTCACTGGGTAATCAAAACAGAACAAAAATATCAAACTCTTTTTTTTCATTGGCTGGGACATCAGGAGATTATTGGGCTGAAAAGCGACAGTCAGAAACAAAGCTATAAATATTGAGACTTGTTTAAGTAGTTTCCATTTCTGCCTCGGATGTTTTGACTTTGTGACTCCCCCCACCCCCACCCCATGTCAATGTGGTTGCCATGGGAACCGGTCAGGCCGAGATGAAGGGCACATGGGGTGGAGAGGGCCTCTCGAGGCTGCTGGACTCACCGGCTGTGACTCCAGCTCTGTAAATTAAATGTGGTCAACATTGTTCACACTGGTGTGTGGTGGACACACAACACACTCGGGTAATTGCCACACAGCCATGGCTTTGAATTCGAATGTGGGGGGCGGCCAGGACTCCTGCTGTTGTACCCTTGAGCAAGGCAATGAACCTATGAACCTGTGGTGGTCCCTCAGAAAGAATACTTCATCCAGTAATATAACCTCAACCTGCATTTGAATGAGTCTGCGGTATGGTGCAGCCAAATCATGTAGCAAATCATACACTGCCAAGTGATCTGTCCAATTGGCTGGTTCGTAGGGCCTGGGGCAGCTGCACTAATTGAGTGGCGAGCCTTTTGCTGGCTATGGAACAGTACAGTGGCCTTATGGAGCCTGGGCCCAGATCATATCACCTGCTCTAGTACCAGGTCTGCGGTCAGTGGAGTGTTGACTGGGAATTGTATAGACTGGGCTCAGACCATGTAACCTGCTCTAGCACCAGGTCTGGGGTCAGTGGAGTGTTACTTGGCCATTATGTAGGCTGGGCCCAGACTTTTAGAAGAGGGCTAACACACACATACTACCCTGCTTATCCTGTTTGTGCTGTTGGGAGTTACAGCCCCAAAATCAATAGACATTACCATCTGCTCTGGTACCAGGTCTGGGGTCAATGGAGCTTTACCTGGGCTGGCTACAAGAGTAGCGCTAGAGCCAGAGAGCACAGGGCTTTTTAGCCTCTGTTAGGGCCAACCACCATAATTCAGTATGGGCAAAAAGCACCAAGTTATCATGTTATATAGATAAATCTTACCTTGTGGTTCAGCTGTTTCCTTGGTCAGCCACTGAGAAATTGTAACCACCCACGTACATGTGTGAAGTGGTGGGCTGGCTACATCGCCACTTTGCAGCAGCGCCCTGCCATAACGGAGGTTGACACCAATAGAAATAATGAATGTCCTCCATTTGGATGCCGCTGTGTCGGTTTATGACTTTTCGGTAGATGGTGTCAGGGCTCTTAAAGATAAATGGTGGCACTCAAAGTATATTTCTGCTCAACAGGTAAATCATTCCACCTGAGTTACTCTATTTTCTGGGCTGCCTGGGGATTCAATCTGGTGGTGTGGTGCTGTGATTTGACAGGCTAAGGATTGATCTGATTTTAGGAAATGCTATCGTTTAGCCAACATTAAAATGAAGCATCTTTTAAAGGCTTTAACTCTACCATACTGAATTCTCTTTACTTCTGGATGTCCATGTTGCTGTGTGGGTCTCTCACTATTACTGTTTTATGAGGTATGTCTTTTTAAAATGAGATTACCAACATAAGTTTGAGACTTACGGAAGCCCTGAAGCCTAAAACAAAAAAATAAAAGTACCCTTGGAACTATCTCGTTCGAATTATTAATAAAGATTAACTAGTCAGTGGCCACACACCCGTGAGCCCAGGCATCACATTAGGCATCATAGAACCGCCCCTTCTTTGACAGAGAATAAAACCCACTCCTGAAGAAATCCACACCAGACTAGAAAACATGCAGCTGACGCTTCATGTGAAATGGTTTAATTCTTATGGCTTGAATCCCGTTAGCGGGATCGATATGACAGCCAGTGAAAGTGCAGGGCGCCAAATTCAAAACAACAAAAATCTCATAATTAAAATTCCTCAAACATACAAGTATTATACACCATTTTAAAGCTTTACTTCTTGTTAATCCAGCCACAGTGTCCGATTTCAAATCGGCTTTACGGTGAAAGCAAACCATATGATTATGTTAGGTCAGTGCCTACACACAAAAAAACACAGCCATTTTCCAGCCAAAGAGAGGAGTCACAAAAAGCAGAAATTGAGATAAAATAAATCACTAACCTTTGATGATCTTCATCAGATGACACTTATATGACTTCATGTTACACAATACATGTATGTTTTGTTCGATAAAGTCCATATTTATATCCAAAAATGTCAGTTTACATTGACACGTTATGTTCAGTAATATTTCAATTTACAGAAATACTCATCATAAATGTTGATGAAAATACAGTCGTTACACATGGACCTTTAGATAAATGTCTCCTTAATGCAACCGCTGTGTCAGATTTCAAAAAAGCTTTACCGAAAAAGCAATAATCTGAGTACGGCGCTCAGACACAAAAACATGCCATACAATATATCCGCCATGTTGGAGTCAAAAATAGTCAGAAATAGCATTATAAATATTCACTTAACTTTGATGATCTTCATAAGAATGCACTCCCAGGGATCCCAGTTCAACAATAAATGTTTGTTTTGTTCAATAAAGTCCATCCTTTATGTCCAAATACCTCCTTTTTGTTCGCGCCTTCAGTTCACAAATCCAAATTCACGACGCGGAGGTCAGACGAAAACTAAAAAAATCCCATTACAGTTCGTAGAAACATGTCAAACGATGTATAGAATCAATCTTTAGGATGTTTTTATCGTAAATCTGCAATAAAGTTTCAGCAGGAGAAATCCTTTGTCTTCAGAAATGCAATGGAACTGAGCTACCTCTCACGTGAGTGCGCATGGCTGAGCCTCATGCCCTGCTGGCAGTGTTCTGACTCCAGGAGCTCTTATTCATCCCCACTTTACAGTAGAAGCCTCAAACAAGAAACAAGGTTCTAAAAACTGTTGACATCTAGTGGAAGCCTTAGGAAGTGTGACCCCACAGACACTGTAGTTTGGATAGGCAATCGATTGAAAAACTACAAACCACTTCCTGTTTGGGTTTTTCTCAGGTTTTTGCCTGCCATATGAGTTCTGTTATACTCACAGACATCATTCAAACAGTTTTAGAAACTTCCGAGTGTTTTCTATCCAAATCTATTAATAATATGCATATCTTAGTTTCTGGGAGTGAGTAGCAGGCAGTTTACTCTGGACACGTCAGTCATCCAAGCTACTCAATACTGCCACCATCCATAAGAAGTTAAACTACAACTATGCCAAAGAGATCCACGGTTAACCCGGACGTCTCTAATGGTTAAGAAGTCAGAGAACGCCAGGACAGAGTCCCCACGTTGGAATGGCTACAATTCTATAGACCATTAGACCATACAGCGTAGTTTTGGCTACACAGCTGGAAATGGTTAAACTCTGAGACTATCGATCACTGCAGAATAAGAGCAAATTCTAGACTACACAAATTACTAGTCTGCAGCTAGAAATTACGTAAGTCTAGAACGAGAATACCGACAACCGCTGAAGCAGCTATTCTACGAGAATATTTCCGAATGGTGCTCTGAAGTATCTATTCTAACCACCTACAACCACGAAAGACATTGTGACTTCTGGGAAAGTTAACCAGAGACTCTGATAAACTCTACAGGACGATTGAGGGTTTTCTACGGAGAGACAACAATGAGATCCAGGCGTAAATATGTACATTGCAATTTCTTTCAGAATGAGCGGCCGTTCATGCATTTCAACTAATATAATTATAGACTGTGTGTAGTGAATCCATTTTGTCTCTCCCACTCTTTCTCAGTCCCCACCCTTTTCCTTTGCCTACCAAGCCGTCATATCGGCTTAGCCCACTAGGGACTTTTCTATCATTGTCAGTAACCAATATCTACTGTTCGAAAATCCACACTCTCATTTAGAAGGTTATTATCACATTAAATCTTTTCACAAATAGTTTGTTTAATCACATACATTTTCCAATATTTAGATGTAAACCTGACAGCTGGGAAATGTACACTTTAAGAGATACTGTTATGTGTGTTTCCTGTCCTTCATGAGAACACCAAAAGAAACACACTCGTCATAACTGTTCCTTAATCTTGGGGCTATGT
Source organism: Salmo trutta (assembly GCF_901001165.1). Lineage (NCBI taxonomy): Eukaryota > Metazoa > Chordata > Actinopteri > Salmoniformes > Salmonidae > Salmo > Salmo trutta. Next base: position 23,697,922 of record NC_042977.1, read on the forward strand.
GGGACGCAAGCGTGCCACCCCTGGTGCACCCTATCAACAACAGGTGAAATATCAAGAGCGCCAAATTTGAAACCAATTAAATGTCATAATTCAAATTTTTCAAACACACAACTATCTTACACCCTTTGAAAGATAAACATCTCCTTAATCTAACCACGTTGTCCGATTTCAAAAAGGCTTTACGGCGAAAGCATAAAGTTAGATTATGTTAGGAGAGTACATTGACAATAGCTGTGTGTAATGTTTTGTCAATTCAAAGACGGGCGTCACCAAAACCAGAAAATCAGCTAAAATTATGCACTAACCTTTGACAATCTCCATCAGATGACACTCCTAGGACATTATGTTAGACAATACATGCATTTTTAGTTCTATCAAGTTCATATTTATATCCAAAAACAGCGTTTTACTATGGCGTTGATGTTCAGGAAATCGTTTCCCTCCAATAACCGCCAGTCAAGTCAGCACAACAAATTAAATAATTACTATTCGAAAACATTGGTAAAATATTATATTGTCATTCAAAGAATTATAGATTTACATCTCTTGAACGCAACCGGCTTGCCAGATTTAAAAATAACCTTACTGGGAAATCACACTTTGCAATAATCTGAGCACTGCGCCCAGAAAAATACGCTTTGCGATACAGACTAACCGCCATGTTGGAGAGATCTAAAATCGAAAATACTATGTAAATAATCCATTACCTTTGGATTCTCTTCATCAGATGTCACTTCCAGGAATCCCAGGTCCATAACGAATGTAGTTTTGTTCGAAAAAGCTCATCATTTATGTCCAAAAAGCTCCGTGTTGTTAGCACATGATCTATGCCCGCCGGACTTCACTTCATGAACGAGGGGGAAAAAAATATTTACGTTCGTTCAAACATGTCAAACTTTGTATAGCATAAATCATTAGTGCCTTTTTTAACCAGAACATGAATAATATTCAAGGCGGACGATTGCGTTCTCTTTTAAAACGTATTGGAACGAGAGTACCCAACATGAACTCGCGCGCCAGAGTCTAATCGGCCATCACCGTTCCATGGCTCTTGTTCGGTCAGATCTCACAGTATAAGACTCAAAACCCTTTGTAAAGACTGGTGACATCTAGTGGAAGCCATAGGAAGTGCTCAAAGATTAATAAGCCCCTGTGTGTTTCAATGGCATAGGCTTAAAGGTTATTCAACACATCAGGTATCCACTTCCTGTCAGAATTTGTCTCAGGGTTTTGACTGCCATATGAGTTCTGTTATACTTACAGACACCATTCAAACAGTTTTAGAAAATTCAGAGTGTTTTCTATCCAAACCTGAACAATAATATGCATATTCTAGCTTCTGAGTTGGTGTAGGAGGCAGTTAAAAATGGGCACATATTTTTTTCAAAATTCTCAATACTGCCCCCTAGCCCTAGAAGTTAAGTGTCCACGGACCATTCCCTCATTCTCAAAAGTGGAAATATTGTTTATTTCTCCCATTTTGGAGATTTAGGTGTTTGGCCAATTATCTCTGTTTTGGTAGACTCTCTCAATACTGCATGGCAGTTTCTACCAGGTATTTATTTACCTGTTCTGAAGTCATAAAACTGGAGAGAGAGAGAGAGAGAGAGCGTGAGAGAGAGAGAGAGAGAGAGAGAGAGAGAGAGAGAGGCACTATAATCCTTCCCCCAGGGCACGTCATGTCAAAGTGTTAAACAAATCAACATATGTTTTAGATTTTAGATTCTTCAAATTAGCCACCATTTGCCTTGATGACAGCTTTGCACACTCTTGGCATTCTCTCAACCAGCTTGACCTGAAATTATTTTCCAACAGTTTTGAAGGAGTTCCCACATAGGCTGAGCACTTGTGGGATGCTTTTCCTTCACTCTGCGGTCCAACTCATCCCAAACCATCTCAATTGGTGTCAGTATGTAGTTCAAGGAAGCAGGAGAAATAGAGTCAAGCGCAGAAAACAGTAAATTCTTGAACACACTTTTAATCCGTATGCACAAAACAAGGAAAGTCCCAACACGGCAGGGCAGGATGCCAAACAGATACCAAGCTCCAAACCCTTATTAGACATCCAAAAATAGGGACGCATCCCATAAATACCTCTGCAATGATAAAACACAAACAATCACAGGCAGAGGAAAAAAATACACACTTTTCCTCAAGTTTCCCCAAACCTGACAAGGAACAATCACGCACAAACACAGACATACCTCGCTAGACTAAATAACCCCCCCTACTAATAACTAAACCAAAACAGGTGCGTGCCTACCTAGACCTAACCAACAGAAAGTGAAACAGAGGATCGATGGCAGCTAGTAGGCCGGCGACGACGACCGCCGAGCGCCGCCCGGTCGAGGAGGGGCGCCACCATCCGTCGATGTCGTGACAATTGGGTTGAGGTCGGGTGATGGTGGAGGCCAGGGGCCTCATTTATAAAACTCTGAGGAGGATTCACGTTTAAAGGTGGCGTACGGACAAAACACAGAAAGTGTTTATGCACAAAAGTATTGTGATTTATAACACAGAGTGCACGCTCGTCCCATGCCGGTTTCCCTTTATAAATCACAATCAACTCAAAATGTGGCGCATGTGAGCGAGCGTCTTGTCCCACCCTATTAACGCCCATAGTTGCCTACATATAGTCAGTGAAACGCCCCTAATTAATATTCATCCATACTGACTGCATGACGACAATGATGGCAAATACCGACAGAAAGGATAAAAAAAAGAAATTTCACCCAGTGTGAAATGAAAGTTCTTGTAGGGGAGGTTGAAGCAAGAAAAAATATATTGTTTGGTGGACACAGTGTGGGCATTACAAATGCCAAAAAGGCGTTGGAGTGGCAGCATGTGGCAGACGCTGTGAATGCTGCTGGTTCAGAAGGTCGGACCCTCTCAGAAAGGGGACACCGGAGCTCAACCCCCAAGATGAGCGACTTGCCGGTATTATAGGGGAATCCCTCCTGAGTGGAGTAGTGACGGAGGTGGAGGGGGACACGTACATGCAAGACACACTGGATGATCCAGGTATGTAATTGGTATTCCCTCGTTTGAAAAGAGTAAACCAAATGCATTCAAGTTGTGTTTAAACATTTATTTACACAATTGTGACATGTTCTATTGTTTTTAGTCGCTGCGGGGTCGGTGGTTCTGCAGCTGAGCGGGAGCTGACTGCGCCCAGCCCCAGTGTCTCCACTGCACCTTGTGCGTCACAACCCTCCAGCGGCCTTGGCCTCCCTCAGATGCAGTCCTGAAAATGCAAAGAGACACCATCGACACTATTTTACGAGGTTGCCAAGGAGTTGAAGTGGGACAGGCACGGCTTGGTTTCTGCGGGTGCTTCTCTGTAAAGCTGGGCCCACTACATCACCGAGATCTAAGAGAACAGCTCTTGGTAATCGGAACCGGCTCATAAGCAACTCATCATTATTGCCAGTAAATCTGGCTGGTCTCTGAAAATTAGCTTTCTCCGAATTCTTCCATTAGCCAAATCTTCCAACAGTGCCAAAGCAGCCATTGTGAGTCATTACGCATTGTAATTGCATGCCTTTTTATACCCACCCATTTGATTGTCAAACCCACCCAATTGCGTAACACCTTCAGGTGTGGTAGTTACCCTGATTGTAACTGACAATGACAGTGCCGTTATCACATTGACAGTTCTGCGCACCGAACATGTGATAACAATATATGAAACTGTACACTCGTATCTGCCTGACTGAGGCATGGAAAACGGCATCAGTTTAAACGTAATTTTTCCTACTGTTGACCTTATTATTTATGAGAATACATCTCATAACATGCAAGTATTGTTTAATAATTACAGATCCAATTAAATATGAATCCCAATTAAACTGTACAACATATTTGAGGGGTTCTTTTGCAAAAATAGATATCTCCATTTGTATTTATTATCCTAAATCGTGTTTTTTGTGTGTGTTTTTTTGTGTTCACTCCAGGGAACTTTTCATATATAATACGTGAGAGGTAATATTTGGATTTATTTTACACAATGGTATCCATTTCAAAGTGTTTCTCGAGTTCCATCCTTCTGCCATCTGAGTCACAGCTTCTCGTTTCTCGAGTTTATGTGCGCATGAACAGTATGAGTCAATGTGTCCGTGGAGGACCGCACATTCTCCCATCAAGTTTGTTTTATAAATCCCAAAGTTTGCTTAGAATGTGACGTACGCCTTCTTTTGTGCCTGCGCAACGTTTATAAATGAGGACCAAAGTCATCTGATGCAGCACTCCATCACTCTCCTTCTTGGCAAATAGCCCTTACACAGCCTGGAGGTGTGTTGGGTCATTGTCCTGTTGAAAAACAAATGATAGTCCCACTAAGCGCAAACCAGATGGGATGGCGTATCACTGCAGAATGCTGTGGTTGCCATGCTGGTTAAGTGTGCCTTGAATTCTAAATAAATCACTGACAGTGTCACCAGCAAAGCACCCCCACACTATCACACCACCTCCTCCATGCTTCACGGAGGGAACCACACATGTGGAGATCATCTGTTCACCTACTCTGCATCTCACAAAGACACGACAGTTGGAACAAAAAAAATCTGATTTGGACTCATCAGACCAAAGGACAGATTTTCACCGGTCTAATGTCCATTGCTCATGTTTCTTGGCAAAGGAAGTCTCTTCTTATTATTGGTGTCCTTTAGTAGTGGTTTCTTTGTAGCAATTCGACCATAAAGGCCTGATTCACGCAGTCTCCTCTGAACAGTTGATGTTGAGATGTGTCTGTTACTTGAACTCTGTGAAGCATTTATTTGGGCTGCAATCGGAAGTGCAGTTAACTCTAATGAACTTATCCTCTGCAGCAGAGGTAACCCTGGGTCTTCCTTTCCTGTGGCGGTCCTCTTGAGAGCCAGTTTCATCATAGCGCTTGATGGTCTTTGCGACTGCAATTGAAGAAACGTAAAAAATTCTTGAAATGTTCCTGATTGACTGACGTTCATGTCTTAAAGTCATGATGGCCTGCCTTTTCTCTTTGCTTATTTGAGCTGTTCTTGCCATAATATGGACTTGGTCTTTTACCAAATAGGGCTATCTTCTGTATACCACATCCCGTGTGGCTCAGTTGGTAGAACATGGTGCTTGCAATGCCAGGGTTGTGGGTTCAATTCTCACAGGGGACCAGTACAGAGAAAGAAATGTGTGAAATGTATGCATTCACTACTGTAAGTCGCTCTGGATAAGAGTGTCTGCTAAATGACTAAAATATACCTTGTCACAACACAACTCATTGGCGCAAATGCATTAAGAAGGAAAGCAATTAACTTTTAACAAGGCACTCCTGTTAATAGGTGACTACCTCATGAAGCTGGTTGAGAGAATGCCAAGAGTGTGTAAAGCTATCATCAAGGCTAAGGGTGGCTACTTTGATAAATATAAAATATATGTTGATATGTTTAACACTTGTTTGGTTACTACATGTTTCCATATGTGTTATTTAATAGTATTGTTGTCTTCACTATTACTCTACAATGTAAAACAGTGAAAATAAAGAAAAACCCTTGAATGAGTAGTTGTGTTTAAACTTTTGACTGGTACTGTATATACAGTGGGGTCCAAAATTATTTACACCCTTGATAACGATGAGCAATAATAAAATAAATAGTTCAAATTCTGTATGCTCCTAGAAATTGGGAAATGATATGATTTTATTTTAATACAATTGCTCAGCGAAAGAGATTTCGTTTAACAAATAAAAATATTTTTTTCTCAAAAAGGTAGGGATCAACATTATTGACACCCCTTAAGATATTCCCATATTCCTAGCACGCAAGGACTACATCAAGCTTGTGACTCTACAAACCTGTTGGATTTGCATTTGCAGTTCGTTTTGGTTGTGTTTTAGACTATTTTGTTCCCAATAGAAATTAATGGTAAATAATATATTGTGTGCTTTTGGAGTCACTTATATTGTAAATAAGAATAGAATATGTTTCTAGACACTTCTACATTAATGTGGATGACAAAAAAAGGACATTTGTATTTTCACATACACCGGATAGGTGCAGTAAAATGTGTTGTTTTACAAGGTCAGCCATAGTAGTACAGCACCCCTGGAGCAAACTATGGTTAAGTGTCTTACTCAAGGGCACATCAGCAGACTTTCCACCTTGTTGGCTCGGGGATTCAAACTAGCAACCTTTTGTTTACCCATCCAACGCTCTAACCGATAAGCTACCTACCACACGTTACTGCTGCCAGAGTGAGAATGTTACAGAGGGTCAAATATTATACCCCCAAGACATCCTAACCTCCCCTGCTAATGGTAATAGTGAATCGTTCAACTCCAACACCATCATTACGAAGTCGTTAGACTCGAACACCATCATTAAGTTTGCCAATGACATGACGGTGGTAGGCCTGATTACCGACGACGAGACAACCTATAAGGAGGAGGTCAGAGACCTGGCACTGTGGTGCCAGGACAACAACCTCTCGCTCACCTCCCGGGTGGCGCAGTGGTTTAAGGCACTGCATCGCAGTGCTAGCTGTGCCACCAGAGATTCTGGGTTTGAGTCCAGGCTCTGTCGCAGCCGGCTGTGACCGGGAGGCCCATGGGGCGGCGCACAATTGGCCCAGCGTCGTCCGGGTTAGGGAGGGTTTGGCCAGCAGGGATATCCTTGTCTCATCGCGCACTAGCAACTCTTGTGGCGGGCCGGGCGCAGTGCACGCTGACACGGTCGCCAGGTGTACGGTGTTTCCTCTGACACATTGGTGCGGCTGGCTTCCGGGTTGGATGGGCATTGTGTCAAGAAGCAGTGCGGCTTGGTTGGGTTGTGTTTCGAAGGACGCATGGCTCTCGACCTTCGCCTCTCCCGAGTCCATACGGGAGTTGCAGCGATGGGACAAGACTGTAACTACTACCAATTGGATACCACGAAATTGGGGAGAAAAAAAGGGGCTAAAAAATACAACCTCTCGCTCAACGTCAGCAAGACAAAGAAGCTGATTGTGGACTACAGGAAACGGCGGGCCGAGCACACCCCCATTCACATAGACAGGGTCGAGCGTGTCGAGAGCTTCAAGTTCCTATGTGTCCACATCAGTGGCGGTCAGTGCCGTTTAACATGAGGGAGGACGATTTGTTTTCATGAGCAAGGCCTTATTTCTATTACAGCATATTGGATGACTGTCATTCATATTTCATTCACCCAGTTCAATGTAACAGCAATAGGTTTAGGCTACTATATGATACTCACATTTTCCCTATGATTAGTAAACGAGAGTTTCTATTGTACAAATTCAGGTATGTTTATCCCTGTTTTATTCCACTTGCTTCGGTTTAAGAAATGTTTCTCAACAGAATCGGCGGAATGAATACACCGCTGATCACGCATTAACACAGTTCACTTTCATAGCAGCCACATTGTATTCCTTTTCGCATCTATGCACTCACCTCCTTTCACTTTGCCCCTTCGCTTGTGGACTTCAATGCACAACACATCAGCTGTATGTGACCAGGCGAAAAAACCTTTCCAAGACAAACTGCTACACACAGCCTACATCGTTGTCACCATATAAGCTAAAGTAACGTCAAAGTCAGCACAGCTAATAGAACTAACACGTTAGTAAACCCAATACAATCATCGAGTAATGTTACAGAGTTACAGTCAATAAGCAGTTACACCGGTCAGGCCCTGGTGGCAATAAAACCAAAAGCTTACCTTGATTTGGCAGAGTTCCAGTCTTGTGTTGGAAAGTCATAGCCAGCTAGCTAACATAGCATCCCTCTGTTTGTGCAGGGTATTTCAGTAGGCTAAACTAGCTAGCTGCATTTGCTAGCGAGGTAAGTGAAACTGAAAGTGAAAAAAATTACAATCTCTCTCTCTATTTCTCTCTTGCTTCTCCTTCATTTTGGAAGAAATGAATTTGTTCAAAACTGTTCAACTACTGTCTTTCTCTCTCTTTGAGTCAACTACTCACCACATTTTATGCACTGCAGTGCTAGCTAGCTGTAGCTTATGCTTTCAGTACTATATGTATTCTCTGATCCTTTGATTGGGTGGACAACATGTCAGTTCATGCTGCAAGAGCTCTGATAGGTTGGAGGACGTCCTCTGGAAGTTGTTTGTGTAAGTCCATGGAAGGGGGTGAGAACCATGAGCCTCCTAGGTTTTGTATTGAAGTCAATGTACCCAGAGGAGGACGGAAGCTAGCTGTCCTCCGGCTACACCATGGTGCTACCCTACAGAGTGCTGTTTGTGTCTACTGTAGACCTTCTTTGCAAAAGTGTGTGTTTTAATCAATTATTTGGCGACGTGATTATATTTGGTAATGTTTTATCTTAAAAGGATATCTTTTAAAATGTTTTTCAATTTGTATTTTTATGAAATTCACTGAGGAGCCTCTACTGGTCCACATCACTAAGGATCTATCATGATCCAAACACACCAACACAGTTGTGAAGGGGGCACGACAATGCCTCTTCCCTCTCAGGAGGCTGAAAAGGTTTGACATGGGCCCTTAGATCTTCAAAAGGTTTTACAGCTGCACAATAGGTGTGGCAACTGCTTGGCATCCGACCGCAAAGCTCTAGAGAGGGTGGTGTGGACGGCCCAGTACCCATTTTTTTTGCATAGAATATAGCTCAGTATTAGAATTATTTATTCTATACAGTCATTATTGCTCATCTTTATCAAGCGTGTAAATAATTTCGGACCAAACTGTATGTACATTTTTTACTAACTGGTTCAAACGAGATACTAGGTCAATGCTTAATTCGGCTGGACCTGCCGGATGTAAATAGAAACGTATTTTGACTTGTTGAAACAAAGTTTAGGGGTAGATTTTCACATTCCTATCTTTGCATGTTAAACGAGTGGATTAATCAAATTGATGGCACCAACTTAACAGACTTTTTGGGATATAAAGAAGGATTTTATCTAACAAAACGACACTACATGTTATAACTGGGACCCTTTGGATGACAAATCAGAGGAAGATTTTCAAAAAGTAAGTGATTATTTAATCTCTATTTGTGAATTTATGAAACCTCTGCCGGGGTAAAAATATTTTGATGTTGTAACGCCCTGGCCATAGAGAGGGGTTTTTGTTCTTTATTTTGGTTAGGCCAGGGTGTTACATTGGGTGGGCGTTCTATGTTCCTTTTTCTATGTTTTTGTATTTCTTTGTTTTGGGCCGTGAGTGTGGCTCCCAATCAGGCACAGCTGAAGCTCGTTGCTGCTGATTGGGAGTCACACATAAGGAGCATGTTTTTTCCTTTGGGTTTGTGGGTAATTGTTTCTGTCAGTGTTTTGTTCCAGACAGGACTGTTTGCTGTCGGTTTGCTCATTTTCTTGTTTTGTATAGTGTTCACGTTGTTTACATTAAATTCTAATAATGAACACTAACTCCGCTGCACCTTGGTCCACTTCTTCAGACGACAGCCGTTACAGAATTACCCACCACCAAGGGACCAAGCAGCGGAAGAGGGAGGTCCGGTCAATGGAGGAGACGCCGGCCAGCAGACGGGGTCGCTGGCGTCGGTCGAGGAAGCCCGGAAGACACCCCCAAGAAATTTTTTTGGGGGGGCTAATGGGGTGGTCCGGAAGGGCAGAGGAGGAGCCCAGACCACTGCTCTCGTGGGGGATGACGGCAGAGGAGGAGACGCAGATGAGGTGGTTTATTGAGGACCTGCTGAAGGAAGATCTGGAGGAGGAGCCATGGGAGGCGGAGTTGCGCGCTGTGTCGCCAGTGCGTCCGCACAGCCCGGTGCGTCCGGTGGACATGCCCAGCACATGCCGTGCTAGGAAGGGCATCCAGCCAGGACGAGTGGCAAAACCGGCTCCACGCTTCAGTTCACCAGTGCGTGTTCACAGTCCTGTCTGGCCCGTCCCTGCTCCCCGCACCAAGTCCACAGTGCATGTCCCCAGTCCTGTCCGGCCCGTCCCTGCTCCCCGCACCAAGCCCAAGGTGCATGTCCCCAGCCCTGCCAGTCAGCAGTCGTCAGAGCTGCCCGCCAGTCAACAGTCGTCGGAGCTGCCCGCCAGTCAACAGTCGTCGGAGCTGCCCGCCAGTCAACAGTCGTCGGAGCTGCCCGCCAGTCAACAGTCGTCAGAGCTGCCAGCCAGTCAACCATCACCAGAGCTGCCCGCCAGTCAACCATCACCAGAGCTGCCCGCCAGTCAACAGTCGTCAGAGCTGCCCGCCAGTCAACAGTCGTCAGAGCTGCCCGCCAGTCAACAGTCGTCAGAGCTGCCCGCCAGTCAACAGTCGTCAGAGCTGCCCGCCAGTCAACAGTCGTCAGAGCTGCCCGCCAGTCAACAGTCGTCAGAGCTGCCCGCCAGTCAACAGTCGCCAGAGAGGTCAGACTGCGCTGAACTGCCGGAGTGGCCAGACTGCGCTGAACTGCCGGAGTGGCCAGACTGCGCTGAACTGCCGGAGTGGCCAGACTGCGCTGACCTGCCGGAGTGGCCAGACTGCGCTGACCTGCCGGAGTGGCCAGACTGCGCTGACCTGCCGGAGTGGCCAGACTGCGCTGACCTGCCGGAGTGGCCAGACTGCGCTGACCTGCCGGAGTGGCCAGACTGCGCTGACCTGCCGGAGTGGCCAGACTGCGCTGACCTGCCGGAGTGGCCAGACTGCGCTGACCTGCCGGAGTGGCCAGACTGCCCTGACCTGCCGGAGTGGCCAGACTGCCCTGACCTGCCGGAGTGGCCAGACTGCCCTGACCTGCCGGAGTGGCCAGACTGCCCTGACCTGCCGGAGTGGCCAGACTGCCCTGACCTGCCCGAGTGGCCAGACTGCCCTGACCTGCCCGAGTGGCCAGACTGCCCTGACCTGCCCGAGTGGCCAGACTGCCCTGACCTGCCCGAGTGGCCAGACTGCCCTGACCTGCCCGAGTGGCCAGACTGCCCTGAACTGCCGGAGTGGCCAGGGACGCCCGCCAGCCCGGTGAGTCCGGTGCCTACGCCTAGGGACAGGCCTCTGTCATGTTTCCCCAGCCTGGTGAATCCTGGGTCAGTGCCGTCAGAGCAGCCAGGGTCGCCCGCCAGCCAGGCGCAACCATCGCCGCCCGCCAGCCGGGCGCAACCATCGCCGCCCGCCAGCCGGGCGCAACCATCGCCGCCCGCCAGCCGGGCGCAACCATCGCCGCCCGCCAGCCGGGCGCAACCATCGCCGGCCGCCAGCCGGGCGCAGTCAGTGTCGCCCACCAGACCTTCGGCGCGGCCAGGTGCGCCACCGAAGAGGGCGACGTCAAGGGTGGAGCAGAGGCCACGTCCCGCACCTGAGCCGCCGCCGTAAGAGGGCCCACCCGGACCCTCCCCTTCAGAGTCAGGTTTTGCGGCCGGAGTCCGCACCTTTGGGGGGGGTACTGTAACGCCCTGGCCATAGAGAGGGGTTTTTGTTCTTTATTTTGGTTAGGCCAGGGTGTTACATTGGGTGGGCGTTCTATGTTCCTTTTTCTATGTTTTTGTATTTCTTTGTTTTGGGCCGTGAGTGTGGCTCCCAATCAGGCACAGCTGAAGCTCGTTGCTGCTGATTGGGAGTCACACATAAGGAGCATGTTTTTTCCTTTGGGTTTGTGGGTAATTGTTTCTGTCAGTGTTTTGTTCCAGACAGGACTGTTTGCTGTCGGTTTGCTCATTTTCTTGTTTTGTATAGTGTTCACGTTGTTTACATTAAATTCTAATAATGAACACTAACTCCGCTGCACCTTGGTCCACTTCTTCAGACGACAGCCGTTACAGATGTGGGGCATCGTCCTCAAACAATCACATGGCATGCTTTCGCTGTAAAGCTAACTGTAAATAGGACAGTGCAGTTAGATTAACAAGAATGTAAGCTTTCAACCAATATAAGACACTTGTATGTACCTAAATGTTTAATATCCATAATTGTTATGATTATTTATTTGAATTGCGCACCCCCTAGTTTCACCGAAAGTTGTCCCGCTAGCGGGACTCCAAGCCTTAAGAAGATTTATTAAAAGCATTGTTTGTGGGTGTCCCTAGCATTTCCAAAAAACAAGGAGCTGTGACTGGATCAGTGGTTCACCAATCTGGACCTTGATGGGCCTTTAAACAGTAACAAGGGGTGATGTGTAATGAAACAAGGGTGCTTGTACCCTGGGTAAAAAATATTATCGGGGAGGGGAGAACATTTCTTTGCAACCATCAGGTGACGTCCCAGGGTCAAACAGGGAACTAGAAAAAAGACCTCCAGGGGACCATGACACAATGTCCCAAGAAAGTCCCAAGAAAGTCGTTACCTTTCTTGCCTGTGTAGATAGGCCTAGTCTTTGCCATTGCATTTAGGCTACTTCCACCCAATTCTTAATTCACAATTGGAAGATTATAGCATTTTATAATAATAATAATATACAATTATATTATAATAATATACAATTATATTAGACCGCACAGCGGTCTAAGGCACAGCGTCATCCGGGTTAGGGGAGGGTTTGGCCGGGGGGGGTTTTACTTGGCTCATTGTGCTCTAGTGACTCACATGATTGTGGCAGGCTGACTTCGGTTGTCAGTTGAACATTGTTTCCTCTGACACATTGGTACAGCTGGCTTCCAGGTTAAGCGGGTGGGTGTTAAGAAGCGTGGTTTGGCGGGTCAGGTTTCGGGAGACCCATGACTTGACATTCGCCTCTCCCAAACCTGTTGGGGAGTTGCAGCGATGAGACAAGATCGTAATTGGATATCATGAAATTGGGGAGAAAAAAAGGGGCAAAATACAAAAAAAATGTGTGATCTACACATGGTGGTGTCTTCATCTCAATGTATTTTCTTTTGGGAGGGGGGGGGCTTTTGAAATATATTCCATTCTCCTTTCTCTTATGGCTATATTCCCACTTTATGTAATTAAGCTTTCACATGTGTTGGTGCTTGCTTCTGTGTGCAAATAATTTGACGGCTGCAGTTTGAGATTATTTATTACCTTTATCTTCTCTGGCTGCTCCCAACAAATTGCGCTCCACTCCTCGCTCCACACACTCATGGAGTCATATGAAAATGTCAGCAGTCAGATGTCAATAGCGCGCTGAACGCTGAACGCTGAACGTTGAACGATGGGTAGACAAACAGGAGATCCACATTTGATGCGATGTATGCAACCCTTTACATGCTCTGGCATTCAATAGCAAACCTGATTTAGGCTATCAAAGAACTGTCAATTAATAATCATATCAATTGATGGAATCAGTGAATGAATCGCTGCAGCAGAGGTCTGACAAGCACAACAGGCGCTGCATAGCAAATGAGGCCTAATTAGACAAAATAACAATTAAGTTGTTAGAACAATATAATAAATCTTGATCAACCGACTTAGTATCAAATTTGAACTACTCAGTAATTATTTTTTACTAAGTAATTCAAACGAGATACTAAGAATATATATATTTTTTTATGAAGTTGTTTGGATGAGATCATTTCAAGAGTTTATGTTTTTGGGGGGGGGGCTTGGTCTTCAGGGCTTCCGTAGGAGACTTCCTTGCAGGTAAAGTACACTTCATGCAATACAGTGTCACTTAAGAGAAGTCCAAACAAACAAAAATACAGCCTATTCATTGCTGTAAACGCTCAGTTTGAATTATGTATGGCTACAACAGCAATCCTTTCTTTCTGGCTCTAGCCAGCCCTCTTTGCCAAGCAGCTGAATCTTTTGCACAGTCATGGAAGCGTTGCAGAAGCCAACATTAGAAGCCTCTTTCAACTGTGTCCAAAGCCATCTACCTTCCTGAATACAGAAGTTAGCTGTTTCTAGCCTCTCTCTCCCCCTTGCCATGGACTGTGGAGTCTGTGGAGAGAGAGTGAGGGAGAGACAGAGAGAGAGAGAACCTTGGAGAGAGAGAGAGGGTCTTGGCTGCAGGACAGGTGCTGGTTTTCGTCTCTTTTGGCTGGACGAACACTCAGGAGTATGTGTTAGGTGCAGTTGGGTCCGCTCTATTACTCTGCCTGCACCTCCTGGCAGACAGATATGTAAGAGGCTCCCAAGAGAGAGAGTCCAGCACCAGTCTGACTACAGTCATCTCCTCAGCTTTCTGGATCTGGGGCTGTTCCCCAAATAGCACCCTGTTTCCTGTATAGTGCACTATTTTTGACCAGGGCCCATCAGGCTGTGGCCAAAAGTAGTGAACTATGTAGGAAATAGGTTGCCGTTTGGGATGCAGACTGGCTCTGGCTCTGGGTCTGTCCCTGGCAGTTGCTGGTTGCTGGTCACAGCTTTGATTCTCTCCCACAGCTCCCATATTCCTTTTAGTATCCCATAACAGTGTCATCGTGTCTCTCTCTCTCTCTCCCCCAAGATACAGTACGTCAATGCTCTGACAAAAAGGTAATTCACTTTGCGCTGTGGGAGGGTTTCATGGGGTTCTATTCTTCATATTATTAGGGGAGCCAATTAACTTGAATAAAGACAATGTGTTTTTACACTGGCAGGTGTTAAAGAGTCAGAAAGAATGGCAGCATTTCAATACATAAGCCTACCACTATGGGAGTAGAGATGTTGATGTGGTTGGTGAGAGGCTGTATGTGCTGAATGACACATTACACACAGGGCTGTGAAATCTGCTCTGTCAGTTGTGAGGGAGGGAATAACAGCTAGAGGAGGACAGGGTCATTTTGGTTGTAAGCCATGAATGAAAGCTTGTCTCAGCAAGGGAGCTTTACTGCCCTGGGTTATAACTGAACTGAATACTGTTTACAATGCACTTATTAAATCAATTAGGGATAGCTATTAATACCCCTAACTGGCACTGAAATTAATCAAACCCCTCAGGTTTAGGAATATCATGGAACTCATTTATCAAGCCTGTACGTGTGTGTGTTGTGTGTCTGTGTGTGTCCACACAAAGTACACTATTTATCAATAGCCATGTTGCAGCCCAATGGTCATACAATTCTGCATCAGTGCTTGAATACATTTTCCCTTAGTGGAATTATGGCAGATGGGCGCTATAATTATGCTTCTCCTTCAATTGTTTTAATGGCATAGTAATAAATTGTTACTGTTTTGTTGCCATAAACTTGGTTACGTGGGGCAGCAGCGTAACCTAGTGGGCAGAGCGTTGGACTAGTAACCGCAAAGGTTGCAAGATCGAATCCCTGAGCTGACAAGGTACAAATCTGTCGTTCTGCCCCTGAACAAGGCAGTTAACCTACTGTTCTTAGACCATCTGTAACGCCCTGGCCATAGAGAGGGGTTTTTGTTCTTTATTTTGGTTAGGCCAGGGTGTTACATTGGGTGGGCGTTCTATGTTCCTTTTTCTATGTTTTTGTATTTCTTTGTTTTGGGCCGTGTGTGTGGCTCCCAATCAGGCACAGCTGAAGCTCGTTGCTGCTGATTGGGAGTCACACATAAGGAGCATGTTTTTCCTTTGGGTTTGTGGGTAATTGTTTCTGTCAGTATTTTGTTCCAGACAGGACTGTTTGCTGTCGGTTTACTCTTTTCTTGTTTTGTATAGTGTTCATGTTGTTGATATTAAATTCTAATAATGAACACTAACTCCGCTGCACCTTGGTCCACTTCTTCAGACGACAGCCGTTACAGAATTACCCACCACCAAGGGACCAAGCAGCGGAAGAGGGAGGTCCGGTCAATGGAGGAGACGCCGGCCAGCAGACGGGGTCGCTGGCGTCGGTCGAGGAAGCCCGGAAGACACCCCCAAGAAAATTTTTTGGGGGGGCTAATGGGGTGGTCCGGAAGGGCAGAGGAGGAGCCCAGACCACTGCTCTCGTGGGGGATGACGGCAGAGGAGGAGACGCAGATGAGGTGGTTTATTGAGGACCTGCTGAAGGAAGATCTGGAGGAGGAGCCATGGGAGGCGGAGTTGCGCGCTGTGTCGCCAGTGCGTCCGCACAGCCCGGTGCGTCCGGTGGACATGCCCAGCACATGCCGTGCTAGGAAGGGCATCCAGCCAGGACGAGTGGCAAAACCGGCTCCACGCTTCAGTTCACCAGTGCGTGTTCACAGTCCTGTCTGGCCCGTCCCTGCTCCCCGCACCAAGCCCAAGGTGCGTGTCCACAGTCCTGTCCGGCCCGTCCCTGCGCCCCGCACCAAGCCCAAGGTGCGTGTCCCCAGCCCTGCCAGTCAGCAGTCGTCAGAGCTGCCCGCCAGTCAACAGTCGTCGGAGCTGCCCGCCAGTCAACAGTCGTCAGAGCTGCCCGCCAGTCAACCATCGTCAGAGCTGCCCGCCAGTCAACCATCGTCAGAGCTGCCCGCCAGTCAACCATCGCCAGAGCTGCCCGCCAGTCAACAGTCGCCAGAGCTGCCCGCCAGTCAACAGTCGTCAGAGCTGCCCGCCAGTCAACAGTCGTCAGAGCTGCCCGCCAGTCAACAGTCGTCAGAGCTGCCCGCCAGTCAACAGTCGTCAGAGCTGCCCGCCAGTCAACAGTCGCCAGAGAGGTCAGACTGCGCTGAACTGCCGAAGTGGCCAGACTGCGCTGAACTGCCGGAGTGGCCAGACTGCGCTGAACTGCCGGAGTGGCCAGACTGCGCTGAACTGCCGGAGTGGCCAGACTGCGCTGAACTGCCGGAGTGGCCAGACTGCGCTGAACTGCCGGAGTGGCCAGACTGCGCTGAACTGCCGGAGTGGCCAGACTGCGCTGAACTGCCGGAGTGGCCAGACTGCGCTGAACTGCCGGAGTGGCCAGACTGCGCGGAACTGCCGGAGTGGCCAGACTGCGCGGAACTGCCGGAGTGGCCAGACTGCGCGGAACTGCCGAAGTGGCCAGACTGCGCGGAACTGCCGGAGTGGCCAGACTGCGCGGAACTGCCGGAGTGGCCAGGCTGCCCCGACCTGCCGGAGTGGCCAGGCTGCCCCGACCTGCCGGAGTGGCCAGGCTGCCCCGACCTGCCGGAGTGGCCAGGCTGCCCCGACCTGCCGGAGTGGCCAGGCTGCCCCGACCTGCCGGAGTGGCCAGGCTGCCCCGACCTGCCGGAGTGGCCAGGCTGCCCCGACCTGCCGGAGTGGCCAGGGACGCCCGCCAGCCCGGTGAGTCCTGTGCCTACGCCTAGGGCTAGGCCTCTGTCATGTCTCCCCAGCCTGGTGAATCCTGGGTCAGTGCCGTCAGAGCAGCCAGGGTCGCCCGCCAGCCAGGCGCAACCATCGCCGCCCGCCAGCCGGGCGCAGCCATCGCCGCCCGCCAGCCGGGCGCAACCATCGCCGCCCGCCAGCCGGGCGCAACCATCGCCGCCCGCCAGCCGGGCGCAACCATCGCCGCCCGCCAGCCGGGCGCAACCATCGCCGCCCGCCAGCCGGGCGCAACCATCGCCGGCCGCCAGCCGGGCGCAGTCAGTGTCGCCCACCAGACCTTCGGCGCAGTCAGTGTCGCCCACCAGACCTTCGGCGTGGCCAGGTGCGCCACCGAAGAGGGCGACGTCAAGGGTGGAGCAGAGGCCACGTCCCGCACCTGAGCCGCCGCCGTAAGAAGGCCCACCCGGACCCTCCCCTTCAGAGTCAGGTTTTGCGGCCGGAGTCCGCACCTTTGGGGGGGGGGTACTGTAACGCCCTGGCCATAGAGAGGGGTTTTTGTTCTTTATTTTGGTTAGGCCAGGGTGTTACATTGGGTGGGCGTTCTATGTTCCTTTTTCTATGTTTTTGTATTTCTTTGTTTTGGGCCGTGTGTGTGGCTCCCAATCAGGCACAGCTGAAGCTCGTTGCTGCTGATTGGGAGTCACACATAAGGAGCATGTTTTTCCTTTGGGTTTGTGGGTAATTGTTTCTGTCAGTATTTTGTTCCAGACAGGACTGTTTGCTGTCGGTTTACTCTTTTCTTGTTTTGTATAGTGTTCATGTTGTTGATATTAAATTCTAATAATGAACACTAACTCCGCTGCACCTTGGTCCACTTCTTCAGACGACAGCCGTTACACCATCATTGAAAATAAGAATTTGTTCTTAACTGACTTGCCTAGTTAAATAAATAAATATCCTAAAACATTATTTTGCCGTGATTCATTTAATCCAAAATGGCGGACTTGAACAAAAGCTTAAAACTATTCCTCTGCAGATAAGTCAGAATTACTTTAACAATGTTTAGCATTTGTTATTGGAGCTGTAAATAGAGAGGCAATATAATGAGAGTTGAGTGGGTGAAATTAAGCAAAACAACATCAGGCTCTCTGTTTGCTAGAGTTATATTTTACATTTTTGGGAAAAATGTTAACTTTTCATATGCATCCCACTGGTATACAGCGTCTGCTTATTGATGATGTAACACAAATGAATTAGAGAAGTCGAGAAGTAAGTACCAACCCCCTCCACATTCCCCACTACAACAAAACACTGCAATATTTCATATATTTGTATCAACATAATTTTGAAGGCTCAGGTTGCTGCTGGCAAGGTTCATATTTATTCAGTAAGATTTCCCTTGTTAGATCTTAGGAGAGTTCAATCTCTTTCCTCCCTCTCCTGCATGTTACAGTGACATTTCCCCTCCCCTCTGAGCCATTGTGATTAATTACAAGGTCACCATAAACATAAAGGAACAGTTGTTGTAATGCTCGTTATATTATTGGCCAGCTTTATTCCTACAGTAGCCCTTCATTCATCACCGGCCCGGTGCCTGCCACATACGTAAGCCTCTCTAATTAATATAATGGACTCTGATTTTAATGCTGGAGAAAATATGCAGTCATTTATATGCTGATTTGCCATTTCTCAGCCTTTGCCGGAAGCAACCACGAAATCTGAGGGTCAATTCACCAAGCATATCTCATCAGGACATGTTTCACACTGAGTCAAACAATGCTGAGCTATTGACATAGGGCTCCCGAGTGGCGTAGCGTTCCAAGGCACTGCATCTCAGTGCTAGATGTGTTACTACAGACCCTGTATCACAAATGACTGTGATAGGGAGTACCATAGGGCGGCGCACAATTGGCCCAGTGTCGTCCAGGTTAGGGAAGGTTTTGGCCGGGGTAGGCCATCATTGTAAAATAAGAATTTGTTCATAACTGACTTGACTAGTAAAAAAAAACATTGAAGGTTGTGTATAGCTTAAAGAACACTAGTCAATTGCCTCGGCTCAAATTACTACCTCCCCCTGTATTATTAGGCCAAACCTGTAATCATATCAGGAACAGGCAGGGAGAAATAAACATCACCAGACAGTAGTGTAGATGCAAGTTTATGCATACGTAGGGAATGAGAATAATCAAAATTATATTTGTGCGCTTGTGAATGACATTATCCAACCTCTGAAGTTATAAGGAGATACATATTCATTTTGTGTTCTATCTTCTGGTTCATGGTTTTCCCTACAGTGCAGTCCATTTGGACTCAGACTCCTTACTTAGAGGATTATGAAGGAGACATGTTGTACTAGGACACATGTTCGTTTGAACCAAAGAGTGCAGCCTGTCTCTCTGGAATGGAAATTAAGTGCACACTCACAGGTAGATTACTATACCCAAGGTCAACCCTATACAACTATGACAAAGACCAAGGGTCCCTAATAAGGAGCTCTAACAAACTCTGCGTTCTGTTTCAACAAGATGGACCATTTATCTGCTTGTATGGATTAGATGTCCATTACCACATCTGTCCTTTATTACAGGGAGTCTCAGACGAATGTTTTGATGTCCTTAATTTGTAGATTTGTTTCAATACAGTCTGGCTTAAGGTAACTAACAGGAGCGAATACAGAATACAGAGTTTGAAGCTCAGCGTGATACTAAATAACTAATTACCTTGAATTAAACATCTGACTGTTAACAGCATGGTTGTGTTTGCAATTGGTTGTATAGTGGTTAATTTCTGTATTATCAAATGAGGAGAGACAAACTTATCACACAAGTCAGAGTTACACTTAAACTACATTTTTATTAATTTATTAATAAGGGAGCAGGTCAATACAACACACACATACAAAGTGAATCGATTGCGTGCTCTGTGATAATGATGGCTGCTCGACGACCCACCCGTAGGTGATTCGTTGAGGCCCCCGACATAAAGAATACAACACCTTTTTATAGCAAAGATACACCCTCCTTAATGTTCAGGACAAACAACAGATGTATGGAATGGGTCACGAGGTTAGGATTCGTATGAAAGATACTAATAATTCACAGCAGACAATATCTGCTGTAAAGACTGTTCTCATTGTGTAGAAACCAGGGTCTTGCCCCCAAAACAAAGTTCCTCTCATAATTATCCGTACTGGAGCCATCTTCACCCTGGTACCGCAGCAATCTCCCTCACATGAATGGAATGTGACTTGTTAGGTTTATCACCTAAGGCATTGTAAATCTACTGTCAGCATTAAGCTCCCAGAGGCCCACTCTCAGTTCACACAGACACAATAGTGCTCTAAGAACCCCCTATTCTGTTGCATAAAACAACCATTTGATGCAATTACAGTATTATAACAATCTTGCAATTTTCCTCTCACAGTTGTAACGGTTTACATTGCTTGCTTTCCTGTGGTGTAGTATTGTAGAGGGTGACCCCCCCCCCCACCCACCCACACACAGTGTTCTTTCAGCTAAGTCTTGTCAAATAACTGTCTGGCAAAACACTGGAACCTTCTCATGTTCTTTAAACCTCTCAAGACATGAGCTGTATGGAGAGTTGTCAAGACGTTACATAGATTTTCAAAAAAGTGTCAATGCATGCTATACCTATGATGGAGTACCATTGGGATTACATCAACAAAAAGTACATTTAACTTCATCCAGGGGCTGAGCCTTTGTAATAACACCCTGTTGTTGGTGTCATTGGGATATGGAGGCCATTCATTTATCATAGCCTTTCCACTCCACCCTACCGCCACTTCTAATATGCAAGCAGTATATCACTCTGCTTCAATAGAGACAGGACTCTGGGTGACTGTACATGTGAATGGTTTGATAAAATCCACTTTATAGCAACACAGTAAATCACCAAGCCTATCTCCCTGGCAACAACACAATATGGTGTATGCTGAGGTTTGTGAACTTTGCATTTTATTCTCGAAGACTGGCTGAGAACAAATCTCACAAAGCATGTCAAATAGTACATTTTTGGTAAAACAACAAACACGACAGGAGCTGGCTATTAATGGCTAAAGCAAAAACGGATCTGCTACCAGGCGGGTAGGAAGTTTTATAGGCTGTGATTAATGAATGATATATCTCATCGTTCATTTTTTTGTGGAAGACTGGTTTTAATCAGATTTTCCTAAATATCAAATGAAACATTGGTTATGGAGTCTCGTATCTATAAGCAACTGAAACTACTTTTCCTTTTTTGAGAAGCTGTAGCAACAACAAGCATTCCAAGGATCTTGAGACCAGAAAATATTATTTAATATTGTCCATGGCGTTACAGAAAATCTCTTGTCTACGGTGCTATCACAACTCGACATTAATAAGGACGACATTCATAACTCACGCTCTAAACCTCCCATCCCATAAAGAATTTCCACAAGACCTTTTACATAACCTTGACATTTTATGATCTTTCCGTAGAGATATTCAGTGACAACCTCTGACGCCACTAAAGCATGGGTGACATGCAAATGAAGGAAAAGCTTAGAACATGATAAGACAAAGCAGTGCCTAGCAACCTTCAAATACCACCTTAGGACAAGTTTTCTATTTTCATTATCATAACACTTGAACAGCTCATAAGCCATTCCCCTGGTGGGTATAGGGGGGAGTATTGACCTGTTAAGAATATGGGTACATTCCAAATTACACCCAATTCCCAACATAGTGCACTACTTTTGACCAGGGCCCATAGGGAATAGAGTGACATTTGGGACACTTCCCTGTTAAAGTATGGCCCCTCCCACAGTGAGGAAGTTGGATCAATGAGCAGAGAGCTCCTGGGGCCCTCCCATCAAGTTGGCAGCAGGACAGCTGGAGTGAGATGAATGGGACACAAGCTCCCGATCAATAATTATCTGAACAACTGAACGAAGAGAGAAAGTTAGAAGGTAAACGGGGGTAAGGCAAATGCATACATCTGTGTTTGTTGGAAGAAATTAATCCAAAGGCTTGTTGTAATGGCTGACACTCTGTAATGGCGGACATTAAGCATCTCGCCACCTCCTCCCCCTTTCCTCAATCATTCCATTCTAGATAATGTTGAATTAATGTGTTAAATGTCCAAACCATTGTCCATGCTCATGGTACTCTTGTGGCTCTCTAATGGGACTGAAAACTTCTTTGTCATTAAAATCCCATCATTCAAGATGACATTGTCTAAGGATGTTGTAAATGTCACTTTATGTATTTCAAAAATTCAAGGACTAAATGACCATTCACCCAAGTGGCATGAACCAGTGTGATTCTAGCGCTTTCTGAATTTGCCTGGGAAGTGGAATTGCACCAGAGCCACTATTCACCAATGAGGAATTAGCAATTTATAACGAGACATATTTAGCACATAAATTAGTAAGAATATAAAATTATAATTTGGCAGTTAAAGAATATCTAAAACCTTGCTATAGCCTATGTTGTTACAGATGGATTCTGATATGGACAGGCAGCTACAGTACCTGTCTTTGCAATAGTTTTACATGTTTTTCTGAGAAATGGTGACAGCAGATGGGAATGTCAAAGAGGATCATTTCAGAAACAAAGATGTTCGTCCATTTGCTTCCAAACAGAGCAGCAAAGGTCATGTCAATAACTCTCAGCTTGCACTCCAAATGGCACCCTATTCCCTGTATAGTGCACTACTTTTGAACATTCCTATGGGCCCTGGTCAGAAGTAGTGCACTATAAAGGGAATTGGGTACGATTTGGGAGACAATTTCACTTTCTACCTCTGGCCATTAATCACTGCGTCATACGTCTGTCATCATGGGGGGCTAATGAGATATACATAGATCATGTCATCCTTATGCTGCAGGGCACTCCTGCTCTTTAAAAATACTGCATTGATTTCAGTGGTTCATGTAGGTCACGTATTTCGTCCAGATCATAGAACGTGTTTTTGTTTTCATTTTCTCTATGTAAGTGTATGTAATAGATTTGAACATGCCACAATAGGAATTTTGCCCATAATTCATCAAATGTTCATGTAATATCATCATGAGAAATAACGTATAGTGGAGTATGTTTATCATTAAGTGTACAGTATAAGTATATCACCCAAACTGCACTTCAAGTTTTAGCAGAAATCTTGGTCCACATCTGTTCCTCAGTTGAGATATAGCTATATCTACTTCTGCTATTGTCGTTGGGAGATATTTACTACTCTGTGAAACGTTGCTGCTAATTTCTCCCAAACCTTCAATCAGGAGGGTAGGTTACACCAAAATAAACAACCACATTAATCAATCATCCTGTCAGTCAATCTGTAGATCAATAAAACTCTCATCAAACATTGCCAGCAGAGCAATTCATCAAGACCTCAGACTGATTTCTCTTGGAAATAGACTTGGGGCTATACAAAATGATGTATAAATAGCAGGTAGATGCTTCCTGATCGCTTCTCTCAGCTGACCACTGAATGTGGTTAGATGTTTGTTGGTCAGAGGGCCTATTTACTCTTTGGGAATATGCTTAGTAAACCTTAAAACTTTATTGTAGTTTACCTTCACGTGATTTAGTGTAGTAGTCCCTGTTTATGGGTTTAGACGTGTTTACCTTTGATCTTTTACAGTAGTTGTATATCCCAATACTGTAACCTACAAACAAAGTGAACAAAAAGTCATCCATTATCAAACATATTGCAATCAGTTTTTTTGTGTAGTAAAGTTGATGTGCCAAACTATCCTCGCCTGTGAAGGAAACTTATGTTAGACGCATCTATTATGCATGATGAACATGAATGATACTCAAGAGACAACTTGAATATTTTGGCAAGATGACGCGCTCGTCATGCTAAAATGAATATGGTAACAGCCTGTCAAAAATAAATATAATTTGTACCTTAGGAGTCGGTGATGTGTAGAAAATCTCTAATTTATATCCGGCATCCATCTGGTTGTACACTGTTTTTGAAAATATATTGTATCAGTCTCCATCACAGCTAATGCTATAGTATACTCAAATGATTGAATAGCAGTCATCCTGGATATCTCAATAGGCTTTGAGATGTTTTTATTAATGGCAGTCCATTTGTGTTGGATGCTGAAATATAGCATTACAGAAGTAAGGCTAATATGTGTACCACAGACAGCGGAGTTCTTTATCCTCTCATGAAAGGACCTGATATGGAGCAGTGCATTATCTCCCATCCTTTTGTTGACTCCTGAGAGTGTTCTTAAAATCTTGTTTTAGAATACAAAAAATACCAACTAAAAGCAAAGTAACACAGTGAAGGTAATTGTACTATTACAGGACATAAAGGTCTGTGTTGGTACATTGACTATCCTGTTCTAAAAGTGGGTTTATTGGATTTATTTGGTCCAGAGGCTTAAGACAACATTTTCCAGATGTACAATGGTCAACTTTAAAGCCAAATAATATTTGATAGTTTAAATAGGTTCACTGGCTCCCTCTGTTTGATTTCTATAGATGAAGATCTCTTTTAGTCCTCATTCAGACGTATCTTCCAAGAGTCCTGTTGTTTTGTGGAATATAATATTGATTTCCTTTCTTTTGATTTATTTAAGAAATATCTTCTAAGAAATCACAGATTGTATTATTCATATATCTTATGTGATTTGGACATCAATACGGAGGTTAAGTGAAGGCCTGTTAGTCTATTTAACACAGGGCTTGCCTGGCCACAGCTCAGTAATCACTAATTAAATTGCACTAGGACTAAAGGGCAGTTCCAAAGGCAGCAAACATAATCAAAGTTACACCAGCTTAAATATAGCCTTTTCTAGCATGTCATTGAATAGAACGTAATGGTATTACTATGCCTTTCACTAACCAAAGCTGTATTTCTTTCACCTCCCAGTGTGTGTCCTCTGTAGAACAATAGTACGCGGGGGTAGCTATCCAGGGTGCTGAAGCAGTATGCTGCACAGATGCTTTGAATGTGATGTGTGCTCTTTGCCACCTCTACCACGCTAGCTGTAAGGACATTTAGCCTATAACACAGAGTAGCTGAAGTGCGGTGTCAACAAGAGAAAGATCAGGGTATAAAGAAAAACTGATATGAAATGTATTCTGCTGCTGGCCTATGGCCCTGTAGCCACTCCCTACTATACGGTATGTCAGTCACGCCTAATGGAACATGTCTTAAAGAATAAGTGTCATAAGCGGGCTGTGCATGGCAAAACAATAGTGCCCTGTCTGGGATGCAATAGATGGTGGAAGTGTAAATACTGTGAACTATCCATGAAATCAATGGGCCACTGGCGGCTCTGTCTGTTCTGCCTGCTGTGGCTCTACAAAGTAGACTTGGCCACATAAAGGATGTTTATTAGTCTGGCCATGCTACACTGGGGCCCTCTGTCATCTTCTGATAATAGGTCTGGTGCCACCAATGGACGTTATATCTCAGCTGGTTAAGACACACTCAGTAAGAGGAGAGGGGAGGTAGTTAGTGCCTGTCTCGGGGGGGCTTCCGTTCTTTTCGACAACACGCCCAGTGTTCTCAATTGGGGGTTCGCTTGTTTTTCACAAATCATTTCAAAGGACACACATCTCCCAGGGTAATTATTTTTCCAAACACAAGTCTAGCTGGCTGACAAGTATGTTGTTGTATGACATGAATACCACATTGTAAAGTTTATAGTTTGGGTTTAGAACCACAACGTTAGAGATAATAAGAGATTAAACAATTTTATGATGTTATCTTCTTAAGACGTACCTTATATTTTATCATGCAATGTGACTCTAAACTCACAATACCATGCAGATGTATGATATAAATTGGTTACTCAATATAGGTCAATGTGAGCCTTCAGACAAATTGCAAAGAAAAATGATATGAATAGTGCTGCTTTTAGCTATATAATGGACAAGAGACTTTGGCCTGCAGACAAGACTCTGGATGTCTGTTTCTTTTTTGTTTTCATTTTCATTCATTTTGCAAGAAAACGCCTAGAGATTTTATAGTGTGTGCAGATGCATTTTGTGTAAAACAAAATCTCAAGTTATTTTAGTTTCTACACACAAAAAAATACATATAGTCAGTATTGGTATAATTGAATCCAAAAGTACAATAAAATTAGTTTAAACCTCTTTTCCTCGTTCTTAACTTTACAAACCAGGTCAAGGAAAGGAACATTTTGCAAACTCGTCATAAAACCTGCCTCCATATCTCTGAGGGTCAGCCCTTTGAGTGAGCTCACTGGAAGTTTTGGGACCGTCACGTCATGGAGGACAAAAAGAGAAAGAAGCTATTTTAATTAAAGCTGGCAGATTTACTTGTCGAGGTGGGTTTAAAACATCACCCGTCCGGGCTGATCGAGGCCAGAGTGCCGGCCATAAAAAGGACTTATGCCAGCTACTCCAGTAAAGGATCCCCCTGAGGGATTGGTGGTAAAATTAGTGGAGGCATTTGGAGGCTGTTCTGTAATGAGGAAAAATAGCACTCAGTTCATCTCCTGACAAATAGCAGAGTTGCCAGGCAAGCAGACGCCGGGTTCTTTTTTTCACTTAACTTCACCCAACTTCACCCAGTGAGCTGATAGGATTGTGGGTGGCACATCGAAATAGAGCAGAGGGCAACATGAGTGTTCCGCTTAGCGGCTATGTCACCGCAAGGCCTTCAGCTTTCATTATCTGTGATGGGGGGGCCACTTGCACTGCTATCGCGACTGTGTTTTTGTTATAGCGATCCATTGTTCGAACATGTTTAAGAAGTGAATAAAGGTCCCACCCATAGTTGTAGGAACATTGACACCCAGGGCAAACTTAGGGCTGAATTAAAACAAAACCTTCACTGCAATGTGGATTTCCCTTAGTGCATGTCCGATTGAATTCCAGCCCTAGACTCATACAATAAGACCCTTCGCTGTCATGGCTTTTCACATGTGATTTTACTGTTAGATAAAATAGTGCAATAATGTTATTGATTCTTTCTCTTATTATTCTGACAGTCAATACCCTGTTGGATATCAAATCGATATCAAACATATTCATCTTATATTTGAGGAAGTATTATTACCTAGTGTTATCATTTCAGACATCTGTTCCAATAAATGAAGGCGCAACGGGAGGGTATATTACTAAGTTTACCAGTAAACTACCAGAATTTTGGTAACTTTAAAGGAATATATGGAATTTTATCAGGTGACATCTAGTGGCCTTTTTCGGTACTTCAGATTATCACAGGTGTCTGTAATTATCTCTGGCCCTGTGAGGTCTTATCACATGTAAAATATATATATTTTAAATCCAATAAGGCAATTTGAAATAAAAAACAGGATGACAAAGCTGGAAAACATTATCCTAAATATAAACATCAAAATAATGAATATCATTGATGTTTAATGTGAGGGTTTCAGTAAGAAATACAGTTAATAAATATATATATATATCTATATATATATATATATATATATCTATATATATATATATATATATATATATATATATTTATATTTATATATATATATTTTATATTTATATATTTTATATATATATATATATATATATATATATATATATATATATATATATATATACTGCTCAAAAAAATAAAGGGAACACTTAAACAACACATCCTAGATCTGAATGGAAGAAATAATCTTATTAAATACTTTTTTCTTTACATAGTTGAATGTGCTGACAACAAAATCACACAAAAATAATCAATGGAAATCCAATTTATCAACCCATGGAGGTCTGGATTTGGAGTCACACTCAAAATTAAAGTGGAAAACCACACTACAGGCTGATCCAACTTTGATGTAATGTCCTTAAAACAAGTCAAAATGAGGCTCAGTAGTGTGTGTGGCCTCCACGTGCCTGTATGACCTCCCTACAACGCCTGGGCATGCTCCTGATGAGGTGGCGGATGGTCTCCTGAGGGATCTCCTCCTAAACCTGGACTAAAGCATCCGCCAACTCCTGGACAGTCTGTGGTGCAATGTGGCATTGGTGGATGGAGCGAGACATGATGTCCCAGATGTGCTCAATTGGATTCAGGTCTGGGGAACGGGCAGGCCAGTCCATAGCATCAATGCTTTCCTCTTGCAGGAACTGCTGACACACTCCAGCCACATGAGGTCTAGAATTGTCTTGCATTAGGAGGAACCCAGGGCCAACCGCACCAGCATATGGTCTCACAAGGGGTCTGAGGGTCTCATCTCGGTACCTAATGGAAATCAGGCTACCTCTGGCGAGCACATGGAGGGCTGTGCGGACACCCAAAGAAATGCCACCCCACACCATGACTGACCCACCGCCAAACCGGTCATGCTGGAGGATGTTGCAGGCAGCAGAACGTTCTCCACGGCGTCTCCAGACTCTGTCACGTCTGTCACGTGCTCAGTGTGAACCTGCTTTCATCTGTGAAGAGCACAGGGCGCCAGTGGCGAATTTGCCAATCTTGGTGTTCTCTGGCAAATGCCAAACGTCCTGCACAGTGTTGGGCTGTAAGCACAACCCCCACATGTGGACGTCGGGCCCTCATACCACCCTCATGGAGTCTGTTTCTGACCATTTGAGCAGACACATGCACATTTGTGGCCTGCTGGAGGTCATTTTGCAGGGCTCTGGCAGTGCTTCTCCTGCTCCTCCTTGCACAAAGGCGGAGGTAGCGGTGATGCTGCTGGGTTGTTGCCCTCCTACGGCCTCCTCCACGTCTCCTGATGTGGCCTGTCTCCTGGTAGCGCCTCCATGCTCTGGACACTACGCTGACAGACACAGCAAACCTTCTTGCCACAGCTCGCATTGATGTGCCATCCTGGATGAGCTGCACTACCTGAGCCACTTGTGTGGGTTGTAGACTCCGTCTCATGCTACCACATGAGTGAAAGCACCGCCAGCATTCAAAAGTGACCAAAACATCAGCCAGGAAGCATAGGAACTGAGAATTGGTCTGTGGTCCCCACCTGCAGAACCACTCCCTTATTGGGGGTGTCTTGCTAATTGCCTATAATTTCCACCTGTTGTCTATTCCATATGCACAACAGCATGTGAAATTTATTGTCAATCAGTGTTGCTTCCTAAGCGGACAGTTTGATTTCACAGAAGTGTGATTGACTTGGAGTTACATTGTGTTGTTTAAGTGTTCCCTTTATTTTTTTGAGCAGTGTATATATACTTGACTTTTTTTTACTATGCCAATATGTATTTGTTGTCATACTGTTTGCCGTTGTAAACACAGTCAATAGTTGGAAGAGTTGCAGAGTTGATTGAAAATAATGCATTTTTTAATTAGAAGTGTTTTTCATTAAGTAGTCTATTTTCTCTTCAACCACATGGTCTATCTACTAGAAACTCATGGACAATATGGACACAGATATAAGAAATGAATACTATATGAATAAATGTTCTAAAATTAATTCAAGCATATATTACCAAAGTTACAATAGATTGCCATAGAGTACCTGTTAATTACCAAAATTACTAAAGATTCCAGTAACTGTGCCCTAGATTTCTTAAATACATGTGGGTGGTTTCTCAGAGGCCCTGTCTGTTGCTGTTCTCTGCCTTTCCCTGGTACTCAGCAGCAGCATGGCTTCTTCAAATGCAAGCTTCACGATTAACGTCATGTCTCCTTCAGCCCACCCACTCCAATAAACTGGGCTTCATTAATATGCTGTTCTTCGCAAGCGTGGAGCAAACGCCATGTGATACTGAGAGAGGCACGTGGCATGCCGACAAACAGGCAGGGGGTTTGAAGAAGCACAGGTTTAATGTGCCATTGGCAGTCCTCAAACACACAAGTGTACTCGTGTGAAGTGCAACCCATGCAGCCGCTGTTGATTGCCTCGCTGCCAGATTCCATGGAAATAATCTGACAAGGACCCTCAAAAACGGGCCTGTTCTTTGCTTCATTATTGTCAAGCTTTGAGGTGAAATCAAGGCAATGCTTTTATATTGGTGTCCCTATGAAAGACTGATACATTTATTCCTGGATGAAAAAATGTATAATCAATCGTATTATCTTTTCTCCAGCTGAGAGACAAGCTGCTGTGAGGTGTGATCATTTACCACCTGTATAAAGGTTCTGCTTTTAAAAGGTTTTGTTTTTGTGTGAGAAGACATGCTTCTTTTGGGAATAAACAAAGTACAGGAACTAGAAGCAAACTGACTTCCTAAGCACCATGCCATCCAGAGTGCTTCAAACAATGACGGCACTGAAAGATGGTAGAGTACTTTTTCATTCTGAGTAGCTAGCGCTACCTATGAAAACCAAGAACCACCACTCAAATTTGACGGGAAGCCCAAGAAAATGCCTGCGGTAGAATGACGATTTTTCTTAATCTGTGTTTTGAACCATCACTTCAGCTGTTGTGTGCTCTATTGCTCTCTCATTTGAGCTCTGTTCTTTATTTTTGTAGTTGTGCCTTTGAACTCCAGAAAAGCAGTCGGAGTGGATTGAAATGGGGTTTATTGATTTAAACATCTATTTGTTCCCAGGTTAGGATAACCATTTATAGTATTGCTGTGGGGGAATTTGCTGATATTTATGCATGCTTTGACATCCTGTTCACCTCATCTGTCTTCACTCTAAAAGTGCTTGTTTGAATGTGTTGCTGTGTATTGTGCAATCTGTTTTCGTGGTGAATAAATATTTACTTCAAGCTGAGAACTGACCTTGTAAAAGAGCAGGGAGGGAAATATATTATCACACTTAGGTTGCATCCTAATTGGCACCCTATTCCCTATATAGTGCACTACTTTTGACCAGAACTCTATGTGGCCTTTGCTGCTGAATATGACCAGAGTGAATGTAATGAATTCTGTCATGTGCTTTGTGCATGAGAGCACTGTGTTTAAAGGGAAGAAAATATGATCACAGAGCTTTATGACCTCAAGAGCAGGTTAAAAGACTCAGGAGGATTGTCAGCACAGAGACGGCTCAGTGCAGACTGAGGCAAGGCCGCCTCTCTATATGCTGCAAAACCCTTGTGTTTGGGTTGTTTGCATTTCTTTCTAAGGCTTCCCTGTCTTTCATGTTGTCACTAAGAGCTGATAATTTCTAGTTTGCGTTTTAGTTTGCTCTAAGTAGCTGTATCAAACTGAGCCCATGCTTCAAGGATATGTGATGGTATCAGGTTAATTTCAGGTGGCGATAGTGTCATTTACCATGATGAATGACATCACCGAGTCAACTTGCTTGAAACTGGCATTATGGGATTATTGGCTCTGTTGTCTTCGGCTACATTTGAGAGGAGGTAAATATGATTAACTGTCAGTGAATGCATGGATTCACTTCTGACTACATGACTTATGGCCCATAACGAGATATTTTGTCTCAGTTGTGGCTGGCCAACCATTTTGTATTATTAGCATACGAGATGTTTAACTCCCACTATCATGGATACCTCACTCTCAGCAGTGGCACATTTGGTGGTATTAACTTTGAAAGGATATTGGTCCTCTTGTAACACATATTTATGGTTCAGTGACTCCAAGAATGATTGGTTTGTTCTTTTATCCAATCTGTGCGCAGAATGTTGAGCAATTCAATGTAATACGCTATGACTATGGCACACAGAACTCATTTCAAAGGAGTTAGTGTAGTAGTACATTATCATAGAATTAGGAATTCTACTTTAAATACTAATTTAATATGATCTCTATTTATATTCTGTTCTCCTTTGTGACATTATTTTAAACCCTCTCCTAATAAAAGCGTTCGTTCGAGGCAGACAATGTTTCTGACATAATCATATAATGGAAAGTCCAACACATACATCACACAGGGCACAGTGCCCACATAGGTTTGACCTGCCAGCAATTCCTGCTATTGCTATTACCAATGGTATGTTTGATACTGTTATTTGATACTGTTATTACACTTTAATCAACAACTTTGAGAAAGCATGCAGATTACATACAGTTAATCTTTCAGAATTACAAGATGGAAAACTAGAGGATCAAACCATTTACGGTGCAGCATAAACACCATTCAATATTGACATTTCTCTACACCTTTGTTTTTATCAACAATGTTTACATCCACAGACAGACCTTCAGACAGACAGACAGACAGACAGGCCATTCACCATTGAACACAGAAGCTTCTGTTGGAGCCGAGACACAGCACAGAAAATGGAGGGAGAACAGGCATGCGTCTCAAATGGCACTCTATTCCCTATATAGTGCACTACTTTTGACCAGGGGTGTTAGTGGAGAGTAGTGGCTAGCCACCTAAGCTAACCGTCACCAGCCCGAAGCAAGGGGGACGTGATGGGACAGCAAGGTGCGCTGCTGAGGCAATGGACCTGACTGTCTCTCTACTCTGACCGGCTCTCTCCTCTGCTCATCTGATAATCAGACCATCAATGCTTCTTCCGATCGCACTGCCATCAGATATGCTTCCCCGATCATCCATCATACCTTCCAGTTCCATTACTCTCACCATTTATTGTTGATTGTAGATGTTTTTGGACTTGTATATGCAATTCAGCTGCCATGTATGCAAAATATATATTTTTTTAATATAATTTGGGAAGCATCCCTGGTCTTCCTCCATCCATGTTTGCCTTTCTAATTACTCCAGATAGGAACCGGACAGTGATTGTTGCAAATGTGCATTGATTTGAGGGGATTCTAAAGGCGTATCGTATGTCGTGAATGCCACAGAGCCTGCTGCGATAGGAAGGAACCCTGTGCTTTCTACCTGGGCCCTGTCTGCAGCCAGACTGCGAGAGTACATCCTAAATGGTACAATATTATTTATATAGTACACTACGTTTGACCAGGTCAAAAGTAGTGCACTATGTAGGGAATAGGGTACCATTTGGGACACACTTGAGGCATTGATTTGCCATGCAACAATGTACAGTATGTGCGTACCTTGCACATCCAGATGGCTCAGGCCAACTAAGTGTTTGTTATCATCACTCAACATCACTAGTCCAAACAAATCAGTAGGAAAGGTTAGGGAGGTGATTTCAGTGCATCTGGTCAATTACCAATGACCAATGAGACACTTTAGTATCAAACATGCAAAGTGATTGCAGCAATGCATCATACATACTTGAGTTATGACTAGTTTGATTGATAATATTAAATTGGTATCTTGTGCTAACAGGGCTTGAATAAGTCGAGTGCCACTCTGGCTGTGTGTGAAAGGGATAGATCAGATGTGCTGTGTGTGAGAGGGATAGATCAGATGTGATGTGCTGTGTGTGAAAGAGATAGATCAGATGTGTTGTGTGTGTGAGAGGGATAGATTAGATGTGCTGTGTGTGAGAGGGATAGATCAGATGTGCTGTGTGTGAGAGGGATAGATCAGATGTGCTGTGTGTGAGAGGGATAGATCAGATGTGCTGTGCTGTGTGTGAGAGGGATAGATCAGATGTGCTGTGTATGAGAGGGATAGATCAGATGTGATGTGCTGTGTGTGAGAAGGATAGATCAGATGTGCTGTGTGTGAGAAGGATAGATCAGATGTGATGTGCTGTGTGTGAGAGGGATAGATCAGATGTGCTGTGTATGAGAGGGATAGATCAGACGTGTTGTGTGTGAGAGGGATAGATCAAATGTGCTGTGTGTGAGAGGGATAGATCAGATGTGCTGTGTATGGGAGGGATAGATCAGATGTGCTGTGTGTGAGAAGGATAGATCAGATGTGCTGTGTGTGAGAGGGCTAGATCAGATGTGATGTGCTGTGTGTGAGATGGCTAGATCAGATGTGCTGTTTATGAGAGGGATAGTTCAGATGTGCTGTGTGTGAGAGGGATAGATCAGATTTGATGTGCTGTGTGTGAGAGGGATAGATCAGATGTGCTGTGTATGAGAGGGATAGATCAGATGTGCTGTGTGTGAGAAGGATAGATCAGATGTGCTGTGTGTGAGATGGCTAGATCAGAAGTGATGTGCTGTGTGTGAGAAGGATAGATCAAATGTGCTGTGTGTGAGAGGGATAGATCAGATGTGCTGTGTATGAGAGGGATAGATCAGATGTGATGTGTGTGAGAGGGATAGATCAGATGTGATGTGTGTGAGAGGGATAGATCAGATGTGCTGTGTGTGAGAGGTATAGATCAGATGTTAAAGGTGCAGAGGGTGCAAGTGTTCTCGGATCAATCCAAGCATGGTCAGCAACAGGAAGGTTAGTCATTGGACAAAAAAGGAATTGGCTCCCTGCAATCATTGATATACGATTGTGAATCAAGTCTGAGACCTGCAATTGTTATTTTAAAAGAGGATTTATTATTGAATGAATGCATTATGTTGGAATGTGTTGTTTTTCCTTTTGTAAGATTGTTCAATTCTGGTAGAGAAGTGATCTAAATTAGATTTATTTTAAGTTGTTCTACACGTCTTTCTTTTGGTCGTGGATCCTGTGTAGTGTCTAACTTGATGACTTGTCTTTTTCTTCATGTATTGTTATATTTCAGGACCTAGGATCTTAATTTGAGGCAGTTTGCTACAACAGGAAAATAATCCTGCAGCAACAGGAAACATTCATTATTATTTGGATTATAATTAATGGACATTTTTTGTACGGATTGTTTGATTTTCAAATCAAGTCTGAAATTTGAAAGTGGAAATGACAAACTTCAGAAACCTCAAAAACGTTATTCCGCAACAAGGTGATCAAATTAAGATCCTATATTTGTATGGGCTCCTGAGTGGTGCAGCGGTCTAAGGCACTGCATCTCAGTGCTAGAGGTGTCACTACAGACCCTGGTTCGATCCTGGTCTGTTTCACAACCAGCCGTGATCAGGAGTCACATAGGGTGGTGTGCAATTAGGGGAGGGTTTGGCTGGGGTAGGCCGTCATTGTCAATAAGAATTTGTTCTCAACTGACATTGAAGGTTGTGTATAGCTTAAAGAACACTAGTCAATTGCCTCAGCTGAAATTATTACCTTTCCCTGTACTATGTACCTACAGTAGGCAGACACTGCATACATACAAATGTGTAGATGTGAATAATGCTGTGGTATTCTTTGTTCCCACCCCTCTCTCTCTGGGTAGCTTTGAATAATGGAACACCTTCAATGGCTGAGAATCTGTCAGCTCCACAGAAACTTGGAAAAGGACTGTACACCAACTGAATATGGTTTTAGATGAGTTTTAATGTAATTTACCTGCCTAATGAGACACAGAGGCATTTGTAATTTCAACTGGAGCTCGCTGCTCGTCATGGTTTGCTGCATTGTGTACCTACATCTCCTGCTTGATTGGTGGTTTATTTTTAGTTGTCTGGGAAAGTCGGGGCGGCCTTTAATGAATGAGACCTTTTTCCAACTGTAACGTAGGAGAAACCCACAGTTGCCAAGATGGCAATGTTCAATGGTAGGACCCAGCCAAAGAGGGATAGACCTTTGTGTTAGATTCAGTAACTACTCTACATACAGGACAGACATTAGACATACTGTATCTTTCCTTACAAGTATTGTACCTTACAGAGGCCTCCACAAAGAGTGGCCATGACCATGCCCACTGAATCCAGGTTCAGCCAGGATACATCAGATAACCACCCTACATACTGTACAGCACAGACATAGTCTATCGTAATAGACAATATTAAAGAGGCATCCATCTAGAGTGTCAATGACCATGTAGGTGCCCGCTGAACTTGAAAAGTGATCATAAATATTCCCTGTGAAAATACTCAGAGTGGACACATTGAGTACCTGTTATTTCCTTGTAGGATCCCCATTGATGCAGTCCATGGCCCTGATGAGAGGTACTTCATCAGCTCCAAATTCACAGGAACTGTCACAGTCTTCAATTCTCCATCTCCATTTCAAAGCAGTGACCAGGGGCCTCTGCTCCAAATGACCCCAACTACTTTTGACCAGAGCCCTATGGACCCCCTTATGGACCCCCCTATAGACCCCCCTGTAGACCCCCTATGGGCCCCCCTATAGACTCCCTATGGGCCCCCCTATAAACCCCCTATGGCCCCCCCTATGCCCCCCCTATAGACCCCCCTATCACCCCCCTATAGACTCCCCCCTCCTATAGACCCCCTTATAGACCCCCTGTAGACCCCCTATGGGCCCCCCTATGGACCCCCTATGTGCCCCCCTATGGACCCTCCCATGGCCCCCCTATGAACCCCCTATGCCCCCCCATAGACACCCCTATCAACCTCCCCTATAGACCCCCCCTCCTATGGACCCCCCTATAGACACCCCTATAGACACCCTCTACGGACCCCCTATAGACCCCCCATAGACACCCGTATAGACCCCCCTATATACCCCCCTATTGACCCCCCTATAGACACCCCTACAGACACCCCTATAGACACCCCTATAGACCCCCCTATGGACTCCCCTATAGACCCCCCTATAGACACCCCTATAGACCACCTCAAAAGTATTGCACTAACTAAGGTGCCATTTGAGACTGAAGCAAAGTAGAAAATCAAATCAAATGTTGCACAGTTTAGCAGTTGTTATGGCGGGTGCAGCGAAATATTTATGTTCCTAGTTCCTATCAATCAATGCAGTAAAACAACAAAACACAGCACACTACAGTATATATGTATATATGCTATCCATTTTTATTTTTAATCCCAGGCCCCCGTTCCCGCAGGAGGCCTTTTGCCTTTTGGTAGGCCGTCATTGTAAATAAGAATTTGTTCTTAACTGACTTGCCTAGTTATATAAAGGTTAAATAAAATAAAATAAATATATTTTTGTTATCAAAAAAAGTGTAGAGCCAATTGGCCAATAGCATTTAATTGCCTGGTTTTATGTGGGCTGCTGAGGAGTAATAGCCACTCAGCACTTCTGTCTACATGATAGATGCTGTTAATGGATGTCTGGGTTGGTGGTGTTGTCGAGGGTGTATAGCCAGTAGCACTGGGTTGAGGAAGTCCATGTAGTGGAGTAATAAGAAACTATGGTTCACACAAACCCAAAGGAGTCCCAATTGGAAAGCACTCATGCTTGGTTCAAAGTACAGAACTTGTTAGCCCTTTCTGTGATCAGTCTCACAATTCAGTCCTATCAATGCAATGGCTTGTCACAACGTGCATGCCGTACCATTAGGGGAAAGATGTCTACATAGTATATGCTGTCCATTTTAGTTGAATTAAAGAAGTCTACACAGTATATGCTGTCCATTTTAGTTGAATTAAAGAAGTCTACACAGTATATGCTGTCAATTTTAGTTGAATTAAAGAAGTCTACACAGTATATGCTGTCCATTTTAGTTGAATTAAAGCACATTTTCTTATTTTCCTTTCATTTTATTTGAGTGAATATGACATTTCCCAAACCATTTAGTACAACGCACAACACAGTACAGACCATATTTGCACTTCAATTCAGGTGTTGTTGTTTTCTTCCATAGTTATTAAATGGCTTGCAGAGGTCAATAGCCTGAATAATAAGTCCTCTGCCATTGAATAGACAGCAAACATGAACAGTTACCATGGAATGTCTATTGTTGCCAGCAAAAATGTGAACTTGTGAAAGAGAACTGGGCAAACTGCTGAGCGTTCTCAATTCAAATGGAATCTTACTATCTGCAGATAGAGGAATACTGTAGACTAGACTACCCCCACTGTAGAATTATAGAAATATTTATGTTTTCTGCATATCTGGTTACTGAAAATATATTTAATTTCTCATTGGGATGACACCATAGATTATAAAAGGATGTTGTGAATGTGTGATAGTATCAAATAGGATTTATGTGAAACAAAGTTCCTACCATAGAAAAGGTAAATATCTAATTATAATGTACATGCCTAACTGAAATGCATAGTCATGATATTTGTTGTGGAAAGCAGACCTGGGTTCAAATATATGTTTTTGAGTATCTGGTATTAAAAATACTTTTCTGTGTATTTGAGTATTTTGAAATACACAACCCAAAACAAGTACTTTTATTTGACTATTTGAGTTGTTATTTGTAAAAAAAAATCTATAACTTTTTCAAATACATTTTCAAATACCTGGGTTAAATGCATGGGAGTGTATTTGCGTCAGTGTATTTTACATTTTAAAATGTATTAAAAAGTGAGACATCTGAGTGTACAAACCATTAGGAACACCTTCTCTTTCCATGACATAGACTGAAAAGGTGAATCCAGGTGAAAGCTACAGTGTCTGGCGAAAGTATTCACCTCCTTGGCATTTTTCCTATTTTGTTGCCTTACAACCTGGATTTTTGGGGGGTTTGTATCATTTGATTTACACAACATGCCTATCACTTAGAAGACGCAAAATAATTTTTATTGTGACGCAAACAAGAAATAAGACAAAAAAACTGAAAACTTGAGCGTGCATAACTATTGTATTCACCCCCCCCCCCCCAAAGTCAATTCTTTGTAGAGCCACTTTTGCAGCAATTACAGCTGCTAGTCTCTTGGGGAATGTCTCTATAAGCTTGGCACATCTAGCCACTGGGATTTTTGCCCATTCTTCAAGGCAAAACTGCTCCAGCTCCTTCAAGTTGGATGGGTTCCACTGGTGTACAGAAATCTTTAAGTCATACCACAGATTCTCAATTGGATTGAGGTCTGGGCTTTTAAAGGTCTGGGCTTTCCAAGACATTTAAATGTTTCCCCTTAAACCACTCGAGTGTTGCTTTAGCAGTATGCTTAGGGTCATTGTCCTGCTGGAAGGTGAACCTCCGTCCCAGTCTCAAATCTCTGAAAGACAGAAACAGGTTTGCCTCAAGAATTTCCCTGTATTTAGCACCATCCATCATTCCTTCAATTCTAAGCAGTTTCCCAGTCCCTGTCGATGAAAAACATCCCACAGCATGATGCTGCCACCACCATGCTTCACTTTGGGGATGGTGTTCTCGGGGTGATGTGAGGTGTTGGGTTTGTGCCAGACATAGCATTTTCCTTGATGGCCAAAAAGCTACATTTTAGTCCCATCTGACCAGAGTAGCGTCTATCTTTTATGTCTTTTGGCGAACACCAAACATGTTTGCTTGTTTTTGTCTTTAAGCAATGGCTTTTTCTGGCCACTCTTCCGTAAAGCCCAGCTCTGTGGTGTGTACAGCTTAAAGTGGTCCTACGGACAGATACTCCAATCTCCGCTGTGGAGCTTTGCAGCTCCTTCAGGGTTAGCTTTGGTATCTTTGTTGCCTCTCTGATTAATGCCCTCCTTGCCTGGTCCATGAGTTTTGGTGGGTGGCCCTCTCTTGGTAGGTTTGTTGTGGTGCCATATTCTTTAAATGTTTTAATAATGGATTTAATGGTGCTCTGTGGGATGTTCAAAGTTTCTGATATTTTTTTATGAACCAACCCTGATCTGTACTTCTCCACAACTTTGTCCCTGACCTGTTCTTCATGGTGCCGCTTGCTTGGTGGTGCCCCTTGCTTAGTGTTGCAGACTCTGGGACTTTCAGAACATGTGCATATATACTGAAATCATGTGACAGATCATGTGACACTTAGATTACACACAGGTGGACTTTATTTCACTAATTATGTGACTTCTGAAGGTAATTGGTTGCTTACAGATCTTATTTAGGGGCTTCATAGGAAAGGGGGTGAATACATATGCACACACCACTTTTGCATTTTCTTTTTTTTTTAATTTTTGTGTTTTTAAAACAAGTAATTTTTTCATTTCACTTTGCCAATTTGGACTATTATACACTGCTCAAAAAAATAAAGGGAACACTTAAACAACACATCCTAGATCTGAATGAAAGAAATAATCTTATTAAATACTTTTTTCTTTACATAGTTGAATGTGCTGACAACAAATTCACACAAAAATAATCAATGGAAATACAATTTATCAACCCATGGAGGTCTGGATTTGGAGTCACACTGAAAATTAAAGTGGAAAACCACACTACAGGCTGATCCAACTTTGATGTAATGTACTTAAAACAAGTCAAAATGAGGCTCAGTAGTGTGTGTGGCCTCCACGTGCCTGTATGACCTCCCTACAATGCCTGGGCATGCTCCTGATGAGGTGGCGGATGGTCTCCTGAGGGATCTCCTCCCAGATCTGGACTAAAGCATCCACCAACTCCTGGACAGTCTGTGGTGCAACGTGGCGTTGGTGGATGGAGCGAGACATGATGTCCCAGATGTGCTCAATAGGATTCAGGTCTGGGGAATGGCGGGCCAGTCCATAGCATCAATGCCTTCCTCTTGCAGGAACTGCTGACACACTCCAGCCACATGAGGTCTACCATTGTCTTGCATTAGGAGGAACCCAGGGCCAACCGCACCAGCATATGGTCTCACAAGGGGTCTGAGGATCTCATCTCGGTACCTAATGGCAGTCAGGCTACCTCTGGCGAGCACATGGAGGGCTGTGCGGCCCCCCAAAGAAATGCCACCCCACACCATGACTGACCCACCGCCAAACCGGTCATGCTGGAGGAAGTTGCAGGCAGCAGAACGTTCTCCACGGCGTCTCCAGACTCTGTCACGTCTGTCAGGTGCTCAGTGTGAACCTGCTTTCATCTGTGAAGAGCACAGGGCGCCAGTGGCGAAATTGCCAATCTTGGTGTTCTCTGGCAAATGCCAAACGTCCTGCACGGTGTTGGGCTGTAAGCACAACCCCCACCTGTGGACGTCGGGCCCTCATACCACCCTCATGGAGTCTGTTTCTGACCGTTTGAGCAGACACATGCACATTTGTGGCCTGCTGGAGGTCATTTTGCAGGGCTCTGGCAGTGCTCCTCCTGCTCCTCCTTGCACAAAGGCGGAGGTAGCGGTCCTGCTGCTGGGTTGTTGCCCTCCCACGGCCTCCTCCACGTCTCCTGATGTACTGGCCTGTCTCCTGGTAGTGCCTCCATGCTCTGGACACTACGCTGACAGACACAGCAAACCTTCTTGCCACAGCTCGCATTGATGTGCCATCCTGGATGAGCTGCACTACCTGAGCCACTTGTGTGGGTTGTAGACTCCGTCTCATGCTACCACTAGAGTGAAAGCACCGCCAGCATTCAAAAGTGACCAAAACATCAGCCAGGAAGCATAGGAACTGAGAAGTGGTCTGTGGTCACCACCTGCTGAACCACTCCTTTATTGAGGGTGTCTTGCTTATTGCCTATAATTTCCACCTGTTGTCTATTCCATTTGCACAACAGCATGTGAAATTTATTGTCAATCAGTGTTGCTTCCTAAGTGGACAGTTTGATTTCACAGAAGTGTGATTGACTTGGAGTTACATTGTGTTGTTTAAGTGTTCC
Source organism: Salmo trutta (assembly GCF_901001165.1). Taxonomy (NCBI): domain Eukaryota; kingdom Metazoa; phylum Chordata; class Actinopteri; order Salmoniformes; family Salmonidae; genus Salmo; species Salmo trutta. The sequence continues at coordinate 23,739,000 of NC_042977.1, forward strand.
CTTTATTTTTTTGAGCAGTGTATATATATGTCCATTGTATGAAATCCAAATAAAAATCTATTTAAATTACAGGTTGTAATGCAACAAGATAGGAAAAATGCCAAGGGGGTGAATACTTTTGCAAGGCAGTGTATGATCCCTTATTGATGTCACTTGTTAAATCTACTTCAATCAGTCTAGATAAAGGGAAGGATTGATTGAGACATGGATTGTGTATGTGTGCCATTCAGAGGGTGAATGGGCAAAGCAAAATATTTAAGTACCTTTGAACTGGGTATGGTAGTATGTGCCAGGTGCACCAGTTTAAGTGTGTCAAGAATTGCAACGCTGCAAGGTTTTTCACGCTCAACAGATTTCCGTGTGTATCAAGAATGATCCACCACCCAAAGGACATCCAGCCAACTTGACACACCTGTGGAGTCAGCATGGGCCATTATCCCTGTGGAACACTTTTGTCACCTTGTAGAGTCCATGCCCGACAAATTGAGGCTGTTCTGAGGGCAAAAGGGGGTGCAACTCAATATGAGGAAGACGTTCCTAATGTTTTGTACACTGAGTGTATGTGACTGAAATATTTGAAATAGTATTTGAACGCAGGTCTGATGGAAAGTAACATTTTTATACATATTTAATAATCCGTAGAAGTTAAATTCTGAATAGATCACATTGACTTGAGTGATTGGATTTCAACCATGTCAAAATTCAGCCGTGAGACTAATAATTCTCCACGTCATTGCATTTTGTTGGTCTCCTCCTCGTGATAAAGTAAATTCAAAGTCTCAGTCCATGAAATCAAATTACCTGCCTTGTTGCATGACAACGAGGAAGCTATCATTATCTAGTTAAGAACATTAATTAAAGTTTTTCACACGATGGACCACTTTCATTGACTTATTAATTGTCACACTGGGCAGAGCATTTATCAGAATTTGTTTGCTTCTCTTGGTTAAGTTTCACATTAAACCAATGTGTTTCTGTTCTGTCCATCAGCTGCTGCCATATCCTCAATGCATGCATACATTATCCAGGGAATTATCTGAAATACTTTTCCTGTTAGTGTTATACAAGTCGGTTAAACCAGTTATTTCATCTGTCATATTATATTCTTTCTTTTTCCCTCTATGCTCTCAGTATAATTTAGATTGACACTGTAGGTGATAAAGACTAATCTAAAACACTTATTTATAAACTTTCATATAGGTATATTGACTTTCAATTACGATTGTGTTGGCAGGTATGCATATGGGCATATGAGCATTGGAGCATAGCTGACTGAGAGTACACAGTTGCTTAGAGACAAAACACTATTTATATGCAAACTGAAGACACAAACTGAAGAGGTTTTAACCAACATAGTGTATATTATGTTAATTTATATGCATATCAAAAACCTTTCACATTCCTTGCAAGGTCTCCTGCCAATTGACTTGACTTGCTGGGTATGATGGTATGGTTTAGGTCTTGCCAGTTTTTGTATGCCTTCATTGTAACGTGCCATTATGATGATCCCCATGTCATTTAAAATTAATGCAATCCAACAAAACAGGAAACAAAAAACAAATAAAAATGTTATCAGTAGTTTTGACTTCAGGCAAAGTGACAATGCGTTAAACACTAGTAGTATCAGATAGGCCACAGTTGTATGTATCTAAAAAAGCTTGTTTTCTCTGGTGAACTTATGTCCAGACTTCAACATGTTAAAAGTGTAATTGGGGTTGATGGTGAGGGATTTTTACCCTTTAGTTGCCATTTCCCTGTCTGTATCCCAAATAGTACCCTATTCCTTATCTACTGTAATACTTAGGGAAGTAGTGCAGTTGATTGGGATGAAACCTCTGGCTTTGTGAATTGTTTCATGGTTGTAGGCTACTCCCTCTGCTGGTGACACTATATAGTTGCCCTGAGTTCTTGTGAGTTCATAGTTTCTAGCCCAGGAGATATAAAAATAACTGCATGACGCAATATGGAAAGTGGCAATTAAAGTAACGATTTACAATGCAGCATGTTCAAGTAGCTATTGAGTAAGTAGATATTTGTTAAAGAATTGATGACCATTTGTAAGTATTGCTATGATAATCATTTTAAACTACTTTCTAAACGTTCAGCCAAAGTTTAGGGTTCAGCAGAGAGTTTCCGTGGTGATTCGAGTGAGTGGCCACCATGCACCATAGTTGAGTAGACAGTATTTCACACTGTATGGAAAACAGCCTCCAGTAAAAATGACTTTCGATTACTTTTGACCTTAGCAGTAAATGACTCCCAGATGGAGTAATCCATTGCCTTTAAAAATCAACTCTGCCAACAAATTTGGTTGGGCGATAACAAAGTAGTATCCTCCCCATGTAAAATCCTAAAAATAGAATAATGTATTCCTCATTTTCACTCTCAACGTTGCAGTTGATGGATGCTCTCGTCTCCGGCAGAGCCATATGCTCACAGGGTCCATCTGTGGGACCTTTTACATACAGTACAAAGGTAGCTTCTTATTCTTATGTTTGTGTTCTCTGCTATCCTATTTGAGCACTCATTGTATGAAGCCAGTGCAGGAAGGCGAAACATATATTAAAATGCAAATAATTTCTCCTAGTTGTCTTGAATTAGAGGCTTAATGAATACTGATTTAAAAAGAGGATTTCATTATTGTGACCTTGCCATCAGTATTGAGGACAGCATCCTCCCATTACAGTATATGAATGCTGTTGGGTCTCACTATGTATAAAAGGAAAATATCCAAAGAGGTGCAGGTGTCCGTAATTTCTTTAGTTTGAAGCCAACAAATATAATTTAACAATGGTGAAAAAAGACTATTTAAGATTCCAGATAAAAAGACTTCTCGGTTCATGTACTGTAGCAATTTCAGCTATATCAGTTGATGCTTTCTGAGTTGCACATTGATGATCCATGAAGCGGAACTCTCATCTGATAACAAAGCAAAAAAGAATCAATAAAGAATAGACAGTATAGGTCATGAGGGTTTTTCTGTGAAATACGTATCTTTGAAGTAGTACATTCATTGACAGAGAATGTGTTATGGTAGAATGCCAGAGTACATCAAGTAAAATCCCTGGTGTTCAAGTGTTCCCCTCTGAGGAGAGAAAGAACATGAGGCTGATTTTAGGACTGATTCACCAACAGTTCCCCTGATACACATCCGTTCTGTGCACTACTTCCACAGACAAAACTGGGCCAATTGATCTCTGTTTAGAGACAGCACGTGTTCAAGGGCAGGCACAACCCTCAATGCGCCCCATGCTCCCCCTCCACACAGCCCCAACAGCCCAACGGCCCAATGCATCCCAATGCATTGATCAGATCCTGGCCTCTTCTACAGGCCAGTCCAATATGCCAATCCACATCTGACAGCCAGGCCAGCACAGTCCACTTTTAGTCTAGACACCACCAGAGGGTTGGTTGGCTTCACAGCCAATAACCTTGTCCCGGACGATGATGAAGTGGAATACTGCCTGTGGTGTGGCATCTACACGTCTATATAACCATCTATTGCTGCCTCATCCAAGCAGAGAAATCAACCTCCATGAGCTGCCTTGGTTTATAAACCGTAATCGAAAGGTCAGATATTTGCCGGCTAACACATTGTCAGTCAGAACTCTATGCGCATACCAAAATACTTTTGGTTGTGTCCCGTCCTCCGTCCAGAGAGGCAATGTCGTCTCTGAAGTGATAGGAGTGTCTCAGATGTTTTGTGACAGTTGTGACAGAAGCCTTCAGAAGTCTGCCTGTGCCGTTGTCAAGACACTATCAAGCTGACTGGCAGAACAAAGGCCTGATGTAGGTCTCCGTGAGAACTGTGGTGCACAGCAGAACTCATTGTGAGATATTGTCTCAGCTAATCAGCTAATTAGAAAATGTGTTTTTTTATGTGTGCAAACTTTTCAACACACTTTAAGAGTCTGTCAAATAAATAACCAATACTTCCTACTATAGCTACAACACGGAAATTGTCGGTCTTAGTTGCATTTCCATCCCAGATGCATACGTTATATATAGAATGCAGAGAGCTTGTAATGCCAGAGTTAATTTGCCAAATTCATTGAGTGAGTCATGCAGTAAATATTCTGAGGCACAGGAGGGAATAACTTTCAACATATTGCTTGTGGACCTTGACCACTCCCCATTAATCCACCTTGTTTCCCCTAAATGATCTCCCCGAATGTGGGTCCTCCATACTTAGGTCAGTTGTTACTGTAAGTGATCTCTGTGACTCACTAATCTAAAAATGAGTTTGTTAAGGAACGTAATGTATGCCTCTGTTTGGTCATTTGAGCCTTAACTATATGAACAAGGCAGAATTCAGTAGAACTGGGAACCAAATCCATGAAGATTGTATGACGGCATCCGATATGAAATCAACTGACAAATATCTAAGGAAGCATTTAGGTTCCTTTGTAGGTTAAGAAAGCTGTGCAAATAGATGGCTATATTGATTGTGTTACAGTTTCCAATGATCTCACCTAAGCACTCATTCCTAAGGCTACTCAAGTAATGAACCTTCCAATTGCCGACCCAAACATTTTTCACAATGTTAATTGACACGACATCTTACTTGTTACTGAGGGCAGCATATGGTACTGTATAACAGGCAGGGGTACCAAACAAGCAAAAAACTAATATTTGTTTTTATCTCAGAGGTAGGCACATTCCTAAGCCCATCCCTACTGTAATACGGGTCAATAACAATTGATTGAGGAGGGCACTTTCCCTCTCTCACGCTCTCTGCCTCTGTGTTTCAACCTGGAGGAAATCCATGACTGGCCTCCTGTCCTTACCTCCCACCACAAACACACTCTGCTCCCCACACCTCTCTGCTCCCCACTCCTCTCTGCTCCCCACACCTATCTGCTTATGAGTGGGCTGCAGTCCAAGGAGAGAGTGGGGGTACTGTAGGCAGTCACAAGATGTAATAGATGCTATCTTTATTGAAATGCCTCACTATACTGATACAGATAGATTGGTAATACTTTCTATTAAGGTACCCTTTATAAGCTTTATAAACCCTATATAAAGGCCCTAGGTGTATAAAGGCCCTATGTATAAAGTGTTAGCCAACCGATCTAAAATCATGTATATTGTTTCTCACATCTAATGTGGCGGTTTGCTGCAAGGTTCTGTACTGTAATGCTCAAAAAAGGTTTATAAAATGAATTAATTTAACTGTCTTTTGCTTTTTATCCAACAATACTATAAAGCGTTTTCTCAAGTATTGTAGATTGATTTGGTCTTGAGAATCTGTACCTCCTTGCAATAATCTCTGATAGGCAGGGATACATATTTAAGGTGCTTATGATGTGTATAGCATGAGGAATGTTTCCATTGAGGGAATGGGTCTTGTAGCAAATCAGTGGCGGCTTGTATGCCTCTTTACCTTCGCTGCTATGAGAAGTGGAAGTGCAGTAGCAGGTTATGAGTGTCTCCAGAAGGCTGTTGTTGTGTTTGCCACGAGCCATAAAGCCATTAAAAACCTCTTAATAAGACATGGCCTGCCTACAGCACATTACTTGAACTGTCAGTTCTTTTATGCTGCCTTTGATGGATACATTTACTCTTTGAAAGCATGGGAAAAACACAACACTGCTCTCAGCTCCCAGCCAGGAGTGCATGATGGGCTTATTTTAAGGCGTTGCTAATGTTGTACATTTTTTGAAAATAAATAACTGACTGAATGGACTGTGCAGATCAAACTTTTTTGGATGCGTTTTAGGGTAAAAGCCATTTGATTTTAAATGTTGCCCATCGCTAGTTCACTACCTGCTGCTTTCTGACTAATCTATAGAACTGTTCTTCATTGAACCCTGCCTCTCAATGAAATTCAAGAAATAAAAGCACTTTAAAGATCCTTGAGTCTGGCAGGCAGGCAGAAAGAAAAGTCTCCTTTCAAGCTTAAACATGTCTGCTTTTTGTCCACCTCTATAGAAAGAGCAAGTGGCATGTCATTGTGCAGATACATTTGAATGAGGTAATTTTTTTGGTCCCCATCACTCCACTAGGGAGACTGTCTTATGTTATTGCCTCTAAATCCAGGGCTCTAATTTATAGCGGCCAGTGCTAAGAGACGGATTTTTAGATTTTAATCAATTGTCTTATTTGGCATGCAGAAATGTCAGATAGTCATAGATATTCACTGCCAATTTTTTCCAACCCTTGCCCTGCTGGGAACTGGCAAACCCAGATTAATAACTGTGGAAAGGGCCTGTAGTCCGCTGGGTTCAGGTTAATCCTACCTGAGACTGCTGAGTGAGAGTTGGCATCCTGATTAACTGAGGATTCACTTAACGGCTAGCTTAGCTCTGTGAACACCCTTCGGCAACTATTGTGTTTCCTTCCAAAATCCTGTTTCATCTCTCGTGGAATAGACTTCAAAAGTTTGGGATCATTTAGAAATGTCCTTGTTTTTGAAAGAAAAGCACATTTTTTGTCCATTAATATACTATCAAATTGATCAGTAATACAGTGTAGACATTGTTAATGTTGTAAATGACTATTGTAGCTGGAAATGGCAGATGTTGTATGGAATATCTACATAGGCGTACAGAGGCCCGTTGTGTTAGCTAATCCAAGTTTATCATTTTAAAAGGCTAATTGATCAAACCCTTTTGCAATTATGTTAGCACAGCTAAAAACTGTCGTTCTGATTAAAGAAGCAATAAAACTGTCCTTCTTTAGAATAGTTGAGTATCTGGAGCATCAGCATTTGTGGGTTCGATTACAGGCTCAGAATGGCCAGAAACAAATAACTTTCTTCTGAAACTCATGTCTATTCTTGTTCTGAGAAATTAAGGCTATTACATGCGAGAAATTGCCAAGAAACTGAAGATCTCGTACAACGCTGTGTACTACTCCCTTCACAGAACAGAGCATACTGGCTCTAACCAGAATAGAACGAGGAGTGGGATGCCCCGGTGTACAACTGAGCAAGAGGACAAGTACATTAGAGTGTCTAGTTTGAGAAACAGACGCCTCACAAGTCCTCAACTGGCAGATTCATTAAATAGTACCCACAAAACATCAGTTTCAACGTCAACAATGAAGAGGCGACTCCGGGATGCTGGCCTTCTAGGCAGAGTTGCAAAGAAAAAGCCATATCTCAGACTGGCCAATAAAAATAAAAGATTAAGATGGGCAAAAGAACACAGACACTGGACACAGGAACTCTGCCAAGAAGGCCAGCATCCCGGAGTCGCCTCTTCACTGTTGACGTTTCCAGCTACAATAGTCATTTACAACATTAACAATGTCTACACTGTATTTCTGATCAATTTTATTTTATTTTAATAGACAAGGAATGTGCTTTTCTTTCAAAAACAAGGACATTTCTAAGTGACCTTAAACTTTTGAATGGTAGTGTACGAATATTATAACTGATAACTAAAAAGTATCTAACAAGACATACTTGGCCTTGCCTAACATTAAAACACATGTGGCATTTTTGTATGCAGTGATAGCTAGCTTATAGACTGGTTGCACAAATGTTTAAACCCAGAAAAGTTAACTCCATAGACAATTGAAAGTTATGACAAGAGAAGCAAGTCAGCCCTTGCTTTCTCTGCCTGGCCGGTTCCCCTCTCTCCACTGGGATTCTCTGCCTCAAACCCTATATCGGGGGCTGAGTCACTGGCTTACTGATGCTCTTCTATGCCGTCCCTAGGAGGGGTACATCACTTGAGTGGGTTGAGTAACTGACGTGATCTTCCTGTCCGGGTTGGCGCTCCCCTCGGGTTCGTGCCGTGGGGGAGATCTTCGTGGGCTATACTCTGCCTTGTCTCAGGGTAGCAAGTTGGTGGTTTGAAGATATCCCTCTAGTGGTGTGGGGGCTGTGCTTTGACAAAGTGGGTGAGGTTATATCCTGCCTGGTTTGCCACCCTCTGAATGGCACACATACACAATCCACGGCTCAATTTTCTCAACACTTAAACATCCTTCTTTAACCTATCTCCTCCCCTTCATCTACACTGAATAAAGTGGATTTAACAAGTGACATCAATAAGGGATCATAGCTTTCACCAGGTAAGTTGTACATTCAGTGTACTGTATTATGCATAGTCATTTGTGTATTGAGGCACGAGGCATTATCATTATCTAAAAATATATTTTTTCACTAGCGTGAGAAGTTTTCACATTGTTTGACTTTTCCTTTTCGTTTTGTTATGCATTGAAGTTGAACTTGATGTTTCATAGTCAATGTTTTGAAACTCCAGTTATGGACTAGAATTCAGAGAGAGAATATTAATGGGTACCATGTTGGAAGCAAAGGTTTCCTTATATTGTTTGAGGAAAGTTTTACTGTATATTGTTTGAGGAAACTGCTTAGAAATACAGAAAGAAATGGTTTAAAGCACATTTTTCAAAGAAAAGGGACAAAATAGGTTTCCCGTGGCAGGTGATAAATGGTTACTGTGAGGGAATCCATCTGCTGCATCAACAAATTGGAAATAGGATCTCCGAAAGATTACAAATTACAAGATACCAGCAATGATTCACACAGAGAGAGACCAGCCACAAGTAGTACTATAGAGGCTCCCTCCTTCTCCTTACAGTGGTAGTACCGCTGGCAATGTGACAATTTCCCCCCAAAATGTCAGCAACATATCATGTCTAATATTTTCTATCTTTCCAATCAATAACCTAAAGTGTTTGTGTGTTCAGTGTTATTGTTTCATTTATAAGTAGTTTGGAGTGTAATTCATTTCACATTCAAAATAATATGCAATTCTGTTTGCTCAAAATTACGATTATACTGTAGCAGAGCTTTCGAAATGATTGGCAACCAATACTGTAGGTCCTAATATTCTGAGGACCGAACATAACATTGAGCAGGTTGTGTTGAATATAGATCCTGCAACCCTTACTCAAGCTGAGGAAATTATTGTTATACTTAAAAAGAGTTCTATAAAAATTGTGTAGTGCCTAGCAATTTCTATCATATGATCACCATAGAGTACAAGCAAGCATGTACAAGTAATATTGCCATAGCAAAGCCATAATGCATTACACAGATAATATACCACGGAAAGCCTATTATTTATTTATCTAGCTACCTTTATTTTACCATGTAGGCCATTGAGAGAATTTGTCTTACAACAACCGGTCTGGTCTATTGCATACTGGCTGTCTTATGGGTTGATACACTGCAGGACAGCCAGGACAGCTCTGACATGCTCAATAAGGCAGGAAGCATTTTGAATGATTTAAAATCCCTTTTTCTAACAACCACATAAAACTGAATTACCTGAAACAGGATTATCTGTATCGTTCTCCTCCTCCAGGACTGAGACAGCAGAGAAATACTAAACAGTGTCTGTGTGTGCTTCTGTGTGTGTGCGTGTGTGTGAGTGTGTGCGTGTGTGGGAGCGTAAGTGTGCATGCCTGTGTGTGTGTGTGTGGGTGCGTAAGTGTGCATGCCTGTGTGTGTGTGTGTGTGAGCTCATGTGCCAGGGTGCATTGTGATATCGTTCTCCTATGGGACTGGGACAGCAGAGAAATATTCAACTCTGTGCGTCTACGTGTGTCTGTGTGTGTTTGTGGTACAATAGTACAACGTGGAGGGATTCCCAATGTAGACATGGGACTTGTAATCTCTTTTCTCTTAGGAACACTCAGATAGGTATCATCAGGACCATGGCATGTTAAGATCTAACCCTGCAGCCATCCTCAGTGTATTTAATAAAACGGCACAGCTGTCGAAGAGGGAGAAAAAAAGGGGAAAAAAGTGCATTTGCAATTCCTTACAGCTGACAACACAACTTGCAAAGGCTGTCACTTTATCTCCCAGTAGGTGAGCAAAGGCCCTGAGGAAGAGACAAGGCGAGGAAAGCAAATGAGGATGGTTTCTCTTCTCATGTTGAGACAAGCATCCTGCTCGCTACTTTGTGTATCCCTGCAGCAGAGTGTTGGTGTGGTGTGTATGTTCTATACCACGACTGACAGAGAGCTCATGGCCAGGGTGTGTGTGTTCGCCTATAACACCTCTCTCTGTGTGTTGATAGGTGCAGGATTAGACACAAGAGGACCACTGCTTACGCTCAAGGTAAGACAACATCAACCATAAAGATATGCTTTATTATTCATTATTCATGGTTTGTACTTCAGCATGCATATTGTGTTGACATGTATTGCTTTTGAAGTGCATCCCTCAGGTATACTGAAATGGGATTAAAGCAAAAGAGTACTGGTTTGTTATAAAGATACTGTACTAGTATACATCTTTTGATAAAGCATTTAGTGACCAGTTTTCTATCATCTTCAATTAAACCTCCAATTTCCTCAACTGGTTGAAAAAGTGAGTTTTCCCTTGTTGCATGCTGCAGAGCATTGTGGGGCTCAAGAGACCAAGAGTAATTGTCTGACTGACTCGGCAACACTTCATATTTTTACTCGTGATCACAAAGATACAGCCAGGGCTTAGCAGTGAGTCCGTAATATCATTCTGTAGAGATTCATGTATTCTTTCCACACAATAGTAGATGAGGATTTTTATGTCTGGCGGGCGATGGTGGGATCAGAGACTCTAGTCTAGATCCCTCTGGGATATTGCATCTTTAATGTCTTACTGAAATACTTAGAGGAACTGTTGTTATTGTGGTGGAGCAGCAGACATGAGATGGAGGTGAAGTACCAGCCACTGGAAGCCTTTGATCTCTGATTTCTAACCAATGGGGATTAGTGGCCCCATCATAATGAAGGCTTCAGGCATGACTACGTACGGTGGTGACAGTAACACACACACACACACACACACACACACACACACACACACACACACACACACACACACACACACACACACACACACACACACACACACAGCCCCTTAGGCTGATGAGTTGTCCTCCCAGGATAAGGTAGACGAGACCTAGTGGTCTAACAGGTGGCTGCCTGTTAATGAGTTAGACCTGGAGATATTTTGGGAAGGATTTAATGCCCCTGGTACAGAAAGTGGTGATTCATTATCAATCTAACCCAATATACCCCAAAGTAACCCTGGCTTGATCAATAATGGATGATTGGGAATGGATTAGTTTCACTTTCTACACTTTCCACTTTCTACACTGCATCAAAAGGCCTGTTTCCAAACTTGTATAGGAATATCAAAATATCGTATTAATCATAACCAGTCAAATCTTACTAGGTGAAAGTCAAGATGAAACAAAGCTTTATGAGTCAGCAAATGCTAGCAATGTCCATTATTTAGTTGTTAACAATCTTGTGTTGAGGTGTTTGATATTTATGACAGTCAGCTCAATGTTCAACGTGTCTCTGAGCATATTTACACATCCTATTTTCTCTTCTCCTTGCAGTGTGTTATTTTTCCATATATCTGAGTTGACAGGTAACTTATCTTCAGTTGATCTTTACAAGGTGATTCTGAAAACCTCTCACGGACAGATTTCCATTTACCAGAGTGGAAGATAAGAGGCATAAACAGTAGTGGAGGATGCATACTGGAGGCTTGTACTTTGATATCGTCCTTAGACCCTCAAAATACCATGTTGCACCGTCCAAACAAAATCACTGTATCACTGTGATGTGTGTAGAAACCTTTCTTTTTTTTATGGTTGAATGAAATCCTAACCAGGTAAAAGGATTGATGTCTTCCTCTGGTTTGGCATCTAACTCAAACAGGCACCAACAAGAAAACATCTATCCCGTCATGATTCCGGTAGTTATTTCATCATTTCTCTGACACCTTGTGGTATTATGTTCTTGTGTTCTGTTGCTCCGTCATTTCATCCTGCCTTCATCTCTGACTCTTTCTCGTTGCACAAAGGCAGAGAGAAGACATTTCTTATATTTTCATGAAAGGCAGAACAATAACTGTCAGTTCTGGCCCACAAAAAACAGTCTCTTCTGAAAGAGGGAGATGAAAGGAGAAAATGAGTTGCGAGAGAGGGTGACGGAGACAAGACTGTTTCAAAAGGCTGGTTGTTTGGAACAGAACAGTGCTGTATCCTAAGAGGGAAGAAAGCCACAGCGCTGACAGATTATTTGATGCTTTGCATAAGTGGGATTCACTGTCAGGTTAGCAAAGAAAAAGCAGTTACGAAAACATGGGTTCATTGGAATGAAATCGTGTCTGAATCATTAGCAGTCATTGGCTTATAGGGATTCCCAAATGCTTTAATGACAGCAATACTGCTGCAGGACCCAAGGGACAGAACTCAGTCCTTGAGTTAAAGAACATGCATCCTCTCGAAAGACACCTTGTGGGTCACACATTGAATATCTTTGCATCAATATTTCCACAGAAATGTGTTATTTTAAACTTGGACAAAACAAATGTTCCTCACAACAACATTTGCATGAATGGAAAACAATACTGAGACATATATTTTGACATATTTTAAATATATGGTCTGAAACAATAGATCACAAGAGAAGTAGTTCCTTTAAAAGCAGACCGTCACCATGGTGCCCAGCATGCCTGCAGCCTCTGACTGGTGGGAGAAATATGAAATGAAATTCTCCTGAATCATAGCGGCATGAACAAAGTGAGTCTTCAGCAGCATTTAAATGGACTGTGCCTGCGTCCCAAATGGCACCCTATTCCCTATATACTATGGGCCCTGCACTAAATAGGGTGCCATTTGGGATCCAGGCTGTGTTATGCTTTACTGTCCCTCCATTAAACAGGGAACCATTTGGTTGGTCATTATTCATGTTGTACCCCCTGAGCCCTCTGTATCTGCTGCAGCAGCTGGTCCCACAGCCTCTCCTCAGACAGATAGGAACAATGATAGCAGCTCAGAATTATGTTCTTGATCTTTATCTTGTCTACCTTTTATCAAAGCACTAGGTAACATTCTTGCAGATAGCATATTTTAGCAGATTGCATGTTTCTTTCATTGCAATATAAGCCAGAATGTGACTTCTTGCTCACTCTGCACTATTGAGGCTATTGAGGACTGACAGGGTACTTATTTTATTCAGAAATATTGCATTTCCCTTGTAATTTGCAGAGAAGAAACATCTCCAAATATGACTTTGTTAAACTCTATTTATTTCTTAAACAATGTGATCAGGTAGTCATGGTACGCGTCCTTATGTGAAAAAGGACTGAGGAGAAATGGAGATCTTCAAACCTTTTAGGTCGCAGGTTCTGAAAATGAGTAGTGGCCAATGATCCTGAAAGACAAGGCAATTTGCCAAGTGCTACTGGAGTAATGATAATTGAATCGGAATGTTGCAATACAGAGATTTACAAGGTAGAGAGGGGCAGAGCGCCTGTGGAGGCTGGCTATTGGTACAGTGTGCATGTCGGGATGTTTGCACATTAACCTGTACAAATAGGGGTTACCAATTCACTTCCCAGGGCCTGGCTGGGCCTGTCTGTGCCTCTCTGTGGTGCGGCTAGCTAGAGCCTGCCCGAGCTCTGTAGCAACCCAGCTCACCCAGCTCCATCAGCGATTCAGCACCGTACACACAGACACACACCTCTTTATTCAGCTGTTCTGGTCTGGACCGATATACTGTGTGAAATAAAGGAGGACAGCTAGAGAGATTTCAAGAGAAAGACGGAGTTAAACAGAATCTAGGAGAATAGGGAGCAGCAGAATCCCAGCATCCCTCTGGTGCTTTGCCCCACACCTTTTTCATTATGACACAGGACATTGGGTATGAAGTGACACTGACAGTTAATGTACTGTAGATTATTCTGGAACGCCCTAGTACAGTATGTTTAACAGGAAGTTTGACCTACTGACGGATCCAGGTAGTCACTAGTCCCCCAAGGCTCACTTGTCTTTGTAGAGAGAAAGTCCTCAAGGGGACATACAGTATATAAACACAATGTTCAGTACTGGGAGGAATAGAGAGGAGAAGGGAGAAGTGAGGAGTAGGGAGGAGTAGGGAGGAGAAGTGAGGAGTAGGGAGGAGAATGGAGAAGATAAAAGGCTTTAGGCCTCTGTTCCACTCAGATAAGTTGAGTTTATAAAGATATGCAGAGCGTCGCCTCAGAGTTACAACAAGGATGCTTTTCCCTGAGGGCACTGGGAGACACTGTGATCTAGCATGGCATATGGGAGGTTAGGAACATCAATGGTGCTCTCATATATAATGCAGCATGTGGTGTAATAGCTTGTGTAACCCCTCTTTAAGAACCACTCAGGGTAATGTCAGCTGAATCAGAAATGAAAGTAGATCGAAATGAGAGCAAAGTGTTGAATAGAACATTTTTTGAAAAACCTCTCTTCCCAACAGCTGTCAGATGAAATATTAACTCCTCAAGGAATGATTTACCTTTCTTTGAGGTTGATTAGAGGTAGCCTAGTAACATTATTTATTTCTAACAATGATCTGGTCCTGGCGTTGTGATGTATCCCAGCCTTCGCATTCCTTAAAACCTGAATGCTTGAAGTGTGCTGTGCCTGAATTTGAGAGCAATCCATCGTTGTGCCTTTTTGTCTAATATAAAAACTTACTGCAGGTCATTCAGAATGTCACTCATCATTAAACACTGAAAGTATGCTACTGCAACACATCCGCTATCTCCTTAATACCGCATGAGTAGGCCATCTACAGATTGAATGCTTAGCAGAAAAATAGGATTGTGTGTTATGTTAGGGAAAGGTTCATGTATTTTTTGACCTACTCTAAGCAGTAACACCGTGTAGCTTTCAGCATCTTAAACCTACACTGTCTTTTTATCCTACTGTACGACCCTCATTGATGAGCTCATTAGACAGTAAATACACTCAAGAGTCAGAGTAATAGGCCAATTTCACATAAAACACAAACACAGCTCAGGGTTTTGATTATATTTACTATCGAACAGACACTGATGTAAGTTTCCATTTGCATCATAAATATTCATCCTATATAAACACTTATGAGAACAATGGCGCTACATGTGAAATGTCACTGTTAATACACTGTTACACAGGTATAACAACAACTAACGGAATTCTCCATTTTCAAATGTCCAGACATGTTATTCCACATGAGCTTTTGTCATACATGCTCCTCGTTGTGACATTTCAATCAAGCCAGCCAGTCTACTATCTGTTCTCTGTGAGAATTAAGGTGAAAGGTGCAGTTGGCCATCAACAGACAGGAGTTATTGCATGGTTCGGCTTGATGGTAATGTTATGTTAATACCAAGGTGAAAACAAATGCTGTTGATATAAAGGGAGGCTCAGTATATTTGTTATTGGAATGGTGTGACAACATTTGTGTTTTCATTATTGCCTGTGATGATACTCAGCTTTTGTTCCTCTATGATATGTGGTGAGGAGTGGAGAATTTATCTCCAGTGGAAGTGAAGTCCTCTACTGTATAGACTCTCTCTAGTCATCCCTCTTCACTGTCTTCACTGCAACTTTATGAGAAAAGTCATCTTTTTAAACCTCTCTCCCTCTACATCATTAAGACAAAACCTGATTCTGTGCATAATTGGAGCATATTTCATATCTTCTCTTGAATCATCTCCAGCCTGAGCCATAAAAAGAAAGCTTTGGATGGAAGGGATATTCAGCTTTATGACTATAGTCTCTGAAAGAACAGAAGTTAAGGGGGAATGTATATGGCTAAGATCAAAACCCAAGGTTTTACAACTCTTTTTAGAACAGGCTTTTAGGCATGCTTTTGGGTGTACAATGAAATTGAAATGGCTTTCTTTCTGAATTATCTGCCTGCTCACATCATGTTCAGAAATAGACCCTTATTGATTTCTGTCCAATGCTTGTCAATGGCATCCCAAAGCTGCCGATGCTTACTGATTGTCCTGTCAGAGGGTTTTGTCAGAGGGGTATACCCAAATGTGTATTATGTAAAGTACAATTCGTAAATGTTTTATATTGTTTCTGGCAGCCAGTTTTCTACGGTTCATGATCATCAACTTTGAACAGAATTGCTTTATGCCTCAGTGAGTTTTTGATCATGCCAGCTAGCAAGGGGTCAGCCCGGGAGAACCAATTCACATTCAATTTCCCAAGAAAATGACTAGTTTCAATAAAACGGACACTATTGTTCTCTGGTCATCTACCTTAGCAGGTACACTACTCACTTTTTTACTACTAGTCATTACAGGGTATAGCTTAAAATGGCAATGTGCCATAGTAGCCCCAAACTAATTTCATGACTTGTCAACGTGCTCCCAACTCCCATAATGCCTCCTCACTTCCACCCGTCCAGCGGTAGGCGGCCCAATGGACGGATTGTGAGCCTCTACGCCGTCAGTTCTCAATACGGTCAAGTCAGGAGGATGACCAGTAAGTACATCCAGGGCGGAAATGTGTGTTAAAACACCCTGCCCTTGAACAGTAAATTGAAATAGTCGTTGCTGTTGCCCCCGAGCCTTTAATCCTCATCCTCCTCTTTGTCGCTTCTAATTGAGAGGCGTCCTAATTGAGGCCTGACAACAGGCCTTGATAAAACACATCTGTCTCCAAACACTGTGGCCCCACTGCAATTGCAGAAACCTAAAGGCCTGAGGAAAACGTCCTATGAATATCGAATCTCTATCCAACTTCAACAAATGCAGCCCATAGTCTCAATGCCCCTGATTCCTGAGGTGGAGCGCAGGGCAATGGGGGCATGTTGGTGTATCTCAGTTGCTGTGGCATAGAGGAGCAAGACCATTATACAAGTCCCTGTGTGTGTGGCTAAGAGTGAGTCAGAGAGCCATTCCGGGCCATTAATTGAATATGTCATTTTGACTTTAGGACTGCATGTACCACGTTTTCACTTTAATCAAAGGGACCCTGCACTACTTAATGGGTGTGAAAATAATGTTCCAGTTGGGTTTGTCCATTTGATTTCTTTCTCATCTTTCTGGTTCTCATTTATTTGGTGGATTTGCTGGTTAAATGGCTTGCATCGTGTCAAACGGGATCTTTCCGCATGAGGAGAGGTGGGAACATTTCCCCCTTCTCTGCGGGTGGGGGGGGGAAGGTTTAATAACGTACCCCTTCCCAAGACCAAAGCCATATATAAAGGTATAGCAGGCGAGCCTGATATGTTACAGTACGTCACACAGTGTATTTGAACATGCAGGATCTCCCGCCTCTCAAATCCCTGGAGTGACTTACACACCTCTTTAGTTGTATAATGACCATTTCAGTTCAGCATCAGCACACATGCACCACATCTGTTGTGTGCTCTCACCTTGAGGTTGTAGCGTGGTCATAAGTAACCTTAAAAGATTAGTAGTAAAGACAAAGAACCAAAGGTCATACCTGTGGTTGGTTTCAAAGATGTAGTCTAGGGGAATTGCCCTGATTTGTGATACAAAACAAGGAAATAACATGAAAGGTCGACTTCCCTTTCACTTCACAAAGGGGCTTTCGACAACAACAAAAAAATAACAAGACAATTTTCAGTATCAGATACAAACTTTTGAAAAGGCAGCATGTATTCAGCCTCTGTAGGCTTCTTGGCATGCTGTGTTTGACCTCCTACAGATAAATCTTTGAGACATAACCTTACATACTGTCCTGATTTGTGTCCTCATACAAAGTCATTTTTTCTCCATGAACTGATACTAAGCGTGTGTCGTATAGTGTACGTCTCACATTTTTATTCTGCTGATTGAGCTTTGAGAAAATCCCTCCGTCTAGTCTGACAGAGATGGAAAAATGTAATCGCAGATAATCACTTTCTGACCACAGGCTTTTCTAGACAGGAACCAGTCCCTCAATGTGATTCATTCTGTAGTTTGTTTCTGTCCTCAAGCCCAGTTGCTGGAGAGAGAGGATTACAGTGGAAGGAAAAATCACTACAGCCAGGCTCTATTGAATCCATATCAACATGTTCTATGTGCTCAATATTTCAACATCCCTCCCCTGTGAGAAAGATCAAATATTTGGTGTTGTGTGCAGAAATACGTATATTTAAGGATTCGAAACGTCCCATAAGCATCCAGTTATTTTTCCAAGGCAATTATTCTTTCACAATAGATCAAATTCTATTTTCCATTTCGCCAACCCACTGCTCAACTACCACCACTGTTTCTCTCTCTCCTCTATAGATCCTATCAGAAGTCTGCTGGAAGTTACGGTGGTGTCAGGAGAGCCCTACCCATGGGTCTAACGCCGTGGTGTTTTACCATGGCGCCTGCACGTGGTTGGCTGCTGGGCCTGGCTCTGGCTTTACTCCTTCTGGGGTCCCAGGCTGCTCCATCCTTATCCGGTGAGGAGCAGAAGCTGGTCCGGACCACCAGGGTCAGACGACAGGCCCCTCCAGGTGGCCCCACCAGCCCACTTAACAACCAGACAATCAAGGAGCAGCCCATGGTCTTCAACCATGTGTACAACATCAATGTTCCCCTGGAGTCTCTGTGCTCTGTGGATCTTGAATCAGCAGCGCCTCCACCCAGTCAGGCCTCCAGGGGAGCAATGTCCAGTGGGGGTGGGGAGGACCCCACAGAGTTCACAGAGCAGACAGTGGACACAGACAGCCAGGTCACCTTCACCCACCGCATCAACATCCCCAAACAGGCCTGCGCCTGTCCCGCAGCCAACGCCATGCAGCAGCTGGCCACCCGCATCGAGATGCTGGAGAGAGAGGTGTCGCTGCTCAGAGTCCAGTGCAGCTCTGGCAACTGTGGCTGTGAGGAGAGTTCAGCCATGGGTAAGTAGGGAATAGTAGTACAGCTTGACACTATTATTAGAGTTACTGTACCCTGGTCATAGGCTACTTTGAGGCCAATGTGGAATGTTAGGTTTTCATTTATTCAGTTACTGAGCATCTTGGTTCAAGTAGATAGCACAAGGATATAAAGCCTGTTTTTTTTTTTATTTGTTCCAAAAGCAGCGGCTACTTTTCCTGAGGTCCACACAACACATAAAACATGACACAATAGACAACAACAATAGACAAGAACAGCTGAAGGACAGAGATACATTAATTTAAAATAAGAATATAGAAATTAAAAGGTCCTGTAATCACAAAATACTAAGACAGAGAGACCTATACTATATGCCTACATTCAGTCACATACAGTATATCAATTTAATGCTTGCATACAGTACCAGTCAAAAGTTTGGACACCTACTAATTTCAGGGTTTTTCTTAATTGTAGAATAACAGTGAAGACATCAACATTATGAAATAACACATATGAAATCATGTAGTAACCAAAAAGTCAAAATATATTTTATATTTGAGATTCTTCAAAGTAGCCACCCTTCGCCTTGATAACAGCTTTGCACACTCTTAGCATTCTCTCAACCAGCTGCATGAGGTAGTCACCTGGAATGCATTTCAATTAACAGGTGTGCCTTGTTAAAAGTTCATTTGGGGAATTTATTTCCTTCTTAATGCATTTGAGCCTGTCAGTTGTGTTGCGACAAGGTAGGGGTGGTATACAGAAGACAGTCCTATTTGGTAAAAGACCAAGTCCATATTATGGCAAGAATAGCTCAAATATGCAAAGAGAAACAACAGTCCATCATTACTTTAAGACATGAAGGTCAGGCAATTCGTAAAATGTCAAGAGCTTTTTAAGTTTCTTCAAGTGCAATCGTAAAACCCATCAAGTGCTATGATGAAACTGTCTCTCACAGGAAAGGAAGACCCAGCGTTACCTCTGCTGCAGAGGATAAGTTCATTAGAGTTAACTGCACCTCAGATTGCAGCTCAAATAAATGCTTCACAGAGTTCAAATAACAGACACATCAAGTAACAGAATAGTCAACTGTTCAGAGAAGACTGTGTGAATCAGGCCTTCTTGGTCAAATTGCTGCAAAGAAATCACTACTAAAGGACACCAATAATAAGAAGAGAATTGCTTGGGCCAAGAAACACGAGCAATGGACATTAGACCAGTGGAAATCTCTCCTTGGTCTGAAGAGTCCAAATGTGAACTGATTTGAACTGATGATCTCCGCATGTGTGGTTCCCACCGTGAAAGATGGAGGAGGACATGTGATGGTGTGGGGGTGCTTTGCTGCTGACACTGTCTGTGATTTATTTAGAATTCAAGGCACACTTAACCAGCATGGCAACCACAGCATTTTGCAGCAATACACCTTCCTATCTGGTTTGCTCTTAGTGGGACTTTCATTTGCTTTTTACAGGCTGTGTAAAGGCTATTTTAGCAAGGAGAGTGATGGAGTGCTGCATCAGATGACCTGGCCTCCACAATCACCCAACCTCAACCCAATTGACATGGTTTGGGATGAGTTGGACCGTAGAGTGAAGGAAAAGCAGCCAACAAGTGCTCAGCATATGTGGGAACTCCTTCAAGACTGTTGGAAAAGCATTCCAGGTGAAGCTGGTTGAGAGAATTCCAAGAGAGTGCAAAGCTGTCATCATGGCAAATGGTGGCTACTTG
This sequence comes from Salmo trutta, assembly GCF_901001165.1. NCBI lineage: Eukaryota > Metazoa > Chordata > Actinopteri > Salmoniformes > Salmonidae > Salmo > Salmo trutta. The sequence goes on from NC_042977.1 coordinate 23,759,284, forward strand.
GAAGAATATCACATATAACATTGTTTAACACTTTTTTGGTTACTATATGATTCCATATGTGTTATTTCATAGTTTTAATGTCATCACAATTATTATACAATGTAGAAAATAGCTAAAATAAAGAAAAACTCTTGAATGAGTTGGTGTGTCCAAACTTTTAACTGGTACTTTACATACATATCAGTTGACATAGGCTATATATACAAGTTATTTAGGTCAGATAGCGGAGACACCTCATGTCATGCCGTGAGGTGTAGTTTAAAAAAAAAGTTTGCAAATTCAGCTGTTTGCTTATGTAATTTGAAATGGGAGGTCCATGTAACCACGACTATGACATACTGTGTGTTGCCTTAAATTTGTTTTGGACTTGATGACTGTGAAAACACCCCTGGTGGCATGTCTTGTGGGGTAAGTATGTCTGTCAGAGCTATGTAGGTTTATTATACCGACAATTTTGTATTTTTAACACAATAATATTTCCATCTCATTCAATTAAAGGTGGAGTTCAATTAGTCTTTGTCCCCATAATGTCCTTTAAAGTACTCCAAAGCTTTTTTCCATCATACTTTATATCATCTCAGTTTCATAATACAATTTCTTGTTCTTTTTGTTCAGTTTAGTCACATCATTTCTAAATGTACTATATGTCTGCTAATCAGATGTGCAGCCTGGCGTATTTTCCACTCCCTTTGCCTCATTTCTCTCAACAAAACCGTTTTTTAATTCCTCATCTATCCAGGGGGCCTTAACAGTTAACAGTCACCCTGCAAACAATAATGAGTCATTAGGATGTTCCTGGGACATCACAAAAGGGTCACCTAAAGTTGTCAGACCTTTGTCATGGTCCCCTGAAGTTTTTGTCTTGTTCCTTATTGGCCCCGGGAAATTATTGGCCCCGGGATTTTCATAGGATGCTGTGTCATGGTCCCCTGAAGGTTCTTGGAACGTTGTGTCATGGTCCACTGGAGGTTTTGTCTAATTAATTTGTCCTGGGGATGACCTCAATTACATTTTTAGGACTTTCTTGTGATGTTGTGTCATGGTTCCCTGAACATTCCTTAGGACGTTGTGTCATGGTCCCCTGGATGTTTTTGTCTATTTTCCGGTTTGTCCCAGGGACGTCACCTGATGGTCGCAAAGATATTTTATGAATCCCAGGTGGGGTCATATTTAAAAGGCAGTATTAAGTGATTATGTAAAATGTTGTTATTGATGAAAGAGTGTACCACTTACCTTAAAACCCCCATACCATTACTTTACTTATAATAGTTTGGAACACATGGGACCATCAGGTGACAAAAACCTCCAGGGGACCATGACACAATATCCCAAGAACGCTCAGGGGACCTTCGGGGGACCATGACACAAAGTCCAAAGAACATCGTAAAAACATCTTTGGGGATGTCCCTGGGACAACCGGGATCTGACAAAATCACAAGAATGTTCAGGGGACCATCACACATCGTCCAAATAAATGTCTTAAAAAGGTCCCCGGGACAAAAAGGGAACTATAAAAAGGTCCCCCAGAGAATGTTCCCTTCGGACCATCATGTGGGACCATTACGTGACATCCAAAAGACTAGTCAAATTAATGTATTGAAAATGTCCTAATTATTAAGGTCCTGACATGGTCATGACAGGGTCTTCAGCGAAGTCCTGGTAACTTACAGGGAACTAGACAAAGGTCCCCGAGGGAACATTCCCTTGGGACCATCAAGCAACGTTCTTAGAATGTTTAAGAACGTCAGTGGGATAACGTCGCGCCAAAACCCTAAAGGGACCTTATAGGAACATCACCGAAAGTCCACAGGACATCTCCTGTTTGCTGGGCAGTTTTTTAATAGATGCATGCTTATTGATAACTGGAAGAAATCAAGTGCACATCAACAAAAAAAACAAATCAAACCAACAAATCTTTTTTGCATCTTCAACATAGGAATCACTACAAAACCCTTTGTCTGAAAATCTTATACACTATTTTAGGCACATCCTTTGGAACATTGGCTTTTCTAGATATAGCCACTATATTATGATCACTGCATACAATGGGTGTGGACACAGCTTGAGAACAAAGTTATACAGCGTTTCTAAGGTTCATAGGTTTATTTTACAATGTTACACTGTTGCATTTTTAAAAAATATACATTGTTGCAACAGACGATGTTAGCATTAGTAAACCATACAGTATATTTAATGATGTGATATTGAGTCTTTCTTTCTTCCTCTAGGTCGCCTGGACTTCATCCCCCAGTGCAGTGGCCATGGCAGCTTCAACATGGACCTGTGTGGCTGTGTGTGTGAGTACGGTTGGACGGGCAAGAACTGCTCTGAGCCTCGCTGCCCAGACGACTGCTCCGGACAGGGAGAGTGTATGGAGGGCGAGTGTGTCTGTGACCGCGACTTCGGAGGGGACAACTGCTCGGAGCCCCGCTGCCCGGCGGACTGCTCCGGTCGAGGGCTGTGCATAGACGGGGAGTGTATATGTGAGGAGAATTTCACTGGAGAGGACTGTACGCTTGGTCGCTGCATCAACGACTGCTCTGACCAGGGCCTGTGCACCAATGGGACCTGCCAGTGTCGCCCGGGATACGTGGGAGAAGACTGCTCTCTGGCCTACTGCGCCAACAACTGCAGTCAGAAGGGCATCTGTAAGGAGGGCTTCTGTGCCTGCCAAGAGGGCTTTGCTGGAGACGACTGCTCTTTAGGTGAGAGAAAGGGAACAACAGGAAAACATACAGTAGCTCCTCTGAGAGAATTATTTACCTTTATACTTTTTGCCATTGTTGTTTCGAAGATTGGATATATGGGTGGATATTTGGTTATATGAGACAAGCATTAGCCTAATATGCTGACTAGAACGGGCAGGCGCGAGTCCGCTTGCATGTTGATTTTGTCTATCCACACCAGACACGATCAGGACACGCAGGTTGAAATATCAAAACGAGCTCTGAATCAACTATATTCATTTGGTGACAGGTCGAATATTCACAGAGGTTATGGTAAGAAGTTGTCTCAGTCTGCATTTGGTTCTTTGGGGATATCTAAGCCTGCGTATCTGCCAAATATTTCCAAGAATGATGTTTTTACAGATAATAGCAATATTCTCCATGCAATAGCAGCTGAATCCACAGATCTTGCCCTACAAAACAGTAGTCAAACACCTCTTGCAGCCCCTCTGTGCTTCAAATAGTAGCTATAAAGTTGGTGATGGCTTGCTGTGTAACAGCATTCATTTGTCAAAAGTCACATTAACTGAAGCTGAAGCAATATCTGAATCACACTAGCCTGGATTCACAGCTAGTTCTCTGAAAAAGGCTGCTGCTTCCCACTGGCGTAACACAGTTTCTCCCCCTCCCACCCCTCCCCATATCCCGGTGCGCCAGTACTGATTCCTCCTATTGCTATAGACATCTGTCATCTCACAAGTGAAACGAAAAAGAGCCTCTACTACCTATACTCCACCTCATTTTCAGCAAAACCTGCTGGAGCTAAAATTGCTTATTTCTTTGCAATTAGAGGTAAAATAACAGAGGCGCGTGTGGGAGAGGTTGCGGAATGCAAAAAGAGGCCATTCAATTACCAGCACTTATTCAGGACTCATAGGGTGGCCTGCATTGTAAGTGTTTCATATTATCAAAGTAGAAAAATCAGGATATGCTTTTGTGGCCCCATTTTCTCCTACTATGAAAATAATGAGACTATGGAATTTAAATTAGGTATTTGACGATGTGAAAATGTAAAAACAAAGCAGCTGCATTCACATGATGAGTTGCCTTAACATCACTATCATTCAAAATTCTAGTCATTATGACTCCACCACTTTGCTAAAATGTCTCACATTGGAAAATGATTATGCATGACTTAAAGGTTTTCACAATTGTTTTTAACCCCCGAAAACAAATATGCTTTTGAAGTCGGAAGTTTACATACACTTAGGTTGGAGTCATTAAAACTCGTTTTTCAACCACTCAACAAATTTCTTGTTAACAAACTATAGTTTTGGCAAGTCGGTTAGGACATCTACTTTGTGCGTGACAAGTAATTTTTCCAACAATTGTTTACAGACAGATTATTTAACTAATAATTCACTGTATAACACAAATCCAGTGGGTCAGATGTTAACATACACTAAGTTGACTGTGCCTTAAAACAGCTTGGAAAATTCCAGAAAATTATGTAATGGCTTTAGAAGCTTTTGATAGGCTAATTGACATCATTTGAGTCAATTGGGGGTGTACCTGTGGATGTATTTCAAGGCCTACATTCAAACTTAGTGCCTCTTTGCTTGACATCATAGGAAAATCAAAATAAATCAGCCAAGACCTCAGAAACACAATTGTAGACCTCCACAAGTCTGGTTCATCCTTGGAAGCAATTTCCAAATGCTTCAAGGTACCACGTTCATCTGTACAGACAATAGTACGTAAGTATAAACTCCATGGGACCACGCAAGCCGTCATACTGCTCAGTTCTGTCTCCTAGAGATGAACCTACTTTGGTGCAAAAAGTGCAAATCAATCTGAGAACAACAGCAAAGGGCCTTGTGAAGATGCTGGAGGGAACAGGTACAAACATATCTATATCCACAGTAAAACAAGTCCTGTATCGACATAACCTGAAAGGCCGCTCAGCAAGGAAGAAGCCACTGCTCCAAAACCGCCAAATAAAAGCCAGACTGTGGTTTGCAACTGCACATGGGGACAAAGATCATACTTTTTGGAGAAATTTCCTCTGGTCTAATTAAACAAAAATAGAACTGTTTGGCCATAATGACCATCGTTATGTTTGGAGGAAAAAGGGGGAGGCTTGCAAGCCGAAGAACACCATCTCAACCGTGAAGCACGGGGTGGCAGCATCATGTTGTGGGGGTGCTTTGCTGCAGGAGGGACTGGTGCACTTCACAAAATAGATGGCATCATGAAGCAGGAAAATTATGTGGATATATTGAAGCAACATCTCAAGACATCAGTCAGGAAGTTAAAGCTTGGTTGCAAATGGGTCTTCCAACTGGACAATGAACCCAAGCATACTTCCAAAGTTGTGGCAAAATGGCTTAAGGAGAACAAAATCAAGGTATTGGAGTGGCCATCACAAAGCCCTGACCTCAATCCTATAGAACATGAGTTTAAATGTATTTGGCTAAGGTGTATGTAAATTCCGACTTCAGCTGTACCTAATGCAAATGGTTTCGAAGTTTGTGCCAGAGAAATACTGTACAGGAGCTAGTAGTCAGATGGTTGCATGTGAGCCTGTCAATCCTGTCACTTCCTCTTGTTAACAGAGTTGTTCACTGACTGACAGATATTTTCAGTCAGAGAGAACACATAAATGACCTTGCCTTTCCAGAATGCCCCACAGAAATAGAACCAACAATTTTGACTTCAAACATTCTTTGACAAAACCTACACTTTCAACTTTCATACAGTAGCTCAGCTGCATTAAATAGACAATTGATTTTCTACTCAGTCTTCATGACACCTGCATTTTGTATCACCCTTTTCCATTATTGCTCAACTGAACTGAGTGATAGAAGAGAATATGAATTTGGAATCGATAGCTCAATCCACCAGAGGTAGAAGTAGCTTTGCTTAGCCTCCTCCGGAGCCACACGTCTTCACTGCGTCGTCATTAATGTATTCACTCCAAAAAGCATAGCTAACTTCAATGTTGTGTGTCATTTTTAGGATGACCTCATTACAGCAGTTTAAACAATGCAACAATCTTCCATAATGTTGTGTAATACAATGACCTCTGGCCTATTTAGAATTTCTGATAAACAGTCCCAAAACACTAAACTCTAATTACGCTTTCATAAGTCATTCGCTGCCCCGTAAAAAGAAGATCAGTCAAGCAGCGAGTCTGTTTGCTGTGAGCAATAATAAGTGAAATGGATGGAAACAGAAAACAGTGATGTGATGTAGTACTCAGCTGTGCTGTGGGGCATTGGCCTCATCATGCCAGAGTCCTGACCCTCCTGACCCTCAGTGTAGATCAGTGCAGCGGTACAATGGTTCACTCCCCTCCTCCCTCTGCTGATCCATCCAAATCAAATCAAATTGTATTTGTCACATGCAGTGAATACAACAGGTGTAGACTTTACTGTGAAATGCTTACTTGCGAGCCCTTTCCCAACAATGTAGAGTTAAAAAGTAAGATAATTTTGCTAAATAAAAAAGGAAATAGTAACACAATAAAATAACAATAATGAGGCTATATACAAGGAGTTCTAATACCTAGTCAATATGCAGGTGTATGAGGTAGTTAAGGTAATTGAGGCAATATATGTAACAGTCGTCTGAAGGTGAAGAAGTGGACCAAAGCGCAGTGTGGTAAGTGCTCGTGATTATTTATTTTCAAGAAACACTCAACCAAAATAACAAAAGGGAAAAACGAAAACGTACAGTTCCGTCAGGCACATACGCTAAACAGAAAATAACCTCCCACAAAACTCAGGTGGAAAACAGGCTGCCTAAGTATGATTCCCAATCAGAGACAACGATAGACAGCTGCCTCTGATTGGGAACCACACTCGGCTCAAAAACAAAGAAATAGAAAACATAGATATTCCCACCCGAGTCACACCCTGACCTAACCAAACATAGAGAATAAATAAGATCTCTAAGGTCAGGGCGTGACAGAATATCCATGTAGGTAGGGGTAAAAGTGACTAGGCAATCAGGATAGATAAAAAACAGAGTAGCCGCAGCGTAGGTGAAGAGTGTGAAAGAGTGTGAAACTGTGTGTGTGTGTGCCTGAGTGTGTATGTGGGACGTTACTATGTGTGTGTGTGTGTGTGTGTGTGTGTGTGTGTGTGTGTGTGTGTGTGTGTGTGTGTGTTTGGTGTGTGTGTGTGTGTGTGTTTGGTGTGTGTGAGCATATGTAGTGTGTGTATGTGTGTATTGGAGTATCAGTGTAGTATGTGTAAGTGGGTGGGTAGAGTCCAGTGAGTGTGCATAGAGCCAGTGCAAGGGGGGCAATGCAAATTGTCCGGGTAGCCATTTGTTTAACTGTTTAGCAGTCTTATGGCTTCGGGGGTAGAAGCTGTTCTCTGTGATTAATGAGAGGCAGATATATTGTAGGCCTAGTACTGGAGGGAGGGTGTGGCCTGTGTCAAAGACTGTGTCATAGTATTCATAGCTGATTTTGAAAAGGCCTTTGATAAAGTATGACTAGAATTTATATAAAATGCCTGGACCATTTTCATTTTGGAGAATAGTAACCCCCTACTTCTCAGGCAGTACTGTCAAGGGGAGTGAGGCAAGGTTGTCCACTGTTAGCATATCTATTTATTATGGCCATCGAGATGTTATCTATTCCAATTTGATCAAACAATAATATCAAGGGGTTAGAAATACGGGGCTTAAAAACAAAGGTTGTCATTGTACACTGACTACATGTTTTCTTTTTCATTCGTAATTTGGGTCCCTGCACAGCCTCATAGAGGATAGAGATAATTGATCTAACCTCTCTGGATAACAACTTAACTATGATAAGTGTACCATATTAAGTATTTGATCGATATTGTGTAGTTTACCAATAAAATAGTCTGATGGTGAAGTGGACATACTCAGTACTAATATCCCGAAAGACAGAAACGATCTCACTACAATACATTTTAATAGAAAGTTAGAACTTGTTGCCATGGAAAGGTAAATACCTGTCTATTTGTGGAAAAATCACCCATATTAATTTAGTCATATCCCATTTTACCTATTTACTTATGGCCCTGCCTTAAATTATATGAGCAAAAAATATGAAATAATCTTCAGAATATACAGCGCATTTGGAAAGTATTCAGACCCCTTGACTTTTTTCACATTTTGTTATGTTACAGCCTTATTATGAAATGTATTAAATCTACACACAATTCCTCATAATTACAAAGCAAAAACAGGTATTTAGACATTTTTGCAAATGTAAAAACGGAAAAATCACATTTACATAAGTATTCAGACCCTTTACTCAGTAGTTTGTTGAAGCACCTTTGGCAGCACTGGGAGAGCATCCTGACCAGTTGTATCACCACCTGGTATGGGAACTGCTCGGCATCCGACCATAAGGCACTACAGACGGCAGTGCGTACGGCCCAGTACATCACTGGGGCCAAGCTTCCTGCCATCCAGGACCTATATACTAGGCGGTGTCAAGTCATAGATTGTTCTCTCTGCTACCGCACGGCAAGCGGTACCAAAGTCTAGGTCCAAAAGGCTCCTTAACAGCTTCTACCCCCAAGCCATAAGACTTCTGAACAATTAATCAAATGGCCCCCCAGACTATTTACATTGACACTGTGTTTTTACACTGCTGCTACTCGCTGTTTATTATCTATGCATAGTCACTTTACCCATGCCTACATGTACAAATTACCTCGACTAACCTGTACCCCCGCACATTGACTCGGTACAGCTACCTCCTGTATAAAGCCTTGTTATTGTTATTTATTGTGTTACTTTAAAAAAAAACTTTATTTATATATATTTTCTTAACTCTATTTCTTGAACTGCATTGTTGGTTAAGGGCTTGTAAGTAAGCATTTCTCGGTAAGGTGTGACAAATACACCTGTTGTATTCGGTGTGACAAATACAATTTGATTTGATTTAAATCTGTAGAAACTATGAGAATGAAAAGGTTCAGAACTTTTGTGAAACATTACAGCACAGTTGAAAAATATATGGCATTTAGTAATCACTGGATGGTTTTCAGAACTAGATGGAAGGGCCTGAGTGTAGCTGAAGGGTGTGACAAAAAAAGAAAGAAAAAAAAGAGTAGTATATATGTATAGTATGTATACGCTGGAAGTAGAAGCCGAAGTATTGTCCATTAGTTTACTCCAATTAAGGGAGGGGTAGTAGGGTTAGGAAAAAATATATATACAGATATATATATGTATATGGAGGATTGGAAATTACATTCATAGAACCCACAATCTGTCGGCAATATTAAAGCTGATCTACTCCCTAAAAAAAAGTTAAATACAATAGTAAGCCTGCATCTCAAATGGCATCCTATTCCCTTTATAGTGCACTACTTTTGACCAGAGCTCTATGGGACTTGGTCAAAAGAAGTGCGTTATAATTGACAATAGGGTGACATTTGGGATGTACTCAAAGCCCTTCAGAAGGAACGTTGCTCTAAGCATCTAAGCATATGGCTTAGATGGCTTAGTTAAAGTACTCACCCCCTATACCCCATATCAATCACCTTACTACTGGTTCCCTTTTTTGTGTCTTACTTAAGACTGAATCTGGTCCATGCGATAAATCTTCCTAAGTGATGCCGCAGGACTTCTCCTCACTCCAGGGTCAGTCTCGAGGAGGAGGCAGGCTCGGCTCCATCTGTCGTGTGTGTGTGGCAGTAACTCAAACTCTTCCTCGAGTCCCTCAACAGCTCCCCTAGGAGGGCTTAATGCTCCACCACCACCACCACCACTGAGCCCAATCTACAGAGGAAAGTCCCACACCACTAGCTGCCTTCAGGATAAGATCTGTTACTCACTCTCTCTGATTGAGCTGTAAACTTATACACTCCTGTTTATGCAGGGCTTCATTTGCATTCTACACTCAAATCCTCTCAGGCTTATGGCATGGCTCTGTCCCAGTTGCCCCCAAGAATATCAATCCCTTCCCCGAATCCACTCTCATATACAAGCTTAGTTGTGGTAGTGGCACCACTGGGGTATTGTAAGTTAAAAGGAACAGGTCTTGGACTGTTTGTTTCCTCTGCATTTTGGGTCACTTTGGGTGATTTCAACACACATTTGGAAGTCAAGTGCACATCAGAATGTGTTGTTTATACAGTACATGTGGGTTAAGTGTGACCTAAGCGAATATAAGTAAGTCAGTCTTCACCTGCTACAGTAGGTGCAATATAATGCATGGAAGTTCAAGTTTGCAAGGTTTTGATTTCATACTATGCAAACAACATTTAATCTACAGTGGCTCCGGATCTGAACCTGCATGTGCGGGGAGTGACAGAGCGTACCATTGACCTGGAGTGGGAGGGGTCGGTGTTGATGACAGACTACCTAGTCACCTACGTGGCCACCAGCCCAGGTGGGGTCCAGCTGGAGATCAGGGTCCCTGGGAACACCACCACCTGCAGTATTCCAGACCTGGAGCCTGGCATCGAGTACAACATCAACGTCTACGCTGTGCTCAACAACGTCATCAGTGTTCCTGCCAATGCTCAGGTGTCAACCTGTGAGTACAACAAGCAGCCATTTTCTATTACTATTTTATTTGGGACCCTGCTTAAGTCCTCCACAAAGTCAATTTTTTTTCTGCTTAGGTTTCCTTTCAGGTGTCAACCTTGGTACTACAACATACAGACATCCACTTTCTACTTATCACACTTCTTCTTTTACAGGAAAGTGGTCTTAGAAGGTTTATTGTACCGTCACAGACCGGGGAGGGATTTTTGATTTGAGTTGATTTATTAGGATCCCCATTGGCCAACGCCAAGGTCAGAACACTTGAAACTTTTCACACACAAAAGTCATTTTACTAAGGATGCTATGGAAAAAAAAATGCTACTTACCAGAACTGAAACATGTCACGTAAATTTTACCCACAAACAAAACAACCATTGTTATACTGTATACACTAGGCACCTTGTCCACACCATTGAAATCTGGGCACTTAGGTTTTCCACAACAACAACGCAAAAACTCACACATACTTTCACAGACAAGTTTTGAGAAAAATCCTGTTGGAAGGAGGCCCATCTTTGACAACAGGATGTGATTAGACTCTTGCCACCTCCTGGGTATAAATGCCAGATTGGCAAATTGCTGCAGGCTCTCAGTTTCCAGTCAATATTTCTCAGACATATGCAAAACTCTCCTTCAGGCCCAGAATAGAACATGTTTATACAGTAAACATTCAATTATCTCACGGACTGATTGGGCCTTTGCTAAATAATTACAGCTCTCATCAGCAGGCAACACTCCTGGTTCTGATATTATCACTAATTTTGAAATGATCAAGTAAATAAGGACAGGAGTATGTTCATGCAATTACGCTCAAGTTTTTTTCTCTCTCCCTATAATACAATTATTAAGCTTTGCATAGTTCATTTTTTGCATAGTTATTTTATGTTTCATATGACTGATGTACTGTATCTGGACATGTTGTGTTTTCATTACCGGTATGTGTTTATAGCTCAAAGATGACCTAATGAAGAAACGTTTTATATAGGGACCATGTAAACAATTATTGTATTAAACAGTTTGTTCAAAAGTAATGGATGTGCACCTGCTGCCTGGCCTGTTGTAGTCCACTAAGAAAGAAACTTTAGCCGCAGGGTGAGGTCCTCTTCCCCCTGCCCCTATGCATGGAAAGCTCTGTAAAAAGGGAGATTTATTGAGCATACAGAAGATGGAGGCCTATAATACAGCTCTCCTTGCCTCAAAGATCTCTCAAATCCAGATGGTTTAGTCTTCAAATCCATCACAGAGACGTCCGTGGAGGTGCAGTGGCAACCATTCTACTACTCGTTTGATGGCTGGGAAATAAGCTTCATTCCAAAGGTAAGGTTTCACCAACAGAGAGGACAGATATTTATTCAATACTGGCTACATCACTAAACATTTGAATGAATAAATGTTGTTACAGTGTAGACATATTGTTACATATATTTGTTACTTTTAACAGATGCCCTTATCCAGAGTGACTTACAGGAGCAATTGGCTACCTGCCACCCTATCTCTAGAATCCCCGACCATGCAGATAATCTTTCTGCCTAGGGATTGGTGGAAAACTGGTTTGAATTTGAACAAAACAGAAGTTTGTATTAAACATTATCAAAACCATACAAATCGTGACATCTACCTTACCTACAGTATTTCTGAAAGAAAAAAGGATTCAAGAACAGCTTCCCCAAAGAGATGAAAGAATTCAGGTTTGGCGATGTTCTGGGAAGAGCAGTGTGGCACTGTACACAGCAGTATGCTGAACAACAACAACAACAAACACACTGTACAATAAAACCTGTCATTTTCAACTCAGTCTGCTTACATCTCAGGAGAGTTCCTTTTGAAATACCAACATTATATTACTATATTTATTACTACAACATTATATTGCAACATTATATTCTATTTTTGATATGGCCATCCATGGTTAGATTTTTACTCTTGGATGGTAGAAATAGTGGAACATTTGGGGAGGGGATTGATTTTTTACCCTTCAACTTAAAGTCTACCAAATTAGATGATGGATTGCCCAAGGCTTATTGACGATTAGGTGGATCAGCAAGCAGGAGCCATTTTCAAACCCATAGCCATATTAGCCACAGGTTCAAAGTTAGGAGAGCTTTCCCTTTAATTCCCTCTATAAACACCAGGTACTCTTATCCTCAGTCCCTCTCTCTATAATTGGCTTTCTCCTTTAGGTGTTCCTAGCTAGGAGGATAGAAGTTTGGCTGGGCTCAAGGACTTAAAGCTGGAGTTTTTAGATGAAAAGCATAAATGCCATGGAAACAAACTCGGGAAAGCTCTTTTGGAGGTGACAGACTATGAATACAAAGCGACATGGGAGTATTTGGGTCACAGTGCACTTTAATCTACATCATTGGGTGTGAGGCTGCCTACTACAGTGGACTCTGCTAGCTAGCTCCTTCTCCATAAGGGGTCCGAGTTCAAACTCAACGTTGTCACTTAGAAATCGTATTAGAAGTCAGAGCCTCGACCCCTCTGGATTTAATCAAAAAGAAAAGATTAACAATAAGGTAATGGATGTGAGCATAAAAGTGGCAGCTGGGGACAAACAAGAGTTCACAGTGCCAAAAGCACAAAGAGATGAGAGCTTGCCCACTGAGTCACCCCACACCAACAGCCATTATCTGAGACAAAGTGACCCTGGAATTGATATATTCACAGTTTTTTTACCCAATATTTTCATACCAATGTACTTATCAGGATGGTTCACTTCAGTCAGCCAGTCAGAAGGTAGCCTAGCTGTTTGACCGTTAGGCCAGTAATCGAAAAATCAACACATTGCACTACACCTATCAATCATCAACCTGTCAATCAAACATTATGTACATCACCCTTTTTACTAAGTCATTTAGCACAGAACTCTTAACAAGACCTGGAGCGTAATCACCAAAAGAACAACCAACGCAAGCAGAATTTATCATAAAGCCAATCACAATATCATATTTATAGATGCCATAACTTGGTGCCCGTCAGAGCAGTGAGGGTTGAGTTTTATTCAGATCCTTCCTCTGCATAAACATCTGTCTGGGGGAGTAGCTCACATGGAACCATGCATCACTCCTCCATCAACAGCAGGTGGGATTGTTTACCTGTGTATGTATGAGAGGACCAAGGCCAGATTACCGAACAGGCATGCAGGGCACCTTTTTGGGGGGAGGTTGGGGCTCCCCCTGGAGAATGGGGGCTCTCAGAGCATAAGATAGCAAAATGTGTAGAATTGCAGTAAATTTGATTTAAAACGTTTGGTGCCCCAAATGCAGTAGTCTGTCCCAGGAGAGGAGCCCAAGTGACGCCAGAAGTGTGTCCCAAATTGCACCCTGTTCCCTTTATAGTGCACATATTTTTACCAGAGCCTTATTGACCCTGGTCAAAAGTAGTGGACTATATAGGGAATAGGGATCCATTTGGAAACCATACTGTATATGACAAGAGGAGCCCAAGTGAAGCCAGAGGGTTCTGCCTGTCTGTGTTCTCTGACAGGACAATGATGGAGGGATGACAGCCCAGCTGCCCAGCACCATCACTTCATTCCACCAGACAGGCCTGAGACCAGGGGAGGAGTACACCGTCAACCTGGTAGCTCTCAGGGACCAGGGCCGCAGTCAGCCCGTATCCGCCATCGTCACCACATGTATGTATGGTTTCGTCGGTGATCCCATAAACCTCACAAAGCCATCATTAGCAAACTTCTATCCATCTACTACTATACATATACATTCGGTTGTAGAAATATCCTTACTTGTGGGTGTTTGAGGTCGCAGACCTGTGGAAGTCTCATTGTATGGCATCAATATTAGGAAGTCCCATAGTTTTCAGGCTAAACTCCCTGTCACTGAAAATGAGTCTCTTTGTCTCTCATATGTTGTCTCTGATATGTTCCGGTATCCCCACCCCATACACTGTTCTCACCGTGTGACAGTCTTTAGTCTAGTCAGTGTAGCTCAGAAAAAGAGCACTCAAGATGGGGGAACTCACACATACAAATCTCACACACACCACATGCATCACACAGCTGAGACTAATTGAAAATGTCACCTTGACGAATGGCTTGGTCTGCCAGCAATTATGCACTTAATGTAAACCTCACCCAGGAATTCCTCAGAGTGACAGTTCCAGACAGTAGGATTAGATTCAATTGAACGTTTCCATAACAATTCAAATTACGTGTCCGCAGTGAAAACACCATTCATTTTCCAACCCTGGCCCACTGTCAGTTGTAATTAAGTAGGCATTCATAATTCATGAGCATTCATAAATTCTTCAACATATCCACCCGCAGATACCTTATTGGATAAATAAAGACACATTTGAAGTTACTCAATTATTTCTGGGCGTAAAGATTTAGCCACCCTTCTTCGAGGAAAGAAAAAAAAGAAAACAATATCAAACTTCTGGTGAGGGAATGAGGGAATTATTTCTTGGCCAAGAATCTTGAAACCCCTTGTGCGATCTTCAAGGAAACATTGTACGCTCTTTTCTGTCAGGTTTGCTGTAAGAAGAGTTTCGCAGTCAGGTACAGTAGGTGTTCCAGGTGTTAATGTTTGGGTCAGAAGCATGGGAGAGGTTTAGCTTCGTTACAAGGTCTGTTGAAGCAGCAGATGTTCCCTGCTGCAGCCTCAGTGAAAAACAAGTTCATTATAAGGAAAGCCAATTAGCACACTCTGAGAGACATGTGACTAATCAGACATGTGACTAATTACCACTCTGACATTGTTCCCTCCCAGAATGACAATGCCATAAAATAAGTCTACTGTTCAGTAGATTTACACTGCAGCAAATGTTCCTCCACCCCCAATAATGGTTTTTTGAATGCTCATATAGCCAACAGCATAATGTGTTTTTTCCCAGACGTAATCTAATTATTGTTGGATCCACACAATTGACATGGAGGCAATTTGATTATTGGGTGTATTTTCAGTTGCTATTTCTATAACGCCCCAAGTCTATTGTTTTGTTTTATATGGTCAGCAATTAATTAACTGCATTCACTGCCAACACCTTCATTTTACCTTTCTAAATGTGATTCAAATTTCAGAAAGGCACTCACATGGTATTTCTGGTATAACTTCTTGCAGGTGCGTAGGAACAAAGCGATCATTTCAAAGAAAAGTGAAACCTGCACACTGCTCTTCCTAGTATCACTTTCTTTTAAGCTTACGTTTCTACATGTGCAAATCAGTGTTTTTTATCAATTCTGGTTCTCTTTGGTACAAAACTAGACATAACTACCTCATGTCATATTAGTGTGAATTGAACATACAGTACCAATCAGAAGTTTGGACACACCTACTCATTCAAGGGTTTTTCTTTATTTTTACTATTTTCTACCTTGTAGAAAAATAGTGAAAACATCAAAACTATGAAATAACACTTATGGAATCATGTAGTAAACCAAAAAGTGTTATACAAATCAAAATATATTTCATATTTGAGATTCTTCAAAGTAGCCACCCTTTGCCATGATGACAGCTTTGCTCACTCTTGGCATCTCAACCAGCTTCACCTGGAATGCTTTTCCAACAGTCTTGAAGGAGTTCCCACATATGCTGAGCACTTGTTGGCTCTGCAGTCCAACTCATCCCAAACCATCTCAATCGGGTTGAGGTTGGGTGATTGTGGAGGCCAGGTCATCTGATGGAGCACTCCATTACTCTCCTTCTTTGTCAAATAGCCCTTACACAGCCTGGAGGTGTTTTGGGTTATTGTCATGTCGAAAAACAAGTGATAGTCCCACTAAGTGCAAACGAGATGGGAAGGCGTATCATTGCAGGATGCTGTGGTAGACACGCTGGTTAAGTGTGCCTTGAATTCTAAACAAATCATAGACAGTATCACCAGCAAAGCACCCCCACACCATCACACCTCCTCCATGCTTCACGGTGGGAACCACACATGCAGAAATCATCCGTTCACCTACTCTGCGTCTCACAAAGACACGGCGGTTGGAACCAAAAATCTCACATTTGGACTCATTAGACCAAGGACAAATTTCCACCAGTCTAATGTCCATTGCTCGTATTTCTTGGCTCAAGCAAGCCTTCTAATTATTGGTGTCCTTTAGTAGTGATTTCTTTGCAGCAATTCGACCATGAAGGCCTGATTCACGCAGTCTCTTTGAACAGTTGATTTTGAGATGTGTCTGTTACTTGAACTCTGTGAAGCATTTATTTGGGCTTCAATTTCTGATGCTGGTAACTCTAATGAACTTATCCTCTGCAGCAGAGGTAACTCTGGGTCTTCCTTTCCTGTGGCGGTCCTCATGAGAGACAGTTTCATCATAGCACTTGATGGTCTTTGAGACTGCACTTGAAGAAACTTTCAAAGTTCTTGACATTTTCCGGATTGACTGACCTTCATGTCTTAAAGTAATGATGGACTGTCGTTTCTCTTTGCTTATTGGAGCTGTTGTTGCCATAATATGGACCTGGTCTTTTACCAAATAGTGCTATCTTCTGTATACCACCCCTTCCTTGTCACAACAGAACTGATTGGCTCAAACACAATAAGAAGGAAAGAGAATTCACAAATTAACTTTTAACAAGGCACACCTGTTAATTGAAATGCTTTCCAGGTGACTACCTCATGAAGCTGGTTGAGAGAATGCCAAGAGTGTGCAATGCTGTCATCAAGGCAAAGGGTGGCTACTTTGAAGAATCTCAAATATAAAATACTTTTTTGTTTTCTACATTATTCCATGTGTTATTCCAAAGTGTTGATGTCTTCACTATTATTATACAATGTAGAAAATAGTAACAATAAAGAAAAACCCTGAAATGAATAGGTGTCCAAACTTCTGACGGGTACTGTATGCTAACTACCCATATGGATCTCTAGATCATGAACCCTGTCTCCATATTTATCTATGCTATCCCTTACAGTGATTGATGGGCCGACTCAGCTGATAGTGCGCGACGTCTCGGACACGGTGGCCTTCGTGGAGTGGACCAATCCCAAGGCTAAGATCGACCAGATAGTACTGCGTTATGGCCTGGTGGGGGGGGACGGGCCTAAGACCACCTTCCGTCTGCAGCCCACCCTCAGCCAGTACTCCCTGCAGGTGCTGAGACCAGGCTCGCGTTACGAGGTGTCCATCAGTGGTGTTCGCAAGGGCAATGAGAGTGGAACCATCTCCACAGAATTCAGTACCGGTGAGGACCGTCAAAACCAGCTGGACCATACAACCAGCTGCTTCTAGATCATTGTGTATGCCATGTTTGATGGATTTAGTGTATTTCATGTGAACACATACAGCACTGTATACATAACTCTACATCCTTCAAATATACTGTACTATTTGTTAAGCTCTTTACATTTTCACAATGTCTTTCGTTACAAATACATTAAAGAATGCCAAACATGTAGGCCTACTGGAATGCTTTTTAAAGATGTATTCAGGGCAGAAACGACACCAATCATAGCCATCTAAATAAGTGTAGCTTTGAATGTATTATTTTAAATTCTATTATTATCTCTAATTATTTTATATTTCTATGGTCATATCATCCTGTTTTACTATCTGACTGACTGATGAAACTGCATGTGGAAACCATGTCCCACTTCTGATGATTGGTCTCAGTGGCCCCAACATTGTCAGTTCTGTTGTTCCTCTCAGAGATCGACGCACCCAAGAACCTGCAGGTGCTGTCCAAGGCCTCCACCACCCTGGAGCTGGAGTGGGACAACAGCGAGGCGGAAGTAGAGGGGTACCAGGTGGTCTACAGCACCCTGGCAGGGGACCGGTACGAGAAGGTCATCGTTCCACGCAACGATGGTCCCACCAGCAGAACCACACTCACAGGTGGGGATAACTTTAGTTAATGTTACACCTCTGTTTTTAGGACAAAATAATATAATGTGGGGCCTCCGAAGTTGCACAGTGGTCTAAGGCACTGCGTCACAATGCTGAGGCACCACTACAGCCTTGGGTTCGATCCCAGGCTGTGTCACAGCCGGTCATGACCGGGGGCCCCATGGGGCGGCACATAATTGGCCCAGCGTTGTCTGGGTTAGGGGAGGGTTTGTCCGGGGGCTATTTCCTTGGCTCATTGTGCTCTAGCGACTCCTTGTGGCAGGCTGGGTGCCTGCAAGCTGACAACGCCTGAGAGTTGGATGGTGTTTCCTTTGACACATTGGTGCAGCTGGCTTCCAGATTAAGCGAGCAGTGTGTTAAGAAGCAACGCGGCTTGGCAGGTCATGTTTCGGAGGATGCATGACTCTCAACCTTTGCATCTCCCAAGTCCTTTGGGGAGTTGCAGCGATAAGACAAGATCATAACTACCAATTGGATATTACGAAAAAGGGGTAAAAAATATATATAAGATAACGTTCATGCTTACTATAGTGTAAGGACGTCTGTTGAATAACTGAGCGAGATTCTAATGTCGTGGATTTTATTGAAATTTTATCAAAGTACTGATAGGTTTCCAGACATGAGTTTTCAGATGTCTGTCTTCAGGTGTATGTCTTATGTAAAGGGAATATCAGAATAAGGGAACGCATTGTCTGTGGGATGACAGCTACAGTGAGGGAAAAAGGTATTTGATCCCCTGCTGATTTTGTACGTTTGCCCACTGACAAAGAAATGATCAGTCTATAATTTTAATGGTAGGTTTATTTGCATAGTGAGAGACAGAATAACAACAAAAAAATCCAGAAAAATGCATGTCAAAAATGTTATGAATTGATTTGTATTTTAATGAGGGAAATAAGTATTTTACCCCCTCTCAATCAGAAAGATTTCTGGCTCCCAGGTGTCTTTTATACAGGTAACGAGCTGAGATTAGGAGCACACTCTTAAAGGGAGTGCTCCTAATCTCAGTTTGTTACCTGTATAAAAGACACCTGTCCACAGAAGCAATCAATCAATCAGATTCCAAACTCTCCCCCATGGCCAAGACCAAAGAGCTCTCCAAGGATGTCAGGGACAAGATTGTAGACCTGCACAAGGCTGGAATGGGCTACAAGACCATCGCCAAGCAGCTTGGTGAGAAGGTGACAACAGTTGGTATGACTATTCGCAAATGGAAGAAACACAAAAGAACTGTCAATCTCCCTCAGCCTGGGGCTCCATGCAAGATCTCACCTTGTGGAGTTGCAATGATCATGAGAACGGTGAGAAATCAGCCCAGAACTACACGGGAGGATCTTGTCAATGATCTCAAGGCAGCTGGGACCATAGTCACCAAGAAAACAATTCGTAACACACTACGCCGTGAAGGACTGAAATCCTGCAGCGCCCGCAAGGTCCCCCTGCTCAAGAAAGCACATATACATGCCCGTCTGAAGTTTGCCAATGAACATCTGAATGATTCAGAGGACAAAGGGGTGAAAGTGTTAAGGTCAGATGAGACCAAAATGGAGCTCTTTGGCATCAACTCAACTTGCCGTGTTTGGAGGAGGAGGAATGCTGCCTATGAACCCAAGAACACCATCTCCACCGTCAAACATGGAGGTGGAAACATTATGCTTTGGGGGTGTTTTTCTGCTAAGGGGACAGGACAACTTCACCGCATCAAAGGGACGATGTACGGGGACATGTACCGTCAAATCTTGGGTGAGAACCTCCTTCCCTCAGCCAGGGCATTGAAAATGGGTCGTGGATGGACCCAATGGGTCGTGGCTAGAAAATCTGTGGAGTGAGCTAAAGGTTCGAGTTGCCAAACATCAGCCTCGAAACCTTAATGACTTGGAGAAGATCTGCAAAGAGGAGTGGTACAAAATCCCTCCTGAGATGTGTGCAACCTGTTGGCTAACTACAAGAAACGTCTGACCTCTGTCATTGCCAACAAGGGTTTTGCCACCAAGTACTAAGTCATGTTTTGCAGAGGGGTCAAATACTTATTTCCCTCATTAAAATGCACATCATTTTATAACATTTTTGACATGTGTTTTTCTGGATTTTTTTGTTGTTATTCTGTCTCTCACTGTTCAAATAAACCTACCTTTAAAATTATAGACTGATCATTTCTTTGTCAGTGGGCAAACGTACAAAATCAGCAGGGGCTCAAATACTTTTTTCCCTCATTGTATCAATGCTTTCCTCTCTCCATTTCTGTAACCTTATAAGCTCACTGATGTAATAGCGATTTTTACTTTACTGATTAATTATGCGGTTGAAAAAAGGTTAACACAAATCTTAAGAAAACATAATGATGAACAGGGTATTTGGCAAGCCCTTCATTATTAATGCAGTTTTTAATAGGCAGGTCTGTAAGGCTCCATCTGCTTGCTAATTCTTTCTCTTTAATATCATCATACTGTATAGTCTGCCAGGGTATTGCATGGAGAGATTCATTCACATCACCAGCTAATGTTTAATCGTTTTCTATTCACATACTAATTAAAATCAATAGTTGGCCCAGTGTCTTGTGTCTCTCATCGTCCATCTGTCATACTCTCATACACACTCTCTTTCTCCCTCGCTCTCTCTCCTTCTCTCTTCCTCCCTCTCTACCCACAGACTTGTTGCCAGGTACAGAGTATGGCATTGGTATTTCAGCCATGCTTGGCACCAACCAGAGTTCTCCTGCCACAATGAACGCCAGAACTGGTAAGTGAGTTAATCGCCTGGCTCATCTGTGCAAATCAGTGATCTGACACAGAAAATCACAACTACCAGTATCAGTAAACAAAATTTCACCACCATGTTCTCTTTTGTACCCTACGTGTTTTGTTTGTTTGAATTTCATTGAAGCATGAAAAACAGTGTCAAAATACCATTTACTGTATTTAATCTTAAATAAAAATATGTTTATTGGTATGTTGATTATACTTGAACTACTCTTTACTGTGTGTTTCAGGTCTAGATGTCCCCATGGACCTGACTGTGACAGCATCCACAGACAACACCATCACCCTGCTGTGGGGGGTGGTCCAGGGGCCTATCGACCACTACATGGTCACCTACACCTCCTCATCTGGGCTGACCATGGAGGTTACTGTCCCCAAGGACGTGACCACCACCACTCTCAATGACCTGGAGCCAGGCACAGAATACACCATCACTGTAGCTTCCCAGAGAGGCAGGCAGCAGAGCACTGCAGCCACCATCGATGCCTTCACAGGTACTGTAACTGTATTGTACCAGGGCCAAGTAAGTGACATAACTGACATCACATTGTACTATTATTAATAGCAGAGCTAGAAGTAGTCTAACCATATAAACAGTGTTTACACCAGGAGTTAACAGGTCAGAGGTTAGTTTTCCCTTCTAGGGATTCTTTTGGTCTCTGGTCAAAAGTAGTGCACTATTCCATTTAGCTATTCCATTTAGGACACAACCTGTACTGTATCTGCACATGTACCAGTTCCAGGAACCTGACAATATATTGTATTATTAGATTAATAAAATATGTAGTCTATGAATAGCTATTTCTATTCAAATACACTGGTTAAAGGTCAGCTTATTCAGTGAAGCTCCCACATCACTATACCCGAACAGGCAATTATGAGCTGAAGTGTAGAAATGACTGCGGCACTAGAGAATAGGCTTGCTTTGCATGCAATGTTGAACTACTGTTGGAAAGGTGAATACAAATCAAGCTATTAAGTAGTGTCAATCTTTTGATGCAACAATTAATGTAAATAATTCACAGTTAGCTAACGTGCTCATTACATGTGCTTGCTAATCGCATCACCATCCTTCATCCATTCATCTATCCAGCAGAGAAAATATATTATTTATTGCTTTTTTTTCTTCACTCCATTTACCTTTCCTGTCCCTCTTTTCTTCACACTCCTGTACATCTGTCTACATCAGGCAGCAATCTGTCTTGGTCGTCTTCGTCGTTCCATTGCTTCTTGTTTTGACAACACATGCCTTTCAGCGTCTTTTATTGGTGAATCTTTCAAAAACAGCCAAGCCTCGTTGACGGACGTGTTTTCATCCCATCTCTACTGTAAACATTGACATCCTTCTTTCCCTTTGTGTTCATCATCATTCCATTGTCACTGGTCTCCTACTCTGTGTGTCTGTCATCTTCAGCTCTTCACATCCACATCACATCTCACTGAGAGGGAGAGAGGGAGAGAGCCTCCAGAGAGATCTGTCCATTATTGACCAGACATTTCATCCACTGACTGACTGTCACCTGCCATGTCTGCCTCTAAACCAACTGTCAACTGACTGACTGACTCTCCCCTGCCATGTCTGCCTCTTAACCAACCATCAACTGACTGACTGACTCTCCCCTGCCATGTCTGCCTCTTAACCAACTGTCAACTGACTGACTGATTCTCCCCTGCCATGTCTGCCTCTTAACCAACCGTCAACTGACTGACTGATTCTCCCCTTCCATGTCTGCCTCTTAACCAACTGTCAACTGACTGACTGACGCTCCCCTGCCATGTCTGCCTCTAAACCAACTGTCAACTGACTGACTGATTCTCCCCTGCCATGTCTGCCTCTTAACCAACCATCAACTGACTGACTGACTCTCCCCTGTCATGTCTGCCTTTTAACCAACCGTCAACTGACTGACTGATTCTCCCCTACCATGTCTGCCTCTTAACCAACCGTCAACTGACTGACTGACTCTCCCCTGTCATGTCTGCCTCTTAACCAACCGTCAACTGACTCACTGACTCTCCCCTGCCATGTCTGCCTTTTAACCAACCGTCAACTGACTGACTGACTCTCCCCTGCCATGTCTGCCTCTTAACCAACCATCAACTGACTGACTGACTCTCCCCTGCCATGTCTGCCTCTTAACCAACTGTCAACTGACTGACTGATTCTCCCCTGCCATGTCTGCCTCTTAACCAACCATCAACTGACTGACTGACTCTCCCCCGCCATGTCTGCCTCTTAACCAACTGTCAACTGACTGACTGATTCTTCCCTGCCATGTCTGCCTCTTAACCAACCGTCAACTGACTGACTGATTCTCCCCTTCCATGTCTGCCTCTTAACCAACTGTCAACTGACTGACTGACGCTCCCCTGCCATGTCTGCCTCTAAACCAACTGTCAACTGACTGACTGATTCTCCCCTGCCATGTCTGCCTCTTAACCAACTGTCAACTGACTGACTGATTCTCCCCTGCCATGTCTGTCTCTTAACCAACCGTCAACTGACTGACTGACTCTCCCCTGCCATGTCTGCCTCTTAACCAACCGTCAACTGACTGACTGACTCTCCCCTGCCATGTCTGCCTCTTAACTAACCGTCAACTGACTGACTGACTCTCCCCTGCCATGTCTGCCTCTTAACCAACCGTCAACTGACTGACTGACTCTCCCCTGCCATGTCTGCCTTTTAACCAACCGTCAACTGACTGACTGATTCTCCCCTGCCATGTCTGCCTCTTAACCAACCGTCAACTGACTGACTGACTCTCCCCTGCCATGTCTGCCTCTTAACCAACCGTCAACTGACTGACTGACTCTCCCCTGCCATGTCTGCCTCTTAACCAACTGTCAACTGACTGACTGATTCTCCCCTGCCATGTCTGCCTCTTAACCAACCGTCAACTGACTGACTGACTCTCCCCTGCCATGTTTGCCTCTTAACCAACCGTCAACTGACTGACTGATTCTCCCCTGCCATGTCTGCCTCTTAACCAACCGTCAACTGACTGACTGACTCTCCCCTGCCATGTCTGCCTCTTAACCAACCGTCAACTGACTCACTGACTCTCACCTGCCATGTCTGCCTCTTAACCAACCGTCAACTGACTGACTGACGCTCCCCTGCCATGTCTGCCTCTTAACCAACCGTCAACTGACTGACTGACTCTCCCCTGCCATGTCTGCCTCTTAACCAACCGTCAACTGACTGACTGACTCTCCCCTGCCATGTCTGCCTCTTAACCAACCGTCAACTGACTGACTGACTCTCCCCTGCCATGTCTGCCTCTTAACCAACCATCAACTGACTGACTGACTCTCTCCCTGCCAAGCCTGCCAATGAACCAGAATCCACTGACTGACTGTCACCTGCCATGCCTGCTTCTGAACCAACCATAAACTGACTGACTCTCCCCTGCCATGTCTGCCTCTGAACCAGCCATCCACTGACTGACTGACTCTCCCTTGCCATGCCTGCCTCTGAACCAGCCATCTACTGACTGACTGACTCTCTCCTGCTATGCCTGTCTCTGAACCATCCATCCACTGACTGACTGACTCTCCCCTGCTATGCCTGCCTCTGAACCAGCCATCCACTGACTGACTGACTGTCCTTTGCCTGCCTGCTTCAGAACCCCAGCACCACCAGCCATATTGACAGTAGATGATCAAATCAAATAAATTCAAATGAAATACAGCCCTTTATGACCATGCAGCTGGTGTCTTTGACCTTTGACTTTCAGGCTTCAGCCCTGTCATTGCGCTCTACTTGTCTGACATCACGTGGGACTCGGTGACGGTGGCATGGAGCGCCCCGGCCCCACCCGCAGACCTCTACATCCTCAGCTACAGCTCTGAGGACGGCACTGACACCTCCAAGGTCACCCTGGACGGATCCAAGACCCGATCCTCTGTGGAGGGTCTCCTACCCTCCACACAGTACACAGTCAGCCTTATCACCATACAGGGAGAGGTGACGTCTGAAGCTGTCACAGCTACGCTCACTACAGGTAGGCTACTTATTGTATCTCTGCAAGGGAGACTCTTATCTCTCTCACTAACTTCAAGCACCAGCTGTCAGAGCAGCTGACAGATCATTGCACCTGTACATAGCCCATCTGTAAATAGCCCATCCAACTACCTCATCCCCATACTGTATTTATTTATTTATTTTGCTCCTTTGCACCCCAGTATCTCTACTTGCACATTCATCTTCTGCACATCTAACACTCCAGTGTTTAATTGCTATATCGTAATTACCTCGCCACTATGGCCTGTTTATTGCCTTACCTCCCTTATCTTACCTCATTTGCACACACTGTATATATACTTTTTTTCTACTGTATTATTGACTGTATGTTTGTTTATTCCATGTGTAACTCTGTGTTGTTGTATGTGTCGAACTGCTTTGCTTTATTTTGGCCAGGTCGCAGTTGTAAATGAGAACTTGTTCTCAACTAGCCTACCTGGTTAAATAAAGGTGAAATAAAATAAAATAAAAAAGGGAAACAGGGTTGTATTCATTAGTCACCAAATGGACGAAAACAGACTGAGACAGGGAGAGACTACCTAAACTTGTCCAATGACAAAAAAGTTTTGATACGGTGTGCCCTATTGCATACAACCCAGAACTATGCTGAAGGTTCACATGGTTCAATATGGGTCATTCAGGGACAACAACAACACTAAACTACTGACTAATGCAAAACTTCTGCAACGTCGTATACATTGATTGACCACACTCACCACAGGGTGCATTGATGTCTGATTTGGGCTGACGGTTTGCTGACACAAGACAGTTGCTAACGAAGGACAACATTTTCCCATGCTTAGACTTTCCTGTACAAACTTCTCGTACTTAGGATCTCAATCAATCAATCAAATGTATTTATAAAGCCCTTTTTACATCAGCCGATGCACGTCCCGTTGTATATGATGTACGTGCTTGGAGTTTGTTGTGGTTTGTTCTGTTTGTCAGCAAGTAGTCTAGCTCCAGAAGAGAACACCATCCGGACACTTTTATGTCTCTTGCTCATTAAGATTATTACACTCCCAGCTGCACTACTGATGAAACACAGAACCACCTTTCATTTCTTTATTAATGCTTCTGTGTGTAATCCTCTCTTAATTACCCCTGCTTGAACGTGGAGGTGTCGGGAATATTCAGCTGTCGCATCAGCAGGCTGTTACTCACAGTCGCAGCTGCCAAGTAAAAGGAAATATGTATTGTCTGAGGAGGATAGGACAACTCTATAAACACTATGGAGCCACCTGCATACTGCCGTCTGATTACTGCTCTTGTTATTGCGTTGCTATTTTCAGCTTGTTGTTATCAAACCACGTTATTATATGCAAATGAACCACAGGGTTGGTGGGCATGCTGTGGTGCCTGGCTGTCTTTGAAGGTTGACATATTTCTTTATGTTTTCAAGTGGCACTTCTTATGCTAAGTCTGAATCAAGGGATGACAACATGTTTACTGTACCATATGTTGTAGTGCAACACATAGGATGCATCCAAAATGGTACCCTATTCCCTATTGAGGGCACTACTTTTGACCAAGGCCCATAGAACTCTGTTCAAAAGTAGTGAGCTATATAGGGTGCCATTTGGGACACAGGCATAGGTGAATGCAGGTTAGACTTATACTATAGAAGCAAATCACATTGCTGCATTCTGTCTTCAGTTTGCCCACATTATGTCACATGAATATTTTGTTTAAATTCAGAGCTATTACAGCAGCCTCAATTGCTGATTGGGAAATAAATAACAAAAATAGGCATACCCCGCTGTTTCATACTAGCCAAATTTAAATGAAGCTGAAGCCTAACTTATGAATTGTCCTCAATGTTGGTGAATAATATTCGTTATTGTAATGGAAATGAGAGGGTGGGGGTGTTGGTTTTACAAAAAACAATCTGTGTTCAGTAGAGAGAACCAATCCCTCTAGCCCTCCCTTCCATAATGGATGCCAACCTTATAAGTCGCTTTAATTAAGAGTCTATTGACGCACCCGTTCACACCGGAGCGTCAATCTAAGTAACATAATAAAAAAATTCCCATCAAAATCCGAGATATCAGGTTTTTGCCTGGGCTGCGTCTCAATCCACCACATCCGCATATGTTGGCCGAGCTACAGCGGTGTTTGTCAGACCATGAGCAATCGCGAATATCGGTCTTCTCACTAAAACGTCTGTAGCGTCCAAATGGAAAGGTGGAGACTCTCAGGAACATGATGGTGTTCTCTGTTGTGCTCTAAGACCCCCACAAGTGTCATGGGACTCGTCTGAAGGTAACCCGTACAAACAAATGGAGGTAGTATTGTGCCAGCAAAAATAAGGGGTTAAATGTGTCCAAAAAAACTAAACATTTCCTGAGCTTTCTTATATCTCCTAGATATAGGACATACACTTCAAAAACGTATTCCTTATTAGTCTTTTTTTTCATTTATGAATGTGTTATTCAATGTGTTTCTATGGGCCATAGTAGTAAAAGCCAAATTCAATATTTTATCAAATAAATTCACTGTAGCACATTCAGAGATCGATTTATAGCCATTAATCCAAAATAACTAAAATTAAATAAAATTTAAAAAAACTTTCTGTTTGTCATAGATGGATGTGATTAATAGAAGTTTCAAGGCGAGGTCCTAATGAGTTCGGGAAGCCAAGCTATAGCTCTGTGGGACGTTCACAGAGATGGGGCAGACGTTTTTATCAAGAGAGACCTTTAGAAAATATGCAAATGTTCTCTCACTAAACATACAACTATGTATTTTACAGTGATAAGGAAGGTGAAATCTTATAGTCATTTTATAATTTGATTATACTATTTAGAAAGCATAAAGGTAATTTCAAGCCTTATTCATACAGTTTAATTGAATAGAAAATACATCATGTAACATGTATCATATTTTCATATTTGTATCATATTTGTACTTCGTACTTGAGCTTCTGTTTTCAAAAGTGACAACACCTCAACAATTTATAACAATGTTTTCCAGAAAGGTGATATTTTAATATTTCTTTGAGTGTGCAACATGACTAGTTGTTGTTTATGGCCCTCTCATGATAAATAATTACTTTTGGTGATTACGTAGATTACATTTTCAATTACATTTAGTTACAATTAACTGGTTAGTACCCCCCATTCCCCAACGACTTAGACTTTTAGAGGTTAACTGTTTGCTCACATTGTCTCTGGTAACCTTCGCTGCCGCAGCAGTAATGGCTCTGGGGACAGAAACAAATCGTGAACTAATCCCTTATGGGTAACAGTACTTGATCACAATGCAAATATCCATCGCTGTTCTCCTGGCTCTGGCCAGCACAGCATGCTATTTACCTACATATTTTATAATGTACCTAATGTGCAGGATAAACACAGTGCTTCTTACACTATGAGAGGAAAATGTGTTCATGTCTAGGAACGCGTTGGTTTTATCAATAAAGAAGTGTCTGTATATACGCTTCATTTAACTTCCACTGCCCTCCAAAAGTTGCTGAATTTCCTCTTCACTTCAGTTTTCTCCTCAATTCAGCCACCTTGGTTGGAGAGAGAGGTAGTGGCAGTGTTCCCTTGAAACCCTTTCCTTTCATATCCGGAAAGCATAGACTTCA
The DNA here is from genome assembly GCF_901001165.1 of Salmo trutta. NCBI lineage: Eukaryota > Metazoa > Chordata > Actinopteri > Salmoniformes > Salmonidae > Salmo > Salmo trutta. The sequence goes on from NC_042977.1 coordinate 23,787,686, forward strand.
AAGTGCTGAAATATATTGAACACACGGAGGTAGCAGCTTCGTAAGAAGGTTAAGTTAAATGTCGAGAGCGTCTTGTATGAGTGTATAGTGTGTGTCTTAATAGCCCTTTCCACTCACAGTCCGTCTTCCCGTATTCAGGTTGAAAAGCACCTAAATTGGAAAGCAGTGGCTTTACTGTAACATGCTATACACGATGTCAGAGCTCAGGTTCTTCGCTTCACATCGCTTTATCGGTTTTGACTGACAGCTGTTAGAAACTTGAGCCCAGCATGCGACAAGAAGATGCCCCCATCCCACTAATTGGGCTACTTTTGCACATTTGTTGTTGTCTGAGGAGGGAAATGCTGTAAATTGAGAGGAGTCGATGTGTTCTGAAAGATGAGATGTTGAGCATCATAATAAATACCGCTTTGATGTCATACATACCACACACACGACTCCAAATATGCACTTAACATTTCCATATGAAAACTATGTTTGATCCACAGTTACAAGGATAACATGCGTTATACCCTGTGTTGTCCTGAACAGAATGAGCCTATGTTTGTCATATTGTGATGAAAATTTGCCGTGGAAAACGCACTTGAATGCACTCATGACTCCATTCTACGCCCACCAAAATTACAATTTCTTTGTTTGAAGTGCCTTTCGGAAACCTAACACTATAATATTGTATTTTAAAATGTAGCTAGCCACGTGCCAAAAGAATAAGCTTTGAAATGATGTCCACGTGACTCAGATTGCAATTTAATGGAACGTTTTTGGATTGAGTAAACAACGACAGTAATTGTGTAATGGTAGGGATGCAGGGCTGTGTTCCAAACAAACAAAAATTCAAGTGTGCTTGCTTCAGTTCCTCAATGGCAAAGCTATGAAAGTAAAAAAAACAAAAAACATATAGCTGAAAGCTCTTTACTTTAGTCATAAAAGAGTATTGAAATTACTTAGGAACTGTGTAGTTTGGAGAGGTGTGTGGCTACTTGAAGGCACCAGTTAGACCTCTCACTCAAACCCTTGTAATAGTTTTTTTGTATCTTGCACCTTCTCCAAAATGTAAATTATCTTCATATTATGTTACTGAATGTATCCAGAGTATTTTCAGATTTCGTTACTAAGAAATGCTGTGAAAAGTACAGGAAATGTAAAATGCACATACAGTAAAATCAACATTAATGTTTGGATTCAGTCTTGTGTCAGGTGAACTGTTGTGTCTTCACCTTTGGTCTAATAGTTTCACCATAATCTCCAAAGTGTTCTCTCAATTGCTATGGTTTTTAGAGTTATTCAATTTGGCCCAATTTCGACAAGTGTAAGGGGTTAACATGTACTATTATTCTCTGTCGTAGGAATGGACCCGCCTAAAGAGATGACTGTGTCATATGTCACTGAAGACTCTGTCATCATATCATGGTTGAGACCTTTTGCCCCCTTTGACGATTACAAGATGTCCTACCAATCAGCAAGAGGTAGGCTAAGACATGTTTTAATGGAAAAGTTACTTAAAGGCCCAGTGCAGCCATTTTAATCCTAATAACAAATAATTCTGGGTAACAATTAAATAACTTACTGGAATAGTTTTCCATTCAATGGTCAAAAATAAACAAAAATAGCTTTTTTAGCAACAAAAAAAACATTTCTCAAGCAAAATGTTTGTCAAGACTGTCTGGGAGTGGTCTGTGTGGGGAGGGGAAGGGCGCCAAAGAGGTGCTTTAAATCAAATCAAAATCAAATCAAATTTATTTATATAGCCCTTCGTACATCAGCTGAAATCTCAAAGTGCTGTACAGAAACCCAGCCTAAAACCCCAAACAGCAAGCAATGCATGTGAAAGAAGCACGGTGGCTGGGAAAAACTCCCTAGGAAAAACTCCTGAGAAAGGCCAAAAACCTAGGAAGAAACCTAGAGAGGAACCAGGCTATGAGGGGTGGCCAGTCCTCTTCTGGCTGTGCCGGGTGGATATTATAACAGAACATGGTCAAGATGTTAAAATGTTCGTAAATGACCAGCATGGTCAAATAATAATAATCATAGTAATTGTCGAGGGTGCAACAAGCACGTCCGGTGAACAGGTCAGGGTTCCGTAGCCGCAGGCAGAACAGTTGAAACTGGAGCAGCAGCATGGCCAGGTGGACTGGGGACAGCAAGGAGTCATCATGCCAGGTAGTCCTAGGGCTCAGGTCCTCCGAGAGAAAGAAAGAAAGAAAGAGAGAATTAGAGAGAGCATATTTACATTCACACAGGACACCGGATAAGACAAGAGAATACTCCAGATGTAACAGACTGACCCTAGCCCCCCGACACATAAACTACTGCAGCATAAATACTGGAGGCTGAGACAGGAGGGATCAGAAGACACTGTGGCCCCATCCGATGATACCCCCGGACAGGGCCAAACAGGCAGGATATAACCCCACCCACTTTGCCAAAGCACAGCCCCCACACCACTAGAGGGATATCTACAACCACCAACTTACCGTCCGAAGACAAGGCCGAGTATAGCCCACAAAGATGTCCGCCACGGCACAACCCAAGGGGGGGGCGCCAACCCAGACAGGAAGACCACGTCAGTGGCTCAACCTACTCAAGTGACGCACCCCTCCCATGGACGGCATGGAAGAACACCAGTAAGTCAGTGACTCAGCCCCTGTAAAAGGGTTAGAGGCAGAGAATCCCAGTGGGAAGAGGGGAACCGACAAGGCAGAGACAGCAAGGGCGGTTCGTTGCTCCAGCCTTTCCGTTCACCTTCACACTCCTGGGCCAGACTATACTTAATCATAGGACCTACTGAAGAGATAAGTCTTCAGTAAAGACTTAAAGGTTGAGACTGAGTCTGCGTCTCTCACATGGGTAGGCAGACCATTCCATAAAAATGGAGCTCTATAGGAGAAAGCCCTACCTCCAGCCGTTTGCTTAGAAATTCTAGGGACAATTAGGAGGCCTGCGTCTTGTGACCGTAGCGTACGTGTAGGTATGTACGGCAGGACCAAATCGGAAAGATAGGTAGGAGCAAGCCCATGTAATGCTTTGTAGGTTAGCAGTAAAACCTTGAAATCAGCCCTTGCCTTAACAGGAAGCCAGTGTAGGGAAGCTAGCACTGGAGTAATATGATCAATTTTTTTGGTTCTAGTCAGGATTCTAGCAGCCGTATTTAGCACTAACTGAAGTTTGTTTAGTGCTTTATCCGGGTAGCCGGAAAGTAGAGCATTGCAGTAGTCGAGCCTAGAAGTAACAAAAGCATGGATTAATTTTTCTGCGTCATTTTTGGACAGAAAGTTTCTGATTTTTGCAATGTTACGTAGATGGAAAAAAGCTGTCCTTGAAGCAGTCTTGATATGTTCTTCAAAAGAGAGATCAGGGTCCAGAGTAACGCCGAGGTCCTTCACAGTTTTATTTGAGACGACTGTACAACCATCCAGATTAATTGTCAGATTCAACAGAAGATCTCTTTGTTTCTTGGGACCTAGGACAAGCATCTCTGTTTTGTCCGAGTTTAAAAGTAGAAAATTTGCAGCCATCCACTTCCTTATGTCTGAAACACAGGCTTCTAGCGAGAGCAATTTTGGGGCTTCACCATGTTTCATTGAAATGTACAGCTGTGTGTCGTCCGCATAGCAGTGAAATTTAACATTATGTTTTCGAATGACATCCCCAAGAGGTAAAATATATAGTGAAAACAATAGTGGTCCTAGAACGGAACCTTGAGGAACACCGAAATTTACAATTGATTTGTCAGAGGACGAACCATTCACAGAGACAAACTGATATCTTTCCGACAGATAAGATCTAAACCAGGCCAGAACTTGTCCATGTAGACCAATTTGGGTTTCCAATCTCTCCAAAAGAATGTGGTGATCGATGGTATCAAAAGCGGCACTAAGATCTAGGAGCATGAGGACAGATGCAGAGCCTCGGTCTGACGTCATTAAAAGGTCATTTACCACCTTCACAAGTGCAGTCTCAGTGCTATGATGGGGTCTAAAACCAGACTGAAGCGTTTCGTATACATTGTTTGTCTTCAGGAAGGCAGTGAGTTGCTGCGCAACAACTTTTTCAAAAATTTTTGAGAGGAATGGAAGATTCGATATAGGCCGATAGTTTTTTATAATTTCTGGGTCAAGATTCGGCTTTTTCAAGAGAGGCTTTATTACTGCCACTTTTAGTGAGCTTGGTACACATCCGGTGGATAGAGAGCCGTTTATTATGTTCAACATAGGAGGGCCAAGCACAGGAAGCAGCTCTTTCAGTAGTTTAGTTGGAATAGGGTCCAGTATGCAGCTTGAGGGTTTGGAGGCCATGATTATTTTCATCATTGTGTCAAGAGATATAGTACTAAAACACTTTAGTATCTCCCTTGAGCCAAGGTCCTGGCAGAGTTGTGCAGACTCTGGACAATGAAGCCCTGGAGGAATACCCAGATTTAAAGAGGAGTCCGTAATTTGCTTTCTAATGATCATGATCTTTTCCTCAAAAAAGTTCATAAATTTATTACTGCTGAAGTGAAAGCCATCCTCCATTTGCGAATGCTGCTTTTTAGTTAGCTTTGCGACAGTGTCAAAAAGAAATTTCGGATTGTTCTTATTTTCCTCAATTAAGTTGGAAAAATAGGATGATCGTGCAGCAGTGAGGGCTCTTCGATACTGCACGGTACTGTCTTTCCAAGCTAGTCGGAAGACTTCCAGTTTAGTGTGGCGCCATTTCCGTTCCAATTTTCTGGAAGCTTGCTTCAGAGCTCGTGTATTTTCTGTATACCAGGGAGCTAGTTTCTTATGACAGATGTTTTTAATTTTTAGGGGTGCAACTGCATCTAGGGTATTGCGCAAGGTTGAATTGAGTTCCTCGGTTAGGTGGTTAACTGATTCTTGTCCTCTGACGTCCTTGGGTAGGCAGAGGGAGTCTGGAAGGGCATCAAGGAATCTTTGGGTTGTCTGAGAATTTATAGCACGACTTTTAATCTTCCTTGGTTGGGGTCTGAGCAGATTATTTGTCGCAATTGTAAACGCAATAAAATGGTGGTCCGATAATCCAGGATTATGAGGAAAAACATTAAGATCCACAACATTTATTCCATGGGACAAAACTAGGTCCAGAGTATGACTGTGGCAGTGAGTAGGTCCAGAGACATGTTGGACAAAACCCACTGAGTCGATGATGGCTCCGAAAGCCTTTTGGAGTGGGTCTGTGGACTTTTCCATGTGAATGTTAAAGTCACCAAAAATTAGAATATTATCTGCTATGACTACAAGATCCGATAGGAATTCAGGGAACTCAGTAAGGAACACTGCATATGGCCCAGGAGGCCTGTAAACAGTAGCTATAAAAAGTGATTGAGTAGGCTGCATAGATTTCATGACTAGAAGCTCAAAAGACGAAAACGTCATTGTTTTTTTTTTTGTAAATTGAAATTTGCTATCGTAAATGTTAGCAACACCTCCGCCTTTGCCGGATGCACGGGGGGTTTGGTCACTAGTGTAACCAGGGGGTGAGGCCTCATTTAACACAGTAAATTCATCAGGCTTAAGCCATGTTTCAGTCAGGCCAATCACATCAAGATTATGATCAGTGATTAGTTCATTGACTATAACTGCCTTGGAAGTGAGGGATCTAACATTAAGTAACCCAATTTTGAGATGTGAAGGATCACAATCTCTTTCAATAATGGCAGGAATGGAGGAGGTCTTTATACTAGTAAGATTACTGAAGCGAACACCGCCATTTTTAATTTTGCCCAACCAAGATCGAGGCACAGACACGGTCTCAATGGGGAAAGCTGAGCTGACTACGCTAACTGTGCTCGTGGCAGACTCCACTAAGCTGGCAGGCTGGCTAACAGCCTGTTGCCTGGCCTGCACCCTATTTCATTGTGGAGCTAGAGGAGTTAGAGCCCTGTCTATGTTCGTAGATAAGATGAGAGCACCCCTCCAGCTAGGATGGAGTCCGTCACTCCTCAGCAGGCCAGGCTTGGTCCTGTTTGTGGGTGAATCCCAGAAAGAGGGCCAGTTATCTACAAATTCTATCTTTTGGGAGGGGCAGAAAACAGTTTTCATCCAGCGATTGAGTTGTGAGACTCTGCTGTAGAGCTCATCACTCCCCCTAACTGGGAGGGGGCCAGAGACAATTACTCGATGCCGACACATCTTTCTAGCTGATTTACACGCTGAAGCTATATTGCGCTTGGTGACCTCTGACTGTTTCTTTAAACACAGCATGGATCAATCCACCAGAGCGGACGGGCTTAATGGGAGATATATGTAACCTGAAAACGAGCTATTATTGGCAGAAAGGTTTGGAACTTGCTTTGTTATTGGTCTAACGCCCACCAGGCAAGCCAAAACTCCATCCGTGCAAAACCTGCTGATTAGAAGGTCCTGTGTAGATTATATTTTCAACCGGCAACTATTGGGAAATAAAACTGATCACTTTTTCCACCCCTTTACAGTGTTAGTCTCCTCAAATGAAAATGTTACATTTGACTGCACTGGGCCTTTAAATAAAATACCAAACTGTTATTCCATGGTCTCGTGGAGGAAAGATAGCATGACAGCAGTAACAGTGCGAAATGAGATTTAAATACTTTTTATTTCATTTTCCTCAGGGCGAGTGGACAGCATCGTGATTGACAAAGACGTGACCAACTACACCCTGTCCAGCCTCCACCCGGCAACAGAGTATGAGATCAACCTGAACGCCGTGAGGGGAAGCCAGGAAAGCAAGTCCATCACCACCAGTGTCTTCACAGGTCAGTATGGTCACCATAAGGAGCAAACTTCAATCTCAGCCACAATGCCACTATGCCCCTGTACATTTTTACTGGTCCAAATGTACATTGTATTATCATGGTACATTGTATAATTATTAATATAATTTTTGTATCCACATTCCACTCCACATATTATTCCATATACTACACTAAATGTTTTGGTACCCCTCACCCCTTACTATCTCAGCCACAATGCCACTATAGAAAGTGACTATGTAAAGAGACCGCACAATTTGTCAAATGTTTTTGCTCCAAGTCAATGCACACATTGTGTACATATTGTATTTATGGAATCTTTGTCTCCACATCCTGCACAATTCTACAGAACAACTAATGCAATTTTGTTTTGTTCAATAATTTATCTTGTATACAAAAATGATAGCTAGCGTTGTTATTATATGTCTGCTCCTAGGGGTCTGAGATGGGGGGACAAAATGTTCTGGAGTCAGACATTGCCTATTTCAAAGATAAATGGAATGTTCTGTCTTTTCAGTGAATTTTATTCCTAGTGCCAACTCTGTGGAACGCTTACATCGCCAGCTGCACACTGAGAAATTGTGTTCCAACACAGACATACAGACAGTAGAATAATGTCTGGCTACCTGCCTCTCATTGCTGCCGCAGTGAATGTAGTTACTGTTACCCCCTTGACCTTATAATTGGTAGCCTCTCCTCCTATCTGTCTCAGCATTTCCTCTGTCAGTATATCAGTCAGTCAGTCAGATAGACCTCTCAGCATTGATCTATGTGAGATGTGAGATATATTTCACTGCTAGTGAACCACCAGAGAGAGGTGTGTAGGCTGCAGCAGCTCCTCTGTGTGTGAAGTGAACTCCACTAACCTGGGCTTAACCAGCTCTCCACTGCATGCATAATCATTCAGCTGATCCTGAAGTGCACCGCCACATACTGATGAGCCAGTTAGAGATTTCTGCTCCAAAATCAGCAGGCTCATAACTAGAGAAGAGAGACAGAAGAGAGAGACAGAAGAGAGAGACAGAAGAGAGAGACAGAAGAGATAGACAGACAGAGAGAGAGAGAGACAGAGAGAGAGAGAGACAGAGAGAGAGACAGAGAGAGAGACGGATAGAGTGAGAGGTAGAAAGAGCACAAATTCAAGTGTCTCTGCTTGTGCTGCTCTCCACCTTTAAAGCGGAAGAAAGTGCTCTGCATTTGCCAACTCTTCTTCTAATGAAGCAGGGCCCATGGTGCTGCTACTGTAATAGCTCCAGGGGATAGCCTGGAGAAATAAAATGCCAGAGTGGCATCATTAAATTCATTTAAGGATCGGACCCTTTTTTTCAATTTTAGCCTAAAATGACCTGCCCAAATCTAACTGCCTGTAGCTCAGGACCTGAAGCAAGGATATGCATATTCTTGATACCATTTGAAAGGAAACAATTTGAAGTTTGTGTAAATGTGAAATTAATGTAGGCGAATATAACACATTAGATCTAGTAAAAGATAATACAAAGAATTTTTAATTTTTTTTTATTCATCATCTTTGAAATGAAAGGCCAATATATGACTTAGGAATCTAGGCGCAATTTAGATTTTGGCCACTAGATGGAAGCAGTGTAAGTGCAAAGTTTTAGACTGATCCAATGAACCATTGTATTTCTGTTCAAAATGTTGTATCAAGACTGCTCAAATGTTCCTAATCGGTTTGTTAATACATGTTCAAGTTCATAACTGTGCACCCTCTTCAAACAATAGCATGGTATTATTTCACTGTAATAGCTACTGTAAATTGCACAGTGCAGTTAGATTAACAAACATTAAAGCTTTCTGCCCATATGAGTTATGTCTATGTCCTGGGAAATGTTCTTGTTACTTACAACCTCATGCTAATCACATTAGCCTACGTTAGCTCAACCGTACCGCGGGGGACACACCGATCCTGTAGAGGTTAATTTATTTGTATTGTATTTTTTTTACACTTGAATAGAATACAAATGCTTAGAAAATACATATTTGCTGCTACATAACACCCCAAATACACAAAAAAAACTCAATTTTCACTACAAAAAGGTGCTATATGGAACCAAAAGGGTTCTTTGACTGTTCCCATACGAGAACCCTTTGAAGAACCTCTTTGAGTTCCAGGTAGAAGACTTTTTGGTTCCATGTAGAACACTCTGTTGAAGCCAAAAGAGTTCTACCGGGAAGCAAAAAGGGTTGTCCTGTGGGGACAGCCGCAGGATCCTTTTGCAAAAAAAAATCTATGAGTGTACAGTATCACAGTGTAATTAAAAACGAGAAAAAAGCACACAATACTATTTCGTAGTTATAGAGTTTACTTTTCTAATAACTTATTGTCAGAGGAGACGCTATGATGAATCTCAGGCCGTGTTTCACAAAGTGATGTGAAGGAGCATTTTAGGACAAATGGCAGGGCTCATTAAAACAGGGTCATAGCCTGAAGAATATCATTCCACTGTGGTGTGATTCAGCAAGAGCGAGATAAAACATATTATGGAGAGAGGCGCTCGCTCTGACAAATGGGGCGCAGAGGGTTACCTTCTATATGAGAGAGAGATGAGAATTTGATAAAAGTGCCTCGAAATCCAGATTGTCAGATGAGAAGCTCTGCCCCGAACTGGGCTGGCGCCCCACTTCAGGCCAGAAGCACGAACACAGTCAACTTGTTAAGATCCTCCTTCGCACTAAGGGAAAGTTTTCTGCAGTCGCTGGAGAGTCCTGCCTGCCGGGTAGCGACCGTTGTCAGGCACCGAGGCGCTAGCTGCAATTCCAAAGGTAATGAGTGTCCACGATTCACTGTCAACTGTCCAGCTGATGGCTGTGGCCGGGACAGAGACGTACTGTGGCTCAGCAGACTCTGGGTGTATGTTTCTGCATTGTATTGATACTGTAGCTGACCAGCATTCAAACAGGCAGGGCAATGTGTAACACTTTACTTGAAGGGTACCAAGAACTTCATAAAACATTTTTACCCCATAAGCTACAGTACATACTTTAATTTATACAATGCTTATGTAGGCTTCTGCTTATGGATGTGGTATAAATGGGGTATTGAATGTGTGCTGAAGTCCTTGGATACCCTTCAAGTAAGGTTTTGGTCTGGTTGGGGCACATAGTCAGCCATATCATAACTACACAGAGATTGATGATTACATTATTACATGCTTTGACTGATTAAGTAGTTTCGGCTTATTCAATCTAATCTAATTACATTTTATTTCATTTAAAATTGTCAGCTTTCATTGGATTCAATTAAATATTTAAAGTAATGAGTGTAATTAAACCCATTCTATCCACGGTGCGAGATGTGAGGCAGTGTGATTATGATTCCTAGATATGATCTTAGCTGTTTCCCAGTAATGAGGGTGTGGTCTAGAACTATTAATGTTTGGATGCAAGCTGTTTTCTTCTGTGTTCTCAAGAATGGTTCTTGCGGTACCATGTGGACTATATACTTCTCTGCAGAAGTATACAGTATTGTCCACATGGTGGTCTGTAATTGGAACATACAGTAAATGGAATTTAGTAAAGTGATGGGGTGGGATCTGTGAACCACTCTGACCCACTTTTTTATATTCATCTCTGTCTTTCTCTCTTTGATACAGCGATGGACATGCCAATGGAACTGACAGCCCTCAACATTACCCCACAAGGAGCTTTATTGCAGTGGAACCCTCCTCTGTCCAGCGTTGACAACTACGTGCTCACCCTCACCTGCAACCAGGGTAGGCAGACTTATTCTCTTCTCACAAACTATGTATCTCCGCCACAGGGGTGGAGCGTGTGGACTCCTGCCAGGTCGACTCTGAGAGAAAGTCTAGCTCTGTGTCCCAAATGGCACCCTATTACACATAGAGCTCTGGTCAAAAGTAGTGCACTATATTTGGAATAGCCTGCCATTTGGGCTGTGGCCTAGGACAGCTACTTGGAAATCAGCTCAGACATCAACCTGTTAGTCGATGCCACTTTCATCAATATGGCCACAAATGATGGTTCTTCAGCAACCTCTTGCCAATGTGCTCTATTGACTCTTTAGTGTGTTCATTAAGTGTAATTTCTCATTTACTAATCCAGACTCATCTAGGCAATAACATCTTGGCAGAAATGGTTTGTTAACCTGTTATTTTTCATCATCAACACGGAACCTATTTCTAAGGATATAGTAAGCCATTCATTAAACAGGCAATTTATCTAGATTGGTTATACAAAGTTTAGTCGCGCAAGCAAATAAGAAATTGTGAATTTAAGTGAAATTGATTTCAGCAACATGCAATTAAACCTGACCAATAATAACAGCCATAGGGACCCCAATCTACCAACGCTGACCGTGACTGTGCATATCCTAGGCAACTGTTATATATTCAAATTGTTTAATGTAATCATAAACGCCAGGTTTGTTTACAATCTCATGTATTCCCCTATTCTAATGTAAGTCTTTGTGTTCCTCCTTCTCCTTAAGTGACAGCCGACACCTTCCTGGTGGAGGGTGGGAAACAGGAGCACCAGCTCACTAAGCTCTTGCCTAGCACCACCTACTCTGTAGCCCTCTATGCTACCAAGGGACCCCTGACCAGTGGAACGGTCATCGCCAACTTTGCAACACGTATGTTACGTACTTTACTTGCTTAGCTACTTACTGTTCCACCTACCCATTCAGAACTAGCCCACAAAGACTACTGAGAGCAAGGCAAGCTACTTAAAACTCCTTGAAACGTACTTCGATTCAATTAACGTGTGCCCTCTCACATCTCTTAGTTAAAGTGTGTCTAATTAGCAACATGAATAATTTCCCCTCTCATTGAGGCCCTTGCAGTGTGATCACTGACTGACCACGTCTCTAATGCTGGTATACAGTGTCATATTAGGACAACCTCAGTCTCATACATAAAAAAACAAAAATCTCAGTTGCCAAGACTGAGGCTGTCCTAATATGAACTTGTTTCTATTACTTTCTAGCACGTCAAGTTAGCAGAGTAGGTAGCTACCTAGACACATTGCTATGTAGCCATGGATTATGCACCTTTCATTGTTTAGCTATCTAGCTTGCTGATGGATGTTTTCTTTTCGAAACCAGGGTAGAGGAAAGCAACATTCACCTCCACAAATGCGTTTTACATTGATATCCATACTGAATGAAGCACTTAAGGGACTTCATGGGCACCCTTAACTTTTTCACTTCATTTAAGGGTTAAGGGGGAGATTTGCCTTAAAATGTTTTGTGCAACTGACTTAAAGTTACGAAACTTTAAGGGAAAAGATAAGGGGAAAATGTACTTAAGATGTTTTGTGCAACCGGGCCCTGAACTTTATTTTCAGTGTTTCATGAACAAAACAATTCTGTCAGCAGCAGGGCATTAATATCCCCAAGGGAGCAGCGTGGCCCAGGCTGCACTATAGTGGAACCACATGAACATTTTCAGACCAAGTGGGCTGCTGCCCGTATAGTGTTCACAAACAAATGTCCAGAAAAAAAGACCAACTAGTAGATTTTGGGGGCTTTTGAGGAGGGGCAATTCCAGTATATTTATTTAATCAACCAGTTCGCTTTGCAAAACTTAATTTATAGACACTGTTTTTCGACAAATTAATTTGTCTAAAAGTGTCACAGGCCATTGGTTTTGCTACTCAAGGGCCAGCCTTGTTCTCTGATGTTGACACGTAATCACTGGACGGGGTAGCCAAGTTCACCAGACTTCAGAGACTTTTCATTTTTAATTTGGGTGTTACTTAATTTTCGATGCGGTTATTCTCCCCTTACGCTTTGTTTTAGCTGACTGTTATGCTCTGATAAAAATGTGCCTGTGTTGATGGCCTCTTATGAACATAAAGTTATTTGCTGACTCAATTTCTAAAATACTTGACCAGCGAGAGAGATTTTATTTAGGGAAGTTTTAGAAATGATAATGTGTCTTCAAAATAAGTACTTTGGTTTAGTATCCACCTGAACCAGTGGGGATTCACTTATTAATTGTTTCTTGATGGAAACAGGAGGGAGATTTACTGATTTTCTTCACTTGCCATCTGTTTGCATGTTGAGACACCTCTACATTATATGTCCAAAAACTCCATCTCTCAGAATAGTGTTCGCATGGGGTATAACTAAAGAGAATGAGAGAGAGAGAATGAGAGAGAGAGAGAGAGAGAGAGAGAGAGAGAGAGAGAGAACAAAAGAGAGAAGTGTAGGCATTGTGATGGCTTGAAAAGATGCTATCAAAATTAAAGGGGATGAAAGGAAAATTAAGATTAACGCCCTCTCAGGCATTACAGTCATGTTGAGGAGAGAGGACGAGAATGGCAGTCTGTCAGATAAGACCTCGAAGAGGCAGATATGGCAGTGTGGACACCCACATTGTAATTTCTCTAGTGGGTACTACTGCTGTGTGGAGATGTCATTGCATCTCATGTAGAAAGTCCTTCAGTCCTGAGGCCTGAGGCTATCAGTGGTAAAACACTGTTAATTACTGAACTGTCATAGATCTCCCCTGAAAACACCTGAGGACAACAGGAGGAGAGCGAGATAGGAAAAGGAGTGAAACCGGAACAAGAGCAGGCAGCAGGTAGCTTAGTGGTCAAGAGCTTTGGGCCAGTAACCGAAAGGTCGCTGGTACAAATCTCCGCGCCAACTAGATGAAAAATCTGTCGATGAGCCCTTGAGCACAGGTAGGCTGATTATTTTTGAGCAGTAAAGGATGCTGGGTTAAGGACAATTAGAATGCATTCGCAGCAGGGTGACTCCAACTAAGGTCCGCAAGAGGGGTGTTCATCAAATTAGGAGATAGATCATAATTGGGCAACTTTCTCAATTTAAGTACAGTATTTGGATACTAGAAATGGACATACTGTAGCCACTAATGATTTGACTCAATGGAACAGGGATATAGTTATCTGCTATCTGATTTCTCCCCTCTAGCCATGGACACTCCTTGGAACAGGGATATAGTTATCTGCTATCTGATTGCTCCCCTCTAGCCATGGACGCTCCTTTGAACCTAACGGCCAGCGAGGTGAACCACCGCAGTGCCCTCATCTCCTGGCAACCGCCCATCGCAGACATCGACAACTACATGCTTACATACAAATCAGCCGATGGCAGCAGAAAGGTAGGCAGAATACAGTAGGGCGTATCTAACTTTATCAACAGGAGTTCCCATTCACAGACACACACTGAACTGTACATACTGTAGTATCAAGCCAAATGGGAAATTAATATGAGCCATACGTGTTACGTGTAGTGTTTTCAAGCTGCCAAAAGACTAGCCTTTCCCATATCTGTCTGTGCTCTTGTTTTCTCCATTGTTGTCATTTTCAAGTCAAACATTGGCATGACAATGAGTGACAAGGAATTGGCATCATAGCACGGACTAGCAATCAGGCCACCAAAACACTGCCTTCCCTTACGAAAAAAGATTGCAGTCAGAGTGCAGTGTAACTGCAGTTCAACTGCAGTACACCGCAGTTATTCTGCATTTACTGCGTCCAAAATATCACAGTCACATGCAGTTACTGCACTTTTACTGCAGTTTTAAAACGGCAACCTTTTTTTGTAAGGGTTATCTTTTTCTATGAGTTTCCAATCAAATTCCCACACGATGCTGTATCATTAAGCCAAAGGTCCTCCTAAGAGATATGATTGATAATACATGAGCCGTAATATGACCGTTACCGGTAGTGTTTTGAAGCTACCAAAACAGTGTAAATATCTCCCAGACAAATGACCGCTTAGTACAGACCCATTGCACAGCTCTACTCGGCAATAGAGCCGTTTAGATCTTTTAATTTGACTCCTGGAAACGTTTTCATTTTAATTACATTCTTTGATGTAGCTGAGTAATATTAATAAAATAGATTAGGAAGGTTATTCCGTTGCAATATGCCTATTAATGACTCACCAGGAACAATTTCCCCTGATATTCTACAGCAGATATCTCTCTCAACTAATTACATCATTCAGGCAGAGCCCAAGAATGCGTCCCAAATAGCAACCTATTCCCTATATAGTGCACTACATATGACCAGAGCCCTATGTGCCCTGGTCAAACAGTGCACTATATCAGGAATAGGATGCTATTTGGGACGAAGTGCCCAACACTGGACTGTTCTCATGGTCTTTATCTTAACTAGCTTTTAATCTTTAAAAAAAAAAATCTATATATATATGTATATATATATATATGTTTTTGGCTAAGGCTATATATATATATATTTGGCTATATATATGTATTTGGCTAAGGTGTATGTAAACTTCCGACTATATATATATATATATATATATATATAGTCGGAAGTTTACATACACCTTAGCCAAATACGTTTTTCACATTTCCTGACATTTAATGCTAGTAACCATTCCCTGTTTTAGGTCAGTTAGGATCACCACTTTATTTTAAGAATGTGAAATGTCAGAATAATAGTAGAGAGAATGATTTTTTTCAGCTTTTATTTCTTTCATCACATTCCCAGTGGGTCAGAAGTTTACATACACTCAATTAGTATTCGGTAGCATTGCATTTAAATTGTTTAACTTGGGTCAAACGTTTCGGGTAGCCTTCCACAAGCTTCCCACAATAGGTTGGGTGAATTATGGCCCATTCCTCCTGACAGAGCTGGTGTAACTGAGTCAGGTTTGTAGGCCTCCTTGCTCGCACACACTTTTTCAGTTCTGCCCACAAATGTTCTATGGGATTGAGGTCAGGGCTTGTGATGGCCACTCCAATACCTTGACTTTGTTGTCCTTAAGCCATTTTGCCACAACTTTGGAAGTATGCTTGGGGTCATTGTCCATTTGGAAGACCCATTTGCAACCAAGCTTTACCTTCCTGACTGATGTCTTGAGATATTGCTTCAATATATTCACATACTTTTCCTGCCTCATGATGTCATCTATTTTGTGAAGTGCACCAGTCCCTCTTGCAGCAAAGCATCCCCACAACATGATGCTGCCACCCCCGTGCTTCACAGTTGGGATGGTGTACAACGGCTTGCAAGCCTCCCCCTTTTTCCTCCAAACATAACGATGGTCATTATGGCCAAACAGTTCTATTTTTGTTTCATCAGACCAGAGGACATTTCTCCAAAAAGTACTATCTTTGTCCCCATATGCAGTTGCAAACCATAGTCTGGCTTTTTTTATGGTGGTTTTGGAGTAGTGGCTTCTTCCTTGCTGGGTTATGTCGATATAGGACTCGTTTTACTGTGGATATAGATACTTTTGTACCTGCTTCCTCCAGCATCTTCACAAGGTCCTTTGCTGTTGTTCTGGGATTGATTTGCACTTTTTGCACCAAAGTAGGTTCATCTCTAGGAGACAGAACGTGTCTCCTTCCTGAGCAGTATGACGGCTGCGTGGTCCCATGGTGTTTATACTTGCATACTATTGTTTGTACAGATGAACGTGGTACCTTCAGGCGTTTGGAAATTGCTCCCAAAGATGAACCAGACTTGTGGAGGTGATGATGTCATGATGTCAATTAGCCTATCAGAAGCTTCTAAAGCCATGACATAATTTTCTGGAATTTTCCAAGCTGTTTGAAGGCACAGTCAACTTAGTGTATGTGAACTTCTAACCCACTGGAATTGTGACACAGTGAATTATAAGTGAAATAATCTGTCTGTAAACAATTGTCGGAAAAATTACTTGTGTCATGCACAAAGTAGATATCCTAACCGACTTGCCAAAACTATAGTTTGTTAACAAGAATTTTGTGGAGTGGTTGAAAAACAAGTTTTAAAGACTCCAACCTAAGTGAATGTAAACTTCCGACTTCAACTCTATATATCTTTCAACACACATGCATGCACACTCACGAACACACACCAACACTATATTGACCTTGTGTGTTTTTGGTGCTTGTGTTTGTCCAGTGGGTGTCAGTCATGCACAGAGGATTTGGTTTTATTAACAAGCTCTGTTGTTTTACTCTGCTTAGGTTAATTTCAGTCCCCATAAATTCTTCCCAACCTGTTCTCTCTGCTAATATAATCCTCATATTCACCACAGTAATCTGTGTTAGTTTGATTATGAATCATATGTTGACCTTCCAGATTAGATAAAATATTACTCTTAACAAAAAAACTACAGCGAAACATTGTCAGTTCCATTGCAATCCTGATTTAGCTGCATAATTCACACAACATGTTGTCTTAAAATGTGTCACTTTTTCCAATATTTCATTCAGTTCTTCATAGATATTTCATATGGCTCAAAGCCTCATCAGATGCAGCAGTTCAACGCTCCTGTCACGGCCAGCTCCTAGAGAGCTCATCACCGAAATCTATTTTTTATTTCATCTGCCAGAAAAAGAGATCTCTGAGAAAAATGGTATGCCATCCACTCTGCGACAGAAGATAAGCTTGATAAAAGTGGATTTGTCAAAAACAATGAAAGGGAACTGAGCCGTCTTGAGTTTTAGACTGAAATAGCCATTCTTCTTCTTCCTGGCAGCTCCTTATAGCACCAGTGTCTGATAAGGTCCTTTTCCTCTCCTTTTTAGTTCTCCCTCTTATCATTTAGAAAAACACAGGGCAGAGTTGTACAAGGGCCAACAACACTGAAAAATGAATTCCACATTTATATGGGCCTGACATAAATGTTTTATGTCTGTAAATGTGCCTGGGTGCTTTTGTTGTTTGTTGGTAGGAGTCAGATAGAATCACCCCTATGGGTTACTATCTGCTGTACACTTGTTTGGATTGGATCTAGCTAAAGCTATTTGCTGTACCGTATGCACTCACAGGCCCATAAATGATGTTAAAAACCCTAGGTATATGCTGTGCTTACACTCCTATTCATAACAACAGGGATTATCAGATCAGGGCCTGCATTCACAAAGCGCCTCAGAATAGGAGTGCTGATCTAGGATCAGTTACCGCTCCCTTATCTGTGTGTTCTCCCCTCTGTGGTGTGTGTGTGTGTGGTGCTACAGGAGCTGATCCTGGATGCAGAAGACACGTGGATCCGTCTGGAGGGCCTGGCAGAGACCACAGAATACACTGTGAGGTTGCAGGCTGCCAGGGGATTAGAGACCAGCGATATCATCTCTACGGCCTTCACAACAGGTAAACACACATGCACGCACACACACAAGCGCACACACATGCTCTCAAGCGCACACACACACACACACGTACCATTCATCCCCACTCCACACTCTATCCAGATTTCAGGCCCATATTCAATAAGCATCTCAGAGTATGATAGCTGATCTAGAATCAGATCCCCCCTGGCCATATAATCTTATTCATTATGATCTAAAAAACGGACCCTATATCAGTTGAGGGCCCAGTCCTCGTCATTCTCCATTATGTTGAGTGGATGTCATGTGTTCTGTTCTTCTCCGCTCCAGGAAACCGTCTGTTTGCCACCCCTCAGAACTGTGCCCAGCATCTGCTGAACGGGGAGTCCCTGAGCGGCGTCTACACCATCTACATCAACAGAGATGCCAATCAGGGAGTGCAGGTCTACTGTGATATGACCACAGACGAAGGAGGCTGGATCGTAAGTGTCTCATAGCAAGAGATATACCTTGCAGTCAAAACCCCAACAACACCAAACATTATAGTGCATAGGGTGCCATTTGGGACATGTACTTTGTCAATATGTACAGTTGTGGCCAAAAGGTTTGGGAATGACACAAATATTAATTTTCACAAAGTCTGCTGCCTCAGTTTGTATGATGGCAATTTGCATATATTCCAGAATGTTATGAAGAGTGATCAGATGAATTGCAATTAATTGCAAAGTCCGTCATTGCCATGCAAATGAACTGAATCCCCAAAAAACATTTCCACTGCATTTCAGCCCTGCCACAAAAGGACCAGCTGACATCATGTCAGTGATTCTCTCATTAACACAGGTGTGAGTGTTGACGAGGACAAGGCTGAAGATCACTCTGTCATGCTGATTGAGTTCGAATAACAGACTGGAAGCTTCAAAAGGAGGGTGGTGCTTGGAATCATTGTTCTTCCCCTGTCAATCATGGTTACCTGCAAGGAAACACGTGCCGTCATCATTGCTTTGCACAAAAAGGGCTTCACAGGCAAGGATATTGCTGCCAGTAAGATTGCACCTAAATCAACCATTTATCGGATCATCAAGAACTTCAAGGAGAGTGGTTCAAGCGCCAAAGTCCAGCAAGCGCCAGGACCGTCTCCTAAAGTTGATTCAGCTGCGGGATCGGGGCACCACCAGTACAGAGCTTGCTCAGGAATGGCAGCAGGCAGGTGTGAGTGCATCTGCACGCACAGTGAGGCGAAGACTTTTGGAGGATGGCCTGGTGTCAAGAAGGGCAGCAAAAAAGCCACTTCTCTCCAGGAAAAACATCAGGGACAGACTGATATTCTACAAAAGGTACAGGGATTGGACTGCTGAGGACTGGGGTGAAGTCATTTTCTCTGATGAATCCCCTTTCCGATTGTTCGGGGCATCTGAAAAAAAGCTTGTCCGGAGAAGACAAGGTGAGCGCTACCATCAGTCCTGTGTAATGCCAACAGTAAAGCATCCTGAGACCATTCATGTGTGGGGTTGCTTTTGCCTAAGAACACAGCCATGAATAAAGAATGGTACCAACACATCCTCCGAGAGCAACTTCTCCCAAACATCCAGGAACAGTTTGGTGACGAACATATACACTGCTCAAAAAAATTAAGGGAACACTAAAATAACACATCCTAGATCTGAATGAATGAAATAATCTTATTAACTACTTTTTTCTTTACATATTTGAATGTGCTGACAACAAAATCACACAGAAATAATCAATGGAAATCGAATTTATCAACCCATGGAGGTCTGGATTTGCAGTCACACTCAAAATTAAAGTGGGAAACCACACTACAGGCACATCCAACTTTGATGTAATGTCCTTAAAACAAGTCAAAATGAGGCTCAGTGGTGTGTGTGGCTTCCACGTGCCTGTATGACCTCCCTACAACGCCTGAGCATGCTCCTGATGAGGTGGCGGATGGTCTCCTGAGGGATCTCCTCCCAGACCTGGACTAAAGCATCCGCCAACTCCTGGACAGTCTGTGGTGCAACGTGGCGTTGGTGGATGGAGCGAGACATGATGTCCCAGATGTGCTCAATTGGATTCAGGTCTGGGGAACAGGCGGGCCAGTCCTTAGCATCAATGCCTTCCTCTTGCAGGAACTGCTGACACACTCCAGCCACATGAGGTCTAGCATTGTCTTGCATTAGGAGGAACCCAGGGCCAACCGCACCAGTATATGGTCTCACAAGGGGTCTGAGGATCTCATCTCGGTACCTAATGGCAGTCAGGCTACCTCTGGCGAGCACATGGAGGGCTGTGCGGCCCCCCAAAGAAATGCCACCCCACACCATGACTGACCCACCGCCAAACCGGTCATGCTGGAGGATGTTGCAGGCAGCAGAACGTTCTCCACGGCATCTCCAGACTCTGTCACGTCTGTCACATGTGCTCAGTGTGAACCTGCTTTCATCTGTGAAGAGCACAGGGCGTCAGTGGCGAATTTGCCAATCTTGGTGTTCTCTGGCAAATGCCAAACGTCCTGCACGGTGTTGGGCTGTAAGCTGACCGTTTGAGCAGACACATGCACATTTGTGGCCTGCCGGAGGTCATTTTGCAGGGCTCTGGCAGTGCTCCTCCTGCTCCTCCTTGCACAAAGGCGGAGGTAGCGGTCCTGCTGCTGGATTGTTGCCCTCCTACGGCCTCCTCCACATCTCCTGATGTACTGGCCTGTCTCCTGGTAGCGCCTCCATGCTCTGGACACTACGCTGACAGACACAGCAAACCTTCTTGCCACAGCTCGCATTGATGTGCCATCCTGGATGAGCTGCACTACCTGAGCCGCTTGTGTGGGTTGTAGACTCCGTCTCATGCTACCACTAGAGTGAAAGCACCGCCAGCATTCAAAAGTGACCTAAACATCAGCCAGGAAGCATTGGAACTGAGAAGTGGTCTGTGGTCACCACCTGCTAAACCACTCCTTTATTGGGGGTGTCTTGCTAATTGCCTATAATTTCCACCTGTTGTCTATTCCATTTGCACAACAGCATGTGACATTTATTGTCAATCAGTGTTGCTTCCTAAGTGGACAGTATGATTTCACAGAAGTGTGATTGACTTGGAGTTACATTGTGTTGTTTAAGTGTTCCCTTTATTTTTTGAGCAGTGTACTTCAGTATTCCATAGTAACATCTGACAAAAATATCTAAAGACACTGAAGCAGCAAACTTTGTGGAAATTAATATTTGTGTCATTCTCAAAACTTTTTGCCACAACTGTAGGTGGAATCAAAGTGTTGCCACCTGGTCTTCACTCTGTATCTGGTCTGTGTTCCAGGTGTTCCAACGTCGTCAGAATGGCCTTACCGACTTCTCCAGGAAGTGGAGTGACTACAGGGTTGGCTTTGGGAACCTAGAGGATGAATTCTGGCTCGGTAAATTTTCTCAACAGCTCATTTCAGCCCCATAACACTTATTAGGAAGTATCTCTCGGGGCTACTTAGCGCTCTAGAGAGATACCCCCCACTCTTGGGGTAGAGTGTGTAGTTTTGTACACTATTTAATATAGGAATAGGGGGCCTTTGTGTTTGTGTTGGAGTCTCTGCTTCTGCTTATCTCTCCCACAGCAGGATTAACAGTTGACTTAATTTACACATTTGTTTTTAGTCTGTTGTTCCTAGTCTGTTGTTTCTAGTCTCTCTCTCTCCTCTCTTTCTTTCATTACTTCACTTCACAAATACTAGCTCTGTGATTTATTAATGGATGTATTCAGCTCTCATTTCTCGCTGAGATTACATGGTAATTGTTTTTCATAAATGCTTTGATTTTGATACAAAACAAAAGGGCGCTCTCCTTTGATGCACTCTGGAATATTTCTGCAAAATTCATTATAACATCCATAATTATATTCATTATAACATCCATAATGATATTCATTATAACATCCATAATGATATTCATTATAACATCCATAATGATATTCATTATAACATCCATAATGATATTCATTATAACATCCATAATTATATTCATTATAACATTCATAATTATATTGATTATAACATTCATAATTATATTGATTATAACAGTCATAATTATATTCATTATAACATCCATAATGATATTCATTATAACATCCATAATTATATTCATTATAACCTCCATAATGATATTCATTATAACATCCATAATTAAATTCATTATAACATCCATAATTATATTCATTAGAAAAGCTAGAAATGAACAATGTTTCTTCATGGGCTAGTTTTCATGTTGTTGTTTTTGTAAATGGATAAAAGATGACGTGAACATCAATATTTCATAGCAGAGATCCCAACCTTGAGAACTAGTTTTTGTACTTTTATTAGAAAAATAGAATCACAGTAGAGTACACTTTCATAACCAAAAAAATGATTGTTAATGGATTTAACCATTAGAACACGTGTCAAACTCATTCCACGGAGGGCCGAGTGTCTGTGGGTTTTCGCTCCTCCCTTGTACTGGACTGATGAATTAAGATGACTAATTAGTAAAGAACTCCCCTCACCTGGTTGTCTAGGTCTTAACCTGGTTGTCTAGGTCTTAACCTGGTTGTCTAGGTCTTAACCTGGTTGTCTTGGTCTTAACCTGGTTGTCTAGGTCTTAACCTGGTTGTCTAGGTCTTAACCTGGTTGTCTAGGTCTTAACCTGGTTGTCTAGGTCTTAACCTGGTTGTCTAGGTCTTAATTGAAAGGAAACACCAAAAACCTTCAAACACTAGGCCCTCCATGGAATGCGTTTGACACCCCTGCTTTAGAACATTGCAGAAAATCGATGACCCTGCAGAACATTAGTCCCCAGTCTTTGTCATGCCTCTTTCTATGTCACCAATTGCCACTACGTTCCTAACCAAGCTGTACTTCAGTATATCATCTACTAATGACACAGATCCAATGTGCTGGGAAACCAGTATGAATCCTGACTCATTCCTGATTGGTAAAAGCTAAAAGCACTTCTCACCCAGTAGATATTCCTTAAGACCTGTTTCATTCCTGCTGACTCAGTGCTGTGCTCACTCCTGCTGGGGACGGTAGGCGTCAGCTCTGGCTGAGCCAGGCTGCATTCCAAATGGCTCCCTATTCCCTATATAGTGCACTATTTTTGACCAAAGTGTTGCAGTATACAGTATAGGAAATACTGTGCCATTTAGGATGCAGCTCCAGTCTACACTGCCAGGCCCATCCCATATCCCCTGTCTGTCATTAACTACACAGTAGGAGGTCACCTCTGGCTCTGACAAGCACACCCAATGCTCCTCCTTGCCCAGTCTCATACTAATAGATAACTGTCTGTCCACACTGCAAAAACACCTCCTGCCATGACAGGAGCACTGTAGCCATGTACTGTACCATTCCTGTGACTGACACTGATATGGTATAGATATGACCTCAAGAGGAGAATAGTGGTGCTCTCAAAGGACATGATAGTGGGCTTCAGATGATGTAAGCACACCTGATCTTTTTTTTATCCGACATCGTGCCGCACGGACAGAACAGCTCTTTCTGCAGGGAAACACTTCACATTAAGGTTGCCTCACAGTGAAGAAACAGGAATTAACAGATGCTACTATCAGTAGTTGAAAACAGAACATTTTCATTTCAGCTGCGGTGATATCCATTAGTCTGACTCACTAACCCGACCCTGGCCAAATATATTGTCAATTTGAAGACGTATTATAAAGAAACTGACGCAGTTGTGCAATATGCGATCATTATCGCTCTTTTTCATTTGCCCCTTCATTTCTGTGGAAGTGTAGGAGTAAGCTGGGTACTAAAATGATAAGAGATGTTAATTTATGAGATATAGTGAGAACAGAATACAGCCTCCAAATGCATTTTTAATCCTGCTGGCTATTTCTAATCAAGCTGACGCAAAAGCTTTGCTATCAGGTTAATAGCAGATGATCCTGCATTATGCACTGGCAAATTGGACTTCACTCAATGCTTAACAAATCTTATGACACCAATTGCCTTTCCCCTGTCACCAGGGATTTCTTTTGTTTGTAATGCCGATTGTATCTTTTGCTGATATGTCGGAGCCCGAGCCCAGTTTCTCCCTCGTTCAGCCCAATGCTTATCATCAGAGGCTTCAACTTTTTCATGGGGTAAAAAAAAATGCTATCTGCTATCATGAGGCATCTACAACATCATATGATTTCTAGCTTGAGGTTAAATTTGAAACATCCCTGCCAAGTGAGGAGATTTGTTATCCTGGGAAAGCAAGGTCTAATCTCCCTGGTCCTTATCACAGCCTGGCTGGGCTCTGGGCTGGCAGCAGCAGCGGCAGCAAGGCCAAATGGACCAAAGACCGTTGACTGGAAGATATGGACAAATTTCACTTCACTGTCCGCCTCCTCTTATCTCTATGTCATTTCCTGTGTGCATCGGTTCTTACCATGTCAAGGTTCAGGTAGAAGTTAATATCAGACTTGAGTGAGTTAATTAAGCAATAAGGCCCAAGGAGGTGTGGTATATGGCCAATATACCACGGCTAAGGGCTGTTCTTAAGCACGACGCAATGTGAAGTGCCTGGACACAGCGCTTAGCTGTGGTATATTGGCCATATATCACAAACCCCTGAGGTGACTTATTGCTATTATAAACTGGTTACCAACGTAATTAGAGCAGTAAAAAGAAATGTTTTGTCATACCCGTGGTATACGGTCTGATATACCACGGCTGTCAGCATATCGGCATTCAGGGCTCGAACCACGCAGTTTATTATTTGAACTGCCATTGGTTATCTCTTTTTCTTCTTCAGGTTTGGACAACATACAGAAGCTTGCAGCTCAAGGTCGCTACGAGCTCCGGATCGACATGAAGGATGGCCAGGAGTCTGTCTATGCCAACTATGACAAGTTCGCCATCGGAGATGCCAGGAATTTATACAAACTCAGGATAGGAGAGTATAATGGCACAGCTGGTGAGCATTTATTTACACTCTTCTCTACGTGCCACTGATTTAAGATCAAGCAACTGATCGGCAGGTAGCCTAGTGATTAGAGCGTTGGGCCAGTAACTGAAAGGTTGCTGGATCGAATCCCTGAGCTGACAAGGTACACATCTGTTGTTCTCCCCCTGAGAAAGGCAGTTAACCCACTGTTCCCTGGGCACTGAAGATGTGGATGTCCCCCGCACCTCTCTGATTCAGAGGGGTTGGGTTAAATGGGGAAGACACATTTCAGTTGAATGCATTCAGTACTAGGTATCCCTATTAAATGTACAGTATATTACTTTTAACATTGAAGAGAGGCGTAATACTGAACCCGATAGCCTAGCAGTTAAAGGTTGTTAGCTCAAATCCCGAACTGACAAGGTGAAGAATCTGTCATTCTGCTCTTGATCGAGGCAGTTAACCCATCCCCGTCCCCCCCCACAACAGCAGCTCCCTTGGCGCCCAATGTGGCAGCCCCCCAAACCTCTCCAATTTAGAGGGGTTGAGTTAAAAGAGGAAGTCAAGTATTGGTTGGACCTTGTGTGCAATTGACGATCAAAATACATTTCTTTAGAAAACCATAAAAGCCATTCTCTTCCATCTCTCTTATGGTGTCTTGAAGGAAAAGTACTTATTTAATCCCATCCACCCACCACTTGGCTCTAGCCCTGCAGTATTATTCAGTTCAGACTGTCAGTGTGCACATGTCTTGTGCTGCTTCCTTCTATTTAATTTATTTCCATTCCCTGTCACAGGGGACGCACTGATCTATCACCAAGGCCGTCCCTTCTCCACCAAGGACAGAGACAATGACATTGCTGTGACCAACTGTGCTCTGTCCTACAAAGGAGCCTGGTGGTACAAAAACTGCCATCGGGCCAACCTGAATGGAAAATATGGCGAGTCGAGACACAGTCAGGTGAGTGTCCCTGTTCTCCATACTGTGACTGAGCGGTGACGACTGACATTAAAGACCACAGTCCCTGTCATTTCAATTAAAGACATAAAGAAAGTGAAGGCAGTAAGGCCAGCTCCTTTGTATTATACTTTAAAGCTCCTGCTGCTTTTCCACCAGTGTGATTTTGTTAAAAAGTACAAATCTTGTAAAGAGCTTTTGGTGAGGCTACTACAAAAGGCTTGCAACATCACACAAATTCAGCAGTTTCCCAATCTCCTCAACCTTATGATGACATGAAATGAAACCAGAAAGACATAACAAGAGGAACTAGCTACATTGTACTGTAGGTAAGATAAGACTGTCTGCATACTTTTATCCACTAATTGAATGCTGAGTTACAATGACCACAGTGAGTTCAAACCACCAAATATAATGAAACTTTGTTCCAATGTCCAAAATGTTGCTGAACATTTCAATACTCTAGGAAATACCATTGTAAGGAAAAAGGTTGGTCTGATAATAAGGAGAAAGCTGAGGATGTTACATTCAAATTAGAAGTGAACTGACCATTTGAGAACAATATCTAAACCTATCTCACTTGGCACATAAGCAATATGTAATCGAAAGTTACATAACTAATATGTCAGTGTAGGTTTCTAACCAATGTCCTCTCTTGATCTTACAGGGTATCAACTGGCATAACTGGAAGGGTCATGAGTTCTCTATCCCATTCGTGGAGATGAAGATGAGGCCATTTAACTACCGCAGCATCAG
This sequence comes from Salmo trutta, assembly GCF_901001165.1. Lineage (NCBI taxonomy): Eukaryota > Metazoa > Chordata > Actinopteri > Salmoniformes > Salmonidae > Salmo > Salmo trutta. The sequence continues at coordinate 23,814,050 of NC_042977.1, forward strand.
TGGCAAGCGAAGGAGGTCCACTCCTCCAGAATAAACCCTTTACCCCTGTACACTCTTACCCCCAATCCAGCTAGCTGTTCCCACTTTTACGTAAGGCTGAAAGACAATAGGATGAGCTATGTCATTTATTAGAACAATTGAATGACAATGGTTACGTTTGCTAGCCCGGAAAACCAGACTGAATTCAGTTCTGTTTCGTGTTTGTTTCACTCCACTAGTGAAATGAGTGAAACATAGTGTGAGTCAATCTGAATTTTGAGGCTACTGTATCTATTTGCTAATATAGGAAGAGATGTAAACCACTGGGTTTTTGTGTTTAGCCAGTTGCCCTGTCCTGGTGAGCTCAGAGTAGAGTTCATGAACTTCTCTCTATCTATAAAATACGAGTACATGAGAGCTAGGATTATTTCTCCCGTTTAAAAATAGTAATTTTAACCAAATTCTATATGCCCTTAAACATGTAAGATATCTCTATTTTTATAACTGATATGGTAAAAGTCAATTTATTACATGATATGATTTGATACCTTGTTATTGAGATTTTTATTGAAATAGCAACCCTCTATGGGTTTTATAGACAAATGCCTGCATGGAGCAATTCATTGGACATAGACGAACCATTGTCACTCATAATGAGCTAATCAGTATTAGCCATCACCAAGTGACATACTGTACCAGCCTGTAATAGTGGATTCAACATCAGTTATTTATATATTTATGTCCATGTGGCTAATTTACTTTTGAATGTAAAATAAAATCCAAAATCCACACCCTGATTGGAATGGAAGAAACGTTGAGCACCAAACAATGATTGTGCTCAACTTGAAATGTACAAGCTTATTCTCCAGTGCCCATTTATTAACAAAATAACAGTGAGCAAGTTATTTGCACTGAGGTTATACATAGTATGACCACTGTCATTCAATACTGGTCTTTATACTGCCCTGTATAACTGAAATATATAACATTATTGACCAATATTCACATACGGTATTCTCCTTGAGGAAATTCCAACTCCACAAACAAATATAAAGTGATATAAAGATACTGTATATGAATTAGCACTCTCAAATGTTTCCCCATTATGTTACTTGCAGTGATGGTGCTAATAATTGTTCAGACATGAAACCAAAGATTTGCTGAAGAGAAACTGTCAACAGAGCTCCCTTTCTTTGTCACCTCATCCTCACTTCAGCAGATTGTTTGGGGGGGATACTTGGTTTTAATCTCAGAAACAATTGTCATGGTTACATTCTGAGCACTTGTTCTTTGTCAGTATTATTTGAAACTGGTAAGCTCATTTATACACATTTATTATGTTATGGTGTTCAATAGTCGTCCTATATACAGTTCATTCTTCCTGTCTCACCCGTATTTACTGTCTAACTGTGTTACGCCACCAGAGCAAGTAACATTTGGCCTGCTATAGCGAACCCCTCTTGTCCTCACTGTACATTTGATGGATGAATACACTGCATTTCTACTTATCATTTTCATCAAACCATTTCATTTAGTATTGTTCTCCGTTTTTTGTGGTTTTTATTGACCAATTAACTTTATTTTCTCTCACCCAATCTCTACAAACTCTACCAACCACACAGTGTGTTTGTAACATAATAACTGTATATGTTTTTGGTTATTCACTGTCCTTTAGACTTGATGACTTAAAACATTGGTAATTGTCCATCCTGTAGACTGCTGGTACTAATATATCGGTATAGGAATCAGGAGCTTTATGAAACGCTGATACTACTTCCCCTATTGTTCTAATCATAGTTGTTAAGACAGACTTGTTTTGAGAAGGGAGGAGCCTACTGCATACTAACAGTATGAGCAACACCTCCATGGTAATAACAAATGTGTAATGAGAATATTATTGTATTTAAGTGTTGAATTTCTCCTCAGAATTCCACTCGTCCAGTAACTGTTTCAGAGCTGTTAATGCAATGCATCCGAACTCCCTGAGCAAGACATTGTTTCGTTTTTACTAGAATAGGGTGTGTACTTATTTATTAACTACGTAGACTAACTACTGTTTGTCTCAGTGCATTTTGTACAAGGAATGAGAGTGATGAAGCTCTGTAGATAACAGATGGAATGTACTGTATGTAACAAAAGAGGTGTCTCTTTTGGCAAATCCTGGTGTGCCCAAATTCTAACCCGAATGCTTATTGACTCCTCCCAAAAAAAGTCACGCTGTCTTTCAGAATTTATAATTGTCAATCAATCAGAATTATACAGCGTTATTGTCCACAAAACATTTGGTTAGGTGAGGTGTTCTGACAAGATTATCCAGAAGGCCTATTCCAAACTTCAGGACATGTATACTGTAGTTCTTATTTATGTTATGATTCCTTTCTGTAAGTCATAGCCTTTTCCTTCACACCCCTGTTACGCTTGTCAGTATTTCAACCCCCAGAATCTCTGCCAAGAATTCAAGTCTGAGCTGGTAAAGTTATGTTTCAATTGGAGTGACTAAATCCCCTTACCTGTTTTGATGTTGTTTCAGTGGAGCAAAAGAGAGAATATCTAAAAAATTCTGCTTGAATTTTGAATGAAAGGTATTAGAGCATTAAGCCACTGTTATCCATTGGCTTGTGATGTAATAGGACATCTAGCTATTGAGGGAACCTCAAATACAAATGCATGTAATCAATGATGGCTGCGAAAATGCTGAGTGCTAAAAGAATATAAACAGATCGAGGAATACTGAGGAGGGTAATAAAAGCGAGATAAACTCTTCACAGAAGAAAATGTATTGTCAGTAAGAAAGATAATAGAATCTCAATATGCTGAATATAAAGTAATTTTTCGTGCCTTTGCACTTCAGGACTACTGTAGACAACACATTGCACATATGTGACAGGAATAGTATATGCGATGCTGTTACTAACTCCATAAGCTGTGAAAACCGAGTCATGTAGATCAAGTATACCTCTCCCAGGCGTCGTCAGACCTCCACCAGACATTGCTGAAGCAGAATAATATGTTGAATAATGTGATTACCACTTACGTTTTGGGGGAAACAGTCTGGCCCCTTATACCTGCCACTATCGTTGCTACTATTGCTTCCATGCCATCACTTGAAGGAGGGTGAATGTATAGTTCTGATTATTATAGAATGGAATAACTAGAATGGGAGTAACACAGACCACTGTGATTCTATTTCTATGGTTCTGATGCCTCATGAGTAGAAACAGATTTTGACATAATAGGACTGCAGTTCAACACATAATCAACCTTGCAGAATATACTCTAATGCTTTAATCACAGTTCATCACAGTCCATGTGTAAATTAACTAAGGGACAATTGCATGGCTGTACAAAAATCATGCAGATTGTGGGTGAATTATCCCATCACTTTAAGATGATTACATTGGCCTAGGATAATAAGTGCTTCGACATGGATATGTCACATGCCACTCATAATAGATAAGTAAATGATCCAACATGAAATAGCCTACATAATTAAAAAAAAATCCGAATTACACATTTAACCTATTGATATGCTGTAGGACTAATATTGCTGTTACCCTCTTAGTATGCTTTCCAAGGGAATGTTGTTGCTGTTGCTCCACCAGGAGCTGTGGTAGGAGGATCAGATCAATAGGTGAATTTGGGGTGCATCCCATATGGCACCCTATTCCCTATTTTGTGCACTACTTTTGTCCAGAGCCCTATGGCCCTGGTCAAAAGTAGCTCAGTTGGGCAGAGCCCTATGGTCCTGGTCAAAAGTATTTTACTAAATAGGAAATAGGGTGCCATTTGGGACACAGCCTGTTTTCGAACGCCATAACCAGAGGGCCAACTTAACATGTGGTCTGCTCTTCTATTTGAGCAGATGAGATACTATAAAGTATCTCTCTGTTTTATCTGGTGCACAGCATGCAGATCTTTGTATTTACATCTGAGAGAAGGTTTGAAGAATTTTCTGTGGGAGGAAGGGAGTGTAATCAAAAGACTGCATTTATCCAACAATGTTGAGAACAGACTTCACTCTATTAATCATTTGCATAGCAGATGGAAAAAGATAATCTAGTGTTTCAGAATTGTCAGTCTTCCCTCCATTACTTTACCAATCACCGGTTCACAATGCACTGGAGAAACAACTCACACTGGATCACAACTCAAACCCACAATCTGTTCCTTTGTTGTGGGATTTAATCAGGCATAGTTAATGAGTGGAATCATTTCCTGTCCTTTATTTATTTCATTGTATTTATGACTACTAGACACAGCTATGTAATTAATTTGTCAGTTGATGCAACATTACTATTTAGCTGAGAAATAGCCACAAGGATTGTTGAAATGTGTACTTTACCTGTTTGGATTAAGATCCCAGTTCTATGCTATCTGTATTATTTGCCATGAAGAATGTGAAGGAAGGTTGGGACTGTGGAAAAGTTCTTTTGATGAGTATCTGGATTGTGTTGGATAATCCTGGATATTACCGATGAGATTAGTTCTAGTTTAACTTAAAACATGTACTGTATAGTTCCTTTTTTTAATACATTTTCTACATATTAATAAAATATTCCAATTGTCAATTTTGCTGTTAAAAAGTGCAGTTCTTGTTTCAGATGTCCTTTTTTGTCTCAACTTCATTTCACATGCTTTATAAATAAACACAACAATCTAACAATAATTTCAATCACACCAATAGTTTTTTAAATAATTCAAAACTCTTCTTATCTCTTGGCCTATTTTTACAAAGAATGTCTTCTCAGTAACTCACACGGATAGTTTGTTTTGATGATGATGGGGTTCTCTGTGGTGGCTGCAGCAAAGGGTCTGCCATCAAACTAGACGCTAACTGAACCACGGAGTCAGAGCCTAACACAGACACGAGCTGTATTCAAAAATGGCACCCTATTCCCCATATAGTGCACTACTTTTGACCAGGGCCCATAGAGCTCTGATCGAAAGTAGTGCTCTACATAGTGAATAAGGTCATGATCAGGTCAAGACCACACAATTTGCATAGGATCATGCTTAAACACACAAAACAGCATCCACTGCAGAATTGTATAATGTTGAACACTATACAGTACTGTATTTGAGAGCATGCTCATATTTACAGATAAATCGTTTGTAGGCATATAATAATGGCATGTCCTAATTAGTCATTAATGAAATAAAAATGTCTAGCATGCAGAAATGGTCCACAAAATAATGAACAACACAATTACAAGAACAATGAAGCGGTTATGATTTAAACAGGACAGCATAATACTGTGGGAATTATCAAATATTAGGCCCAAGCCATGGCTAGCTATATTCTGTCCTTATATACCATGGATAGTGCTGCTTTTGTAAAACAGAATTATTTCTGCCTTAATCAAAACCAACATGTGACTGCCATGTGACAACCAGATTGTCACAAGATATTGCAATATACTGTGATAAAAAATGATGAACTTGAACTTTTGCCCTATAACAAACAGTAACATTGGGTAAATGTAATTAACGCCTAGATGTCTGCTGTCTGTTGCGAGCTTGAACCTAACACAAGAATAGGTATTCTTATGTGCTGTTAATAACACGTGAACTCCTGCTTAATTGTTCAATTGTCTCACACGTACTGTATAAAGATGCCAACCATTAATGGGTCCTGAGGTCCCTTCACCCCTCTTCTAGCCCTCCAGTCATTTCACAGATCACTGGTTTGAATGTGATGAAAGGCGGCGCTGTAAAACCAGCCCCAAGACTGGCTGAGCGGCTTGCATTGGCTTCACAACTGACTGAGCCCTGGAAGCAAATTGGGGCTGACAGGTGAATAGGAGGAGGTGCTGCTCCCAGTTGGACTGGGTAATAGTTCCGTAAACACGTTGGCTTAATTGAGAATTGAGGGACGGAAATGAATTGATGCACAGCACTGATACTTCTGACTTAGCTAACATTTAATAAGCCAGTGGGGCTACTCAACATGAATGTTTGCAGGGCATGAAGAAGACTAGTGACAACTCCATTGGAGGCAGACAAATAAGAGGTAAGAATATTTGGCTGCATGGATTGCTGTCTCTCTCTTGCTTTTTCTCTTCTTGTAGGGCGTGATTTACTTAGTGATCTAGTAAGTTTGTGTGCAAGGTGATGATATCATTAATTGAACTGATCACATGGAGTTGTAGTCCTAAACCTTTGATTGGACTGTATATAGTAGGAAACATCTTGTGCTGTGGACACATACTGTATTACACTTAGCCAATATGTATGGGTTTTTGCATTAAAAAGGAACTATATCTAGTATTAGAGTTAATGTAAGTCAGAGTCTATAGCTTTTCTTTTCTGTATCTCAATGTACTCTAGTACTTGATTAGAGACGGCGTCGTTGCTCAACCAATAAGGCTCAGTCCCGATGATCATCTACTCTGACAGCTGTGCTTTTTGGATGTTGCATGCTGTCTGCACGGTGGAGAGAGGAGAGGAAAGATCTAGAGCTTTAGCGGTGGTTTAGAACAGGCAGTTCATGTCAGGGCTGCTGACCCACATACTTGATACAGTGGGGCAGCTTGGGTCAGCAACCACAGTGAGCCCACATTGTTTTTTCTATTCCCCTCTTAAGGAGAAGGTGTAGTCAGTGAGGAGTGTGACCTTACCGTGAGCATGTAGACTAGTTGGTCATGAACTGAACAGGTGTTTTGACCACGGTTGCAAAATTCCATCAAGTTTCTCAAAATAGCCAGATTTTCCAGAAATGTCAGTTGGAGGATTTTTGCCAAAGTTACCAGAATTTTGCAACTCTACCAGCAAATGACTGTAGGCTCATCCATAGCCATGATTACAAAGGCAAACTATGTCAGCATTTAATTATAAGACGGTCTTCATGTGGTCTTCATATGTTGATAAACAGTCCATGAAGAGGACCATGAAAGACTTAATAATTGCATGTGGAATGTACATTTTCTTGTCTGAGTTAAGTCCCATTACATGCAGAGTGAAGAGATAACACAGGACAGAGAGCATCTGTGCATAAGACAACATGGCCAGAAGGTAAAGACCTACTCTGCAAAGTACAATCTTTTGTGAACTTCCCAGCCATGTAGAAATTGATGCTCACATGTACCATCTGTGTAGAAATCCCTTCCTCCTTCCATCCATGGGTCTATTTGAACCCTTCCCTTCTGTCCCATTTATTAACATGTCACAGCATACACTGTATACAATCACAAGACTGCCTCTTAAGGCTGTGGACTGGGCAAGCATTGTTAATGCTTTGCTTCTTCAGCTCCGAAGTAAGATGTGTTTTGTCCTGGAGACCTTAATTCTGATTTATGATTGGATGATCTCCCTCTATCCCTCTGTAGGGAGTCCAAGCAAGTCTTCATCGTTCTGCCTCAGAGCTCTGGGCCCGGTTGCATACAACACTTTAAGTGTTTCCCTTAAGGATTTACTTGAATGAATAATTTCCCCTTACCTAAGGGAATTGTTTAATGGCGTTAGAGACCCTCAAACATTAGGTAAGGGAATACTTAAGGAGCTTTCTTTCTGCATTATTGGGAAGGGCCCTTAAGTATGTATTTTACTGTTATTTACACCTGTTGTTTACAAAGCATGTGACGAATACAAATGTATTTGATTTGATTTTACGGTAGTTTGAAGGCATGTACAGCAGAAATAATCTTAGGTTACCATGGACACGACCTGATTAACTGACTGAACATCTCCTCAAAGAGATCGCATTTATTTTGGAAGATCGTAAAATATAACTTTTACACTCAAGACAGGAGAAACAAATTGATTCAGAACATAATGAAAATTGTTATTTTAGTAACTTTTTCTCAACTTGTTTCTATTACTTTCTAGCATGCCAAGGTAACTAGCTAGCCAGCTAGCTTTGTAGCCATGGATTGTGCACCTTCCAATGTTTAGCTAAGTAGCTAGCTATCTATACACCTAGCTAGCTAGTTGATCAGCCTGGTCTCATAGACTAGTTGTAAAGTAGTAAAACTAAAGGTTGATGTTTTCCTTTTGCAACCAGGGCAGAGGAAAGCAACATTCATCTCCACAAATGTGTTTTACATTGATATCCATACTGAATGAAGCACTTAAGGGACCTCATGGGCACCCATAACTTTTTCACTTAATTTAAGGGGGAAATTTACCTTAAAATGTTTGTGCAACTGACTCAAAGTTAAGGAAACGTTAAGTGAAAAGATAATCAAAAAAGCGAAATGAAGGCGGAGGCATCATTGAATAGCAATGGAGAGTGGGCATTCTATTAAACATAGCCATGTAAAGATATTCTAAGAATAGCCTAATTGATTTCTATTTTTAAAATTTTATTTCACCTTTATTTAACCAGGTAGGCTAGTTGAGAACAAGTTCTCATTTACAACTGTAACCTGGCCAAGATAAAGCAAAGCAGTTTGACACATATAGCAACACATGGAATTAACAAACATACAGTCAATAATATAGTAGAAAAAAAGTATATATACAGTGTATGCAAATGCAGTAAGATAAGGGAGGTAAGGCAATAAAATAGGCCAGAGTGGTGAGGTAATTACGATATAGCAATTAAACACTGAAGTGATAGATGTGCAGAAGATGAATGTGCAAGTAGAGATACTGGAGTGCAAAGGAGCAAAATAAATAAATAAACACAGTATGGGGATGGGGTAGTTGGATGGGCTATTTGCAGATGGGCTATGTACAGGTGCAATGATCTTTGAGCTGCTCTGACAGCTGGTGCTTGAAGTTAGTGAGGGAGATAAGAGTCTCCAGCTTCAGCGATTTTTGCAGTTAGTTTCAGTCTTTGGCAGTGGAGAACTGGAAGGAAAGGCGGCCAAAGGAGGAATTGGCTTTGGGGTAATCAATTGATAACATTTTTGACATGCGATTTTCTGGAATTTTTAGTTGTTATTCTGTCTCTCACTGTTCAAATAAACCTACCATTAAAATTATAGACTGATCATTTCTTTGTCAGTGGGCAAACGTACAAAATCAGCAGGGGATCAAATACTTTTTTCCCTCACTGTATGTGGAAATTCATAATATATGAGGACAAATAAGAATCTTAGCTTATTGAGACTTTATAGTTGTTCCTTAATTGGTATCATTGAAATACCTGTGGACAGAGAGAAACATTCAAAATAGTGGATTCGGCTATTTCAGCCACACACGTTGCTGACAGGTGTATAAAATCGAACACACAGCCATGCAATCTGCATAGACAAACATTGGCAGTAGAATGGCCTTACTTAAGAGCTCACTGACTTTCAGCGTGGCACCGTCATGGGATGCTACCTTTCCAACTAGTCAGTTCATCACATTTCTACCCTGCTAAAGCTGCCCCCGTCAACTGTAAGTGCTGTTATTGTGAAGTGGAATCATCTAGAAGAAACCATGGCTCAGCCGTGAAGTGGTAGGCCACACAAGCTCACAGAACGGGTGCTGAAGCCTGTAACGCGTTAAAATCATCTGTCCGTGGTTGCAACACTCAATACCTAGTTCTAAACTGCCTCTGGGAGCAACGTCAGCACAATAACTGTTTGTCGGGAGCTTCATGTAATAGGTTTTCATAGCCGAGCAGCCGCACACAAGCCTAAGATCACCATGTGCAATGCCAAGCATCATGGTTTTAAAGCTCGCCGCCATTGGACTCTGGAGCAGTGGAAACGCGTTCTCTGAAGTGATGAATCACACTTCACCATCTGGCAGTCCGACGGACAAATCTGTGTTTGGCGGATGCCAGGAGAACGCTACCTGCCCCAATGCATTGTGCCAACTGTAAAGTTTGATGGAGGAGAAATAATGGTCTGGGGCTGTTTTTCATGGTTCGAGCTAGGACCCTTAGTTCCAGTGAAGCGAAATCTTAACGTTACAGCATACAATGACATTCTAGACGATTCTGTGCTTCCAACTTTGTGTCAACAGTTTGGGGAAGGCCCTTTCCTGTTTCAGCATGACAATGCCCCTGTGCACAAAGAGAGGTCCATACAGAAATGGTTTGTCGAGATTGGTGTGGAAGATCGTGACTGGCCTGCACAGAGCCCTGACCTCAACCCCATTGAACACCTTTGGTATGAATTGGAACGTCAACTGCGGGCCAGGCCTAATCGCCCAACATCTGTGATTTATTGAATGAGGCAATCATTTTATAAAGGCAAAAGTATTTGGATGTAATGTCGAAAAAGCCAAGCCTGCACACCCAGGAGCTCTCCAGATGTAGGGTTGACCACATGTTAACAACATGTGACTAACAGTGCAGTTCTATGTGGGGGGGCTAAGTGCCTTGATCAAGGGCACAACGGCAGGAGGTGGTAGGTCTATATGGGATCAGACACAGCAGCTTTCCAGTGTAAATAGTGCTTACTTTGTCATGAAGGCTATAATAATAGTCATGGAAATTTGGTTAAAAGTCATGGAGAAGTCATTAAAAATGTAACTGTGTATAAACCGTTTTAACAGCAAATAATCAGAGGTCTCTATAGCATAATGTCATTTGTGAATTTCGGTGAACGTAGTCTAATAGACGGACTTGGAAAACGTCTGCTCCTGCACTTTTTACATCCCAAGTCAAGCACTGATTATGTTTCACCTCTATTAGGGAAAGGAGGATACCTAGTCAGTTGTACAACTGAATGCCTTCAACTGAAATGTGTCTTCCGCATTCAACCCAACCCCTCTGACTCAGAGGGGAGCAGGGGGCTGCCTTAAATCAACATCCATGTCTTCAGCACCCAGGGAACTGCCTTGCTCAGGGGCAGAACAAAAGTGTCTTTCTAAGTCAGCTCGGGGATTTGATCCAGCAACCTTTCAGTTACTGGCCCAACGCTTCAACCACTAGGCTACCTGCCACTTAAGGTTCCTCCTTTACTTCATTTTTACATTGATGATCGAATCATAATCGAAATCATGCTGTGTAGCATGTGCCTCCAGACTCCAGACTAGCTCGGAGCTATAGCTCATATTTGTTATGTTTGTCTTATTTCAAGAGAGCTCATTGCTCATGAAGTATTTTAGTCCAGGAAAGAACATGAGGTCAACCCACTGCCTGGTGGGAAACTCTCTACAATGTGTCTGTTCTTTTAGACAAGGGGGGAAATGTGCTTGCAGTCATAAGGCGCCTGAATTACACATTTAGAAAACATCTAGTTAGAAATATTGTGGCAGGTTTCCTTATGGGAACTGTATAGATTATTACCAGCAATTAAATGATTGCTTATTTGAGTTGCATATAATGATTGACTAATGACAGTTACTTGGATAATGGATGTCAGTGGCATTCATAATACAAAAGAGATACGACATTAACCAAGCCTCTCAAATGAAGAAGAAATACTGGAGACTGGATTGTGTTTATTGGACAGAAAATGAACATGAAAGGTGTTTTCTTCTTCATGACAGTGTGGGAAATTACACTGAAACAAAATATAAACACAACATGTAAAGTGTTGGGCCCATGTTTCATGAGATTAAATAAAAAATCCCAGAAATGTTCCATACGCACAAAAAGCTTATTTCTCTCAAATGTTGTGCACAAATGTGTTTATATCCCTGTTAGTGAACATTTCTCCTTTGACAAGATAATCCATCCACCAAACAGGTGTGGCATATCAAGAAGCTGATAAAACAGCATGATTACACAGGTGCAACTTGTGCTGGGGACAGTAAAAGGCCACTTTAAAATGTGCAGTTTTGTCTCACAACACAATACCACAGATGTCTCCAGTTTTTAGGAAGAGTGCAATTGGCATGCTGACTGCAGGAATGTCCACCAGAGCTGTTGCCGGAGAATTGAATGTTAATTTCTCTACGATAAGCTGCATCCAACGTTGTTTTAGAAAATTTGGCAGTACGTCCAACCGGCCTCACAACCGCAACCGTATTTATGTCTGTAATAAAGCACTTATGTGGGGAAAAACTTATTCTGAATTTATTTCAATTGACTGATTTCCTTATATGAACTGTAACTCATCAAAATCTTAGAAATTGTTGTATGTTGCGTTTATACTTTTTTCAGTATACATTGAAATTGCAGCTCATTGTGAATACAATAATGTAGTTAACTATTAGTTGAAAAATAACAATTTTACGCACTTCTTTATCAGTTTCTGTGGCATTTCTTCCTCACTGTGTACAGACCACATAGTGATACTGGGTAAATTATTGAGAAATGCAACAGACAGACAAACAGGAAGTCTATTCACAATGTTCTAAGTAATCTCATGACTACACAAGTTCATGACTCTGTCTTGTTGCTTTCCTCCTGAAACTGCCAATCAGACACTTCTATTTATACTGTAGATGTTGTCTGATTTTCTTCACTGTATGTACCAGGCAGTATACCCTAGTAGTGAACAAATGGGAATAACAATTCAAAACATTGGTAGAGTCTCTTAATCCGCGTTTGGACAGGTTCACAAGGTACCTTCTTAATTCTGCCTTTTAAAAGACTTGACTAAGGAGATCGAAGACATGAGTCATTTGGGAATAACCGACCGGTTCATACAGTGTATCCAATATATCATGTGGTCAAATGTACCTCGACCTTTGGCCTGGAATTAATTGGCTACTTATTGATGTATTTCAAAATCAATAATCTCTTCAACATCAATCTGATATTACAGACATAGTCAAATAAGTTTTGTCCAGTGGCATTAACACAGCTGTATATTGGACCAGTCAGTCAGAAAGTGGATTGGAAAGTACCTAAACAAGGCCTTTGTTTACATCAGAGCTAATAACTACTTTTTTTACTATGCCATTGTTGAAAAGGGGGGAGAGGTACTTCCATATATAGAATAATCCCCATCAACTCCACTTTGTGTGCTCCTCAGATCCTTCCTACTGTTTTCATAGCACTGGGCCGAAACATTTTACAGGAGTGACTCATGGCCTGTTTTGCTTTTGGGACTGGTTAGCAACGGAGCGGCCTAGCCTATTTTTGGCATCCTGTCAGATTCCAATACAGTCCTCCTGGCTTACTTTTCATTAGCACACAAGCTCATAAACTGTGCGGCGTAACGTTTCTAAGGCCCCCTAATGCCGCTATGCAGTGCAACATCTAGCCTCTCCCTAAATATCCAATAAGATTAGGAGACATACTAGGTTGACATACTAGCACATACAGTTGAGGTCGGAAGTTTACATACACCTTAGCCAAATACATTTAAACTCAGTTTTTAAAATTCATGACATTTAATCCTAGTAAAATGCCCTTTTTTAGGACAGTTAGGATGACCACTTTATTTTAAGAATGTGAAATGTCAGAATAATAGCAGAGAGAATGATTTATTTCAGCTTTTATTTCTTACATCACATTCCCAGTGGGTCAGAAGTTTACATAAACTCAATGAGTATTTGGTAACACTGCCTTTAAATTGTTTAACTTGGGTCAAACGTGTCGGGTAGCCTTCCGCAAGCTTCACACAATAAGTTGGGGGAAATTTGTCCCATTCCTCCTGACATAGCTGGTGTAACTGAGTCAGGTTTGTAGGCCTCCTTGATCGCACACTCTTTTTCAGTTCTGCCCACACATTTTCTATGGGATTGAGGTCAAGGCTTTGTGATGACCACTCCAACACCTTGACTTTGTTGTCCTTAAGCCATTTTGCCACAACTTTGGAAGTATGCTTGGGGTCATTGTCCATTTGGAAAACGAATTTGCAACCAATGTTTAACTTCCTGACTAATATATTGAGACAGATGAACGTGGTACCTTCAGGCATTTGGGAATTGCTCCCAAGGATGAACCAGACTTGTGGAGGTCTACAATTTTCTTTCTGAGGTCTTTGCTGATTTCTTTTGATTTTCACATGATGTCAAGCAAAGAGACACTGAGTTTGAAGGTGGGCCTTGAAATACATCCACAGGTACACCTCCAATTGACTCAAATGATGTCTATTAGCCTATCAGAACCTTCTAAAGCCATGACATCATTTTCTGGAATCCTCCAAGCTGTTTAAAGGCACTGTCAACTTAGTGTATGTAAACTTCTGACCCACTGGAATTGTGATACAGTGAATTATAAGTGAAATAATCTGTCTGTAAACAATTGTTGGAAAAATTCCTTGTGTCATGTACAAAGTAGATGTCCTAACCGACTTAACAAGAAATTTGTGGAGGGGTTGAAAAACGAGTTTTAATGACTCCAACCTAAGTGTATGTAAACTTTCGACTTCAACTGTGAAGGGGATCATAGTTTTAAGAGTTGAATGTGGTGGTGCTTATCCAACTATCTCTAAATCCTGATGTCTAGCCTGCTTACAGTTATTTCACCTCTTTACTCTCCACACCCTACGATCCAGTCAACACACCCTCAATGTGTTGTATGACAGTATAGCCGACAGACAGGGAACTGGGCGTAGATTATCACATTAAATGCCACTTAAAATCATGGCTTGGAGAAAACAGAATAAAGCTCACCTTCTTATAGAACCCTTGGATTACTATGGTCATGAAACACAGATACTTGTATGGCCAGCATATTCAAGGATCAGTACGAGGCTGAAAAAATAATACATTTCCCCAGTGAGATACCCTTTTTGGTGTCAGTCAGAGCACCTATTTGGTTCCAAAGAGCACCTTTCAGTGGGTTATTTCCCTCCTGTTCCTCATCGCTTTCTGTGAATTACTGTGCAGGAGAAAGAGTCAAAGTGGATATGTTTTCTGATATGACAGTCTCTTACCAGTCCCTCCTGTTTGCTGTAGCCATGGATAATAAAACATTTTAACCTTTATCTAACTAGGCAATCAGTTAAGAACAAATTCTTATTTACAATGATGGCCTATACCTGCCAAACCCTCTCCAAACCAGGACGATGCTGGGCCAATTATGTGCCGCCCTATGGGACTCCCAATCACAGTCGGTTTGTGATACAGCCCAGGATCAAACCCAGGTCTGTAGTGACACCTCTAGCACTGGGATGCAGTGCCTAAGACCGCTGCGCCACTCAGGATCCCGAAAGGAAATGGATGAGGTCCATTCTCCTCGCAACCAGGGTCACATGACCTCTCACAGCTTTCTACAGAACAGTCACACATCTGTGCATCTCTCTCTCTGCTTCACCTGATTCCCTGCTCTGTCCACACCCTGAGCATACAGGACACACACACGCACATACACACTTTCATTTCCTCTTTCCAATTAAAGTCAGTGAGGTGGGGCTGAAAAGGGTGAGGTGTTTTGGTTATTTTTAGACAGCCTTTCATAATTATGTTCTGGTACAGTGTTCAAACACTCTGAAGTCAGCAGCTCTTTTGAAAAACTGCAGACAAATTAAATGAATTATGACCAGCGAGTCTCTCTCTCTCTCTCTCTCTCTCTCTCTCTCTCTCTCTCTCTGACATCACTGGGAACTTGTGTGTATAAAGTAAACACAAGAATACAGCGCGTCAGGCAAGGGAGTGTGAGCACAGACAGAGGGCCCTTTCTTATACAGACAGGGTGGGCAGGGCAGGGAGAAGTGACTCTGCCCTGAGAGAGTGACACACACAGAGAGAGAGGAAGAGAGAGAGGGGAAGAGAGAGAGACAGAGAGAAAGAGAGAGAGAGGCAGAAAGAGCGCGATTCAATACAGACCAAGTATGGGGCAAAATTGAGAGCTTAGAGTATATCAACAAAAAGCAGCAGCAGATATTGAAGAGGATATACAAGGAAGAGGAAAGGAGGAAGAGGAGCTTTACTGGCCAGGACTTCTAAAGTGTTTGCCGGTAAGGTTTACATTTCAAAAGACCTTAAAAGCTCTTGATCTTATTTGGTTGAGTACCTATGGTTCAGGAGTCAATGAATATACCTATAATACTATGTGTGAACTGGAAGTCTGTTGTTTTGGGAAGTCCCTTCCATCACCCCTCCATGGTCTTTATTCATAGATACATATATTATGTACATATCTACCTCAATTACTTCATACCCCTGCACATTGACTCAGTACTGGTACCTCATGTATATAGCCAAGTTATTGTTAATCATTGTGTATTTATTATTACGTGTTATTGCTTTTCTATATCTATTTTTTTCTCTCTGCATTGTTGGGAAGGGCCCATCAGTAAGCATTTCACTGTTAGTCTACGCCTGTTGTTTACGAAGCATGTGACAAATAAAATTGGATTAGATTTGATCAGTTCAACAGGTACTGTGACGCACCAGATGATATGTTGCTGTTCAGTCACTACTCAGTGCCATTCTACAGCATGACTCTTTTAGGTAATGTAAACCTAATCTTAAGTATAGTCTTGGGCGTTGAGCCTTGTACAGTTTTGGTGATGGTTCAAACCTAAGGTTCACCATAAGATCTTGTCATGCTCTCTCCCTCCACTGCTTACACTATTTCACTCACACTGACTCAGAGGTTACCTTTCGGCATGAGCTGTAACGCATTAAGACAATGTCTTATACTGTCTTATACTGTGAGGCGATATGATAATGTTCGCATTTGTATTTTGTATTTCTTATGGATCCCCATTAGCTGCTGCTTAGGCACCAGCTACTCTTCCTGGGGTACAGCAATATTAAGGCAGTTATACAATTTGACAAACATTACAATACATTCGCAACAGATTTCACAACACAATAAGTGTGTGCCCTCAGGCCACGACTCTAGTACCACATATCTACAACACAGAATCCATGTGTACGTGTATGTATAGTGCGTATGTTATCGTGTGTGTGCATGCATGTGTCTGTGCCTGTGTTTGTCTCTTCACAGTCGTAACTGTTCCCATAAAAAATATTCCATCTTGTGTTTCTTACCATGACACTGCGATTTTGAGTAAAGATGTGAATTGGATACACTCTTACGCATGACTTTCCGTGTCTCTAAACTATTGACTGTCCCTGCAAAAGAATGTTGATTGTCTCACATTAATAAGAGGATAAAAATGTCAAATCACACATTTTAAGTTTGTGTTGACGAGTCAGGAGGGTTTTGCAACAAATGATTGCCCTGGGCCAATCATGAAAGATTCCTGTGTGGCCTTGTATTGCCTTCTGTCATTCAGGCTTTTAGGTTGGGCAGAGCAGGGTCTCAAGCTTCCTAAATAGCTGAAGCTTACGCATGCAGTCATAACAGTTTCTGCCCCATCCTGGCTTTGTGTTGCCACTGAAAGTGTCTTTCTGTTTACCGCTGATCCTAGGCCAAGACAATGTTAGGTAATTACGTTACATTGTTGTTATTTTACATGAATTTTACAGCCTGGCCAGAGTACAACGTAGATAGTAAGATGTCGTGCTCGATGAAATTGGGATGTTGTGGTAAAGAATAAGATGTTGACGTCTTTTCTCCCCATTAAAAGCATTGAGTTTGAATTAATTATTTTAATTGTCAATATATGTTTGAAAACTAGTCTCCAAGGTCTTCACAGCCTCTGTAAATTCATGTGGAGTGCACTACAAAAGACCTGTCACCATTTTGAACTTTGGCGAGGAAAACGTTCTCACACCTTGCTAGGCAATGCTAATGAGTCATAGTGATACTCATTTATTCCAGTCATCACGTCTTCCTATGTGTGATCATTTAGTGGGCTGTATGTCTCAACATCAGGCTCAACTTCATCAAAAACCAAATGCAAAGGCCTTCATCCATAAATAATGGATAGGCTTACATTTAATGGATTTGGTGAACAAATTAGTTTAGCGGAAATCGGACCTTAATGTTGACAAACTGCAAGTAGGTACAGCTTTCTTACTTCAACGCTACAAAATAGCAGCAGCGCACTGCTTCCTGTTGAGTTATGCCAGAACGGAAGTGAAACTGATGATGGGTTAACCAATTCCACATATGGGCTGTGAGACAAAAACATAATGCACAGCCTATTTGCAGTTCAGTTGCAGCCAGATACATTTGGGTTAGAATGTGGAGCAGGCAATAGAGGACAGAGGAAAAACCTGGCCAACATTTTAATATCCATAATTCTAGTCACCGTAAACCTATAAACTAGAGACAGCTACCATTTAACCTCCTGGCTAGCCATAAAGGTTACCGTTCATCCAAGGTGCAGTGGAATGCTACAATCAGTTAATGTTAAAGTCAAAACCATCAAAGTTAGGTTCTGTCCATCATTGCCAATCCCCTCAGAGCTCCATTAGTCGGTACATTTAAATTAGTCCAGAACGAGTGCATTTCCCTCTATGGTGCAATCAGGCAGCCAGAGCCATGACTTTCTCCTCCAACTTTAATGAGAGTAAAGCTGAATAAGATACTTGAGCAGAAGAGGGAAGAGGGGGGAGAGAGCGTAGAGGCACCAGGGGGACTGGAGTTCATTCTGCTCACCTTCTTCTCTCTATTTCTCTCCGCAGACAATCTCTCAGAGCCAGAGGAGAATGGATTAAAATAGACAGGAGACTTCAGAGGACCTGAGGTAGAATCCCCAAATCCCAAAAGAGGGACACAAACAAACTACTCTGAGAGGCAGACTCCATAGACCTTCCCGTTGCAGCAAGGAAAGATTGGAATCATTACAGCAACTGAAGGATTTCAAAGGAAAACGTCCATCTCTCATAAAACAATTGATCTTTGGTCTTCAAACTTTCATAAATAATGCTTTGGTCTTTAAACCCCCAGACAAAGCACTTAAGGAAGGAGGGAAGGATAAAGAGATTCTCCCTGCATCAATGATTTTTCCAGTCTCTTGCTATCCTCCCTTGGCATGTGCTACTATATCAGCAACATCTTCACTATCAAGAGTTCACCAGCACTAGATCAGGGTCAAATCACCATAGAAACAATCCCCTTCCTGGTAACAGCAACACCCTTGGCTGACTAATTCAATCATCTATCCTTGTTGGCTATTGTGGTTGGCTTCTTCAATAGATGACCCTCAAAAGGAGTTGCTAAGACACTGTCAGTGAACCATGAAGGAAGACATCTTGGTTTTTTTCAGTGACTTGTGGAAGGTGGCCACCACCAAGCATGACCAGGGGATCTACAATACAGTTTGCCTGGTGGTGCTGCTAGCCCTGCCTATGGTGGTGCTCTTCACTTCTCTGGTGGTGTGCTGCCACTGCTGCTGCTGTAGCCGGGCCAACTCCACTGGTTGCTGTGGAGACAGCCCAAGCTCAGACACAGCAAAATCAGACAAGAAGAAGAAGAAGTGTCCCAAAAATGAAGATTTGTGGATCTCGGTCAAAACAGGACCTATGACACCAGACAGGGTTGCCCTGACGATGGTGTAGTAGTCGTGACTGATGTTCAGATAAGGTTTCATTCTTTTGTATTTATATGAAGCTCTTTTTTACTGCAAGGTAAAAGGCCTTAGCCTTTTAAAGGCCCTAAGCGATATTTGTTTTTAAGTTTTAAAGTTAATTTCCTGCAATTCTACAAATTTTGCCATGGGGTGTACAGAAAATATTGCAGTTTTAAATCACCTTTTTGCAGTTCTCCACATTTTGCCATGGTGCAGAAATAACTTTTTGCAATTTTATAACACATTTCATGCCATTCTACACATTTTGCCATGGGGCAGAGATACATTTTTTGACCGTTTGAAAGCAACTTTCCTACAATTCTACACATTTTGGCATTATTTAATGATATCTGAGTGAGAGTGACTAACAAAATCAATGAGGGCCCCATGGAGGTCAGGGCCCCTAGGCACGTGAACTACGTGCCCAGTCGGTATTCAGCCATGATTACTACAGGTTTAGATAGCTGGGTAGACTAACTACCAATCTAAACATTGTTAGCTGACATGTCTAATTGAGTGATTGTCAGTGACTGATATCTCAAGAGTAAAATTGCTGATGCACAGCCAAATTTCAAACTTTCACCTTGTGTATTATACTATTCTAACTTTCAACAGTAAGTGGAGTTTACTTTTTTTTGGCGGGGGCCCCCTAGCAGCCTGGGGTCCTAAGTGAACACATGTCGCTTATGCCTGGAGCCGGCACTGGTGTTCAATATGCTCCATAGAAACTCTTGAAAGAGACTAAAAGAGCCAATGATATGTGATTGATTGTGTGTGTGCTTGCATGCATATGTGTGCCTGTGCATATGCACATACGTGTTACTCTCAAACTCAACTCTGTACCTTGAAGCTAGTTCCACTGCATTTTTTTTTATTGTTTCCTTCTAATCACAGACTGATTTAGACCTGAGACACAAGGTGTGTGCAATTACCTATCAGGTAGAACAGAAAACCAGCAGGCTCCAGACCTCAAAGGGTAAGAGTTGAATACCCCTGTGTTAGAGTGTGCACTCAACCAGAAGGTTGAGGACTGCTTTCTATTTCCAATGCTGGAGGCCAGCAATCTAGTATTGTGATTCGGTTAGAAAGATCATATTTTTTATAGGTTAGACCATTTCAAGTTCAAAGCACTTGCAGTTATTGCACTTACAATGTGAACAATGTGAACTTATGTAACTACTTTGAAATCTTTTGCTGTATTTGCTATATCCACTAAATGGAGATCTCAATTCCATTCATGAGTTGACTATCAATCGCTGAATTTAATAGAACGAAGTGAAGCACTGAGATCTTTCATTTACATTCCCGTAGAGTATGCTAAAGCTCAGTATTGTTGATAAATGAATGTTTCTACCCAACAGTTCCATGTGTTACGCTACCTTATGCTCAGATTGCCATGTGTACTGTCTAGCACTGTCCCTATTGGTTCATAAAATAATTATGCGTTATTATTATTATCTCCAGGCTCTCAGACTTTGGGGTGCTAAGTGGATCCTTCTTACATCTTTATCCCTCAGTGCCAATAGCCATCATTTCACATGTAGTGATATTTACTGGCATATCATAGTTGAGGTACTACGCCATCATTCAGTATTTTCTACACCATTGTGTTGATAAAACATAAGTTGTGTGCATATGGGGCGGTGTATGCAAAATGCACACATTTTGGGGCGGCAGGTAGCCTAGAGGTTAGAGCGTTGGGCCAGTAGCCAAAAGGTTGCTAGATAGAATCCCTGAGCTGACAAGGTAAAAATCTGTTGTTCTGCCCCTGAACAAGGCAGTTAACCCACTGTTCCCTGTTAGGCTGTCATTGTAAATAAGAATTTGTTCTTAGCTGACTTGCCTAGTTAAATAAAATAAAAAATATGTATGCAAATAGAAGTTTATAATTGATTTACAATTCCGGTGACAAATCAGTTTAATTTGTTATATTTTTTTATTATCCCTGTTTTAAGATCCTTATTTTGAGCCTAATGGGCTTCTGTATTAGTTATTCACTAAACTTTGATCGAGCCAAATGATGCATTAGAACATACAGGTAACTGCCAAAATAAAGGAAACACCAACATAAATAGGATGTTGGGCCACCACAAGCAGCAAGAACAGTTTCAAGGTGCTGTGGCATAGATTCTACAGTCTGGAACTCCATTGGAAGGACACAATACCGTTTTCCCACAATAAATTCCATAATTTGGTGTTTTGTTCATGGTGGTGGAAAACTCTGTCTCAGGCATGATCTGGTGACTGAGACATGCATGCTTGCACACACACACGCACGCACACACACACACACACACACATACACACACACACACACACACTTTAAACCCCCCTATGCTCCTTTGAGACCCCTCTTTCAAAGTCAATGAGATCTCTTCTTCTAGTCATGCCAAAACAATGGGAAACTGGGCATTTTACATATGACCCTAAGCATGATGGGATGTTAACTGCTTAATTAACTCAGGAACCACACCTGCGTAAAAGTACCTGCTTTCAATATAATTGGTATCACTCATGTAGGGCTTTATTCAATCAGATCCACTTTAGCCGACATCCAGATAGCGGTTGTTTTGACATGTCAGAGGTGGAACTGTGTTCCAGCTGTCAAATCCACAAGCGGCTCCTGGCATTATAGCCTACCTGAAGTGGACATTGCCATTGACTGCACGGAGTCGCATTAGGATAAATCTCATGCAGCCCTGTTTACAAGTTTGAACACTGGAATGTGAGATGTAATCTACACCTCGATTAGGCTGATAGAAATCCTCATTATTTGAATGATTTTTGATTTGAACATCATTATTTTTGTATAGCCTACACTCTCGTTTTGAACTTTTAATGCAAGGGTGATGGGTTACAATGATCAAGAGCAGCTGCTCTCCAATTTGACAGCTCCAACGCGGTTACACCTTCGACACTGCCAGGACATCAGTTATGAGGGTGGCGGCTATCGCCAGTTAATGCTTGATCTGATTGAATCTAGGCCTTACTCAAGTGTTTCCTTTATTTTTTCAGTTACCTATATATTCTGTCTGTTTGTTATCACACAAGAAATCGCTGAGGTGATACATTTTCAAGTTATGAGCTCAGGCCACACGGGCGACTGCATGAATCATTTATCCTGTCATTTGATTTTACAAAACAGCTGGAGTAAAGAGGGACAAAATAAAGTATTTTTGTAGCTTTGTTGATTCTTTGTCGGTTGGTTCATGTGTGGTTCACAATACATGTGTTTAGAAGATTTCTGTTATATTGTTTGTTGCATAAATTAACTTCATCCCTAGAGAACCTGGGCAAATGTATCATAATTGAATCTGATATTTGGTAACCAACATAAAGCATTAGCATCCACACACTCTGGATGCTTGTTGTTATTTCAAACTGATATGTAATGATAGTCTGGTTCTGGAGTAGTGACTAGCAAATTCTATGTGTCGAGATAATGATTTGGGGGTTTCCTACTCTCTGTCAGACATGCCGTGTAGCTGAGTCCTACAGCTCTGACAGGCCCAGGCATTCAGAGGCAGAGCACAGACATGCAGTGGAAAGTCTATGTGGGCTGATGGCAGCTTGTCTGCCATGACACAACCCACCAACCCCAGCAGTACACCACTTCTAAACAAACAAGTCTTGTTTGAATACTACACTACCACTCATGGAAAAATGACATCAACCCTACCCATAGCCACACACACACTTCAATGGTGATTCAGCCTATGCTCATGGGTAGGTACTTTGTTGTATGAAAGCCTGTTTGTCAGATGCCACTTTGGAATCTGAGCTCCAAACTTGAGCTCATGTTGAACTTGTTCTCTGTGAGTGAGGTAAATAGCCACAGACTCAAAACACTGCTGCATGTATACTCAAAAGTGTAGGGATGACAAAATAAGCATATTTGTTAATTGACAATTGAAGTAACCTTTGAAGCAGGAATAAGCACATAAAGGGTAAAACTGTTTTAATTATTTTTTCTATGGGAGATTACATGTGTCTAACTGGATAAAAATGTGTGAAGAATTGTGTGTGAGGCATTTCCTTCCCTTTCCATCCCTATTACATTCATCTCAGCATTAAAGACATGCTACGCTACTTTGCCGACGAAGAAAGTATTTTTTAAACCTCCCGCTTTGGGCAGGATGTGTCAATGTGTAGTTCATACATGTATAATCTAAGAGCAGAATACTGTCTTACCTCAATTATTCACAATCCCTAGTTTCAAAGCGACTGTTTTCTTGAACCTATGCCACACCATTTCCCCTATATTTCCCCCCACGTGGGCAGTCCTCTAGCAATTAGAGTTCTAGCCAATGAGTTTCAGCCACTCGCATTTAAATATTTCTAGCAAGAGGCCTGCCCTTCATTATCTAATGAGGTTGCAGGGTGGGCCCAACAGCTCAGTGGACACAGCAGAGAGAGAGAGAGAGAGAGAGAGCAATGATGTGGTTCACATATCTGCACATATGTGGCGTACACTAGTACGCAATTGTCGGGGACCACTTTTGGCTCGTGAGTGCTACTCTCAGACTAGTGGCTAAAAAGTATCAGAGAATCTCTTTAAGAGCTCATTTGCCCCAGAGTGCTGTTATAGGAACCAATCTTCTTTACAATAATTTGCAATCAATGTGGTTCAAAATAGCTATTGCGTCAATTGGCTCCTGTGAGACATTTCAAAAGTTCAGCTAGAACATTCCACAGTAGGCCCCATCCTCTTCTTCCTTCTTTATCATTCTTGCTTAACTTTGTGAATATCTTTCTTGCATTGTTATTCACACAGTCCGATGTGTGAAATCATTTCTCAGCAGTGAATTGAAACGACAGCTGAGAAACCAGGGGAAGTTGAGAAACCTCAACTTGTGGTATGATACACAACTCAAGTATAGGTTATCTTAGACTGTGTCTGTCAAAGAGAAAACCATAGTCATTCAACTCAAAAAGGACATAAATAGGGACCATTTTCAAATGTCCTGTCAAGATCAGGTTACCTGTGAGGTTACGTCACAAAGTGATATGAATGGTAAAAAGCAAAAGGAAACTGCAAATCTGCTATTCTGTTTTTCTGGTATATCTAACCTTTTCTGCAAATCTAACCCTGTTTCTGGGAAAGAGATGGTGAAAATCAACCATGTTCTACTTCGTTCCTCTTCAACTATGAATTGAATTTGTTAATTAACATCAACTGAATCTTTTTGATAAACACTGTGTGAAGTCATGTCCCATTCAAATAGCACTCTCTGTCACTGCAGGCATAGATGCTAGTGCTAAAAAGGACTTCAATATAGTACAACAACTGGGTCATTCCACCAATTCGCTGCCTTTTGAGAAGTGTAACTTGTAAGAAAAAAAAGTTGGATTTCACCTAACTTTAACATTTCGTTATTTAACATTCAACTTCATGAAAATCATGTTTTCCCATCTCAAATGACTATAGTAAGTGCCTATTAAATGTGAAATAAAGTAACAGGGATGACCATAACAGGGCTGAAGATTTCTTCTGAAATCAGCCATGAATCCCCTTGTGACAGGAGGAATGGAAGTATGTAGTGTGCAACAGGCAGTGGCTATTGAATGCAAGCTTCACCAAAAAAATGAACTTGTTGAAACATGTATAGCCTGTCGATCTATGGGTAAAAAGGTTGACATGTTATGCTTGACACCACAAAACACCAGAAAATGGCCAAAAATAGTAGAACCAGCTCATCTGCTTTTACTCTATGATTTGACTATTAGATATTCAATGTTTCTTTTGCAAAAAATATTTAAAAAGGAATAGTTTCACCATATTAAAACGGGAGTTCAGTTCACATAACAGTGTTGACCTTAAAATGAGGGACAGATGTAAATGAATCACTAATCACATGAAATACATAATAGTCTTCAGAAATGACTGTCATAGCAACACAATAAGTAGGGCTTTATAATTATGGTGAAACTTGGAGACATTTTGGGACTAAGTCGGTTAAAATCTTTCTAGAAGTGATACAGGGTTGATGGAGGGACATGTCAAAATGCTGAATTTTGGCATTTTAGCAAGAATTTATTCATTTTAGAAATCCGATTGATTGAATTCTCCATGTGGTCTATATTAAAGGGCACTTCATTTAATATAGCAGGCTTTTAATTTCCACTTAAAATATCAAAGGGACGCACGCAAAAGGCACTCTTTTCGTGGAACGACACAATTACAATACGCACTTGAAAATACAATCTTACAAAGGAGCATGTCATACATTCTACTTCTTCTGCATAACATCTGAAATGTGATATGTAGCTAACTCTGTAGGCTGGGTAGGCCGGAGACCAGAGCTTAGAACAGAGGGTCAGGGTCTATGCTATGTTATGAATGTGAACAAGAGCAGTATAACTATTCTAAAAACATGGTATCATTGGGTAATCTAACTGATTATGCATAATAGGAGCAGACAGTGTTATGAATATAGTGACAGTTTTATGCCATGGAGCCAGCCTATAAAATGTAATCATATACAGTACAATAGGACAGAGGTAATTTGTTAAGAATCTACGTCTGCGAGGAATGCCGCTTTAGGACAGAGCCAAGATACGAAATCCTTTTACTTTACCCATGTGAAAATACTATACAGTGAAAGTTGCAGTTCACTTGTTCATAATATATATAATATGTATATTCATAACCGATATAATACAACTATCCTATTAAAAATAAAGACGTTTATGGCTGCAGCCATATGATATGTTAACATAAAGTAAGTTATACAATAATATTGAGATAGATTGATGTTCCTGGTTTGAGGTTCTAGCTACTTTGCCTGGTTTGTAATGAGGTTCCCATTGACTGCTTTAGTTCATCAGAGGGACTATTTTCTGGGAGCTGTTCTGCTGCTAAGCGACCTCCTCTTCCTGGCAGTGCCCACAGGCCGAATCTTCATCTCAGTGAAATCAAGAGACATCAGGTGACCCTTCCATGGCTCCCAGTTCACACCCTGGTAGAGGTTAGAAAGAGAAAGGACAACACATTAGCCACAGTCAGCCAGATGTTTCATGATACTAGTAACTGCTTCACACCGAAGAAGATTTCATGCTGTCTCATGTCTATCAAAATAAGGTAAAATATAGAATGATCCAGAAGGAAACTTCTTTCAAGATCTATCTGTGCCGGTGATGCCTTCATCAATACTGACACAAACGTATTATGCATCTCATTAAGATAGGCATGGTATAACTTGATATGACAAAACAATTCCCTCCCATTTCCTCTCAACGTTCTTCATGCAGACACAACAACAGTTCTTGTTAGGCTCCCTGAGAATGAAAGTTAGCTATAAACACCTGCTATTTATCAGGCTTTTTGAGAAAAGTGTATCTTTATGGAAGCTGATAAATCTAGGACAGCCATTTCACACTAAGAATAGAAAACCCCTACCAGACGCTCATGTGCAGCTACCATGGATTCTTTATTATGCTATCAGCGCCATCTGCTTGTACAATCTTGCACTACACCCCCCAAAAACTACACTGCACACGTCTTACCATGCTGTGTCTGTTGTCTCCGAATTTGCCGTTGAGGTTGGCAAGGTGACAGTTTTTGTACCACCATGCACCACGATGTGTCAGGGCACAGTTACCAAGAGCAATGTCATTGTCATTGTCAACCGTGGAGAAGGGGCGACCTTGATGGTAGTTCATGGCATCGCCTGGAAAACAATCATATACCAGATTCACAGCATCCATTGTGAAAATTCTATTCATTACAGTCACAGCTGTGTGGTAATTGGTTATGTGTGTGGGTTGGAGCCCTGGGTTTGTTAAATGTGTGGAATATTTATGCTTGTATTCGTCAACAAATTGTTAGAAAGATACAAAGAGATGGTCCACCTGCTGTTCCACTGTATTCGCCGATGGTCAGCTTGAACTTCTGCTTAGCCGGGGCTATCTTGAAGTTGTCATAGACAGCATAGGCCTTCTCTGAACCCACACCAAGGTCCACTCGCAGCTCGTACTGCGTGGGAGTATTGGTCAGCTCATAGATATTGTCCAGACCTGTGGGTTAGAGTAAGAGAACTTTGAGGACTTATTACATTTGCATCATCATTATCATTATCATCATTATCAATATCAATTCCATGAGAAGAACTCCTAGGGACATAACAGTCCTATTGAGATACAGGAGATGAAAAGGATGTCTATACAGTACTAACCTAGCCAAAATTCATCAGTCATGTTCCCAAATCCAGCCATGTACGGTCTCCAGCGCTTCATGAAGTCCATCTGTCCATTGTTGCGTCTCTGGAACACCTGGGGAGTGATGTACTGTAGATCTCAGTCTCTGCTCACACTCAAAGTTGATTGACAGTTTGATTGACAGCTTATATCGATGGTCCATCTATCCAGACCGTTTTTTCTTTCAGTCATCAATACCATCAATCATAATATACTCTAGCTTGAGCGTACCACCCATCCACCTCCATCAGTGTCCATGTCACAGTACACCTCCATGGGCTTGGTGCGATCACTGTTGACGTAAATGGTGTGGATTCCACTTGCCACATTACCATTCTTCTTAATCTGAGTACAGTCCATGGGGAATGGGTACAACAAACCCACTGTGAAGGATACAAGTACAATGATACTAGTAAACTATAACCATTATGGGGTTCAGGGGACAAAAAAATATGTAACGATGTGTCAAGTAATTTACTCTGATATAGCAACAAGCTAATTGACATGAAAGTTGGCTTTCAGTTATATTTCACTAAATATTTCACAAGTGACCAATTAATTGCAAGGTGAGAAAGATATTAAACATTACTAATCAAATTGAAATTATAGCACAAGAGTGTAGTGAAATGCTAACGTCTCACCACACTGATGTATGAATGAGTCAGACTAGTTTGGTGTCTGGATGATGTTCATAGAGGGCACAGTGTACCTGTTTTGAATGTGATCTCTATCACTCTGCTCCTCTTTGGTCCTCTGTAAGCAAGGAGGGTAACAATGTAGTTCTTTCCTTTCTCCAGGCCCGACATGGCAAAGCTGCTCTCTCCTGCCCTCAGCTTCTTCTCCACAGCCTATTCAGAACACAATCATTCGCTGAGACAAGAAAGAGTCACTGAAACAGAACTAAAGACCACTGATGTTGGTTTTTACAAACGTTTCGCCACTAGAGGTCAGGGGTATAACACTGAGAATACTTGTATTTTGTACACGATGCACACCAACAGTAACTTTGTCGATTAAGGCAGCTCCCCGCACCTCTCTGAGTCAGATGGGTTGGGTTAAATGCGGAAGACACATTTCAGTTGAAGGCATTCAGTTATACAACTGACTAGGTATCCCCCTTTCCCTTTCCTTTCATATAGGATGAAATGAAATTGTGATCTCCAATACCGAAAGCTACGAAAAAAACACAACTGGCTAATATAATAGGTTTCTATAGCTACATACATATATCATATCTTTGCATATTTCCATGCCCACAACTAGAGTGTGTGTTACTGAGAATTAGTACCTTCAAACTGCCATCCTCAGCTCTCAATTTGAGAATGTAGCCATCGATTCTGGCT
Organism: Salmo trutta; assembly: GCF_901001165.1. Classification (NCBI taxonomy): domain Eukaryota; kingdom Metazoa; phylum Chordata; class Actinopteri; order Salmoniformes; family Salmonidae; genus Salmo; species Salmo trutta. The sequence continues at coordinate 23,842,719 of NC_042977.1, forward strand.
AAGGGAGCAGTCCAGGTCAAGGTAGCTACATCCAGCTTAACATCCGATGCTTTCAGGTTTTTTGGTGCGTCAATTTCTATGGAGAGAACATCCCAAAACAGAAGCCATTTAGTCAAATAGAATGCATGAATGAAGATGTCCAGATTCAGTAATTGGATGGCTGAATAAGAATATGACAGCTGATGAAGTACTATTTATCTTACATTCCTCCATCTCTATTCTCCAATAAATGTCACTGTGTGTATCTCATATTGAGCAGATCCTTGAACTGTTAGTTTGGTTTGACCAGAATTCCACTAAGAGCGAAGGAACCTGACAGCTCCCCAAAGATGATTATGCCTCCACACCCGGATGTCCTAGCCGTGTCTGAATCCTGGCTTAGGAAGGCCACCAAAAACACAGAAATTTCCATCCCTAACTATAACATTTTCCGACAAGATAGAACAGCCAAAGGGGGCGGAGTTATAATCTACTGCAGAGATAGCCTGCAGAGTTCTGTCTTACTATCCAGGTCTGTGCCCAAACAATTTGAGCTTCTACTTTTAAAAATCCACCTTTCCAGAAACAAGTCTCTCACCGTTGCTGCTTGCTATAGACCACCTTCTGCCCCCAGCTGTGCCCTGGACACCATATGTGAACTGATTGCCCCCATCTATCTTTAGAGCTTGTGCTTAACACCCTGGCCATCCTATAATCTAAGCTTGATGCCCTCAATCTCATACAAATGATCAATGAACCTACCAGGTACAACCCCAAATCTGTAAACACAGGCACCCTAATAGATATTATCCTAACCAACCTGCCCTCCAAATACACCTCTGCTGTCTTCAACTAGGATCTCAGCGATCACTGCCTCATTGCATGTGTCCGTAATGGGTCTGCGGTCAAACGACCACCCCTCATCACTGTCAAACACTCCCTAAAACACTTCAATGAGCAGGCCTTTCTAATCGACCTGGCCCGGGTATCCTGGAAGGATATTGACCTCATTCTGTCAGTAGAGGATGCCTGGTTATTCTTTAAAAGTGCTTTCCTCACCATCTTAAATAAGCATGCCACATAAAACTTTAGAACCAGGAACAGATATAGCCCTTGGTTCACTCCAGACCTGACTGCCCTTAGCATCGAATAGCCCCCGCGATATACAACTTTTCAGGGAAGTTAGGAACGAATATACACAGGTAGTTAGGAAAGCAAAGGCTAGCTTTTTCAAACAGAAATTTGCATTCTGTAGCACAAACTCCAAAAAGTTCTGGGACACTGTAAAGTCCATGGAGAATAAGAGCACCTCCTCCCAGCTGCCCACTGCACTGAGGCTAGGAAACACTGTCACCACCAATAAATCCACGATAATTGAGAATTTCAATAAGCATTTTTCAACGGCTGGCCATGCTTTCCAACTGGCTACCCCTACCTCGGTCAACAGCCCTGCACCCCCCACAGCAACTCGCCCAAGCCTCCCCATTTCTCCTTCACCCAAATCCAGATAGCTGATGTTCTGAAAGAGCTGCAAAATCTGGACCCCTACAAATCAGCCGGGCTAGACAATCTGGACCCTCTCTTTCTAAAATGATCCATCGAAATTGTTGCAACCCCTATTACTAGCCTGTTCAACCTCTCTTTTGTATCATCTGAGATCCCTAAAGATTGCCGCGGACATCCCCCTCTTCAAAGGGGGAGACACACTAGACCCAAACTGCTACAGACCTATATCTATCCTACCCTGCCTTTCTAAGGTCTTCGAAAGCCAAGTTAACAAACAGATCACTGACCATTTCGAATCCCACCGTACCTTCTCCGCTATGCAATCTGGTTTCCGAGCTGGTCATGGGTGCACCTCAGCCACGCTCAAGGTCCTAAACGATATCATAACCGCCATCGATAAGAGACAATACTGTGCAGCTGTATTCATCGACCTGGTCAAGGCTTTCGACTCTGTCAATTACCACATTCTTATCGGCAGACTCAACAGCCTTGGTTTCTTAAATGACTGCCTTGCATGGTTCACCAACTACATCTCAGACAGAGTTCATTGTGTCAAATCGGAGGGCCTGTTGTCCGGACCTCTGGCAGTCTCTATGGGGGTGCCACAGGGTTCAATTCCCGGGCCGACTCTTTTCTCTGTATACATCAATGATGTCGCTCTTGCTGCTGGTGATTCTCTGATCCACCTCTACGCAGACGACACCATTCTGTATAATTCTGGCCCTTCTTGGGACACTGTGTTAACTAACCTCCAGACGAGCTTCAATGCCATACAACTCTCCTTCCGTGGCCTCCAACTGTTCTTAAATGCAAGTAAAACTAAATGCATGCTCTTCAACCGATCGCTGCCCACACCTGCCTGCACGTCCAGCATCACTACTCTGGACGGTTCTGACTTAGAATATGTGGACAACTACAAATACCTAGGTGTCTGGTTAGACTATAAACTCTCCTTCCAGACTCACATTAAGCATCTCCAATCCAAAATTAAATCTAGAATAGGCTTCCTATTTCACACCAAAGCATCATTCACTCTTGCTGCCAAACATACCCTTGTAAAACTGACTATCCTGCCGATCCTTGACTTCAGCGATGTCATTTACAAAATAGCCTCCAACACTCTACTCAGCAAATTGGATGCAGTCTATCACAGTGCCATCCATTTTGTCACCAAAGCCCCATATACTACCCACCACTGCGACCTGTATGCTCTCGTTGGCTGGCCTTCGCTTCATATTTGTCGCCAAACCCACTGGCTCCAGGTCATCTATAAGTATTTGCTAGGTAAAGCTCCGCCTTATTTCAGCTCACTGGTCACCATAGCAGCACGCGCTCCAGCAGGTATATTTCACTGGTCATCCCCAAAGCCAATTCCTCCTTCGGCCGCCTTTCCTTCCAGTTCTCTGCTGCCAATGACTGGAATGAATTGCAAAAATCACTGAAGCTGGAGACTCATATCTCCCTCACTGACTTTAAGCACCAGCTGTCAGAGCAGCTCACAGATCACTGCACCTGTACATAGCCCATCTGTAAATAGCCCATCAGACTACCTCTTCCCCATACTGTTATTTTAATGTTTTTATTTTGTTGCTCCTTTGCACCCCAGCATCTCTACTTGCACATTCATCTTCTGCACATCTATCACCCCAGTGTTTAATTGCTAAATTGTTATTATTTCGCCACTATGGCATATTTTTTGCCTTACCTCCCTTATCTTACCTCATTTGCATACACTGTATATATACTTTTTCTATTGTGTTATTGACTGTATGTTTGTTTATTCCATGTGTAACTCTGTGTTGTTGTTTGTGTCACACTGCTTTGCTTTATCTTGGCCAGGTCGCAGTTGTAAATGAGAACGTGTTCTCAACTAGCCTACCTGGTTAAATAAAGGTGAAAAAAACAACAACAAAAAAACACAATAACCTCTTGTTCAGTAATGACTATCTGCCTCATTGGACAATGAATGCGTGGGATTATCATGAAAATACAGATAGAAAACCTGTCTCAGCTGGTATGGAGCTCTTCCTGCTGACCCGGGAGCCCTTGACAGCCCAGATGTAGACTGTGTAGATGACTCCAGGCCTCAGCCCAGTCAGCCTGTAGGAGGTGCTGTCTGCCCCCACAGGGATCTCCCCACTGGAGCCCTCAGCAGAGCTGTAGCTGATCATGTAGCCGTCAATGTCCGCTAAAGGTCTGTCCCACGACACATCAGCTGTGTCTTCTGTCACTTCTCTGGTCAAGAGGTTAGTAGGAGCATCCAGATCTGGAGAACCATTAGTAAATGGGTTATTACTATATTACAGTCTACCATGCATTATATTTTTTTTCATCTGGGAGAATAAAAGTTGTGTTTCCCAAGAGCGAGATCATTTTCAAGTCAGGATTTGTTAAAAAGTAGCACAAGTATTTTGCATAGAATAATTAACAAACTAATATTGAATTATTGGGGAATTACAACCCAATAGCAATGTTTGTTGGATGTATTTAGGCCTCAAAAGTGGTCTTCTGCTGAGAAAAGTTCACGTTACAGGCCATCCATTTTGTAGCTGCAGCCATACGTCAAAATTCTAAATGACCTGGGAAAGATTATCACTATATCATTTCAAGCTTTGCAATGCTATTTTTTTCCTTTTTGTTAGGGGGTTGAGGAATATAGCTGGATGTTCACAGTCAATGGTGTACAGAAAGTGGACTAATCTTGACATTAAGCTATAAAAACATCCGACAAACTTCAATTTTGAAGTATAATGTATTTTTAAGTATACATATTATTAGAATATATTATTTTCTGTGATGGTCAGTTGTGGTATGACTAAGGACATGTGAGACAAGTTTGATTGATTATCTCTTTGCCACTTTTACTGGTAACACTACTTTGTAGTCCCAGATGAATTATCTAACACAAACACTTCCTATTCTAAGTAACATCCATATCTACACGGTTTTTCAACACTTTGAATCACGAGACAAGTTAGTGACCTGTCTCAGCGTCAACAAAGCTCTTCCTGCTGACCCGGGAGCCCTTGACAGCCCAGATGTAGACTGTGTAGATGACTCCAGGCCTCAGCCCAGTCAGCCTGTAGGAGGTGCTGTCTGCCCCAACAGGGATCTCCCCACTGGAGCCCTCAGCAGAGCTGTAGCTGATCATGTAGCCATCGATTTCAGCCTGGACTTTATCCCATGTTACTGTCGCTGTGTCTTCTGTCACTTCTCTGGTCAACAGGTTAGTAGGAACATCTAGTTCTGGAGAGGTATGAGTGTGAGTTAATTTCAGTAGTTTCAGCACATACTATGTAAGTAGCAGGCACTAAAAGCTAGATGTGTTAGGAACTATGTTAAAGCATATGTTATGTCATTCTACTAGTGCAGTGTTATCACATGAAGATCTTTAACAATGTATTTTACAAAATACATTTTTCAAGGCATTTTTCAATTAATTATCAGTGTCCACTTTAACCTCAATGACTACCCAAGCTAAGAGTGAACCTACCACCACCCTGTTTGTTACCTCTTGTTAACTCTTGTTTAAGAGCATAAAGCTCTATGTACCACCTTCCATTAGTCCTGTGTCACAGTTCATTTACGTTTACTGATCCAGTAATCCTGGCCTTCCCCAACCTACCCCCATCCAGTCAGCAGACAAAACATGGGAAACATGGGGAGCCCTGCTTGGATTTCACCCCTCTCGGATGTTTGTATCCACGTGAAATCCCTTTGTTTGACTTATGGGACAGGTTAGTGTACTATGTCTGTTTCAATTTCTCACTGAAGCAGGCGTCCATGACAATGCAGCTGTCGGCTTCCAGTAGGCTTCCAATGTCCCACACCAACAGTCCCTGAAGGCCAGACGACCAAACCTCACCTACAACCTAATGTAGCATATTGTTTACTTTTGGTATCAATGGGATTGTGGGGGAGGAAATGTATACACTGATACGAAAAGTATAGTACCACTGGGTGTGATATTTCTGCGCTATGAGAGCCAAGAGGAGATTTCCTACACAGTGCTTATCTATAGCCTGTATTTCCTGACGGCGGGCGTCAGCTGGTATAGTACTTGAGCCTTCTGTTTTAATGCCATAAACAGCAGTTAAAATGCACTTCTCTCTCTCTCTCTCTCTCTCTCTCTCTCTCTCTCTCTCTCTCTCTCTCTCTCTCTCTCCTTTATGTATACAGTTGATCTCAAATATTTGATAGTATTTTGCTGACTGGATTGCCAGTAAGTGGAAGTTAAACAAATATTTAGGTGAACTGAGGGGTTATTGAAATAACCCCACCAAGCCGTTACTGCTTCCTCCTTTTATGACATCACATTGACACACAAGAGAAGCATATGTTTGGTGTTTCTTTCAAATGAGCAGAATTAAATGAGGAAGGAACAATTTCTAGCTCCCTTAAGCTCTCCTTAAATGTCTCTAAAACATTTCCACAAACATGCTCCACAGCTATAGGCTATGATAAACTCATTTCAAAAGAAGTGTCTACCTAATTACTTTAAATAGCTTGCCCAGCACAGGTCTGAGCAAGAGTTTCCCTCTTGGCAAAGATGTAAAGAAGATAAATATTCACAAAAGTGCTGAGGGAGAAAGTCTGCCTGGCTGTTTTTTTTGTACCATGTTGTCATTTTGTAAAGTGCATCCCTTTAAAAGTGAAAATACAGCCCTAAGAACTATCCACAAGACCCCAACATTAAAAAAATGTCCTCTTGCACAAAGGACCTACATAAAGCATAGGATGAGAAGTTCTCTCCCATTCATCCACAAGCCACCAGGATCAAAGTATAAAGACAGACTGAAACAAAAACAAGTCAGACATTTGGTTGACAGTTTACCTGTCTCAGCTACTGTGGAGCTCTTCCTGCTGACCCGGGAGCCCTTGACAGCCCAGATGTAGACTGTATAGATGACTCCAGGCCTCAACCCAGTCAGCCTGTAGGAGGTGCTGTCTGCCCCAACAGGGATCTCCCCACTGGAGCCCTCAGCAGAGCTGTAGCTGACCACGTAGCCGTCGATCTCTGCTTGTACCTTCTGCCATTCCACAGTAGCGGTATCCTCTGTCACTTCTTTGGTCAAGAGGTTAGTAGGATCGTCAAGATCTGTTGATATATATGAGGATGTAGGCAAAGAAGACGTTGTGTGAAGAATCACTATTTTCTATAAGGACACTCAGGTAGGTGGTTTATAAAACACCATTCAAGCATTAATTTTATCCAAGTCGGTCAAATAATTTTCTGTTGGACTCTTCACTCCTGTGAGGAGCAGACAGAGGCCCTAGGAGCAGGCTGGAAGAGGAATGCAGACCCAGCACATACGTCTACATTGGCACAATGTTGGCCCAATGCGAGCAAAAATATTGACCATATATAGGTTGCCAACATTGGGCCAATGCGCCTTTGCTCATCAGCTCCACGTTGGTCCCTAAGGCATTTGTCTGGGCAGTTCATATCTGGTGAAGGCAATCCTTACTTTGCCTGAAAAAAGCCAATCTTTTCCCAGCACAGGTCTTCATTTGGCTCCCTGATTTGCATACTGCTACTAACACAGGAGGTTGGTGGCACCTGTATTGGGGAGGACGGGCTCATGGTAATGGCTGGAGTGGAATTTATGGAATGGTATCAAATACATCAAACACATGGTTTCCAGGTGTTTTATGCCATTCCATTCTCTCTGTTCCGGACATTATTATGAGCCATCCTCCCCTAATTTACAACATAATTCTCTAAAGGTGAATCCTCACTGCAGAAACAATAAACAGCACGTCATGCTGGTCTATGCATATTTTTTCAGTGCATTAAAAAAATATGAACAATAATAATTACAGGCCATCTAATAATTTGGCCAAATAAAAAAATATTTCGAACTTACATTTCATGATCTGACATAATGGCAGCCTACCTTTTGGGCTTTACATTGGAGATTTGCTATTTTTTCATGGTTTTAGGTCGATTTTTAAGCATCATGAACGAAGAGCCTTTTGGGAGCCAAATGAGCCAGCTCACCGAAAAGACTCGGAATGCCCATTTCTAATACATAGATTTTTACAAGAGAAACTATTAACTCATACTGTATGTTATTTAAGTATTTTTTGAGACTTCATCATTGGCTGTGCACAAGATACAAAAAAATGTGGGCATTACACAACAGAACACTTTAACTGGAACCAAAAATTCAAATGAGCCCCCACCTCTAGCTAGGATTAGTTTGGGATAGACTGTGTTGGGCTTGGTGTGGGCTAACCTGTTTCGGCTGGTGTGGGCTTGGTGTGGGCTAGCCCACGCTGGGATAGCCTCTGTTGGGCTGATATGGGATTACCGTGGGCTAGCCCGTGCTGGGCTGGAGTGGGCTTGGTGTGGGCTAGCCTGTGCCCACCTTGTCAACCGAATACCCAGATGGGGCCAATATTTGCTGGGGCACGCTCTCTCTATGACGAGGAAGTCAAGGGGCTTTAGGTATCAGAGGACAGAGAAGATATATGGCGGATGTGAGTGGACTGACAGGGAGGATCCAGAGCGGAGCACCAAGCAGAGCAGGGTGAGTGAGGGGAATGGGGCTTGCAGCTCTACGGGGGTCGCTAAAGTCAGGGAAGGCAAGCATCAGTGGCATCAGCAGCCAGACAGAGAGAGGAAGTGAGAAGACATGTAAAAGCAATCATCATTTAGGCTATTCCTCCGCGACTCCTCCAAGGTCAGCTCTATGTCACCACGCTATCCGCATCATGAAAACGGATTAATGATGCGTCCAAAGAGAGAGTGCCGGCATCGGGAGGCACGTATAAGGTTGAGCTGCTGTCTTTTTGCCACTGTATGTGGGTACATTGCTTGACAAGCTTACAGAGGTTAGTTGCAAGAAAATGCTAATAAGTTACACATAGCATCAGTAGCCTCGGAGTAAGCCATGTGTACCGTGTAGGAGTTAAAAATGCAGACAGCCACACGTGCCACAGCTGTCTGATCCTTTCCAATGTTTGGTTACTCATGCTTAAACAGATCAGCACGTTGGTAGGTGTTATGTTTCCATGGGAAGAGGCCACATTTGGCGAGGTCATGTCGTGGTGTATGACGGCTTGGGATAGCTCAAGGTTCTGCCGCCACGGTAGCTGAGTGGGGAGACTACAAAACACCGGTTGTGGTTTACCATGTGGAAAACAGCTTATCCATCAGTAGGCATCCTTACCGTCCTTACAGGCTGGGGAGCAAGCTGCTAGCAGTTTGTTCCCATTTACACGCTACCCTTATTTAAACGGACAATGACAGCAGAAAGTCGAGTGCTCGAGGAGCCAGAAGGGTGCAATTCGTCCAGTGTGTGTCAGTGTGTATGTGAGTCCATCCACGCTGCAATTAGGTGGCAGGAGAGATTAGTAACTTCAGTGCCTCAGACTAACTCTGAAGGATGCCAGAGTGCTCCTCCGCCCACATACTGACTGCAGCCCAGCTGTACTCTACAGCTCCACATGGCCTTAGAGTCCAGGGACCATAATGAAGACTAAACACTTTCCTTGGCTTTCAACTAGCCATGCATCTGCTTCTAGTTATATGGCCGCTCCTGCGTAAATTTTATTGAATCTGATTCGGTAGCACCAGCAGACTACTCTGTTGTGTTTATGAGCCTTACAATTCTCTGGCAGGTTACTGTGACAGGTAGCAATTCTGTTGATTTTGGCTTGTCCCTAATGCTTTCAGGTTGCTACAATTTATCTCTCCTTACTGAGCCCTGGCAACAACACTGACGCAGGAACCGTGCACACGTTACAAGGTCTAGCATTGTAGTCCACCGTTTCATTGTCTATGAAAGAAGGAAGTATAATTTATGACAGGAGAAGAGAGACATTTGTTTCACAAAATACTATCATGCCATTCAATAAAAGAAGACAATGCACTCTAGCTGATTTTCACAGTAAATAAATAGCAGATCTTTCCTGAAAGAGAGAGGAATTGAAAAGCCATTTATTTCCCTCTCTTGTTGTAAGTGGACCGGCCACTTGTGAGAAAATGTTCTGTAATGTATAACTTGCTGAGAGGAAGGAACAAAGCTCCTCTAATTGAGGCTTACATAATGTGAGCTGTCAGGGGTGGCCCCACAGGATACAGTTTCATACTCTGTACGGTTAGTAGGAGGCTCATATACTCACAGACAGTCACAATAAACTGCCTCTATGTGATTGCTATTATGTTCGTATTTTCCTATTTTTCTTTCGCGTGTGTGACTATATCGCTCTGAGGAGAACAAACTGGGCAGTAGCAATAATAGGTGACCTTTTAAAAACTCCCAGCCCACACACATCTGGAACCAATTCTATGCCTATCTAAGGGAACTCTGGAGTTCCAACTTCCAAAATCACTATAAGCCTTTCATGCAACTCCTCAAGTGAAGGTTTCCGTGGTGGAAGTTGAGACAGGCCACCTTGTCTTGTGTGAAGATTAGCTCTGTGAAGAAGGATGTGTGAGGTAATGGAAAGACACCTGACAACCATCAAACGGGAAACGCCACAATGGTTAACTCCCAAATGAAACCCATTAAATGTCACCTGAGGGTTGAGAAAAGCCGTAATGACACAGGGACAGCTCTGCTTTTGAACTACTGTAATACATCTCCTGAAATAGACACCCAACAAAAGGAGCAGGCCAAGCTGCAATTGTAGACAGTCATGTCAGTCGGTCAAATAAGAGGCAAGTATCGGGTTGGCAGGACCAGATGTAGAAGTTAACATCCTTTATAAATTCATCCTCACGCAAAATACTCAAGAGAATGCTTGTGAGATCCAAATAAGTGATTCCCATGTTCATATTTTTAAAGGACCAGGTGGCTTATGTAAATCATGGACCACACTGGCCTTAGGGCTCGGATCATTATTAAGGATCTCGAGTGGTTACACAATGTGTTCTATTTCTCTGGTCCAGACACTCTTACCACGATCATTAGAACCTGTCCAGATTATTAAACTGTGATTTATGACCCATAATCACTACCCATAATTATTAGTCTTCCTGACCACATTCATATTCTACTATCATTGGCTGTTATAGTGAGACCTAATACCAGGGTACAGTACTGTACTTTATCAAGCTATGCACTCTAACACATTCTGTGCCTATTTTACTCCGCTGTTTCCACAGTAGAGTTGGGAAGGGAATGGTTTAGAGCAGAAGTGTCAAACTCATTTTCTCCGCGGGCCACATTCGGTCTTCAACGAGGTCCAGGGGGCCGCACTTAAAATGGATTATATTGCCTTGCCGTCAAAATGTGTAAAAATAGTATTTTATCTATCGCTTTTGGAATTTTCGATGCTCCCTGACAGTCTAGCTTCCATTACGATTACTATTAGCAAGCTGGACAGAGTGAAAAGAGACTATAAATGAAGGTCTATTATAATTTCTACATAATTTTGATTTGGTTATAGTCCTTTCAATGTCCATTGAGATCCCCCCCCCACCCACATGGAGTTTTGAGTTGGACTATGGTCCAGTGGTCCACAGAGGGTGGTTACCGCTCGCTGATGTTGGATATAGTATCCATGTCCCAAGTGGCACCCTATTCCCTATGAACTTCTTCTGACCAGGGCCCACTGGTCAAAAGTAGTACACTCTATAGGGAATAGGGGGTCATTTGGGACGCAGACATAGTGTCTCCTCACTTATTGAAACCCCCTGAAAGCCTCTGTTAAGTATCAGCAGCATTCACCTGTGACCCCGGTGGCAAAGGAGGCTTTCCCTTCGATGGTCCCTTTGATGCCTTGCACTGTGATGAGGTACTCAGTGCCAGGTTGCAGTCCTGTATAACACACACACAGGGGAAGTAAGCATACAGGTTTGCAAAACCTCAAAGTAGTTCAAGGTTCTTAATGTACCACAATACATTTGAACACTATTGAATGATTAGCCGTTACGGGTACATAGATCTATGAATGCTCAAAGGGTTATGAGTGTTCTGCTCAAGTGGGGAGAGGTGGAGACCATTAGGGAACAGACAGTTACACAGGTAACGGTTGTAAACCTTAAAGTCCTATTCTATTCAAAGGTTGTAAAATATTATGGACTATTTGTCATGCCAGCTCCCGCTCCCCCTCCCTGGCGCTCAAGGGCGCCAGGCTACCCGTCATCATAAACACCTGTTACCATCATTACGCACAGCTGCGCTCATTGGACTCACCTGGACTCCCTCACTTTGTTGATTGCCACTGCATATATGTCTGCTCCTCTGTGTTGTTCCCTGTAGTAGCATTTTGTCATGTCGGGTTTATGTCCAGACGCTGTGCCGTTGCATGTCCGTCTATATTAAATGGTTCACTCCCTGTACCTGCTTCTCAACTCCTGCATTGGGCCTCACACTATTCAATTCAAATCTATTTCAGACGGTTTTCTCCAATTTAAATGACATACCTACGATGGTGTGGGTGGTCCTGGCCTCTGCAGTCATTGGTACGTTCTGCTCCTCTTCCTGCCCATCAGGGTTAGCATAGGTCAGTCTGAAGTGGTCCAGAGGTGCTGCAGGGTTCTGCCAGTCCACCTGGATAGAGTCCTCAGTCTGGCCCAATACCCGGATACCATCAATACCAGACACCTCTGTGTAGGGTCAACACAGTCTCATTAGAATATGCCAGAATAGTGACATTTAGCCATTTAAATGTCACCTGCGATGACATATAAATTGTCACTAAGGATGTTATAGTTAGGTACAAGTTATGAGAGAGGTCTAATAGGGTACCAAAGAGTGTCATAGCTATCATACAGAACCAAGGACCAGGGCATGTTTCCTACTGGTTTCTATGAGACTCTTCCTATATGTGATTTTGCATATAAGCCCATTCCAGGCCAGGAAAAATTGTCTGGCTAATGTTCTTTAACAGTTCTTTCTAATCGGAAAAAATTATTTAAAACCATTTGAAAAGGATAACGTTTGAAGTTAAGCATATTGTGTGACCGAGAAATGTTTGTCTCACGCTAAGTCTTCGTCATAGCCGGATTATCAGGCCTTTTCTCATACCCAGACAGGAATGTCATGCACTGAGATGTTTTCCATGGCTAACCGCACAGCAGAGCCCAGGGCCCAAGGCTCTGTGCTCTGTGTCTCTCTTTCCATAAAATGTGTCTACAGCTTCATTTCCTTTTAATTAGGCTGACTGGTGTAATTACCTTAAACCTAATGGTAAGCAAACTATCACTAAGTGAATCATTTAGTACAAACAGTATTCAGGGTTATTGGGGTGATCTGTACGTAGAGAGTTTTATGTGACGACAGAACATTTAAATTGGCATTCAGAACCACTTACCACAAACAAAAGCACCTGGACTTTTGAGTAAAACATGCACATCAATGTTATGAGAAACATACTGTACTTTCCTCTGTGGTTCACTTCACTCCCTTACCTGTGGTCGCCTCTATCCTGTCCCCCTCGCTCTGGATCTCCTTGATGACAGCGTACACCTGCACTATGTAGGTGACACCTGGGCTGAGCCCTGCGATCAGGTAGGAGGTCTCTGTGTTGGGCACGGTGACCCGCTCCAGCTCTGCCTCATTGCCCTCAGGGTGCCAGGTAAGGATGTAGTACTCTGCTGCTTTCACAGCCTCCCATTCCACCAGCAGAGAACTATCAGTCACCCTTACCAGACGCAGGCCGTTAGGGCCCAACACTGAGGGGGACACAGAGGTATGATTAGTTAAGGTTCAAAACTTTATGTTACTCACTATGTTATTGTGATGAATTCGAGGGCTAGCCCCAACCAGGATAAACATAGGGGCCTGTCAGTCCAACACTTCAGTTGTTACGCCAAGAATTCCGGACCTCTTGGCGAGGTCAATAGGTGTACTAAGTTCACTATGTTATTGCTCTCTCTTTTTTACTCTTTTCACACTTCACTCAATGTAACTCTGACAGAAATAACGTATTTGATTAAAGGAAAACACAATTTAGAAAATTGGGGAAAATATATAAATTTTCTGCGGTTACAGCGTGATACTGTATCTAGACACGATCCTTCAATCAAGATGGTGGAAATAGGGTCGGGCGAATCAGACAGTATGGTGGGACTTTTCAATAACATGAATGTGAGCCCAGGAGACGGCCAGTCAGCAGTGTACGAAGTAAACTTTCCAAGCCAAGATATTCCTGCGGATACAGGGAAATACGGACACGGACGACCGACCGTATGTGGTGAATTCGAGGAATTAAAGTGCAGAAAAAGTGTAAGTGTACATTGGGGGAAATATGAAATAGGTGCTAAGGAGACCACATTTACCAGGAAAGAATTCACAGCAGGCTTGGACCTTGTTCCATATGTTGAAGGCAGGAAGCTCAATGTTTTCTTTCTCTTCAACAGGAGCCTTTCCATCCAGTGGCAGTTAATACAACGTTTTCTACAGCCACTGCCAGTAACAGTTATGCCCTTAAATAGTATTTCAGAACAGCCAAAAGTACAAATAAATTAACAGCTAACGATTCGGAAAAAGCAAAAGGAACGGAAATTTGTGTCCTCACTGATTGATAATGAGGGAAGCATATTTTGAAGAAGAAAATTAAGAAATTATGTTTGGACTTCATAAAGAAGAGAATCATAAATCTACAAATTAAATCACCAAATCAAATCACATTTTATTGGTCACATACACATGGTTAGCAGATGTTAATGTGAGTGTAGCGAAATGCTTGTGCTTCTAGTTCCGTCCATGCAGTAAAATCTAACAAGTAATCTAACAATTTCACAACAACAAAGGAATTAATAAGAATATGTACATAAATATATGGATGAGCAATGGCCGAACGGCATAGGCAAGATGCAGTAGATGGTATAGAGTACATTATATACATATGAGATGAGTAATGTAGGGTATGTAAACATTATATAAAGTGGCATTGTTTAAAGTGACTAGTGATACATTTATTACATCCAATTTTTAATTATTAAGTGGCTAGAGATTTGAGTCAGTATGTTGGCAGCAGCCACTCAATGTTAGTGATGGCTGTTAAACAGTCTGATGGCCTTGAGATAGAAGCTGTTTTTCAGTCTCTCGGTCCCAGCTTTGATGCACCTGTACTGACCTCGCCTTCTGGATGATAGCGGGGTGTACAGGCAGTGGCTCGGGTGGTTGTTGTCCTTGATGATCTTTTTGGCCTTCCTGTGACATCAGGTGGTGTAGGTGTCCTGGAGGGCAGGTAGTTTGCCCCCGGTGATGCGTTGTGCAGACCTCACTACCCTCTGGAGAGCCTTATGGTTGTGGGCGGAGCAGTTGCAGTACCAGGCGGTGATACAGCCCGACAGGATGCTCTCGATTGTGCATCTGTAAAAGTTGGTGAGTGTTTTTGGTGACAAGCCAAATTTCTTCAGCCTCCTGAGGTTGAAGAGGCGCTGTTGCGCCTTCTTCACCACGCTGTCTGTGTGGGTGGGCCATTTCAGTTTGTACGTGATATGTACGCCGAGGAACTTAAAACCTTCCACCTTCTCCACTACTGTCCTCTCGATGTGGATAGGGGGGTGCTCCCTCTGCTGTTTCCTGAAGTCCACGATCATCTCCTTTGTTTTATTGACGTTGAGTGTGAGGTTATTTTCCTGACACCACACTCCGAGGGCCCTCACCTCCTCCCTGTAGGCCGTCTCGTCGTTTTTGGTAATCAAGCCTACCACTGTAGTGTCGTCTGCAAACTTGATGATTGAGTTGGAGGCGTGCATGGCCACGCAGTCATGGGTGAACAGGGAGTACAGAAGAGGGCTGAGAACGCACCCTTGTTTGGAGGGTACTATGGTGTTAAATGCTGAGCTGTAGTCGATGAACAGCATTCTTACATAGGTATTCCTCTTGTCCAGATGGGTTAGGGCAGTGTGCAGTGTGATTGCGATTGCGTCGTCTGTGAACCTATTGGGGCGGTAAGCGAATTTGAGTGGGTCTAGGGTGTCAGGGAGGGTGGAGGTGATATAATCCTTGACTAGTCTCTCAAAGCACTTCATGATGACAGAAGTGAGTGCTACGGGGTGATAGTCGTTTAGCTCAGTTACCTTGGCTTTCTTGGGAACAGGAACAATGGTGGCCCTTGAAGCATGTGGGAACAGCAGACTGGGATAGGGATTGATTGAATATATCCGTAAACACACCAGCCAGCTGGTCTGCAAATGCTCTGAGGACACGGCTAGGGATGCCGTCTGGACCGGCAGCCTTGCGAGGGTTAACACATTTAAATGTTTTACTCACGTTGGCTGCGGTGAAGGAGAGCCCACAGGTTTTGGTAGCGGGCCGTGTCAGTGGCACTGTATTGTCCTCAAAGCGAGCATTGAAGTTGTTTAGTTTGTCTGGGAGCAAGACATCGGGGTCTGCGACGGGGCTGGTTTTCTTTTTGTAGTCCGTGATTGACTATAGACCCTACCACATACCTCTCGTGTCTGAGCCGTTGAATTGCGACTCTACTTTGTCTCTATACTGACGCTTAGCTTGTTTGATTACCTTGCGGAGGGAATAGCTACACTGTTTTTATTCGGTCATGTTTCTGGTCGCCTTGCCATGATTAAAATCAGTGGTTCGCGCTTTCAGTTTTGCGCGAATGCTGCCATACAGTGGCAGGTTCTCAGCCAAAGACACATCATTATGGTGTTAAACATTTTTTGAGACAACTGTAAGTAGGATTTCTATCAAGTGGGCCAAACTTGTGCTGCTCAGTGTTCTCTGTCGTAATTAATACGAAAACAAGTGGGGAAGCACATGTACTGTTTCCATGTAGTAAAAAGTGACCATACATAATGTCAATGCATATGGACATTGCTAAAGGGTACAGTATGTTATTCAAATAATATTCAAGACCACCAATAATATTCAAGACCATCACGTCCATTGAGAATGGACGTGATTCTCAAATGTGAAGCAGAAATGTGAATGTACATTCCTGCATGGAACTGTTATTTGTCGGTGTGAGACATCCCACTTTTCAGTGACTCACATAAAGTCCTGTTTTTACTGAGTCTACTGTACCATGGTGAAAAGAGCATTAAGGGACAACTCAGGAGGCGTACATGGAAAGCAGACCAAATCCACATGCAGCATCTGTAGGACATTGATCTGGCTTTTAAAAATCCACAGAAATCCACCAAGGCTTTTTGTGGGTAGAATAAAACCCTTTAGGTTTTCTCTTGATGATTTATTTGAAATGTGTGTCTGAGTTCTTTATCAATGTACAAATCTCCAAAGGCCTAAATTCAGATCCCAGTCTCGATCATAGTTGTGAAATATGGTTAGCATTGCTTTTGATGGTCACTAAAAAGAAAACAGCATTGGTGATGATGATGCACCTCAAGGTCTGATCATTTTCTGTACTCTAAAAAGACAATGTTTGTGAAAAAGATACCTATTCACCATATACCGTAGCCTCAAATTCACTCTTGCCACACAAAACAGAAAATGTCTCAGTATATTGTAGCTTTTGTCCTATACTCATAATATTTATCCTCCAAATCCAACTCATAAACTCATATAGCCTCCTTCTTCCCCCTTGACACGTCCCTGTTGTTGTTGTAAGCAACAGTTCAACAGTTCCTACATGCACATTACTATAAATCTTTCCAAATCTCTCTTGCAGCACAGCTTGAAAATCTTACTATCGCTGAGTGCAATAGCCGACCAGCTACCATGGGTCTGTGCACAAACTTGGTTTTAACAAAGTGAAATCTTTAGACAGTTGATTGGCAGACATGGTTTGAGGGTGCAGCAATTGCTGTCACTTTCACAAGTGTGGATGCAGTGAATTTATCTGTCAGAATGTTTTGACCGCATATTTTCTGCTTAACTGCTATTTAACTAATAGTCAAATAACTTCAGTACCTAATGTCAAGTTTAAAGTGTTTATGAAACCTCAGAACCCTAAGGATCCTACAGCTGTAGATGTTCTGCATTTCAGTTCTGCGAATCAACAAAAGGTAGAGTTCGCTATGTAGATCTAGGCCCTTTCAAACTAGGAGTGCTGATCTTGGATCCGTTTTCCCTTTTATATAATAATGAATAAGATATTATGACCTGATTATAACCTTAGCCTATATCAGCACTTCTACCTGTAGAGCAGTCTTCCCCAAAGAAGCCTTCGTCACAGATACACATTCCGTTCACGCAGGTGCCGTGGATGCAGTCAGGATCGCATTTCTGTTCGCTGCAGTCCTCGCCAGTGAAGTGGCTGAAGCAAACACACTTGCCGTCCACGCAGTATCCCTTATCGTTGCAGTCGCCTGGGCACATCAGCTGGCTGCAGTCACTCCCCGTGTAGCCAGCGTGGCAGACACACTTTCCATCCACACAGCGGCCATTGTCGTTGCACTCATCAGGACAGGTGGAAATGGAGCAGTCTGGACCCTCCCAGCTAGGGTTGCATTGACAACTGCAGGTGTTGTGCTGGTAGGTCCCGTGGCCACTACAGCTAGTGTCCACACCTGTGGAAGTTTAGGAAATCACGTTATGTGACATCTGAAGTGTCTGTACTGTAAGTGTAATGTAAGTGACCGTGCATCAATAATTTTTTTCAAACATTGTCACAGTTATATATATTTTTTTGTACTTATTACTCCTTTTTCTCCCCAATTTTGTGATATCCAATTGGTAATTACAGTCCTGTTCCATCGCTGCAACTCCCGTACAGACTTGGGAGAGGCGAAGGTTGAGAGCCATGCATCCCCCCAAAACACAACCCTGCCTAGCCACACTGCTTCTTGACACACTACTCGCATAACCCGGAAGCCAGCCGCACCAATGTGTCGGAGGAAACACCTTCTAACTAGCGACCGTGTCAGCGTGCATGCGCCCGGCACGCCACAGGAGTCGCTAGAGCGCGACGGGACAAGGACATGCCGGCCAAACCCTCCCCTAACCCGGGCGATGCTGGACCAACTTTGCGCCGCCTCATGGGTCTCCCGGTCGCGGCCGGCTGCAACACAACCCGGGATCGAACCCGGATCTGTAGTGATGCCTCTAGCACTGCGATGCAGTGCCTTAGACTGCTGCACCACTCGGAAGACCAGTTTCACAGTTTTAAATAACATCTGGGATTAAGTTCCACATTTTTTCAGATATACACTGAGTGTACTAAACATTAGGAACTCCTGCTCTTTACATGACATAGACTGACCAGGGGAATCCAGCTGAAAGCTATGATCCCTTATTGATGTCACCTGTTAAATCCACTTCAATCATTGTAGCTGAAGGGGAGGAGACAGGTTAAAGAAGGATTTTTAAGCCTTGAGACAATTGAGACATGGATTGTGTATGTTTGCCATTCAGAGGGTGAATGGGAAAGACAAAATATTTAAGTGCCTTTGAACAGGGTATGGTAGGTATAGTTATCAGCTGTACCAGTTTGAGTGTGTCAAAAACTGTACACTCAATGTATTTTAGCTATTGAATATAGATGTTCTGTCAG
The DNA here is from genome assembly GCF_901001165.1 of Salmo trutta. NCBI lineage: Eukaryota > Metazoa > Chordata > Actinopteri > Salmoniformes > Salmonidae > Salmo > Salmo trutta. Next base: position 23,861,583 of record NC_042977.1, read on the forward strand.
ATCTTATGGTGATGGACTGCACTGTAGGCTTACCTCCTGCTCCACCACCTTTTCCACCACAGCAGCCCTGGGAGCACTGACTCTTCAGGTGTTCCACCTCCTCCTCCAGCCCGTTGACTCTGTACAGCAGAGACGTAAAGCTCTCCGACTCATCACAGTCACACTTTGGGGTCTTGAGGTTGATTTGGTGCCTGAAAACTATGTTGTTTTCCCCCTCCAGAGTAGCGCCCCCTTCCAGCTCTTGCAGGCCTGAAAACTGGTCCTGTTGGGAAGGGAGGGTCTGCAAGGCGAGTTTACACTCAGGGCTCTTGGCCAGGTCAATCTTATAGACGTGGCTGAAGGTGACTTCTTTCTCAGCGGGGGATGAATTATCTTCTGTCACATATGTGGAAGTGACAGTGCACAGTATGCTTATCAGGCATAGGGCTCTTGTGAGCCAGTGAAGTCTAGTGGTCATGGCTAGAGGGGAAAATAAGTGCAATAATTGGTGAAATTGATATGCAACTTTGACATGCACAAAGAGCACTGGTCTTGACACCTTTTTGGTCTATTATGGGGGATTTTCCAGAGAGAACATGGCTTTATTTTACAAGATTGTTAAAGAAGTCACATTCGTTCTAGTTAAGGTAGACTATGTTTTACAAAAGGGACATGAAGCAATCTCGTAACCTCCAGCAGAAAGTCAGCAGTCATCACTCGAAACTAAACATTTTTATCCCAAGTTCCTAACTATTTATAGTGCTCAGCCAACCATAAGGGCTTCAAGGAGCATGGAACCCTGTCTTTCAAAAGATGTCATGTCTAATGACAGTGATGTCATCCAGCTTTTGACATCCCCAGGAAGAGAAATGATATGCTACCAAAATAATAGGCCAAATATTTATCTGAAAAGACTTCTTCAGAAATAATTTGGTTCAAACCTCTATGGCGAATAAGAAGTTACCTGTTTCTCAAGCATGTTCAATTGAACTGTTGCGTCCTTGGCATGCAGCCATTAGAAATTTGGTAGTGGAGCAACTTATGGCCGATGTCTGAACTTGTGTGGTCTGTGGAAACTGAAAACCAAACTTAAGTGACTGTCTGCTCCGCTCTCCTCTAAAATAGAGGCCATGGTTCTTGACAACTGTAATAGCATACATGCTTTAATAAATTGCGCAGGTACTTTTAAAAGAATGTTGATTGGTCAATGAAATATGCATGTAGTGCAAAAACATTAACGGGATAGATAATTGGGAGCACACAATGTGGAACTATCAGAGAAGTGAAATGACTCAACCCTGCACAAATACTAGGCTTTTTACCTTAACTCACATACGGTATATTGCAACTATGGGAACAATAAATGGTGTACAGTAGATCAATAGACACATCTGGGTTTTCTCTTTCTTCTGTTATTAGCATAAATGAAAATGGCTAACATGAAAGTGGCGAACATTAGCCTAAATAAGAAAATGGCTAGGATTAACCTGAATGAAAGTGGTTAGCATTAGTCTAATAATGACCTCTTAGTCAAATAACCGTTGGCATTAAGCTTCCATCCAACAGTAGACTTCACAGAGAGAAAATGGCTCAACACTTGTGAAAATGTAGTATCAGTAAACGACGTGTTGGGAGAAATTGTGTTGGCTATGTTGCTAATGACTTACAGTAACTGTATTAGTGCAACACAAAATTTCCACCATGTTTGCTACGAGTCCTGTGTCTGTTATTCAACTCAGTGGGTGAAAACCTTGAGGTTAGAGTAGCCAGACCGTAGAGACTATGACATCACAGCTATGGCCATTCATCCCCATTGACTCTCTGGCAATAATTACAGTAGATGGCACTTTATCAGCAACCAGGACATAGATCAGACCAGGGGGAAAGACCAGCAAGTCAATGACAGCCTTACAATAACCCACATCACAGGAACATTATACAGCCCTGTGGAATGGCACCAGGCGCTGGGGCACACAGATCCTTAACAAGCTCATTTATAGTTTACTGTCAAGGTTTTATTTGATGCTTGCCATATTAAGGCTTTTATTTGTCTTAGAGAAGATTCCAATGTGACCTTCTTCCAGCTACCACGAACTCCTAAATCTCTGCAGGGAAGGAATGTCAAGAACGATACAGCAGTAAGACCAAAGATTCTCCTTAGTCAGTCAATCCATGGTTGTGTCCCAAATGACAACCTATTCCAGCATTTCCCAAACTTGGTCCTCGGGACCCCAATGCGTGCACATTTAGTTTTTTGCTCTAACACTACATAGCTGATTCAAATGATCAAACCTTGATAATTAGTTGATTATTTGAATCCACGATGTAGTGCTAGGGCAACAACAACAAAAACGTGCACCCTTTGAGGTCCCGAGGACTGAGTTTGGGAAACCTTGCTCTATTCCACCTTATAGGGCCCTCAAACTCAACTCTGGACCTCAAAGCCAGTTCCACTGTTTTTTTTAATTGTTCCCCTATAATAAGGAGCTGATTAGACCTGGGACACCAGGTGTGTGCAATGAATTATCAGGTAGAACAGAAAACCAGTAGGCTAGGGACCTTGTAGGGTAAGAGTTGAATACCACTGCTATAGGGAATAGGGTTCCATTTGGGACGCAATCTATGTGAAGCGTGTCAGACGTGCAGTCATGGAAGAGCCGAAGCCGTCTCAAAGGCTTCAAGAAAACAGTATCCGCAGTTCCGCACTCAAAGTTGGCATGGACACACAGGGGAATTACCTTCACATAACAAGGGATTCAAATAGTCAGACACAAGGATGTCTGTCTCATCTTTTCAGCCTCCATTCTTTGCAGGCTTGTCAACTAGCTGTGAAGTTTGACAGACTTCCAACCGGGATTGGCAGGAAAGTACCTAAGCAATTCCAGCATGCATTGCAGACTGGCAAGTAGTGCTGGGAGTAAACTTCAAACAGCTACTAAAAATGTTAGACTCACTCCTCTAATTGTTAAGGTTCAACAAAGGGTAGAGGAAGCTGCATTTTACCAACAAGTGGAACACTGTTGTGCATCATCTATTTACGGAATAAGAGGAGGTAGAACGTTTCCCCTTAATCACTAACAAGAAACGCTCAGACGCAGACTGTGAATGCAATCAATATCAGATCCTCACAGGGACCCAATTTTCCCTGCAAAATCATTGCACTGGGAAGAGAGAAAGGAAGGGAAGCAAGCAAGGACAGACTGTGTGCAATGCCCCATCCTCTCATGAGACACATTAACCAACAGACAGATAAAAGGCAGTCTGTTCTTTTCCGTTTCAAGGGGAATTGCACTGGACCAACAAGCCTGGGATGAAAAGTTTAGCGCTCTGCAGTCTGCACACTGGGGAAGAGCTCAGAGCTCATGGTCTTTATGTGGTTGCAACGTTTGTCGAATTTTCCTTTACTAGCAGGCAGAAAAAGCTGAAAGCAATTAGAGTAAGTCTGAGCTCAAACTCATATCCCCCTGCTCTGTCTGCTGGTCCGGCCATCCAAACCACAAAAAAACCTTGATAAGGTTACAAAAGCCCAATAGTCACCCCATTGGCTTTATGTAGGCCTTATGATCACATATTAGAAACCACCCCATTCATGGCTAGCTGCAGGCAACGCTCTACATCTGTTTTATCACCGCTTCCAAGATAACTTTGAGCCAGTACAGTAGCATTTCATCAAGTTGAGCCACAGGCAAGCACCGTACATAATGTCTATGAAGCTTGTTGAAACTATTTATTTTCAGAAGAAGAAAAAAATCCACCTTCAATAAAATGGTTTACAAGAAAAGAAAAGGAAATATAATTATTATACTGAAGCTGTATATTGTATTAACAACCTATTTACTCCATGGTAAGGACATAGCTGACACTTCAGCTATTTCCCCACTGGCTCTATGTCTGACTGACTGAAGTATAATTTGTTAATGCTTAGTCTGATGCTTGACTGCCCAGCATTTCCGTCTGGTACCAGAGATGCTGGAGTTTAGTCTGTGATGAAAATGTGAGGAGTGAGAGAAGGCAGGTTTATTAACAAGGAAATGGACCTCTAAACATATTGGGTTTGATGCCTAAGTTACAACTTGTGCAGTTTTTTTGGTGTTGATGCAAAATATCAAAAGAAATCGAACATATTGCTTTTTGTTTCTTTGTTTCTTTCAATTTTACTGTATAACTTGTACTGAAAGATCTTAGCTTTGGAATGAAGTTGTTATAATAATTTTGAAACTTTGTTTAAAGGACTACTACTATATGTTAACATCTCATTTGCTCTGATGAAAACTATATGCTTCCTGATCATATATCATATAATGACTCAAACAGGAATAATGTTGCAAATTACTTATTTCGTAGTAAGTATAGCTTTTTCAAGGTAATTACTTATTTCAATAGTAAGTATGAATCTTGTCTGTAATTGCATTTGTTAAAAGAAAATGAAACAGTATGTGAAATATTAAACAGGTCATAATATGAATAAAAATGTATCAAATCAGATGCAATCTCTAATAAAAAAACAACTTGCAGCCATATAAAATGTTTATGCACATATTACAAAGCCTCTCAAATTGAACATTCAAGAATAAAACAATAACAGAAAGCAGTGTTTAACTCACCGTTGCAGTTCCCTGTGACTCCCTCCTCTGAAAGCCTGAGAATCTGTCACTCTATTGCTTCTCTCTCTGACACCTGTTGACAAGCTCAGGGCATGAGTTTGAAGGGGCCCTTATAACCAATGCCTCTGTAGCTCCTGCAGCAACAGCCTTTTCCTCAAGTAGTTGAATCCCCTTCCGAAATGCCTTTGGCCAATGGGCAGTAGTTTGGGAGTGTCTCTTCTCTTGCTCCTCAATAATGGAATGAGAATAGAGATAGATAATGAGAGACATTCCTCCTTTGAAAAAAAAATAGGCTGGAACTAATCATAATATTTCAACATGACCCCCACACATGTTGCCCCCACCCCGTCACTACCAACCTTTGATTTTGAGTTTTAGAAACGTTTTTTATATGTTTCCTGTCACAGTAGCAGCGATGGATGCAATTAATCATTTTACCAGTCCAGGACAGTAGTAATACTAAGGCAATCAGAGAAAGCTTGGATTTAATGGTGAGCTCAAGCCAAGAAAAATCTGGACATTCATGAAGAAAACACAGGTCTAGTCATATCAGTGAATTAAGTTTCCAATCACATTAGCCAACATGTATCAGTCTATCTGAAGTGTGAATTTAATTCTAGATTACAGACTTTAGTTACAGTAGGATTTGTACTGTAGGATTTTCTCATTACATAAAGTACTACAACACAACACATGGACATCCTTATGTGGTCTGAAATAAAATAAACACAGATTTTATAAACCACTTCAATTTGGCACAAACACTGTGCTTACCATTGAGAAATGTCCACATTAACTGCTCGAAAAAAGAAGCAAACGCAGATATTTTGTTTCTAGAAAACAATTTGCAAACTCATCTGCTAAGCCAGCATGAAAGCATAAATCCCACCATCATTGTGCAACACATGTACAATGTTAAAGTAGGGATAGAGCAAAATCATCAAACAGTACCAAAGTGTTGTGTTTATTATGAATTGAATCGCTAAGCATTTTGGTTTATTACATAAGAACAATGACGCAAATACAATAGAAACCCATGCAACAGCATGAATTCACACCAACACCACAGCCCCCCCACACTTGCCTAATGGACAGGCAGCATCACCAAGGACTAGGTGTCGAGGTTGGTCATATTTTTCACCGGCATCTGTTTGTCTCTAAATATACAGTTGAAGTCGGAAGTTTATATACACTTAGGTTGGAGTCATTAAAACTCATTTTTCAACCCCTCAACAAATTTCTTGTTAACAAACTATAGTTTTGGCAAGTCGGTTAGGACATCTACTTTGTGCATAACACAAGTCATTTTTCCAACAATTGTTTACAGACAGATTATTTCACTAAGCACTCCCTGTATCACAATTACAGTGGGTCAGAAGTTAACATACACTAAGTTGACTGTGCCTTTAAACAGCTTGTAAAATTCCAGAAAATTATGTCATGGCTTTAGAAGCTTCTGATAGGCTAATTGACATAATTTGAGTCAATTGGAGGTGTACCTGTGGATGTATTTCAAGGCCTACCTTCAAACTCATTGCCTCTTTGCTTGACATCATGGGAAAATCAAAAGAAATCAGCCAAGACCTCAGAAAACAAATTGTAGACCTCCACAAGTCTGGTTCATCCTTGGGAGCAATTTCCAAATGCCTGAAGGTACCACGTGGATCTGTACAAACAATAGCACGCAAGCATAAACACCATAGGACCACACAGCCGTCATACCACTCAGGAAGGAGATGTGTTCTGTCTCCTAGAAATTAACCTACTTTGGTGCAAAAAGTGCAAATCAATCCCAGAACAACAGCAAAGGACCTTGTGAAGATGCTGAAGGAAACAGGCACAAAAGTATCTATATCCACAGTAAAACGAGTCCTATATCGACATAACCTGAAATTCCGCTCAGCAAGGAAGAGGCCACCACTCCAAAACGGTCATAAAAAAGCCAGACTACGGTTTGAAACTGCACATGGGGACAAAGATCGTACTTTTTGGAGAAATGTCCTCTGGTCTGATGAAACAAAAATAGAACTGTTTGGCCATAATGACCATCGTTATGTTTGGAGGAAAAAAGGGGAGGCTTGCAAGCCGAAGAACACCATCCCAACCGTGAAGCGCGGGGGTGGCAGCATCATGTTGTGGGGGTGCTTTGCTGCCGGAGGGACTGGTGCACTTCACAAAATAGATGGCATCATGAAGCAGGAAAATTATGTGGATATATTGAACCAACATCTCAAGACATCAGTCAGGAAGTTAAAGCTTGGTCGCAAATGGGTCTTCCAAATGGACAATGACCCCAAGCATACTTCCAACGTTGTGGCAAAATGACTTAGGGACAACAAAGTCAAGGTATTGGAGTGGCCATCAAAAAGCCCAGACCTCAATCTTATAGAAAATTTGTGGGCAGAACTGAAAAAGCATGTGCGAGCAAGGAGGCCTACAAAGCTGATTCAGTTATACCAGCTCTGTCAGGAGGAATGAAGCTTCCCACTTATTATGGGAAGCTTGTGGAAGGCTACCCGAAACGTTTGACCCATGTTAAACAATTTAAAGGCAATGCTACCAAGTACTAATTGAGTGTATGTAAACTTCTGACCCACTGGGAATGTGATGAAAGAAATAAAAGCTGAAATAAATCATTCTCTCTACTATTATTCTGACATTTCACATTCTTAAAATTAAGTGGTGATCCTAACTGACCTAAGACTGGGAATTTTTACTTGGATTTGAAAAACTGAGTTTAAATGTATTTGGATAAGATGTATGTAAACTTCCAACTTCAACTGTATATGGTATCACATTGCTATGACATAGGCCGGGCTGTGCAGACCTTTTGGCGGGCATGTGCTCAATCAAAAAAAAGGGCACCTCCACAAAAAATATCCTGCAAACGCAGTCACAGACTAGTTGAACGGTTATTACAAGAAGAGGGGAAAGCAGCACAAGCTAATGCATAAAGTATTTTGCAAAACTATTTTGAACTGGAATAAATGCTGTACAGTCACCAAAACAATAACAGTAAAAATAGCAGATTGAAAGAAATACTGTATCCTACCATTACTATATCCAACTACCAAAAAACGGTGTTTCATGTTAGCAGCTAATATCAACTAGGTATATGTCATGTCACTTCTCTGGAGTCCAGAGCAAGAAGAATCACAGTCTATTTGTAACGGAGGTAGCAGGATGGAAAGCATGTTCTGTCTGTGTCGCACCATCCCTTTGGAGGGCAGCCTGCCTGCAGAGTGCTCGTTGCCATTTCCCCCACTAATGGTTAAGTTTAGGATTGAGGGAGGAGGAGCTGATCCTAGATCTGTACCGGGGAAACTTCAACCGGGAGCCTGGCATGCAGAAATGACTTTGATCAGATAATAAATAAAAATTACCCTTTTGGAACCATGCTTTGCAAAGAACAACCGGATGGCACACGATGAGAGCCATTAGAGGCAATTAACTCTTCCTCTGAGGTAGGAAATAATATTGGGACATTCCATTGAATGTCTCATCAAGTTTTCATACCCCGTTGCATTATATAGCATAGTCTAATATTGGATCACCTCCTCTGTAAAACAACGCTGACAGCTTTGTGTGTTGGTGCATTCAGCTCTTAATTACTGACCAACTACTACAAATAGCAGTTGCTACTCTTATGATTCATCCAAAATGGTACCCTATTCCCTTTATAGCGCACTACTTTGACCACAAAACTTTTGGCCAGTTCTACTTTTGACCAGCACTACATAGGGATTAGGGTGTCATTTGGGACAAAACCTTAAATCAGCTGATGGAGGTTGTGTGGAAGGGTTTATTTTGTTCAGTAATGCACCAAAACTGTTAACATGACATAAACTGAAATTAAGAGCTTCACTCTTGTTAATGAGTCTTAATTTCAGCGAGGGACTCAGCATGCCCAGTGAAATTAGAATGTTTTGACAATAATAGTGTCACATCAACTTCCGCTCCCCCTCTCTGGCGCTCGACGTCGCCGGTTTACTAATCACTGGCTCTGACAAACATCATTACACACACCTAACATCATCGTTACTGTCACGTCCTGACCAGTATAGGGGTTATTTGTTATTGTAGTTTGGTCAGAACGTGGTTGGTTTATGTGGTTCGGGGTGTGTGTCTATGTAGAGGGGTGTTTGATTTATGTATTCCGGGGTTTTTGGGCACTGTTCTATGTTAGTGTATTTCTATGTTCTGTCTAGTATAGTCTATTTCTATGTTTAGTTTATTGGGGTTGGACCTTCAATTGGAAGCAGCTGGTTATCGTTGCTTCTGATTGAAGGTCCTATAATTAGGAGTTTGTTTTCATGGGTTTTTTGTGGGAAATTGTGCTGTGTATAGCTTTGTGCCTTACCGGCCTGTTATTAGTCGTTGTGTTTTTTTTGGTGTACGTGTTTACCTTCTTTGTCCATGTAATAAAAGAAGATGAGTGCACATATTCCTGCTGCATTTTTATCCACTCTACCCTACGACAACCGTGACAGTTACGCGCACCTGCGCCTCATAATGAGACACCTGGACTTCATCACTTCACTGATTACCTCCCCTTATATCTGTCACTCTCTTTGGTTCATTCCCCAAGCAGTATTGATTGTGTTTTATGTCCAGACGCTACTCTTGTTTTGTATCGGTTCATTATATTATTAAACTCACCACCTGCACCTGCTTCTCGACTCCCAGCGTCTCCATTGCAGATAGTGGAGGCTGCTGAGGAGAGGACGGCTCAAAGTAATGGCTGGAATGGAGTCAATGGAATGGTATCAAACGTGGTTTCCATGCGGTTGATACTATTCCATGTACTCCATTCCAACCATTATTATGAGCCGTCCTCCCCTCAGCAGCCCCCACTATCTGCAATAGATACGCTGGAAGATGGCACCGGAGAACAAGGCTGACGTTTTACGTATTCCTTACCAATTGTGTTTTTTTGTTTCTTTCTTTGCGTTGTTTGTAACTTTTTTTGTATTATTATTTTGTACATAATGTTGCTGCTACCCTCTCTTATGACCGAAAATAACTTCTGAACATCAGTACTGTGATTACTCACCACAGACTGGCAGAGTCCTTTTTCTCCTTTAACAAGTCAGACAAGTCCGACGTGAATGACATACTGCTTTCCCATGAACAGGCCCAAATCCCTGTCATTTGGCATGAAGAGAAGGCGGGGAAACAAGGGTCAGAGGACGGGCTGCCTTCTGAGAATTCATAGACAATCAAATAAACCCCCACTTCCTTCCATTGCAAACGTGCAATCATTGGAAAATAAAATCGATGACCTACGCGGAAGATTAAAATACCAATGGGACATTCAAAACTGTAATATCATATGCTTCGTGGCTGAACGACGACATAATCAACATACAGCTGGCTGATTATACGCTGTATCGGCAGGACAGAACAGCGGCGCCTGGTAAGACAAGGGGCGGCGGACTATGTATTTTGTAAATAACAGCTGGTGCACACTATCTAAGGAAGTCTCGAGGTTTTGCTCACCTGAGGAAGAGTATCTCATGATAAGCTGTAGACCACACTATCTACCTAGAGCGTTTTCATCTGTATTTTTTGGAGCTATCTACATACCACTACAGACTGCTGCTGGCACTAAGACCGCAGTGAATGAGCTGAATTCCACCATAAGCAAACAGGAAAACTCTCATCCAGAGGAGGCACACCGAGTAGCCGGGTACTTTAATGCTGTGAAACTTAAATCCATCTTACCAATTTTCTGTCAGAATGTTAAATGTGCAATCAGAGGGGAAAAAACTCTGGACCACCTTTACTCCACACCACAGAGATGCATACAAAGCTCTCTCTCGCCCTCCATTTGAAAAATCTGACCACAATTCTATCCTCCTGATTCCTGCTTACAAACAAAAATTAAAGCAGGAAGCACCAGTGACTCGAACAAAAAGGGGTCAGATGAAGCAGATGCTAAGCTACAGGACTGTTTTGCTAGCACAGACTGGAATATGTTCCGGGATTCCTCTGATGGCTTTGAGGAGTACACCACATCAGTCATTGGCTTCATTAATAAGTGCATCGATGACGTCGTCCCCACAGTGACCACGTATATACCCCAACCAGAAGCCATGGATTACAGGCAACATCCGCACTGAGCTAAAACTAGAGCTGCCGCTTTCAAGGAGCGGGACTCTAACCCGGAAGCTTATAAGAAATCCCGCTATGCCCTCAGACGAACCATCAAACAGGCAAAACATAAATACAGGAGTAAGATCAAATCGTACCACACCGAATCTGATGCTCGTCAGATGTGGCAGGGCTTGCAAACTATTACAGACTACAAAGGGAAGCACAGCCGAGAGCTGCCCAGTGACACGAGCCTACCAGATGAGCTAAACTACTTCTATGCTCGCTTTGAGGCAAATAACACTGAAACATGCATGAGAGCACCAGCTGTTCCGGAATACTGTGTGATCACGGTCTCCGCAGCCGATGTGAGTAAGACCTTTAAACAGGTCAACATTCACAAGGCCGCAGGGCCAGACGGATTACCAGGACGTGTACTGCGAGCATGCGCTGACCAACTGGCAAGGGTCTTCACTGACATTTTCAACCTCTCCCTGTCCGAGTCTGTAATACCATCATGTTTTAAGCAGACCACCATAGTCCCTGTGCCCAAGAATACTAAGGTAATCTGCCTAAATGACTACCAACCCGTAGCACTCACGTGTGTAGCCATGAAGTGCTTTGAAAGGCTGGTCATGGCTCACATCAACACCATTAGCCCATAAACCCTAGACCCACTCCAATTTTCATACCGCCCTAACAGATCCACAGATGATGCACTCCACACTGCCCTTTCCCACCTGGATAAAAGGAACACCTATGTGAGAATGCTATTAATTGACTACAGCTCAGCGTTCAACACTATAGTGCCCTCATCGCTAAGCTAAGGTCCCTGGGACTAACCACCTCCCTTTGCAACTGGATCCTGGACTTTCTGACGGGCCGCCCCCAGGTGGTATGGGTAGGTAACAACATATCCGCCATGCTGATCCTCAACACAGGGGCCCCTCAGGCGTGTGTGCTCAGGCCCCTCCTGTACTCCCTGTTCACGCATGACTGCACGGCCAGGGATGGCTCCAACACCATCATTAAGTTTGCTGATGACACAACAGTGGTAGGCCTGATCACCGACAATGATGAGACAGCCTATAGGGAGGAGGTCAGAGACCTGGTTGTGTGGTGCCAGGACAACAACCTCTCCCTCAACTTGATCAAGACAAAGGAGATCGGATTGTGGACTACAGGAAAAAGAGGACCGAGCATGCCCCCATTATCATCGATGGGGCTGTAGTGGAGCAGGTTGAGAGCTTCAAGTTCCTTGGTGTCCACATCACCAACAAACTAACATGGTCCAAGCACACCAAGACAGTCGTGAAGAGGTTACGACAAAACCTATTCCCCATCAGGAGACTGAAAAGATTTGGCATGGGTCCTCAGATCCTTAAAAGGTTCTATAGCTGCACCATCGAGAGCATCCTGACTGGTTGCATCACTGCCTGGTATGGCAACTGCTCGGCCTCCAACTGCAAGGCACTACAGAGGGTAGTGCGTACGGCCCAGTACGTCACTGGGGCCAAGCTTCCTGCCATCCAGGACCTCTACACCAGGCGGTGTCAGAGGAAGGCAGTAAAAATTGTCAAAGTCGCCAGCCACCCTAGTATTAGACTGTTCTCTCTACTACCGCACGGCAAGCGGTACCGGAGCTCCAAGTCTAGGTCCAAGAGGCTTCAAAACAGCTTCTACTCCCAAGCCATAAGACTCCGGAACATCTAATTAAATTGCTACACCCCCTCCTTCTCTTTAACACCGCTGCTACTCTCTGTTGTTATCATCTATGCATAGTCACTTTAATAACTCTACCTACATGTACATATTACCTCAACTAACCAGTGCCCCCTCATATTGACTCTGTACCGGTACCCCCCTGTGTATAGTCTCGCTATTGTTATTTTATTGCTGCTCTTTAATTACTCGTTACGTTTATTTATTACTCTTACTCATATATTTTTTGAAACTGCATTGTTGGTTAGGGGCTCGTAAGTAAGCATTTCACTGTAAGGTCTACACCTGTTGTATTTGGCACACGTGACTAATACAATTTGATTTGATTTATTATGAGCCGTTCTTCCTTCAGCAGCCTCCACTTGCATTCCATTCATCCAAAAACACTCACACAGGCTCCATTTGTCTTTTAGATTTTTCTATACTATCTTAGGAATGTTTTGAAAAATCTTATTGCATTCATGATAAGGGTTACAAGTTTACAAACTCTTGGCCCCTAATCATGAGCTGATAGCATAGGGAGATGTATTCTTTCAGGTAACATTATAGCCAGGGCTGCAGTTCGGTTTGTTGTTTTGAGTTTGACTGTTTTCACTCTCCTATAAAATCAACTACATACTTCTGATGTTGAAGTAATCCATTGGATTTAGGTACTACCTTATAGTAGCTCATTGGACCAGTGTGAATGAGTTGCGATGGCATGATTCCCCCCATGCATTCTCCTACTGGCAGTAGCCCTGGTCTGACATTATTAAACTCCTTTAGTGGGTGAACAGAGCCGATAACAGGCCCACTAAGCATAACCTCCATAACCCTGAAGAGTAACATGACGGAAAGGCATGTATTCCACGGAGAGGGACTTTCATTAACTGTCAATATGTAAGTATGGTTTCAATGTACTTGTGGGGGTAGAAGAGTACACTACAAAAGGCTGCTGTGTTCCATTTAGTTGGTTGTTCTACTGCCAGTTTTCTACATTGATGAGTCCCAGTCAGTCGCGGTTTGAATTTCATGAGAATATTCCCATGTTCCCTTTTTGTTATTCACAGCCTTTGTCAAAGGAATGTTCATTTCAGTGGCAGAATCTCACTTCATTTCCTCTATACCCCCCCCCCTCAATTTACACATTCTCCTCTTACTGTACATGTACTGTATTTGATTTAACCCATGTGAAATTGATTTTATCGTTGTTGTTGTTGCTGTCTTCCCTAGCTGCTATTCAGGTGGTTGGAATCAGCAGATAGAGTTGGCTGCTGTGTAAATACTGGGCAGGGGGGGGGGGGTTGGGTTACTTTACTGAGAGAGCCTTTTGTTGGACATTCAGCTTGGCTGAATCCATAGGGCACATGGATTTACCATGAGGATATACAATGACTGTACAAAATATTAAGAACACCTGCTCTTTCCATGACATAGACTGACTAGGTGATTCCAGGTGAAAGCTATGATCCCTTATTGATGTCACTTGTTAAATTCACTTCAATCAGTGTAGATGAAGGGGAGGAGACAGGTTAAAGAAGGATGTTTAAGCCTTGAGACATGGATCATGCATGTATCCCATTCAGAGGGTGAATGGGCAAGACAAAATATTTAGGTGCCTTTGAACAGGGTATGGTAGTAGGTGCCAGGCGCACCGGTTTGAGTGTGTCAAGAGCTGCAACGCTGCTGGGTTTTTCACACTCAACAGTTTCCCGTGTGCATCAAGAATGGCCCCAAAGGACATCTATCCAACTTGACACAACTACGGGAAGCATTGAAGTCAACATGGGCCAGCATCCCTGGAACACTTTCGACACCTTGTGGAGTCCATGCCCTGACGAATTGAGGCTGTTCTGAGAGGAAAAAGGGGGTAGAACTCAATATTAGGAAGGCGTTCCTAATGTTTTGTGCACTCAGTGTACATAAGCCCCTTCAGTTACAGTTTTTCTCAATTGTTTACACACAAATACTGGTACTTGAGACACAATGACCACAACATGTAACTCATGCACCAACCCCCTGAACCAATTCTGCTAAACTACAAGCACAATTCCTGCTTTACACTCAAATTGCAGTTCTAAAACACACTTTTTTCAAAACACTACACACAATTCTTTGCATTTGGCACAATTTTCATGCAGAAAATCTCTTGTTTTCACAATGAACACACTGCCATTCAAATATGCACACTGACTCATCACATGGGCAAACACCCGTCACACAGTTCTACAATTAGCAATCAGAGCTTTAGCATAAAAGGGCAACAGGTGAGCTCTTCTGTTTTGGAGCAATGGATGCCAACATTGGAAACAGAGGCGTGAGAGTAAGAGGAGGAGGACGGGGAGGACAAGGACAAGGACGAGGAAGGCCAAGGACCGTAATCTCTGATGAGATCTGAGCCACTTTGGTTGATCATGTGGTCAACCATGGTCTAACAATGAGGGAGGCTGGGCAAAGAGTACAGCCAAATTTGAGCAGGTACACTGTAGCATCCATCATCCGGACATTCCGAAATGAGAATAGGTAAGAAATCTACTCTCACTAGAAAATTGCAGTACTGCATATCAATACAGTACTCAATGAGTACAGTAGTACAGTATTGCCTGTGGACTGTTCTGTAGGACTGTACAAATAAAGTATGTTTCAAGTATTTGGGAAATGTATTCCTACTTTGTATTTACAGTATTTTACTATTTGTTTGGCAGAACTGAAAGATTACCAACACAAGGTGGTCGGGAATGTGTTCTGTCTCCTGAACAGGAAACTGAAATCATGAACATGGTCCTAGAAAATAACGCCATAACATTACGGCAAATACAAAGAAAAATAATAGAAAACAATGAGATATTTCAAAATATTGATAGGGTAAGCTTATCAACACTGGACCGTGTCTTGCGCAGAAATAATCTCAGGATGAAGCAGGTCTACAGGGTGCCATTTGAACGCAATTCAGAAAGAGTCAAAGAATTGCGATATAACTATGTGCAAGTGAGTCCTATACAATCCCACAATTGATGCATACTCTCAACACTGTATAAATTATACATATTTCAGTATTGTAATCATAATGATTGTAATTCACAATAGTGACCACTCCATGTCTATTTCTGATATTGTCATGTGTTTCAGAGAGTCCTTGAGCTAGAGGTGGCTGCAGTGGAGCACCAGTTCATCTTCATTGATGAGGTTGGATTCAACCTCACAAAAAGACCAAAGAGGGGAAGGAATATCATCGGCCAGCATGCCATTGTTCAAGTCCCTGGCCAGCGCGGAGGGAACATCACAATGTGTGCAGCGATTACCCATCACGGCGTCATCCATCACCATGCTACCCTTGGCCCCTACAACACCGCCCATCTGATCACATTCCTGGACACCCTACACAACACACTCATTCCACCAGATCAGGTAGATGGCCCAGAGCAGCTCAGGTACGTTGTCATTTGGGACAAGGTAAGTTTCCACAGGTCTGCTCTGGTTCGTAACTGGTTCACTGCACACCCACGCTTTTTAGTTGTTTATCTCCCTCCATATTCTCCATTACTCAATCCTATTGAGGAATCTTTTTCTGCCTGGAGATGGAAAGTGTATGACCGAAATCCACAAACGCGTATACCTCTTCTCCAAGCTATGGAAGACGCATGTGGAGATATAGCAGCTGATGCTTTTCATGGCTGGAATCGCCATGCTAGGCGATATTTCCCCCGCTGCTTGGCCAGGGAAAACATTGCTTGTGATGTGGATGAGGTGCTGTGGCCAGACCGCAACAGAAGAGAGGATGCAGCATAATTTTTTTTAAATGTATTTATTTATTTTTATTTTACTGTAACTGTATACATTAAATTCTTCTGTTTTGTATGTAGACCACTGTATGTGCAACTTTGTGTTGGTTGGGAATGGGATGTACACTCTGTACATTGTTTTTGTGGGAAAAATAAAATATATTTGTTACCGTGTATTTGTGTGTTCTGAGTATAAAAACAATATTCTCAAATATTTTACAACACACTTATGTATGTACTGTGTGTAGTAATGGCAACACTGAACCAAAAAAAGGCCTAAGTCATTATGATGAATGGAGAAGTGTTTTCCATTCATCATAGTGTTTTACATTGAGCACATCAGTGTTCAACTGGTTCTTATAAATGTCTATTCATATGATGGTTTGTGTGTGTCATTTGAAAACAAAATACCATTTTGATAACAAATAACATTGTTTTGAATGTAAAGTTTCATTTTGCTGGAGAATTGAGGGGTTTTGCCCATTGTGTGTGTTTTTTGATTTGTGTGTAGAGTTCTGAGAATATGATGCATGCTTTCAGAAAATGTGTGTAAACAATCAAGAAACTGTAATAAGAACTATGCAGAATCTCCTTACCTGTATCCTATGGAGGACACCAAAGATAATGTCTTCATGCTCCCATCTGCCTCTCCCATTGTCCACATCCTCTCCATTCCTCACGGGAATACAACATGATTAAAAGTTGATATTTTTACTTGGCAAGATCACAAGTTCTTTTATAAATGTTGATAGAAATTCATCAGTAACGGTGGTTTTGGTCTGTAGGCCTATGTTGAGAAATGTCACTCTTCTTTTACTCTCAACCCTTGACAGGTGAAATCTCATTTAGATTTACAGAGCAAATGTAATGTGCTGCCAGAATTTGTTAAAATAGACAAAGCAAATGTTTAGCTAATGAGAGGAATTTATGGACTATTGATGAAGAAGTTAATGAGGAACGCACTCGTCTGGTTTGCCCAAGCTTGTCATGGGCGTGTCTGTGAGGACCTGACCCTAGCTGTCTTGGTAGTTAACTTGGGTCGCATTTGAAAGTTTTAGATCAGTGACATTGCCTAGGGTCTTAGTGGCAGTCACAAAGCAGTGTGTGCATAGTGGCCTCTAACCTAGTTTCAAGACTTTCGTTATGATGTTATAACAGACAGAGCTTTTAAGAAATACAAGTCACCTCAAAATAGTACCCTAATACACCTGATATTTGGATTTAGAGTTTCTTGCTTGAGCTTTAGGGATCTCACTTCCTTTTATTCCTGGTGGTCCCACCCTAAGTGACTTAACAGACGCTGCTCTGAAACTATTCAGAAACGTTATGATCCCCTTATCATTTTGTTTGGCATTTAGGATCAAACCAAATAAAAGTAGCTTTGTTCTCTTTTTTTATTAACAGTTACAGTCAGTGGGAATACGGAGTAGCCTGTGTTTTAATGTGATGCTTGGCTGTTAGCTTGCAGCTCACTAAAATGTCTTTATATCCTCTTTATTGGTCAAAAACAGTTGTGGTATGAGAAGGACAAAACATTATTTGACTGATGGCTGTAGATGTAGAGGTGAAGTGCTAAACAAACAATTCAATGTGGACAAACATTCAATTGAAAATCTGTCAATGAAACAAAAAAGTGTATTACCAGTAGCCTCCATAAAGCATGACTATAACCTAACACCTCTTAGAAATCCAGCTTAATCTGAACAGAACTAAACCATTTTACTTCGCCCAAAGAAAGTTCCAGATCCCATGTCATGATGTCTCCTATCAATCACGATTGACAACAATTTCACTAGATTATGTTTGATAAGATAGTTATCTATAAGAGAGCACCATACACCATATGGCCCATAAGGACTATTGAACTGAGGGAATGGAGAGGGGAGAGACTCCTCTTTGGAAACCCTGAGTAATGACTGGGGGGAGATATCTGAAGTCTCAGGACTCCTGATTGACACTGACTCTCAAGGGCAATGCTGCACATTCCAAATGTTCAGAAGGTAACGGCCCCCAAGGCAGACCTTAAGCTTAATACACATGCAGTATAAATGGCTATTGAACACCCAAATTTAAAAACACTTACAGTGCCTTCAGAAAGTATTCATACCCGTTGACTTAGTCCACATTTTGTTATGTTACAGCCTGAATTCAAAATGGATCAAATCTAATAACAATCTCACCCATCTACACACAATACACCAAAATGACAAAAAGAAAATATGTTTTTAGACATTACAGCTGTGAGTCTTTCTGGGTAAGTCTCTAAGAGCTTTCCACACCTAGATTGTGCAACATTTGGCCATTATTCTTTAAATAATTCTTCATGCTCTGTCCAATTGGTTTTTGATCATTTCTAGACAACCATGTTCAGGTCTTGCCATTGATTTTTAAATAGATTTAAGTTAAAATTGTAACTCGGGCACTCAGGAACATATACTCTCTTCTTGGTAACCAACTCCAGTGTAGATTTGGCCTTGTTTTTAGGTTATTGTCCTGCTGAAAGGTGAATTAATCTCCCAGTGTCTGGTGGAAAGCAGACTGAACCAGGTTTTCCTCAAGGATTTTGCCTGTGCTTAGTGCCATTACGTTTATTTTTTATCCTGAAAAACTCCCCAGTCCTTAACGATTACAAGCATACCCATAACATGATGCAGCCAAGACTATGCTTGTAAATATGGAGAGTGGTACTTTGTATTCAGGACAAAAAGTGAATTGCTTTCCCACATTTTATGCAGTACTACTTGAGTGCCTTGTTGCAAACAGGATGCATTTTTTTGAATATTTTTATTCTGTACTTGGTTCCTTCTTTTCACTCTGTCAATTAGGTTAGTATTGTATTGTAGTATTGTAGAGTACAATATTGATGGTCCATCCTCAGTTTTCTCCTATCACAGCCATTAACTCTGTAACTGTTTTAAAGTCACCATTGGCCTCATGGTGAAATCCCTGAGCTGTTACCTTCCACCCTGGCAATGGTGTTAGGAAGGACGCCTGTATCTTTGTAGTGACTGGGTATATTGATACACCATCCAAAGTGTAATGAATAACTTCACCATGCTCAAAGCAATATTCAATGTCTGCTTTTTTTTAACCTATTTACCAATAGGTGCCCTTCTTCGCAACACATTGGAAAACCTCCCTGGTCTTTGTGGTTGAATCTGTGTTTGAAATTCACTGCTCGACTGAAGGACCTTACAGATAATTATATATGTAAAGTACAGCGATAAGGTAGTCATTCAAAATCATGTTAAACACTATTATTGCACACAGAGTGAGTCCATGCAACTTATTATGTGACTTGTTAAGCACAGCTTTACTCCTGAACTTATTTAGGCTTGCCAAAACAAAGAGGTTGAATACTTACTGACATTTTTTATGAATTTGTAAACATTTTAAAAAACATAATTCCACTTTGACATTATGTGGTATTTTGTGTAGGCCAGTGACAAAACATCTCAATTTAATCCATTTTAAATTCAGGCTGTAAATCAGCAAAATGTGGAATAAGTCAAGGGGTGTGAATACTTTCTGAAGGCACTGGTTCTGCCATTAAATGGTTGGTTTGATTTTGTGTCATGTTTGTCCGTCCACGGATGTTAAAGTAGGTGGACAAATTGTTAGATTTGTTTCACTGTTTATGAATGGTTGCTTTGTCAATGATTTACCAAAACCCCAAAATAGGTCTGCACTGTTTATTTCATTTTGCAGTCTTTCAGGGACATTTGGATAGTATTAATGGTCCTCTTTAATGTGTATAGTAGCTAGGTCTGAACTTTTCATTCATCCCTGGTACGAGCTTTACGACATCCTGTAGAAAGTAAGAGTCACTTGTTTAACTGTGGGGTATAAAGAAAAGTGTCATTTCTAAAAAGAAATTCTATTCAAGTATGCCTGTTACAGATTCTCTAAGTGGCTATTACAAGAAGTTGACAATGATGATAAATAATGAAGTATGTAAAAACTATGTGGTAGCAACATTCTACCTGCAGGGCGACTCTGTGTGGTCTGTATTCTGCAGCTGATTATAGTTTATGTGCTGTCTCCCACTGTGTACAGGGATGTCAGATCTTACAATGCCCACCCAGGTAGATGGGCATTTCATTGTTGTGTCTTAAAGATACATTCTCAGTCACAGGAGTAGGTCCTATTTGATTATTGGTTTGATAGACTACTTTAAATATCATAATGATATTCTACTCAATCCTTATTAAGGCAAAGGTACGAAGTTATACTTGCAGATAATATCCAGCAATACCATCATGAGGGTAGATTTTGAACACCAGCTGTCAAACTGCCCTATTGTTAAAACATAGAAATCTAAACAATGTGGTATAAACACCACATTTTACCCTTCTATCCTGAGATGCTCCTAAAGGTAGACCGGAGGTTTAATGTTTGCATCTTGTTTACACCTAAATCATTCTGCTTTGTTCGATATCAGTGAGGAAGGTATTCGTGTTGAACTAGAGAGCAAGCTCTAACACTCATTTGGTCAATGTCGAATGATAGTAGATGGTAGTGAATTGTACTTCTGGCCTTTTAAAAGACTAAGACAAAATGAAACAAAGGAAATAAATATTGAATATGTGTGGGTGAGGGTATCTCCTTAAAAGAGACTTAGCTCCATATTGTGTCCCTTTATTGTGAACACGTTTGCAATTTAGCATCCGTTAGTATTTATCCAGGAACGCATCTTCAAGCGGTTACTTACGATGAATGGTATTGTGGGAAATTATGAAAGAATTCACTTCTATTGTTTTATGATCGCTGTCCTCTTAACCAATGTGATGTGAAACAAAGCACTACAGAGCACTGTGGTTTGAAACTCCTAAGAATTAGCCTGAAAGGTTTTCATTGGGTTGTGGTCTAGGGAGATGTTTCCTGGGGTTTTTACAAACAATAATTTGGCTTGTGATGCTCTATAAACATATCATTTAACAAGATGGGGCAAAAACATCCCCTGTATTCAGAGGATGGGTGTGTGTGTGTGTTTGTGTGTGTAGAAGCAGCTGTTTTTCAGCTTTAGTGATTTGACTAGTCTTTGAGTGTGTGTTTTCTCAACCGCTCAAATACATCAAAGATGCTTTCTGATTACATCCTAACATTATTCAGACTGAGACATCAAAATGACTTCATCACCATGAACAAATACTGCCATCCTTAGGTGAAAATGGGGTTCTGCATAGTCTCCCTCTCTCTCTAGACACTGAGATACTTGTAAACATACTTGAGTCATGAAAGTCACATTTTAATGTATTATTATTAAAGATATGTGTAATTTATTGCATTTGCACTGAACCTGACCTGATCAAGTGAAAATTACTGTCAAGACAACTCCCGCCTAGTCACAAGGTGGTAGTAATTGTGCAAATCAAAATTTCGAGCACTACAGAAGAATACGTCATTTTCAAGATGGCGACGGCCTGTAGGACTGCAATTTGCGGGGGTAAATGTTTTTCACTCCTTGTTTTGTGCACCTAAACAGGTATGTCGTTGAATTATTGTTAATGTTTCCGTCCATGGTGAGATGTCTGTGTTATTGTGACTTTCAATTATGGACTCTATAGCCTGAAAGAGAAGCAAGGGACGGGAGTTGCTAGCTAGCATGTTAACGAAAGGCTAGCTCTCTTCCATCGCACGACAACAACTAACGTTAGCGAGTTGCCTCTGCGGATTTCGATTTATCCTTTCCTAGAAAATGTGTTTGTTCCCCCAAATGTGTTAAGTGACTGACTGGCTTCAATCTACTTTAGTAACTCACCAAAGTAAAGATCCCAGTAAGCTAAATGAAAATACGTATTTTCCAGACGTTGACATCCCGTACATTTCAGGTGCTGAATGAAAGGTTAGAAGATGTATTGACGAAAATACGTCTATACAGATGTCATAAGTATTTTCCAGAAGTTTAAAAAAGTTTTATTTTAATGAACGAATGTAAGGTAAAAATGTCTCTTCTAGATATTTAAAATATGTAACTACCTAATTTACAGACATTGAAAATATGTATTTTTTGGTCATGATTGTATGGCCAAATGTAAACTGCTATACACTGAGTGTACTAAACATTAGGAACACTTGCTTTTTCCATGACATACTAACCCGATAAACCCAGGTGATCCCTTAATGATGTCACTTGTTAAATCCACTTCAATCAGTGTAGATGAAGGGGAGGAAACAGGTTAAAGTGGGACTTTTAAGCCCTGAGAAAATAGACATGGATTGTGTATGTGTGCCATTGGAAAAACAACATATTTAAGTGCCTTTTTAATGGGGTGTCAATCAATCAAATGTATTTATAAAGCCCTTTTTACATCGCCGATGTCACAAAGTGCTATACAGAAACCCAGCCTAAAACCCCAAACAGCAAGCAATGCAGATGTAGAAGCACGGTGGCTTGGAAAAACTCCCTAGAAAAGCAGGAACCTAGGAAGAAACCTAGAGAGGAATCAGGCTCTGAGGGGTGGCCAGTCCTCTTCTGGCTGTGCCGGGTGGAGATTATAACAGAACATGGCCAAGATGTTCATAGATGACCAGCAGGGTCAAATAATAATCACAGTGGTGGTAGAGGGTGCAACAGGTCAGCACCTCAGGAGTAAATGTAAGTTGGCTTTTCATAGCCAATCATTCATAGTCAGAGACGACGCGTGCGGTAGAGAGTCGAAAACAGCAGGTCGCCGGTAGCATGTCCGGTGAACAGGTCAGGGTTCCATAGCCGCAGGCAGAACAGGGTATGGTAGTAGGTGCCTGGCGCACCGGTTTGTCTGTCAAGAACTGCAACTCTTCTGGGTTTTACACACTCAACAGTTTCCCATGTGTATCAAGAATGGTCCACCACACAACTGTGGGAAGCATTGGAGTAAATATGGGCCAGCATCCTTGTGGAACGCTTTCATGCCCCTACAAATTGAGGCTGTTCTGTTGGCAAAAGGGTGCAACTCAATATTAGGAAGGTGTTCAGTGAACATTCTCAATTACACTACCGTTCAAAAGTTTGGGGTCACTTAGATATGTCTTTTTTTTTAAAGAACATCAAAAATACAGTGTAGACATTGTTAATGTTGTAAATAACTATTGTAGCTGGAAACGGCAGATTGTTTTAATGGAATACAGTGAGGGGGGGAAAAGTATTTGATCCCCTGCTGATTTTGTACGTTTGCCCACTGACAAAGAAATGATCAGTCTATAATTTTAATGGTAGGTTTAGGCATACAGAGACCCATTGTCAGCAACCATCACTCCTGTATTTCAATGGCACGTTGTGTTAGCTAATTCAAGTATCATTTTAAAAGGCTAATTGATCAATTGAAAACGGGCCTACTTTAGACTACCGTAATTTCCGGACTATTGAGCGCACCTGAATATACGCCGCACCCACTGAATTAAATGTTTTATTTTTTTTTAACATAAATAAGCCGCACATGTCTATAAGCCGCAGGTGCCTACCGGTACATTGAAACAAATGAACTTTACACAGGCTTTAACGAAACACGGCTTGTAACAAAAATAAATAGGCTTTAACGAAACACGGCTTGTAACAAAAAATTTAAAATTAGCAGTAAGCTTTAGTTGTCTTTTCCTCACGCTGCTGTTTCTAATGTCTTATCATCGACTCATTAAGACCAAGCTCCCGTGCAGCAGCTCTATTTCCTTTTCCAACAGCCAGATCAATCGCCTTCAACTTGAAAGCTGCATCATATGCATTTCTTCGTGTCTTTGCCATGATGAGGGTGACAAAATGACTACCGTAATCAGAAGGATGGGAAGTTTGAGAGCGCTCGATTTAATCTAAACCGTAAACAAAAAAGTTGTTTGACCTTAACCCGTTCGGCAATTTCATTGGTCTAATGAAAGCTTCATGCCGCCCAAAAAACTGAGCACGTCACAGAATGTGTTTTTTGGGGGGAAAAAACATTTGAAAGCGGGAGAAATCCATATATTAGCCGCGTCATTGTTTAAGCCGCAAGGTTCAAAACGTGGGAAAAAAGTTGCGGCTTATAGTCCGGAAATTACGGTAGTTGAGTATCTGGAGCATCAGCATTTGTGGTTTCGATTACAGGCTCAAAATGGCCAGAAACAAAACTTTCTTCTGAAACTCGTCAGTCTATTCTGAGAAATGAAGACTATTCCATGCGAGAAATTGCTAAGAACTGAAGATCTCATTCAACGCTGTATACTACTCCCTTCACAGAACAGCGCAAACTGGCTCTAACCAGAATAGAAAGAGGATTGGGAGGCCCTGATGCACAACTGAGCAAGAGGACAAGTACATTAGTGTCTAGTTTGATAAACAGATGCCTCACAAGTCCTCAACTGGCAGCTTCATTAAATAGTACCCCTAAAAACACCAGTCTCAACGTCAACAGTGAAGAGGCGACTCTGGGATGCTAGCCTTTTTAAAATGAAACATTTAGATCAGCTAACACAATGGCACATTGTAACACAGGAGTGATGGTTGCTGATAATGGGTCTCTGTACGCCTATGTAGATTTTCCATTTAAAAATCAATCTACAATAGTCATTTACAAAATGAACGTCTACACTATTTCTGATCAATTTGATGTTATTTTAATGGACAAAATTTGCTTTTCTTTCAAAAACAAGGACAAGGATTTCTAAGCGACCCCAAACGTTTGAACGGTAGTATATATCACAATCATAATTGTTCATTCCTCTTAATAGGAATGATGAGCCAGCTTAAGATTGCAACAAAATATCTATCACATGCACTTGTGTTACATTTTTCAAACGCTTTAAAACTGGCAGCGATTATGTTCAAAGTAGTTCAATATACAGAATCAACTTGAACTACAATAGCATTCTGAGTAATAGGGCTGGGAATTGCCAGGGACCTTGCGATACTATATTATCACGATACTTAAGTGCCGGCACGATATGTATTGCGATTCTATATTTAGGCGTATTGCGATTCGATGTTTCAAACATATTGCTCACCATAAGTGAGGGAGAGCCATGAAGAAAACACGTTTTGATCAGTAATGGAAATAAAAGTCCTAAAGACATTGGCTCCACGTTTAAAAAGAAGATTCAGAACAAGCTGTGAAGGAAAAATACTGAAGTTTTGGTGCAGGTACAGCCAACAAGCACAAAAATAATATAACGATATTGTCAAAATGGTATATGTTGTCAAATAATATCCCGATATGTAACTATCGATTTAAAAATATATATTTTACTTTTTTTTCTTCTCACAACTGAGTAACAGTTATAGATTTGATTTTTCTTGCTATGACTGTGATATGTTGTTTATCTAACTTAGTTGAATGCACTGACTGTAAATCACTCTGGGTAAGAGCGTCTGCTGAATGACCAAAAATGTTTGGCTCTGCCCCCAAGCACTTTTGGTCGGTGTGGACCAGATCCAAATCTGAACAATTCATAGATGTCTAGGCTATGTTTCACAGGTTTGAACATTACGATACGGCACACTTTAGTGCAGTAGAACATAGAAGATGCTGACAAACTCCCATCCAGACATGGAACAAGTGGTCAAAGACAAGACCAGAGGGGACTCCATCCTAGATCTGATCATTACAAATATGAAGAATCACTATAACACCCCCACTGTACTTGCTCCTCTCAGATCCAGTGATCACAAATGTCTGCTGTTCTCCCCAAAGACAACATCAGGAGGGAGAAGCGAGGTGCAGCGGGAAGAAAGGACGTCTGGTAACCCAGAACAGAAAGGACTGACTGGTCTGCCATATATGAGGTGGAGAGCATTGATGCAAAGGTGATCAACTCCTGCATTCAAACTGCACTTGATGTGTGCATGCCAATAAGAAATAAGAAAACAACACTGGACAAGCCCTGGATGACTGAACGAATAAAGGCCGCCATCAGGAAAAGACAGAAGATTTTCAACAGATGGGGTAAAACAATGAAATGGAGAAAAATACAGAAACACAGTGCAAACGCTTATCAAAGAAGCAAAGACGAACTACTACAAAACTGAAATCCAGGACCTAAAGAAGAAAAGCCCTAAGGAATGGTGGAACTTTAACAAAGGACTGGGAAGAAATAGAACATCAGTAGGGAGAATACAAGTTGTTTTTAATGTCTTCTTTGCTGAGGCATGGACAAGCACCACACCTCTTGCCATCTCCCCCCTGCCCATGCCTACAAGGCAGGTTGAGCTGTGCAGCATTGGCCAGATAAAGCAAGCTCTGACCAGACTCGCCCCATGTAAAGAGTGTGGGCCTGGCTACTGAAAGAGCATGCAGAAGATCTAGCCTCTGTCATCGCACACATTTTGTTAGAGTTTGTATTATTGAAGAAGAACATAAATTGTTAAAGCAAATCAGGGGGAGAAAAATTGGTTTATTCAGAGAGGACAAATCAAGATGTTATGCTGGGAGTCAGATGTTCAGTCTCCCTGTCCTCAGCTTTTCCCCCAGAACAAAGGACAGAATGCCACTTATAACCCCCCACCCTAGCCTGGGGTTGACCAATCAGAAGTCCTTGCAGCAAAACTTGGCCAATGGCCAAATAACAAGTATCCCACTCCAGACTCATTGTACAGACTAATGAAAACGTGGCCCACGACGCTCTGAGTTCATGACTGACATCCCACAGATGTTGAACTGAAAACCAACTCCTATTGGATCGTTAATCCTTTAGTTTAAAGTCCTCTCATCCTCTCAAACTCTCATCCTATGCGTTGTGTATTTATCTTCAAAATATTTTTGTACATGGTTAACATCTACAGCAGTGACTGTTCCTGCTGCCTCGAAGATTGTCAATATGTGTCCCATACCTAAAGTGTCAAGTGACTGGAGGCCCATCTATAACTTCATGCCTTGGAAAACTCCAGGAGAGCTTCATCAAAATAAACTCATGCCAACAGTTTTAACTGAGTGCACAAATCAGTATACCTACCTACCAAAGTCCAACACTACTACCGCCCTTGTGAAAGCCACACACTCCTGGCTGACAGCTACAGACTTAAAAAAAACAACAATGGTGAGTGTTACTTGCTGATATGGCCAAATCCTTTGATCACGCAAAGCTCCTGCAACATCTGTCTGACAATGAACTGTGTCCAAGGTTACTCGCCTGGCTCCACAGCTACACCACAGTAAGAAGGCAGAGGGTGATGGCTAATGGCACTTTTAGCCCTTGGTCTGAGGTCACCTCTGGTGTGCCACAAGGGGGCGAGGTTTCACCATATTTGTTTCTCCACCCGAAAAGTTGTCTTCAGTGACACTCTGGACTAGAGGTCGACCGATTTCTGATTTTTCAACGCCAATATTAATTATTGGACGACCAAAAAAAGCCGATGCCGATTTTGTTTGTTGTAATAATGACATTTACAACAATACTGAATGAACACTTTTATTTTAACTTAATATAATACATAAATAAAAATTAATTTAGTCTCAAATAAATAAACATGTTCAATTTGGTTTAAATAATGCAGTGTTGGAGAAGAAAGTAAAAGTGCAATATGTGCCATGTAAGATAAGCTAACGTTTAAGTTCCTTGCTCAGAACATGAGAACATATGAAAGCTGGTGGTTCCTTTTAACATGAGTCTTCAATATTCCCAGATAAGAAGTTTTAGGTTGTAGTTATTATGGGAATTATAGGACTATTTCTCTCTCTACCATTTGTATTTCATATACCTTTGACTATTGGATGTTCTTATAGGCATTATAGTATTGCCTGCCTAATCTCGGGAGTTGATAGGCTTGAAGTCATAAACAGTGCTATGCTCCAAGCATTGCTAAGAGCTGCTGGCAAACGCACAAAAGTGCTATTTGAATGAATGCTTACGAGCCTGCTGCTGCCTACCACCGCTCAGACTGCTCTATCAAATCAGACTTAATTATAATATAATAAACACACAAATACGAGCCTTTGTTCATTAATATGGTCAAATCCGGAAACTCATTTAGAAAACAAAACGTTTATTCTTTCAGTGAAATACGGAACCGTTCTGTATTTTATCGAACGGGAGGCATCCATAAGTCTAAATATCACTTTTACATTGCACAACCTTCAATGTTATGTCATAATTATGTACAAATCTGGCAAACTGCTGCATATACCCTGGCTCTGCTTGCACAGAATGCAAGAGAAGTGACACAATTTCCCTAGTTAATATTGCCTGCTAACATGAATTTCATAACTAAATATGCAGGTTTAAAAAAATATATACTTGTGTATTGATTTTAAGAAAGGCATTGATGTTTATGGTAAGGTACATTGGTGCAACAACAGTGCTTTTTTCGCGAATGCGCTTGTTAAATCATCACCCGTTTGGCGAAGTAGGCTGTGATTCGTTGATAAATTAACAGGCACCGCATTGATTATTTGCAACGCAGGACAAGCTAGATAAACGAGTAATATCATCAACCATGTGTAGTTAACTAGTGATTATGTTTGTTATAAGTTTAATGCTAGCTAGCAACTTACCTTGGCTCCTTGCTGCACTTGCGTAACAGGTGGTCAGCCTGCCACACAGTCTCCTCATGGAGTACAATGTAATCGGCGTCCAAAAATACAGATTGTTATGAAAACTTGAAATCTGCCCTAATTAATCAGCCATGCCGATTTAATCGGTCAACCTCTACTCTGGACACGGGATATTCAGACGATGTAGGGCTGTCCCGAGCCATACCATTAATCAGCATCAAAGAGGACATTTCCATGGGCTTGGAGGCAAATCAGCTGGAAGAGTGGACCACATCCAACAACATGCTCCTGAATGGGAAAAAGTCTGTGAAAATTCAGATGTTTTTCTAGAGCCCATCCACAACCTGCACCACTGATCATAGGAGGACAGGAAGTACCAGTGGTAACAGCTAAGTATCGTGGTTTTCATCTAGACTCTAACCTCAGTGGTGACACATGGGGAGTAGTCAGTGAGGAAGCCCTCAAAACACCTGCACTTTTTGACTGTTCTTGACAGAAATGGCCTACCCACTGAAGATCTGGTCTATACTACATTGGTGAGGCCTTGTCTGGAATACGGTGGAGTGCTGGTAGTTGGATTCAGTAAAAAGCAGCAGGCCCAACTAGACAGGGTGCAGTTGAGGGTCTTGAGGATCATCTCCAGAGGTTGAGCAGTCCATCCACAGCTCCTCTCACTGCAGAGTAGGCAAGAGTAGGCGAGAGCAGGATGCAGTGTATCTGGTGAAGGACATGCACACTCTTGACCATCCACTGAATGACTTGCTCCCTCCAAAAAGAGAACTGCACCACCAGGCTCCTGCGAAACAGCCACGAACTGTCCTGTATAACTGCCCGTACAACAGTAGCTAAGATGGGGAGAAGTCTGTCCATAATAAAGTGTTGTTAAGGTAGAGCAGCACTTATCAACCAAGCAGATCCTACAGGCCCTAGTTTTGTCGCACCTCGTCGAGTGTTCCACAAAAAGGGGTTTAGGAAAATTGCAATTGGCTCAGAACAGGGCAGCACGGCTTGCCCTTCAATGTACACAGAAAGCTAATATTAATCATATGCATGTCGATCTCTCCTGGCTCAAAGTGGAGGAGAGTGACTTCATCACTACTTGTACTTATGAGAGGTATTGACATGTTGAATGCACCCAGCTGTCTGTTTGAACTACTGCCTCACAGCTCGGACACCCATGCATACCCCACAAGCCATGCCACAAGAAGTCTATTCACAGTCCCCAAGTCCAGAACAGACTATGGGAGGTGCACAGTGCCACATAAAGCCATGACTACATGGAACCTTATGGAACAGCAGGGACTGTGAAGCAACACAAACATAGGCCCAGACACATGCATACACTATAACGTACACACAGATTTTCTACTGTAGATATGTGGTCGTGGTGGATTAGGGGCCTGAGGGCACGCAGAGTGTTGTCAAATCTGTGAATGTATTGTAATGTTTTTAAAATTGTATAAGGAGTAGTATATCTATAATTCTTTCAATAACTGTTGTAAATTTTATCAACGTTTATGATGAGTATTTTTGTAAATTGATGTGCTCATTCACCGGGCGTTTTGGTGGGAATACATTTTCTGAACATCACGCGCCAATGTAAAATGGGGTTTATGGATATAAATATGAACTTTATCGAACAAAACATACATGTATTTTGTAACATTGAGTCCTGGGAGTGTCATCTGATGAAGATCATCAAGGGTTAGTAATTAATTTTAGCTGACTTTCTGGTTTTTGTGACGCCTCTCCTTGCTTGGAAAATGGCTGTGTGGTTTTTGTTGTTTAGGTGCTGTCCTAACATAATCTAATGTTTTGCTTTCGCCGTAAAGCCTTTTTGAAATCGGACACTGTGGTTAGATTAAGGAGAATCTTATCTTTAAAATGGTGTATAATACTTGTTTGTTTGAGAAATTTTAATTATGAGATTTTTGTTGTTTTGAATTTGCCGCCGTGCACTTTCACTGGCTGTCGTCATATCGATCCCGCTAACGGGATTCAAGCCATAAGAAGTTAATGCAACTGCTGTGTCAGATTTTAAAATAGCTTTTCGGCGAAACACATTTTTCAATATTCTGAGTACAGAGCTCAACCATCAAAGCAAGCTATACAGATACCAGCAAAGTTCTGGAGTCAACTAAACTCAGAATTAGTATTATAAATCTTCCCTTACCTTTGCTGATCTTGGTCGGAATGCACTACCAGGACTCCTACTTCCACAAGAAATGTTATTTTTGTTCGAAATACTCCATATTTATGTCCAAATACCTCCGTTTTGTTCGTGCGTACAGATCACTATCCAAAGGTATGACGCGTGAGCGTAAAACGAGACAAAAAGTCAAATAGTTCCATTACCGTTCGTAGAAACATGTCAAACGATGTTTACAATCAATCCTTAGGGTCTTTTTAACATAAAACGATATTTCTACTTGCACATCCTTAGGGTATTTTTTAACATAAAACGATATTTCTACTTGCACATCCTTAGGGTCTTTTTTAACATAAAACAATAGCGTAGTCATTACAGAAGAAAAAGGAGCGGCACGCCAAACGTGCCCGCGCAGTAAACAACTCACTGGTCCCAGGCAGTCCACTGATAGACTGAACTCCTATTCTCTGCCCAGTAACAGTAGACGGATGAAACAAGTTTCTAAAGGCTGTTGACAGCCAATGGAAGCTTTAGGAAGTGCAAAATGACCCCACAGATACTGTAGTTTGAACAGGGATTAGATAGAAAAACTACATCACTTCCTAGTTGGATTTCTTTCTCAGGTTTTTGCCTGCCATATGAGTTCTGTTATACTCACAGACATCATTCAAACAGTTTTAGAAACTTCATAGTGTTTTCTATCCAAATCTACTAATAATATGCATATCTTAGTTTCTGGGAGTGAGTAGGAGGCAGTTTACTCTGGGCACGTCAGTCATCCAAGCGACTCAATACTGCCACCATCCATAAGAAGATAAAAACCTTAATTTTGCTGGACCCCAGGCGGAGTAGCTGCTGCATTAGCAGCAGCTAAAGGGGATCCCTAATAAATACAAATGAACTACTTAGTGAATATGGAGGACGTTGTTCACTCATGCTTGTTCACTTCATTTTACAGGGGTGTCCAGGATTTCAAGCCGGGGATGTGCTGCAATCCAAAATCCAGAAACTGAACGTAACTGGTGTGTTTGGAATGGCGTGCAGGCACAAGCATCTGCTGAAGTTCCTGAACCTGAAGAGAGGAGAGAAGTTTGTGGACGGATGGATGCTTCAGATGCATTTTATTTATGTATGACATTGGCTACGATAACTGGTGTTGAACTTGAATGTCATTTAAGGCTTGCAAATGCTGTGTTCCTACTGGGAACCTGAAAGCAATGCAGGGACCATACATCACAACGTTTCTTCACTATGACATGGCTTTCCAGCTGAAGCCTCATTTACAGGTAAAATTGATAGGTCAATCTATGTCAGCTATAACAATACATTAGATAATGTAATGAATATTTAACCACCAGCCGGTTGTAAGAGATTCATGAATTGCATGATACGGTTTTATGAATAGCTTGAAACAGATTGCTTCATACCTGCTTTGTAATCATAAGTAATGTTTTACACAAAAATTCACAAAAGACCTGCTCCTACTCTAAAATATTTTGCCATTTAGAAAAGCAGTCCCGATCTGATGGTGGACACCACATTTGCAGTGCCAGCCTTTCATGCCTATGCTCGTAATGCTGACTGTCAGGTAATGAATAAAACATTTTCTTTATCATTTATTCTGTTAAACACCACTTCTTTGTAGTTGCAGACAGTTGCCCAAACAGTGTTAAGAAACAGCTAGTTGTCATTTGTCCTACTCCCTTAATTAATCATCTTCTCCCATTTTAATTAGGACTTCTGATTTTACTTTACATTTCAGGTCACTGATGGTACCAGGTATGTGACTGGTAGTGGGCTTGCTGACAGAGAACAGATGGAGAGGTTGTTGTTCTACCTTGGAAAATGTGAAAGATCACAGAAGAGATGACACCATCTCATCGTGTTGACACCCTCACCGATGACCTCTATTACGGGGTCCGGGAGAATCAAGGTATCAATGTATAACAGGATATCAGTTAATTATTGAGATGACGCATTGTTCAGGATTCTTTTAATATAATTTTGCGAAGAACATGCTGATCTATTTGAAACAATCCATGAAATGTATGTTCACCTTCATGTGTTATAGCAACGGCAATACAACTCTGTCAGCAGAAGGTCCTGAAGGAGGAAACTGAGGCAAAGGAGGAGTTGTTGGGGCTGCTAGACAGCATTCCAGGTTAGATTTCATGTGTTTTGCTCATCATTTTTGTTTATGTAATGATCCTTTTCTGCTAATTGAATCAGATGAATTGGAAGCAGGGCTTCAGTAGCTGGAGGCAAGGCTTTCTCCTACAGAGCTCCTCTTTATGGAATGGTTTGCCGATATGAGAGAATCAGAATGTCTCAACCTTCAAATATAGACTGAAGACTTCTGTCAGTCCTATGATTGAGTGTAGTCTGGCCCATTTGTGGGAAGGTGAACAGCAAGGTACTAGCCCTCACAACCCACCCCACCCATAAACCTTGTCTTCCTAAAACATGAAAGTCATCTGATCCTAGAGTCTTGAAGTGTTTGCACCCTTTATAGCCATTATGGTCTTTACCTGACCCTGCTGGTCATCTATGAATGTTTCCTGTTCTGATTATTCATCAGTCTGACACGCATGCACACCATGAACCGCTTGTATTGTGCTTCTACCTCTGCATTGCTTGCTCTTTGGGGTTTTAGGCTGGGTTTCTGTATAGCACTTTGATGCTGTATCACAACTGCTGATGTAAAAAGGGCGTTATAAAATACATTTGATTAATTTGGTGATTAAATCCTTGCTGTGGTTTCACTGACAATTCAATATTTTAGTCAAATTCCCAACATTTTCCATAAGACATGTTTGTCTAGTTTGTGGGCATTGCACATGTAGAAGTCAGCACAAAACTGGCAGTGTGGTTTTATTTTGTTCGGTAATAGATTTAATTAGGCCTGTGATTATGTCGTAGGCAGCACACTGTCGAACATGGAAGTTTGGACCCGTAAGATAAAGGAAACCCTCACAGACAAGAGGACGTTGTCCCTTACCTGGCAGGAGAGAGACGTGGAAACTCTGGCAGAGCAACATCGAGTCGCGTAAGTAGTTGTTCATCTCTGACCTAAGGTTTTATCCCATCTCTAAACACCCCTTTCTGTCTGGTTTAGCCCTACCAGTCATGACTGACACGTTCGTATACCCTACTGTGTATCCTGGTCCCACAATCTACTAGATCTGCATAGCTACTCCCTGTTACTTTATACTCTTATCACCACCACCTGCTGCCACCTGCCCCTTTCCACTACATATCCCAAAGACTGAATGCCCCCCTCTCCTGCTTAATCCATTCAACATTAAGTCTTCTGACCGGATTGAATGCTGGTCTCAACACAGCAGCAATTTTGGAAAGTCTGCAGACTAAGAAGACTCACTGTCTGCTGGCCACAATCCATAGGCTAGTCCTGAAGTGCTCTTTCTATTGTGGCCTGGTCTGAAAGTATGCATGTACTGCAGCCAATTCAGTCTTGTTGAACACTGCATCACTCCCTGGCATATCACTGCTGTTGTTATCTAATTGTCATTCACACAGGTGTTTTGAACTATATGAAAGATTTTTATCAAACTTCAAGATCTTCATGACCATTTCTTTCAATTGTTTTTCAGATGCACAAACTATTGCTGTGCAGCTCCAGAAAAGTCAGGCGGACATCGGAGAGAATAAAAAAGCAGATCAACTCCTACAATGGAAGGAACAAGTCACCTCAATTCCCCCTAAGACTGGAATACATGGATGTTCTCCAGCAAGACCATCCAGTCTGGTCCCAGGTGTCCAAACATTTGGGGGACAGACTGCTCTGGGCCAAGCAGCATGCAGTGATGCTGCACAAGGTCCTAAACGATATCCTAACAGCCATCGCTAAAAGACTGTACTGTGCAGCCAACTTCATCGATCTAGCCAAGGCTTTTGACTCTGTCAATCACCGTATTCTTATTGGCGGACTCAACAGCCTTGGTTTCTCTAATGACTGCCTCGCCTGGTTCACTAACTACTTATCAGATAGAGTTCAGTGTGTCAAATCGGAGGGCCTGTTGTCCGGACCTCTGGCAGTCTCTATGGGGGTACCACAGGGTTAAATTCTCGGGCCGACTCTTTTCTCTGTATATATCAACAATGTTGCTCTTTCTGCGGGTGATTATTTGATCCACCCCTACGCAAACAAGACCATTCTGTATACTTCTGGCCCTTCTTTGGTACAAACCTCCAAGCAAGCTTCAATGCCATACAACACTCCTTCCGTGGCCTCCAACTGCTCTTAAATGCTAGTAAAAGTAAATGCATGCTCTTCAACCGATCGCATGCCCATACCCGTCCGCCTGACTAGCATCACTACTCTGGACGGTTCTGACTTAGAATATGTGGACAATTATAAATACCTAGGTGTCTGGCTAGACTGTAAATTCTCCTTCCAGACTCAAATTAAGCATCTCAATCCAAAATTAAATCTAGAATCGGCTTCCTATTTTGCAACAAAGCCTCCTTCACTCATGCGGCCAAACTGACTATCCTACCGATCCTTGACTTCGGTGATGTCATTTACAAAATAGCCTCCAACACTCGACTCAGCAAATTGGATGCAGTCTATCACAGTGCCATCTGTTTTGTCACCAAAGCCCCATATACCACCCACCACTGCGACTTGTATGCTCTCGTTGGCTAGTCCTTGCTACATATTCGTTGCCAAACCCACTGGCTCCAGGTCATCTATAAGTCTTTGCTAGGTAAAGCTCCGCCTTATCTCAGCTCACTGGTCACCATAGCAACGCCCACCCGTAGCACGTGCTCCAGCAGGTATATTTCACTGGTCATCCCCAAAGCCAACACCTTCTTTGGCCGCCTTTCCTTCCAGTTCTCTGCTGCCAGTGACTGGAACGAATTGCAAAAATCACTGACGTTGGAGACTTATATCTCCCTCATATCTACACAGCCCATCTGTAAATAGCTCATCCAACTACCTACCTCATCCCCATATTTGTTTTTGTTTTTCTGCTCTTTTGCACACCAGTATTTCTACTTGCACATCCTCATCTGCACATATATCACTCCAGTGTAAATTGCTAAATGGTAATTACTTTACCACTATTGGCTTATTTATTGCCTTAACCCCTTCATTTGCACACACTGTATACATTTTTCTATTGTGTTATTGACTGTATGTTTGTTTATCCCATGTGTAACTCTGTTTTTGTTGCACTGCTTTGCTTTATCTTGGCCAGATTGCAGTTGTAAATGAGAACTTGTTCTCAACTGGCCTACCTGGTTAAATAACGGTGAGAAAAAAATAATAAATGTGCCTTAGGGAGCTAAGGACAGGCATCTTATACAGGCAGATCTACACAATGTTGGCTCGGTCAGCACATATGTAGAGGAGGACAGTGATTCAAAAAATGAAAGTGGTTGAGATGTGTGTGTAAGTTATATAGGGGCAAACTATACACTGAGTATTCAAAACATTTAGAATACCTAATATTGAATTGCAACCCCCCCCCCCCCCCCCCCCACACCACACAGTTGTGTGAAGTTGGCTGGATGTCATTTGGTTGGTGTACCATTCTTGATACACACAGGACACAGGAAACTGCTGAGCATGAAAAACCCAACAGCATTGCAGTTCTTGACACAAACCGGTGTGCCTGACACCTACTACGATACCCCATTCAAAGGCACTTAAATATTTTGTCTTACCCCTTCACCCTCTAAATGTGTTTGATAATTTTTCTTCCTTGTTGTAAGGCCATTTTGTTCTTCCCTGGCAACTCAAGTCTGAGAATGTTCATTGCTTCTAAAGAAGGTGATACTGATAACTTGCTGTCTCTCCAGGAACTCCCCTTTACCCCTATAATGGATGATAATATGCAAGAATGAATTGGTATCCATGTTTGATTAAGTACTTGAAGGTTTTAAGTTATGTTGTTAAATGACAGCAACTGTAGAATGTAAAGGGTAATGGATAAAGGATCAAATATGAAGATGGATTTTTGTCTATTGTAATGCCTATTGTATGTAAGAATCAGTATTTACTAAATGCACTCCTGATGATAGACTGAATGTTAAAAAGTAAAATGTATTTTTGTTATCCCATATGGTGGTACAAGGAGGGAGTGTAGTAGAAATGTTTAATGTGTTCTGTCTCCGCAAATCTGTGACTACATGCGTGTTGTTTCTGGTTGTTGGGTTAGGATGTTCTGTGACTGCTCTCAGGGAGGGGACTGATAGAAGAACACAAAGAAGGGAACACAGTTTCTAGGCGTTGGGCCAAAGTAACAATGTGTGCAAGGTCATGATCAGCTTATTGCACGCTGAGAGCAGCGACGTCTAGTTTGTGCATGAGTATAAAGAGTGCTGAAGGGAGAGCATCCCTTCAGAGCTTCCGACAGACTTGTACTTTGACTGTTGAGTTTGTTGTAACCTCTCCGGCCGTGATGATAAAGATATGTTAATTTATCTTTGACTTGGAGTCCTTGGTGGTATTTTCCACGACAGTAGTTACCCATGCTTCTCCAGGCATACACCAACACTGAACATAGCATCACCGTGCTTACCCCATTCTTTGTAACGTGTGGCAGGCATGCCCGTCTTCCTGTTGAGGTGATTTTAGGTGTAGAAGCCCTGATGCTGCGGATGGACCTAGATGGATGAGTGAGGCGCCATTATGACCAGCTACGATGGGCCTACAGTCAGGTTGAGACAAGGACCCGACATCAGCAGAAGCGAGAGAAACCGCAGTACGACAAGCGGGCGAAGGACCTCCCATTGATGGCTGGTGAACGGGTGCTCCTGCAAAACCTCCGATGACGTGATCAGGGAAAATTAGTCCCCCGATGGCAACCGCAGCCTTTTGTCATTCTAGGACACCTTCGGCCTGGACTGCCAGTCCTTCGTGTCCGAGCAGAGGGAGGGGGAACAATACAGACAATTCATTGGATCCATGTGCGGCCTTGCCCCAACCAACCTTCAGACTTCGCCCAGATATATAGCACTTTGCGACATCGGCTGATGTAAAAAAAGATTGATTGATTGATGTAACTCCGGAGGGGACCAGACAATGTTCAGCTGAGCCAGGCACCTAGGCCAGACTGGCAGAACTACACATGGTACCCAGTCAGACTCCAGGCCAGAGAAGAGCCCGCTGCACCCCCAAGGGTACAGGTCCAACATAGAGAACCGACGGCCCCTACTTAGGTACTGGGCTCCGTTGGCTAGCTCAGTATAATCGGGATGACTACAGAGAAAGTGTGTGTGTTGGGGTGGGCTGGGCTGGTGTGATCAGATGCACCTGCAGGGAGTTAGCTAATCAGACAGGTAGCTGTTGATTGGCTGTCATTCCCTTTTAAAGCCCTGTGTTTTGTGGTGCTTGGAGTTGAGTGGAGAATGTCTCTATGGGGATCAGGCCCTTATGCAAGTGTCCATGTCTTAGGTGTTTGCTGTGATCACACTGGACCAGTGTCTGCAGGATGGAAAGTCTTAGTGGCGAATTCAAGTGAGGAAGTGGGCGGCTGCGCTGACGACGAACTGGGGTTGTGGGGATCAGAGGACCGAGAGATGCATTGGTACAAAGCACATCTAGGAGCTTTAGCTCAGCCAACTAAGGGATGTGATTCTTCCTGTGTTTACCTTACACTACTTTCTCTCTGGGCCATTTTGCCACACTACTGGAAGCCACTATTGTCACCCTGCCGTCTGTCTCCCTCTCGTTCAGCATCGGAGATGGGGCCATCGGTGATATAGCCAAGCCAGAGACTCAGACCATGCGCGCTGCAGGACAGGGAGTTGTGCGGATCTGGGTATCACCAGACAGAGACGTTTATTATTCAATTTTTGTTGGGATCTGGTTCTGCCACCCTCTGTTGTCTTTCCCCCTCCCTATTTCGTCCCATAGCAGTAGAAAGTCATTTTAGAGGGGTTGGCAGGGCCAAGGGTGGGTCCCATATTGTGTGCAGTACCAGAGTGAGATTGTAGTGCATTTCACCATATTGTTTGTAGTGCCATATCAGAGTAATTTGCAGTGTCACTTTTGCATGTTTGATATTTACCTAAGGGAGTAAGGGGGATGGTCTATTTTGTGGACACAGTCTGGGAAATCGTAGTCTGCTGTGGGAGGTGGGGAAACGGGGTCCAATCCATTTTAACCCATGAATTGAAACTAAAACTTACCTTGAGCATACTTACCTGTCCTGGTCTTCTGTTTTGGGGTTGTGTGCTGGAGAACATTAAATCCTTTGTTGGGTGCAGTTAAAAGGGATTCACACTAAACTGTTACATGTGTCTGTCTGGAGTTGCTAGGGCTACTGGGCCTGCCTGCTCAGAGAAGATAGGGGAGGAGCAGATGGACCAGAATGGAGAGGAGAAAGAAACGGAAGGAAATCAGGCTGCAGTGGCATCTGTCCAGATAACTCATCCAAAGGGCTTTGACTTCTCAAACACAGCAAAAAGCAAACACAATATGAATGTATTAATTTAGCTACTTGAACTTAGGGGTCGCCTTAATGCAGATTTCTTAGTTTTTCCATGCAAGAAAAAAATATAAAGCGCATTAGAAATATCTTGTGCATTTTATAAATGCAGATCTCAAATGCTTCTTTTTGTAATATCTGCTCAGCATCAAACTTATTTTATGCTTCAGTTGCACATCTCATGAGAATTCAATAAAGGGCATTCTATCAAACGACAGTGCTCTGACTGATGTGTAGCTACTTTTCTCAGGTACTTTTCTCTGTAGCCAGACTACTTTTCTCAGGGGAAATGCAAGATTATCTTCAAACAAAACATTAGGAAATGTAGCTGGTTACACTATGATAAACATCAGATTTGCAAAAAAAATAACTTATTTTTTCATCGTAAGCTCATTTACTTGACAATGAAGCTCTAGTGTATTTTCTGTAAAGGAAAACTATAGTTGCATGTCCCTGATCACCATTGAAGCAACAAAAAAACACAGACTTTAATTACACAGCTGGATTTCACCTGCTCCAGCTTTCTCACGTTGTGCCATTTACAAACAAACAGGTGACTGGCTCAGCTGTTCTACTACGGTAAGCTTCATAATGTGACAGGTAAAATGAAGAATGCGACCTGCTTTATCTCGTAACGTATTGCACAAGTTGACTGCAGTTATTTACTTTAGATACAAATATTAAAATGTATTAGAAATACCATCCATTGGCCATTTCCAAATACCCCAGTATACGGTATACTGCCCAAGCCTAATCTATAACGCCTTCAAACACACATACAGCACTGCTTCTAATTTATTGTGACATCTAGGCCAACTGAATCTTCACAGTCACAGTTCAAGGGGTCTTATTCAACCAGGGGTAGAGTGTATATATCATTTTATTTGACATAACTATTAAAATCTGATTCAACAATTAAATTAAGCAAACTTAAACAATTTCACCACTAAAATTCACAGGCAGAGTTCTGGATGCAAGGGCTGACAGATTTATAAAAACACAGTTCCAGTCAAAAGTTTGGACACACCTACTCATTAAAGGCTTTTTCTTTTTTTTTTCTACATGGTAGAATAATAGTGATGACATCAACACTATGAAATAACACATATGGAATCATGTAGTAACCAAAAAAGTGTTAACAAAATAGATTTTATATTCTTCAAAGTAGCCACCCTTTCTCTTGGCATTCTCTCAACCAGCTTCACCTAGAATGCTTTTCCAACAGTCTTGAAGGAGTTCCCACATATGCTGAGCACTTGTTGGCTGCTTTTCCTTCACTCTGCGGTCCAACTCATCCCAAACCGTCTCAATTGGGTTGAGGTCGGATGATTGTGGAGGCCAGGTCATCTGATGCAGCACCCCATTGCTCTCCTTCTTGGTCAA
Organism: Salmo trutta; assembly: GCF_901001165.1. NCBI lineage: Eukaryota > Metazoa > Chordata > Actinopteri > Salmoniformes > Salmonidae > Salmo > Salmo trutta. Next base: position 23,902,167 of record NC_042977.1, read on the forward strand.
AAAGCCCTTACACAGCCTGGAGGTGTGTTAGGTCATTGTCCGGTTGAAAAACTAATTATTGTCTAAGTGCAAACCAGATGGGATGGCGTATCGCTGTGGACTGCTGTGGTAGCCATGCTGGTTAAGTACGCCTAGAATTCTAAGTAAATTACAGACCATTTCACCAGCAAAGCACCATCACACCTCCATGATTCACGGTGGGAACCACACATGCAGAGATTATCCGTTCACCTAGTCTCCGTCTCACAAAGACACAGCGGTTGGAACCAAAAATGTGGACTTGTAGTAACTTGACAAGGAATGCCCACACGCATTTCTATATTACTTTCCTTTACTTTCAACCCAATAACTAAAAGGTGTACAGCCAGGTACAAACGGTATATAGCAGAACTATATAGCCCACTCAACCGGTGGTAGAATCACATTGCACAGAACTCACTCTTAGTGATGACATCATCAAAGGGGAAAGGTCATGGTCAATGCCAATAATAACAATGTCATTATTTATATAGTGTCCACACTATAACACTTCTCCCCCTCAATTAAAATCCCCCCTGTAAGGAAAACATAAGGTTAACAAGTAAAACACATCAGTGTTTTCTTTTCTTTACTACACCACACTGTAGAACTTCTGCTGGTGTTACCGTAAATGTAAACAAAACAACAACAACAAAATGACAGTCCTTATTTCTTTTCAACTTGGTCTGCTGCTCCAAACAAACACTAACACCACGAGTCTCTCAGTCTCAACTACAGAGTTAGTCTTTCAGGAGCCTTGTGACTACGCTGTGATCTGCGCAGTACTCCTGGTGTGCTACGAGACACAGGTAAGGTGTGTACCAGTGGAGCTGGGTCTGAGGGCACAGGAGCGGGTTGGGTGTTTGTGAGAGAATGTCCATCACCCTTTGCTGGAACCACTGAATGCCCCTGTTCCTCAGATGCTGTTTCCTGTGGGGTTTCAACTTGTATACTACCACCCACATCTGTTCCGTCTGAAAACATGGTCTTGTCTTTCTCATAGCGCAGGCGGAGATGGTCCTGGTGTCTGAGCATGACTCGCCCATCAGTCAGTTTGACCACAAAGGAGACGGGACCACTATGACTCAGAATGATACCTGGCAACCAGTGTTGGCTGCTTGTGAAGTTGCGGATGTAGACAGTGTCATTGGGTTTTAACTGTCTCTCCCTCGTGTGGTGGTCATGCCTCTCTTTTTGTTTCTCCTGCTTCCATTCCACTCGTGCTCTGATGTTTGGACGCAGTAGATCCAGGTGAGCTTTTGGCTTTCTCCCCATTAACATCACCGCTGGAGCCTATCCTGTTGTTGTTTGTGGCGTGATGCGGTACTGGAACAAGAACCGAGAGAGCTTAGTTGTGATGGTTCCCCCAGTCATCCTTTTGAGCCCCTCTTTCAGTGTCTGCACAGCCCGCTCCGCTAAGCCGTTTGAGGCCGGGTGAAACGGGGCGCTGCGGTCATGGCGGATCCCGTTTCTCCGCATGAATTCTTGGAACAAGTCACAGGTAAACGTTGTTGCGTTGTCGGACACCAGAGAGTCCGGCAGACCATGGGTTGCAAACACCTGCCGAAGCTTTTCGATGGTTGTGGTCCTGTGATGTTGCTCATGATGTGCGCCTCCAGCCACTTGGAGTGTGCGTCCACCATGACAAGGAACATGTGACCCATGAAAGGGCCTGCAAAGTCTATGTGCAGCCTGTACCATGGGCGGTCAGGCCACTCCCACAGATGTAGTGGCGCGGGTGTCGCCATCTTCTGGTTGATCTGGCACTCAGAACATGATTTAACTTTGTCTTCTACCTCCTGATCGATGTTAGGCCACCAGATGTAAGATCTGGCTAAACTTTTCATCCGGGAGGCACCCGGGTGAGCCTCATGGACCTCATCCATGACTTGTGCACGGCCAGGGGGTGGAACAACCACTCTGGACCCCCAGAGTATGCAGCCATCCTGCACACTCAGCTCAGTTTTGCACTTTGCATAAGGTCTTAGTCCATCATCCTCTATGACAGGAGGCCAACCCTGCATCAGGGATCTTTTCACTTGGGACAGGATAGGATCCCGGTCTGTCCACTGTTTGATCTGTTTGGCATTCACAGGTGAGTTTGACAATCTCTCCATTAGGAAAATTGTCTCGGGAGGCACCACAGTTGTGGCAGGCATCTCTGGTAGCGGGAGGCGGCTGAGCGCGTCTGCGTTTGCATTGTCCTTCCCCGCTCTATACACTATAGTGTACTGGTAAGCTGACAGTGTTAGGGCCCAGCGCTGTAACCTTGCTGATGCCATGGGCGGAATGCATCTTGATTCACTAAAAAGGCTCATCAGTGGTTTGTGGTCAGTGCATATGGTGAAATGACGACCGTAGAGGTACTGATAGAAGCGTTTCACAGCAAAGACTATGGCCAGACCTTCCTTGTCTAACTGTGAATAACCCTTCTCAGCACTCGTCAGCGTACGTGATGTGAATCCAATGGGTCTCTCTGACCCGTCCTCCACCTGATGAGAGAGTACTGCCCCGACGCCATAGGGTGAGGCGTCACATGACAGGATGATCTCTTTGTCTTGGTCAAAATGAACCAGAAGTTGTGCTGATTGTAGTAGTGCTTTCACTAACTTGAAAGCTTTCTCTTGTGCTGGCCCCCACTTCCATTTACAGTCTTTGTGGAGCAACTGATAAAGTGGAGCCAACACTGTTGACAGCTCAGGGAGGAACTTACCATAGTAGTTCACCATGCCCAGGAACGACCTGAGCTCTGACCCATTCTTGGGGTTTGGAGCATCCTTGATTACCCTGACTTTGTCCTCCACAGGACACAGACCCTGCGCTGTGATCTTGTGACCTAGGTATGTCACACTCTGTGCTTGGAATGTGCACTTGCTACGCTTCAGGCGCAGCCCTGCCTCAGAGAATCTCTTTTAACACCTGGTCCAGATGGTGGAGGTGCTCCTCCTCCGTCTCTCCTGTAACCAGGATGTCATCCAGGTACACTGCTACATGAGGGATCCCCTGCAGCAGATTGTCCATTGTCCTCTGGAAAATGGGCTGGACGCCACTCCGAAAACCAAGCGGTTGTACCTGAACAAGCCTTTGTGCGTGTTCACTGTGACATACTCTTTTGAGTCCTCATCCAGGAGGAGCTGTTGGTAGACGTGACTGTCACTCGGCGGTGTTTTATCTCACCCCAGTTCAGTTGTATTTTGTTTAGCCAGTCACGCCCTAGTAAACTAGGCCCATTCCCTTTCACCACCAGGAGCCGTGCTCTCGCTTCCTGGCTGTTGTATGAAATGTCGACCTCTAGAGCCCCCAGCAATGGTATGGTCTCCCCGGTGTACGTACGCAGTCTGATCCCTGCCGGTGTGAGGGCAGAAACCTGTTTTGAGCCCCATTTTTGTTTGTAGGTCTCCTCACTTATGACAGAGGCAGAGGCCCCCGTGTCAACCTCCATCCTCATCAGCTTTCCATCTACCTCCACTGTAGCATAGATAGGCTCTGCGCGCGGCTCCCTCACATTAAACATGTTGTAGGAACAATGCTCTTCCTCCTCCTCTGTGCTCTCTAGGTGGTGCGCTGCTGACTGAGGCTTTGGTGCTGTGAACTTGCCCAGCCAGTCCGCCCACCCTCTGGCTTGCTCCTAGGACCCCTGAATTTTTTTGCTAAATGTCCCTTTTTGTTGCAATTGTGACAGACCGTCTCCATGAACTTACAGTTGTTACCATAATGTGTCCCTCCACATCTGAAACATTCCACTGCTTTTCCCCTTTTTCCTGCCACCTCTTTTGTCACCTGATGCACTGCACAACTTTCACTGTTGGCCTTTTGAATATTTTTCACATTACTAGCGGCCATCTCCATCCCTTGAGATAGTTCCAATGCTCTCTTGAAAGTCAGTGTGGCTTCCCCCAGCAACCGGCGCTGTATGCTGTCCTCATTAATGCCGCTAGCTAGCACCTCGCCCTGTACAAGTTGATAAAGTTTTATCCTCGTCGCCAAAAAGGTGTAGTAACTTGACAAGGAATGCCCACACGCATTTCTGTATTACTTTCCTTTATTTTCAACCCAATAACTAAAAGGTGTACAGCCAGGTACAAACAGTACAAATATAGCAGAACTATATAGCCCACTCAACCGGTGGTAGAATCACATTGCACAGAACTCACTCTTAGTGATGCCATCATCAAAGGGGAAAGGTCACGGTCAATGCCAATAATAACCATGTAATTATTTATATAGTGTCCACAATATAACAGGACTCATCAGACCAAAGGACAGATTTCCACCAGTCAAATGTCCATTGCTCATGTTTCTTGGCCCAAGCAAGTTTCTTCTTATTATTGGTGTCCTTTAGTAGTGGTTTCTTTACAACAATTTGACCTTGAAGGCCTGATTCACGCAGTCTCCTCTGAACAGTTGATGTTGAGATGTCTGTTACTTGAAACTCTGTGAAGCATTTATTTGGGCTGCAATTTCTGAGACTGGTAACTCTAATGAACTTATCCTCTGCAGTAGAGGTAACTCTGGGTCTTCCTTTCCTGTGGTGGTCCTCATGAGAGACAGTTTCATCATATCGCTTGATGGTTTTTGCAACTGCACTTGAAGAAACTTTCACAGTTCTTGAAATGTTCCGGAATGACTGACCTTCATATCTTAAAGTAACGATGGACTGTCGTTTCTCTTTGCTTATTTGAGCTGTTCTTGCCAATATATGGACTTGGTCTTTTACCAAATAGGGCTATCTTCTTTATACCAACCCTACCTTGTCACAACACAGAAATTCCACAAATGTACTTTTAACAAGATACACCTGTTAATTGAAATGCGTTCCAGGTGATTATCTCATGAAGCTGTTGAGAGAATGCCAATAGTGTGCAAAACTATCACCAATGGTGGCTACTTTGAAGAATCTCAAATATATATTTTTATTTGTTTAACACTTTTTTGGTTACTACATGATTCCATATGTGTTATTCCGTATATGGCTGTGGCTGCCAAGAAAGTGGTAATTTGAAGTAGAAGGCATGCCAGGTTGGTAAGAGTTAGAAAAGCCCTCCAATTATGGCGTAGACCAACTAGTTTAATTTTGGAGGCAGGTCTTGGCATTAAATTCACAATAAGTAAGATGCAATGCTCTCTACAATGTTTCAATGCAGATTTGTAATGTCTTGGTCATTGAGATGAACAACATTGACATGTACAGTACAGGCAGTGACTTGACCCATTACTTTAGACAATCAGTATATTCCCTTTGAACAGATACCCATTGTGGGCTTTGCTATACATATTATGGCCATCCATCACTTGTTATTGTTTTTTTCTACGTAAATGTGTTTGCAGATTATGTAAAGATGGCCCTATTGTTTGATTTTAGAATATATCATTGCAGCTGTAGGTGGTGCTGTCAGTGGGCAGGTCTCTGTAAACCAGCGTGTTTCTATTTCTTCTAAAAGATTACAAGAAAAACAAGACAATGACAACTAAGTTTGGTTAATTCTAAATTAAGATATAATTTGAATTATGTTTAAATGATCTGATACATAGGACACATAATTCTATATCATAATGCATGACTAGTGGAGTTACATTGCATTCATTCAATTATTTTGTTATAGAGAATCTAAAGGCAGTTATGGGTAGGAAGTTGTGCTTCGCATTGGACATACGTAGTCTGAAATGGCTCCAGAGACAGATGATAACACATCTTTGGGCTTCAACAAGCATGGGACAGGAATATATTGGGCTGCTTGGCTAATGGATGATTATTGTTGGAATTGTTATAATGTACTATCTAATACTTGCCTAGTCCAGTGGTTCTCAACCTTTTTTGGTCATTGAACATTTGAACAATCTGGCCTTAATGGCTGTGTACTCTTATAACCACCCCTCAGAGCCTGGTTCCTCTCTAGGTTTCTTCCTAGATTCCTGCCTTTCTAGGGATGACCAGTATGGTCAGGGTCAAATAATAATCACAGTGGACTGGCCACCCCTCAGAGCCGGGTTCCTTTCTAGGTTTCTTCCAACAGATCAACAGATGCTGCAATTTCTATTGCACTCCACACTGCCCTTTCCCACCTGGACAAAAGGAACACCTATGTGAGAATGCTATTCATTGACTACAGCTCAGCGTTCAACACCATAGTGCCCTCAAAGCTCATCACTAAGCACCTCCCTCTGCAACTGGATCCTGGACTTCTTGACGGGCCGCCCCCAGGTGGTAAGGGTAGGTAACAACACATCCGCCACGCTGATCCTAACAGGGGGGCCCCTCAGGGGTGCGTGCTCAGTCCGCTCCTGTACTCCCTGTTCACTCATGACTGCACGGCCAGGCATGATTCCAACACCATCATTAAGTTTGCCGATGACACAACAGTGGTAGGCCTGATCCCGGACAACGACGAGGCAGCCTATAGGGAGGAGGTCAGAGACCTGACCGTATGGTGCAAGGACAACAACCTCTCCCTCAACGTGAGCAAGACAAAGGAGATGATTGTGGACTACAGGAAAATGAGGACCGAGCACGCCCCCCATTCTCATTGACGGGGCTGTAGTGGAGAAGGTTGAGAGCTTCAAGTTCCTTGGCGTCCACATCACCAACAAACTAACATGGTTCAAACACACCAAAACAGTTGTGAAGAGGGCACGACAAAATCTATTACCCCTCAGGAGACTGAAAAGATTTGGCATGGGTCCTCAGATCCTCAAAAGGTTCTACAGCTGCACCATCTAGAGCATCCAGATGGGTTGCATCACTGCCTGGTATGACAACTGCTCGGCCTCTGACCGCAAGGCACTACAGAGGGTAGTGCGTACGGCCCAGTACATCACTGGGGCCAAGCTTCCTGCCACCCAGGACTTCTATACCAGGCGGTGTCAGAGGAAGGCCCCCCCCCAAAAAAAGACTCCAGCCACCCTAGTCATAGACTGTTCTCTCTGCTACCGCACGGCAAGCGGTACCAGAGTGCCAAGTCTAGGTCCAAGAGGCTTCTAAACAGCTTCTACCCCCAAGCCATAAGACTCCTGAACATCTAATCAAATGGCTACCCAAACTATTTGCATAGCCCCCCCCCCCCCCCACCCGCCCCTTTTATGCTGCTGCTACTCTCTATTATTATCTATGCATAGATAATATGTACATGTAGGTTATCTATGCATTATCTCAATTACCTCGACTAACCGGTGCACCCGCACATTGACTCTGTACCGGTACCCCTGTATTGTAATAGTTATTGTCGGATTTAGACCAAAATGCAGCGGGGAAATGTGCACTCATCTTCTTTATTATAAACGGACAAGAAGGAGAACCAAAACAAACAGGTACACAAAGAAAACACAACAACTAATCACAGGCTGGTAAGGCACAAGGCTATACACAGAACAATCTCCCACAAAGTACTCAAACACATACCTATATATAGGACTTTCAATCAGAGGCAACTAGAAAACACCTGCCTCCAATTGAGAGTTCAACCCCAATTAACAAAACATAGAAATACAAAAGACTAGACAGAACATAGAAATACACTAACAAAGAACAGTGCCCAAAAACCCCCGGAATACATAAATCAAATACCCTACTAAACAAACCACCACCCCGAACCACATAAAACAAATACCCTCTGCCACGTCCTGACCAAACTACAATAACAAATAACCCCTATTACTGGTCAGGACATGACATGTATATAGCCTTGATATTGTTATTTTGCTGCTGCTCTTTAATTATTTCTTACTTTTATTTCTTATTTTCTTTAGGTATTTTTCTTAAAACTGCATTGTTGGTTAAGGGCTTTTAGTAAGCATTTCACTGTAAGTTCTACACCTGTTGTTTTCGGCGCATATGACAAATAGAATTTGATTTGTATGGGGGCAGCCAGGAGTCATCAGGCCAGGTAGTCCTGAGGCATCATCTACGTTATACCAGTAGATGATGTAGTTATAGGCTTGGGCCTTCAGCAAATGACTTGTGTGAGAATAATAAAGACACAGAAGAGCCTTGTCTAGAATAACCACCTGAGCTGCAAAATAGAAAGTAAATATGATTAAGGTTAGGCCTATTCCGATATTTAAATAGGCCATGATGTTGTGTGTTATTTAATCACCATATTTTTGCATAATACATTGTTATAGCCGCATGGGACTATTATGGTGATCATGTAACCTAATGTATCACAGTATTTTTCCAGTATTTGGGAGCACGGACTGTAGGCCTTATATTAGGCATTTTGACTATTGTATTTGGGAATTCCATTCTGTGGAATGTAGGCTTGCTATAGCCATTTGCATTGCCCAACCCCATCACACAGAGGCTAGATCCATATCAACAAATGAGACAAAACAAAATATTGATTAAGTCTGGGCTCTAACCTGTCCTGAGTAAAATAGCCAAGGGGTTCCAAATGGTCAAGACTATATATAGCCTATTCTTATTGCCAGATATGTTTACCCTACCAGCAACTGCACGTGCTTTTTTTAAATTTTACCTTTATTTAACTAGGCAAGTCAGTTAAGAAAAAAATCTTATTTTCAATGATGGCCTAGGAACAGTGATTAACTGCCAGTTCAGGGGCAGAACAACAGATTTGTACCTTGTCAGCTCGGGGATTTGAATTTGCAACCTTTCGGTTACTAGTCCAACGCTCTAACCACTAGGTTACCCTGCCGCCCCGCTTCTTTAACTATTTTGTTTAACATTTATTTAGAGGCTATATTTAGAGGCCTGTGAGCTGGGATCTCTTTTTAAGGGGAGCACTATAATAAAAACAGTTATAAAACACAAATTAAGTTCTAAAATTATTCCGCAAAACACCAGTACACAAAATGATATCCTAAATTGCAATGCCTACAAGTTGAAGGCCTATTTTTTATTTGGATAGGCCTAAATGAAACATTTAATTATCAAAGTGATAAGCTACAGAACTTTTGAGAATTTAGATAATTTTGAATTCATTTGGATTTCAATAAACAAATGGATGACTGTTCTATTCTCTTTGATTTAGTTTCTATTGCAACTCAGACTGAATGGATGACATACTGACTAAACTGAATGAAGGATGAATTAAATGTTCAAATATGTTTGAATGACGAGTTGCACGCATCATGCATGCTCTGCACTTTACTTGGCTAGTAGGCAAATAGACCTATAAGGGCACAAGGCGAGACCCAGATGCAGACACGGGAGGCAGATGGTTTGAGTCTTTGATATTTATTAATAATCCAAAAGGGGTAGGCAAGAGAATGGTCGTGGACAGGCAAAACCAGTTCAGAGTCCAGGAGGTACAGTGTGGCAGGCAGACTCGAGGTCAGGGCATGCAGAATGGTCAGGCAGGCGGGTATAGATTCCAGAAAACAGGCAAGGGTCAAAACCGGGGGGACGCGCAAAAGAGAATAGAAAAGGCAGGAGCACGGGAAAAACAACCTGGTTGACTTGGAACATACAAGATGAACTGGCACAGAGAGACAGGAAACGCAGGGGTAAAATACACTGAGGAAAATAAGTGACACCTGGAGGGGGTGGAGACAATCACAGGGACAGGTGAAACAGATCAGGGCGTGACAAGACCTACATTAGGGTATAATGACTCTATGGCTGCATGCCTCCAAAAGGGCATCTTCTGAGGCTGAGTGGCGCCTTTCCGAAGGCGTATGGTGCTGTGGTGCTGCATGGAGATCACAAGCTCTTCAACTGGGCAGCAGTGTCACGATGGAGGGAATAGCCTATACAGAGACTACCTAACACCACTGCAACAGAATTATTGTAAAGTGTAGGAATAAGTTCCTGCCAGACTAAGCCTATGTTTAACCTCTCCCTTGTTCATTTTAAAGTCCATATGTTCATTACCCGATTCGTATAAATCATGTTAAATTATCTGAATTCACATTAACCCCTCCTACAGAATATGCTTTGGCAAAATTTTGAGCGTTGTAATAAATATCAAACTATTCTATAAAAAAGTTTGTTGTTGCCTTGTGTTATTATGCAATTATTAATGGCCATGTTTAGTTAATTACATTTTATTAATGGCCATGTTTAGTTAATTACATTTTATTAATGGCCATGTTAGTTAATTAAATTTGAAGTTATCAATTGTGATCATGGTCACAGCTCTATTGCAAATGTATCATTCTCTACATTTAATATCAGTTTCATTGTGGACTTTTCCCTGAAATGAGATGTTGGCATGTTGGCCTTTCACATAGCTATAGGCTTCCTGCATCTAGCTCAGCAAACCATGGAAAAGTTGAATTGCAATTATAAACCCAGATTTTAGTCTATGCCTATTTTAGCCTATGCCCATCGAAATAACAAGTCAATCTCGCAAATAGGCAATTTATAAAAGTTTGTAGTCAACATCTGGCACATAATAACAGCACAATTTCCAGAAAATAGCCTAACATTCGTATTTGGAAGTTTGTCCAAGTGTTTCTTGCACAGAGATTGAGAGATCCTCAGTCCAACTTTCATCACTCAAACTCTCCTGACAGATTTATCTGATTGGTTGAAAGCCATGGTATATCAGACATGTGCCAGGGGAATGACAAAAACATACTTTTTACTATTCTAATTACGTTGGTAACCAGTTTATAATGGCAATAATGCACCTCAGGGGTTTGTGGTATATGGCCAATATACCACAGCTAAGGTCTGTTCTTTGTGGTATATGGTCAATATACCACAGCTAAGGGCTATGTCCTAAGAACAGCCCTTATCCGTGGTATATTGGCCATATACCACAACTCCTAAGGCCTTATTGCTTAACCATAGCAGTCAAAACATGTTAAATCGACATCCATTGATGGAAAATGATCTGGAGAGTTTAGTAAGGGCGATTTATTTTTTCTCTTGCAACGTATTCTAAAACTCGGAATAATTATTATTTTAATGGAAAACTGAATTTTGTTTCTTAGGCTACGTCATTAAAAATGACGTCGATATTAATTCTTAATTCGCTCGATAACGTTATGGAAAAAGGATTTATTGGATAAATGTGGCAACTCCTCTCTTACTGCGCAAATTTTGGGGGGGCCAGATTTCAGGCCTTGTGGGCAGGTATTCAGAATTCTACCAATGAAATGTGTTGTCTGTGATGTTATCGTTCATTAGCAAGATAGCATTAGCTGGCCTGCAGGAAGTCACCAGTTTTCTGGAGAAGTCTGATAAAGAGTGTGTTTCGGATGTCCTCAAACTGGAACAGAAGAAGATTTCAATGAAGCAACATCATAAAGAGCAGCAGGTAAAAAGGGAGGCAGACCCAACCTCTGCCTCAAAAGCATGCACAGTAAAAAAAAAAAAATATGGTACTGCTTTTGTAATATCTAAAACGATAAATTACTTTGCTAGCAGCTCAGCTAGCAAACACTAATGTAAAAAATGTAGGATGCATGCCTTCTAGACAGAGTTGTAAAGAAAAAGCCATATCTCAGACTGGCCAATGAAAATAAAAGATTAAGATGGGCAAAAGAACACAGACACTGGACAGAGAATCCCAGAGTCGCCTCTTCACTGTTGACGTTGAGACTGGTGTTTTGTGGGTACTATTTAATGAAGCTGCCAGTTGAGGACTTGTGAGGCGTCTGTTTCTCAAACTAGACACTCTAATGTACTTGTCTTCTTGCTCAGTTGTGCACCGGGGCCTCCCACTCCTCTTTCTATTCTGCTTAGAGCCAGTTTGCGCTGTTCTGTGAAGGGAGTAGTACACAGCGTTGTACGAGATCTTCAGTTTCTTGGCAATTTCTCACATGGAATAGCCTTCATTTCTCAGAACAAGAATTGAAAGGTCTTTGTTTCTGGCCATTTTGAGCCTGTAATTGAACCCACAAATGCTGATGCTCAGATACTCAACTAGTCTAAAGGCCAGTTTTATTGCTTCTTTAATCAGAACAGCTGTGCCAACATAATTGCAAAAGGGTTTTCTAATGATCAATTAGCCTTTTAAAATGATAAACTTGGATTAGCTAACACAACGTGCCATTGGAACACAGGAGTGATGGTTGCTGATAATAGGCCTCTGTACGCCTATGTAGATATTCCATTAAAAAAATCTGCCGTTTCCAGCTACAATAGTCATTTACAACATTAACAATGTCTACACTATATTTCTGATCAATTTGATGTTATTTTAATGGCCAAAAAATGTGATTTTCTTTCAAAAACAAGGCCATTTCTAAGTGACCCCAAACTTTTCAATGGGAGTGTACGTTCTTCTTTGATGTAGGGTGGGACCAATCAAAAATCAAAATGTACATCACCCTCAATGGAGTACACAACATTGCACCAGAAAATGTCAAGGTCACTTTACAGAGAGATAGGGCTATGCTTTTGTTGTGTTACAATGATAAATGTTTCAATCCCCTTTCATCTCTTCATCAACACTGCCTAAGTTTACATTTGTATAATGTGTCTTCATTGTTTCCTATTACAGGTATTTCGTTTTACTTGTAAAATATTTGTATGGGAAGAACCGTCAAATGACTATCAACAATTTTCTTTATCCTATTGATGTTCAGGACAGCTCTAAAAAGGTGTGTTTTATTGTTTTAGATTTTCATCATGATTGTGGACCACAATACCTTTGCTGCATTGTCTTATCTGGGCAAAGTCTGTAAATGACACCTCTCGTGATATCCTGCTTTTTTTATAGGTTAAAACTGATATGGTCCAGGTAATGTGTCAGAAGAAGATGAACAGGATTGGATCAAAATGTTAACTGATTAGAATTGTAATGGATATTGAGCTTTAACGTGCCTTCAGCCCTGTTCAAGATGTTTACTGACAGCACCTTTTAGAGTAATACATGGAGTAATACATGGAATACTAAAAACCCACTGTAAAGCCAGACGAGAATGCTGATCCTAGCGATGGACTAATGAGCATACTGAAAAATATGTACTCTGAGGGGCACGAGGAGATGAAGCACAGCATCAACAAGGCCTGGTCTGAGTCCCAAGACAAGAAAGACAAAGGAGATGGAGACATGGGCAACATGGACATGTTTTGAACCTGATCCACACCCTAAAAACCTACCAGCCTTCCAGTCCTTCCTTAGTTTTTTATTTTCGTACATTGATGACTTTGCATTCCATTGCCCTCTTAAAAGTCCTTGAACTGACTGAAAATTAAAGTTTGCAGAGATGTTCTTCCTGTTCAAATCATTCCAAAAAGTAATAACTGTTAAAAGTCCAACTTTATTAGGTAGATCACAAAGTATATTTGTGAAAATGTTAAATTGTTGCACTCATGTACATATACATTTCAGAATAAAATGTAAAAGTTATCCACTCTAATGTGTTTCCGTAGTGTAGTGGTTATCACGTTCGCCTTAGACACGAAAGGTCCCTGGTTGGGGTGGCAGGTAGCCTAGTGGTTAGAGCATTGGACTAGTAACCGAAAAGGTTGCAGCATCAAATCCCTGAGCTGACAAGGTAAAAATCTGTCATCTTGCCTCTGAACAAGGCAGTTAACCCACTGTTCCCCAGTAGGCCATCATTGTAAAGACTCATTTGTTCTTAACTCACTTGCCTAGTTAAATAATGGTTAAATTTAAAAATATATAATTTAAGAATTGTTTCTAGTAGCCTTCCATGGTCTGGTTCTGAAATTCAAGCAAAGTGATCAAGATGCAAACCCCAGAGACATTTACATGAAAAGGGGACTGCTGTTGTTCAACTTACAGAGGAGTTTACTGAGGGGGCAATTACTAGCTGGATCTTTATTAAAAAGAGCAACATTTTATGAATTAAAATGTATTTTATCCCTAAAACAAGGGATCAGCTTTCCAGTTGCCAAACATTCTGTTTTGAACACAACTTCTCAACATGTCAAACTGAGAAAGGACAATCTAATCCTAGGTGTTTCCAAATACTGTAGTCACCCAGCCACTGATTATTTGCCAATACCCAATGGCTATTTGTTGAACAGGCACTGGTGAGATGATTCCCTAATCCCTATCCCTACTGAAAGAAAATGGCTTTATATGAAGGAAACCGCAGCTGCGCATGTCAGATGGATACCATTTTCACTTGTAGTTCATGCTGAAACCATTCAATGTTTACTCCACCAGGTGGCATCTCGAACCACTTCCTTTCACTGTCAGACGTGAAATGAGTTGGCAGCCTCATGTTCAGCCTCGTGATAATAACACTAAAGTCAATATGATAAAATGCTGTTTATTGATTGTTGTCTTCCATTTTTTAAAAGTAACATTTATTACAGTAATTTAATTTTCAAAATACAGGTTACATATTACAATTTCGAAGACAAAATCCTACTAATAACAGAATAAATGAATACATATTTCATCTTGGTATATAGAATATCATGTTGATATAGCATAAGTGTAATGTGCTTTGATAGAGTTATGTGTTTCTCTGATAATACAATTTAAAAAATATATAAAACATTTTTGAAGAGTGGTTCAAAACCTCCATGCCTAAAACAAAATCCCCTCATTCAACAGCAGTTAAATCAATGCAGTCACGTGACGGGATGCATTGTTCATTCGTTCATTCAGTATTTCACGCACATATGAAAAGCACATTTAAGCACATGAATCATTTAAATCATTTTTGATTGAGAAGTATTTCGAGCAAATAGGATTGGTTCATTTCAGTAATGCACCACCTATTCACCCGCCCTCCATGACGTCAGGGATAGTTTATATAGTTGAGGAATTTTTCTGCGCGGTCATGTCAGATGGATACGAATTGGATTTGAGGATACGACTCCGCTGAAAGGCTCAATTGTTGAATCAGAGGATTGTTGGAAAATATTTATTTTGGATGACTGGATACCCCATGTTTCGCCACCTCTCAGGGTAGTTCATGTCTCACGATGAATCCGAATATATTCAAGCCTTGTCCAGAACGTGAAGTTATTCCTCCTACTAAACCGAACAGGACTAAATCAGAACAAATCAAACCAGAACTCGCCCAGGTGGTGACAGATTCCAAGACAGGAAAATCTTACAGCAAAGGGAAGCTTCTGGGAAAGGTATATCAAGTTGCTTTATGGATTATGTATCTCACCGAATTCAATTATTTGTACCCAATTGTGGTGACGATGTGGTCCGATGGTGGTAGTCTAAAGAAATTGGAGATTGCCGCGTCAGTGTTACATTTGTCAGTTTTCATTCATTGACGTGATTTGTTCACGGTTAGGTCGCATGTTCTACAAGGCTACGGGTTACAGTCACATGTGAATGTTGCGGGAGAATTACCTCGTGCGGTGTTGGGTATGACAAACTTTATCCTAGCCTCTTAGTCTTTCTCTCTCACGAGTCTAGCGAGATGTGCCCCTCATGTGCATTCATCTGGGCTTCTAGCCCAAATATCGATGTTTATGTATAATCTCTTGTGACTGATGTGGTGGAAATTGGCACATTGGCTAATCGTAAAACCTGCCACCGTTGAAATACCACCCGTCATGAGGATAGACTACATTATTTTGCCAGTGCAATAATGCATTCTAACGCGCTACTTGTCACTGGTCAGTAATTTGATCATGTATATATTCTAAATGTATCAACACAAGCGCGGTGTCACTGTCTAAACATCGTTGCCTCAGTCTGTGCTGCTGCATGTGAGAAACAAATCATTGTTATTAATGCTTGTGTGATATGTGGCATTACCCAAAATATAATATTTTCATTTAATTATAAATTAAATGATGTATTTAACACAGGTACTAATACAAAAAAACGAATGTATTTGAAAGCGTCACAATTCTGTACGAGGTATATGGTTGGAACATACGTCATTGGATAGGCAATACAAACAGGCAGCCTAGTGTTGAAATGCAGCAAAACCAACATTATTGTGAAAACCCGTTAATGTTATTTTATGGCTAGAAAATAAAGGCTGATGCTGATTTGTCTACGGTTTTTCTTCTAAGGGTGGCTTTGCACGATGCTATGAAATGACAGACCTTTCTAACAAGAAAATGTATGCTGTAAAGGTGATACCACAGAGCAGGGTGTCAAAACCTCATCAGAGAGATAAGGTAAGGAAACATTTGAATGTAGCTCTACAGATTAACCGCCTTCCAAAGAGTGGTCTCTATTACTACTTATATTCTGGTTAAGTTTCATCATTTTTCTGACAGATAACAAATGAAATCGAGCTTCACAAAACCCTTCATCACAAGCATGTGGTCAAGTTCTCCCATCATTTTGAAGACCAAGACAACATCTACATTTTCCTTGAACTCTGCAGTAGAAAGGTGAGCTGTGCTGCTGCTTTTTGTTATGGTACAGCTTGTGCAGGCATTCTGAAGGGTGCTCACTGGGTTCTGACAGAATTCTCACCTTATCTTTGCAGTCCCTGGCACACATTTGGAAAGCAAGACACACGCTGACAGACCCAGAAGTGCGGTACTACCTCCGGCAAATCATATCTGGGCTGAAGTACCTTCACAATAGGGGCATCCTTCACAGGGATCTCAAATTAGGTATGTAGAGTGATTTGTCAAATATCATTATTTTACCACACCCTCTAGCTCATTCAGTTCAGCCATTTAGAAAATGTCAAAGGTATATTTAGAATTTCCTTTGGTTGTGGTTTCATGACAAACCACTTCAGGTGTGTGCCTATTCCTCATGGGAGGCCTCAAGAAAAAGGAACTTGACAAATGTTGCTCTTGCAGGGAATTTCTTTGTGAATGAGAACATGGAGTTGCGGTTAGGGGACTTCGGGCTGGCAGCAAAGTTGGAAACAGTTGAGCAGAGGAAGAAGTAAGTCAACTGATGGAATATGTCCTATGCCGGAATATTCTTGATTCCTTCCCAGCCAGCCAATCTGAGGTGAATGCCTCTAACGCAAACCTGTTTCTCCTCAGAACTATATGTGGAACACCTAACTACCTTGCCCCCGAGGTGTTGAACAGGCAGGGCCATGGAACAGAGTCTGACATCTGGTCACTAGGTTGTGTAATGTAAGTATACTTAAAACAGTGGTTTTGTGGTGTCTGAGCTACGTTGTATTTGACTTGGTGCATACTTGCTGTTGACTTTGATCTACAGTGGAGCTACAGCTCATACTTAGCGCTTGAACATTTAAAGGATGTATGGAATTTCACATATGCAGAAAGTTGTTTTAGGCTAATGAGGTAGGCCATTGCTAAGCTAGTTTAGGCTTGTATAACGTTATTCAAATTAAGCTAGTATGTCAACAGTTGAACTCAGTTGGCATTGGGGAGACTCACGGATTAGTCTTGTCTTTAACCAGGTACACGCTGATGTGCGGGAACCCTCCCTTTGAAACCCTTGATCTGAAGGAGACATACAAGTGTATCAAGGAAGTGAAATACAACCTGCCCTCGACCCTGTCTCCTGCTGCTCAGAAGCTCATCTCTAGCATTCTGCAGAAGAACCCCAGCGACCGCCTCACACTGGACCAAATCCTCAACCACCAATTCTTCACAAAAGTATGTCACCCATGCCCTGGAATTAGGCTAGAATTTACTGCACCAATTCCTAAAGCTTTTTTACTCAATGGATTACATTTTTAGTCTAATCTGCCTTGATTTGTATTTTGAATGGCTTTCCAATTGGTTGACGCTTCTTGATCTTGAGATGCCATTTGGGTAAAATTGGAGGCCTCAGCCTTGGCTATAAAGTGTACTTTCTAAAGAGCAACACTGAATAATAGCACATGGCCACTGACTGAAGAGATCTCGACAGGATGTCAGTATTCATTGTGCTAAGTGTTTGATTTTTGAAGTGCCGACCTTGCATTTTCCCTGTCCTAAACCTCTTCTCTCCCTCTTATAGGCTTTCACCCCAGACAAGCTGCCTCCCAGTAGCTGTGTGACAGTGCCAGAGCTCAACCTGCCCAGCCCTGCCAAGAAGTTTTTCACCAAGATGGCCAAGAGTCTTTTTGGCAAGAGAAAATCCAAAGGTAAGCATTGTGGCAAGTCATGACTGACCTTCAAAATGCTGCAGCCTAAACCCAGGATTAACCCTACATTCAGGGTTTAATTGAACATGTGTTTGGTTTTATAGTGGATAACAGCCATTGTGAAGAGCGGGAGAGCATCTCCAAGCTTGTGTCTGGCATCGTCAAATGCTCCATTAGTCGCCAGATAAGCTATAAAACAGTTGGCGCCAATGAGGTATGTATTTTGCACATGACAACACATGGTACAGGCAACTTTTTTCTATAGCATAGGCTAGATAGTTGATAGCATAGGCTAGACATGTTTAATTACTTTATGTATGCAGGCATTTTGCATTTCCTCTTGTTAGCTGAGATGCATTAGCTAAGGACCGAGCTCAGCAAGGGACTGTTATGGGGTTGCTATAGTAGTAAATCTCTCACAATAGTTTTCTATTGTACTTAGCAGAATTCCATTTTAGCCAGAAGATGTATGGGGTGACATGGTCAAGCCATCACCCAGTCTTAAAAAAAAATGACCAGGCCTGTGGAATAGAATGAATGTGCAGCAGTATATGCATACTGCTAATCCTTGTTCTCACAGCCCAATGACATCTGTTTCCCTAGTGGTGCTCTGATTCAATACAACTGCATTTGATTCATGCGTCATTCTTTGCTTTTCGGGTCAGATTTAAAACTCTGGTTTTCCTTCCTTACAAGTCTTTCTTTGTTTCCTGACGCTCATGAAAGCTGTTTCCTGTTTCAGCCTCCCATTCCCACAGTAGGCCAGCAAGTCAGCTCTGGTCCGCTGGATACTCCAGCTGAGGAAGAGTCCAGGAAGTCCGCAGCATCAGGCTCCTTTAAAGGCACGGTGGCCAGCAGCACAGAACGTAAGTCGCTACTCTGGCTGTTTGATTTAACATCAATCAGCAGTTTTACTGAATATGATCAATGCTTTAAATATAGATTATTTTAAGATCAAGGCCTTTTCCATACCTATACAGTTCAGTTACTGTGAAACAGCCTTTCACTTGTCTTTTTGGTATATCCAAATTGATCACGTTTGAATTGGCTTGAATGCACTGATTGTTTCATATCTGAGCTCATGGACCTGATAAGTGGTTCAGTCAGACTGTTGGTGGTGATAAGGGAAATTTAACCTCACCCTCTCCATCTCTCTCCAGCGTGTGAAGACGGTGTTACCCCTGCTGCTATCGCTGAGTCAGCCATGAAGGTCCTCAACAGCTGTTTGTCTGCCATGCCTGCAGGTGAGCTTTCAGCCTCTCTGCAAGCTAGTATTCAGTGTACGCTTAAATGGAATTTAAATGGCTTGATTATACTGAAATTCTCTTAACTAGCCTTTTCTAAATAAGTCTCTCTTCCTCTCCAGCTACAAGAAATCCACCTTGTCCGTCCAGACCCAAATCCTTTATCTGGGTCACAAAATGGGTTGATTATTCAAATAAGTATGGCTTTGGCTACCAGCTCTCAAATCAAGACATTGGTGTGCTCTTCAACGAAGGGACACACTTGAGTCTGTGTGATCAGCGCAAGTAAGAGCCCTTTTCAACTAATTGAATAATATTCAAGCGGTTATTAGCCTTATTTTAATGCTTTGAACAAACCGAATTGTGCTCATTTTGTAGCCTTTTGATTGTTTCAAACCCTTGTCTAATGTATCTCCATTGTCTTCTCCATAGGACTGTGCACTACTGCATGACCAACAACAAACACTTCACCTTCCAGGCCAGTGCTTTACCAGAGCAGCTTTGCAGCCAGAAGCAGATTGTGGAGCTTATGGCCAACTACATGGAACAGAACCTGATGGAGGTAAGGAAGTTAGTTATAGGTTGCCTCCCAAATGGTACCCTGTTTCATTAGTACTCTACTTTTGATCAGAGACCTATGAGCCCCTGGTCAAAAGTAGTGCATTTCATGGTGAGTTGGTTGCCATTTGAAACTCAGACAGTCATTGTATCTTATCAGAGTATCAGTAATCTGCTTGCAGTTTTTTGATCTAACTGGGATTTTAATGTGTTCTCTTTTCCAGGGTGGCGACCTCCACTGTGAAGACCAGCCTCCCTCCCAGCCACCACTCCTTCTGCAGTGGGTGAAGACCGACCATGCTCTGGTGATGCTCTTCAGCAACAGTACCCTGCAGGTAAGACTTATTGCTACACTTCTGTTATACACCACTCACTGTAATTATTTTGTACAAAATTCATTTGTCTTATTGTGCATTTACCATCCTTTTCTCCCAGGTGAATTTCTACACTGACCACACCAAGATCATCCTGTGCAAGTCCTCTGGCTCCTACCTACTGACCTACATCAGCCGAGAGCGCGTCTCCAACACCTACCTCCTGAGCATGCTGTCAGAGATGGGCTGTTCTGCTGAGCTGCAGCACCGCATGCGTTACGTGGTCCAGCTGCTCGAACACCACGCGGATTCATAATGGACCCCTGCCTCACAGCTCCAGAGTAAGGTGAAGTTTCCCCTAAATGCTGATCTAGGGTCAGTTTTGAATTCCCTCATGATGGTGAAGGTTAGAATTGGGGGAGGTGAAGCTGATCCTGGATCTGTACCGAGGGAGAACTTCACCCCAGTGCCATAACGCCTGGCTCTGTCCACAAGCCTCAGCCAATCAACCCGCTGCTTTCTGCTTCCACTGGGAGTAAATAACCAGGAGGCTCTGTTAATTCAGGGAGTCCCCCATCTTTGGCTAGTGTCTGGCCTCTTTGGACTATGGTGTACATCTATCTTTTTCAGTTATTCTTTTAGAATGAAGCCTGACAACAGTAACACACTACTGGCTTGACTCACTTCATGCGCACAAACAACCTGACCCTGTTCTCTGAGTAGATGCTCAGACCTGATTCTGAAAATGGCAGTCTGGGATCACAAGCTGCCTAGTGACCACCCCCATTATGGTTGAAAAGCTGTGAAAAGGGGCTCCTGCTTTTCATGCTTTGACTTCACTTGCCTTTATGATAATTGAACTTCACTAATTGGTACACAATGGCATAAGGAGGGCAATGAGTGTGACAGTATTTGCACAATCTCTTATTATATTTCTTTGGATTGGCAGTCACTTTACCACAAGTTACTGAATTTTTGTTCTGTTTTTAGCTATAGATACCAAAAGGTAATTATTTTAACCTTAACTGGTTAATGTGCAACTTATGTCAGCATTGCCCAAAAATATTTTTGGCATGTTCTGGTAATTCTCACATCAACTTTATTGGGCAGAAGTATGTTTGACATGTTTTTACATTTGTATGAAAAGTTTCACAAAAAGTGGTCTTTTTAGACCTATACATGCCTCTCGTAAGACTCTATGATCTGTGAACTGTACATGATACAGACAATGTCTTCGTTTTATTATTCTCCTTATAGTGTGCTCTAAAATACATATCTCTATAGTTTCTGGAAAAATATCACTTAATATATGTGACATTTAGCATTATCTCAAAGTACCTGTTTTGATTTGGCTTATTTTTAGACATTGTTTGGAAACAAATACTCTTCAAACAAATCGCATTTCCAGTGGGCTGTTGCACTTTTGGAAATTGCATACGTCATTATACCAATCACAGCCCTCCTTTTAGGATTGCACATTCAGCAAATCACCATTCACTGTTTTGGTGGTGCTCATAAAATTGATAACTTCAGAATTACTAGACCACACTCTGGAAATTTGATGTACTTGTATGTGGTGTTTTGTTCCAAACATGGTATTTAAAATTAGCAAAATCAAAAAGGGTGCTTTGAGAGATTCATACTAATATTTTGAATATAAAAATGTGTTTCAAAATCTAGACATGTTAGAGCACACTAAGGAGTATAACGACACCAAGATGTCTATCATGTACGGATCATTAGGTCTTACAGGAGGCATGTGTATAGGTCTACAAATGGCCACTTTCATCAGGATTTTCTGAAGTTGTAAATGTGAAACATCCTTTCGCCCAATGAGGTCTCTGAGAAGTGCCAGAATCTGAGATCAAAAATATTTTTTGTCTTATGTTGCCATGGAATCGCCCTAATATATAGTTGTGTGTTCAGGAGTGAATACGTGCACTCCAGTTGACATTGGCTTTGCTAAATTGCATTGCTGTTTGGCAAAGGGGATAAAGTGCCTTTTTGAGAATTCTGTATTGTGCAATAACAGCCCTTTTGAATGTCAGGTTGTGGTGTCATGGGAAATGGGCTATGGAGGCAAATACTTTTTTACATGGAATTGGGTAACTTAAAATGAAGCACTAGTCTCACTACCTGGTATAAGCTTTTGGTAAATGGTATGATAACCCTGTATCAATATGTAAAATTGTGTTTCGTCATACTGTACTCATCCCTCTTTGGTTTACCTTGCCGGCCATCTCTGCCAAGAGTTGTATCCTTAAACTGTGACCCCTGAGTGCAAGTATTATACAACTTCCGGGTATTGTCTTTTCAAAAATACAACATTGTGAAAGCATCTGCTTTTTCAGACGAACCTTTATTTTTGACCAATGTCTATTTATTTTATTTATTAATGTGTAATTCTATGGTCTTGACATGTGATATGATCACTATGTACTGTATTTGGGCGAATGGAGGAAAATAAAGTTTATGGTAATCACATTAACCATTTTGAAGTCGTTGACAATTGCCTGATTTCCATCAAACACAAGTTTAAACTTTTGTCCCATGAGCTTAATATTTGTACAATAAGCACATTTGGCAATGGTGGTGAAATACAGATGAGTTCTCAAACCTGTCTTTGCCATACACCAGAATTGACATATTCTGGTCCTAGGAACTAGGACTATCAGTGTTCATCTAGGTGGACTAGCTACTTATATGCAACAATTTGGATCTATGCTGAACAAAAATATAAATGTAACAATTTCAAAGATTTTACTGAGTTACAAGAATCTGTCTTGTGAGTTTTGTTAGGCCCTAATCTACGGCTTGCACAAGACTGGAAATACAGATACGCATCTGGTCATGCAGTTCAAGTCAAGTTTCACATACACCTAGATCGCAGTCATTAAAACTGGTTTTTCAACCCCTCCACAAATTTCTTGTTAACAAACTATAGTTTTGGCAAGTCAGGACATTTACTTTGCATGACACAAGGAATTTTTCCAACAATTGTTTACAGACAGATCATTTCACTTATTCACTATCACAATTCCAGTGGGTCAGAAGTTTACATACGCTAAGTTCACTGTGCTTTTAAACAGTTTGGAAAATTCCAGAACTTCTAAAGCCATGATGTCATGGCTTTAGAAGCTTCTGATAGGCTAATTCACATTTGAGTCAATTGGAGGTGTACCTGTGAATGTATTTCAAGGCCTACCTTCAAACTCAGTGCCTCTGCTTGACATAATGGGAAAATCAAAAGAAATCAGCCAAGACCTCAGGAAAAAAAATTGTGGACTTCCACAAGTCTGGTTGGGAGAAATTTCCAAACGCCTGAAGGTACCACGTTCATCTGTACAAACAATAGTACGCAAGTATAAACACCATGGGACCATGTAGCAATCATACCGCTCAGGAAGGAGATGCGTTCTGTCTCCTAAGAGAATGTACTTTGGTGCGAAAAGTGCAAATCATTTCCAGAACAACAGCAAAGGACCTTGTGAAGATGCTGGAGGAAACAGGTACAACAGTTTATCCACATTAAAACGAGTCCTATATCGACATAAGCTGAAAGGCCACTCAGCAAGGAAGAAGTCACTGCTCCAAAACCGCCATAAAAAAGCCAGACTACGGTTTGCAATTGCACATCGGAACAAAGATTGTACTTTTTGGAGAAATGTCCTCTGGTCTGATGAAACAAAAATAGAACTGTTTGGCCATAATGACCATTTATGTTTGGAGGAAAAAGGGGGAGGCTTGCAAGCCAAAGAACACCATCCCAACTGTGAAGCACGGGGGTGGCAGCATCATGTTGTGGGAGTGCTTTGCTGCAGGAGGGACTGGTGCACTTCACAAAATAGATGACATGAGGCAGGAAAATTATGTGGATATATTGAAGCAACATCTCAAGACATCAGTCAGGAAGTTAAAAGCTTGGTCACAAATGGGTCTTCCAAATGAACAATGACCCTAAGCATACTTCCAAAGTTGTGGCAAAATGGTTTAAGGACAACAAAGTCAAGGTATTAGAGTGGCCATCACAAAGCCCTGACCTCAATCCTATAGAAAATTTGTGGGCAGAACTGAAAAAGCGTGTGCGAGCAAGGAGGCCTACAAACCTGACTCAGTTGCACCAACTCTGTCAGGAGTTGTTATTGTGGGAAGCTTGTGGAAGGCTACCCGAAACGTTTGACCCAAGTTAAACAATTTAAAGGCAATGCTACCAAATACTAATTGAGTGTATGTAAACTTCTGACCCACTGGGAATGTGATGAAATAAATAAAAGCTGAAATAAATCATTCTCTCTATTATTATTCTGACATTTCACATTCTTAAAATAAAGCGGTGATCCTAACTGACCTAAGACACGGAATTTTTACTCTGATTAAATGTCAGGAATTGTGAAAAACTGAGTTTAAATGTATTTGGCTAAGGTGTATGTAAACTTCCGACTTCAACTGTAACTTTAAAATATAAAAGTAGGGGTGCAGATCAGAAAACCAGTCAGTTTCTGGTGTGACCATTTGCCTCATGCAGCGCGACATCTCCTTCGCATAGAGTGAATCAGGCTGTTTGTGGCCTGTGGAATGGTGTCCTGCTCCTTTTTAATGGCTGTGCAAAGTTGCTGGATATTGGCGGGACCTGGAACACGTCGTACACGTCAATCTAGAGCATCACAAACATGCTCAGTGGGTGACATGTTTGGTGATTATGCAGGCTGTGGAAGAATAGACATTTTCAGCTTCCAGGAATTGTGAATAGATCCTTGCGACATGGAACAGTGCATTATCATGCTGAATCATGAAGTGATGGCAGATGAATGGCACGACAATGGGCCTTGATCTTATCATGGTATCTCTGTGCATTCAAATTGCCATTGATAAAATGTAATTTTGTTCGTAGCTTATGCCTGCCTATAACATAACCCCACCGCCACCATGGTACACTCTGTTCACAATGTTGACATCTGCAAACTGCTCGCTCACACGAAGCCATACGCACTGCCATCTGCCCGGTACAGTTGGAACCAGTAATCATCGGTGAAGAGCACCCTTCCCCAGCGTGCCAGTGGCCATCAAAGGTGAGCATTTGCCCACTGAAGTCGGTTACTACGCCGAACACGTAGATGAGCTTTCCTGAGACAAGTTTCTTTAAAATGTTTCTGGAGGCTTATGAAATAAACATACAATTCTCTGGCAACAGTTCTAGTGGACATACCTGTAGTCAGCATGCCAATTGCGCTCTCCCGAAACTATGTAACAATCATGCTTTTTAATCTGCTTCTTGATATGCCACACCTATCAGGTGGATGGATTAACTTGGCAAATATTCACAAGGATGTCAACAAATTTATGCACAAAAATTGAGAGAAATAAACTTTCTATGCCTATGGAACATTTCTGGGAGCTTTTGTTTCAGCTCATGAAACATGGGACCATCACTTTACATGTTGCATTTATATTTTTGTTCAGTATGGTTGCTGCCAGTGCGTATGACTCACTCACAATAAACTCCATGGACTATGACCAACGTGAAAAGAGAATGGTTTTGGAACATGGCAACTGCAAAGTCATCATGTTGCGAGTCCCAAAGACAGCGACTGGCCACTCGTAGACCCTGGTTCCTGTTCTGCCCCACCACTACCTGACACACCAGCTTGTACCGCGGAGGACTGATCTCTTTCACTTTGCTCTTCACCATGTCTGACAGAATCTGGCTAAGATGGCTGCCTGAGGCTGCGTTATAGCTGGCCCCATCCAGATAACTATCCAGCATGGCTTGCACAAGCTTCTGGACCTTACTGGCTTTAAAAAGACATCCCTTCTCTGGTTCTGTCTTATAGGTGTTCTCTAGCTGGACAGGCTGATGGAGGGGCAACCCAGAGAAACTGGCCCGACTGCCCTGAAGCCAACCGCCAAAAGAAAAACGCTTGGTCAGGGCGACCAAGTCCCGGCGTATGAAAGGGGAGTTTGGGTTGCTGATATTGGGACACCTGGATGAGGACTCGATAGGGAGGAAGCCCCTCGGGAGTAGAAGAGGATACCGGGGATGCTGCTGCTGCTGCTGCTGCTGTTGGTCCCTAGACAGGGAGCTGCGGAGGGTGGAGATGGAGCCTTGGCGGCTCTGGCGAAGCTTCCGGGAGCCCCATGGTTCCATGGCCTGCTGGTTACACTGAGCCAGAATCTCCTGGGAGAGAGGGGGCTGCTGGGTCGTCATTTCAAGCCAAACCTGAAAGTCGAGGGCACTGTACTGTACAAGGATGCAGTTGCTTGCCCGTGCATTCATTTAATCACATTCATTTGCATCACTGTTATTTTCCAGAGGAATCAATCTGTCCTGAACTATGTATTTTCAGAGTGCTGCCCTAAGTCTTGTCTATCATATTAGTAAACATCTCCCTTTCTGCATGTGGAGAATAAAAATAGCCTTTACATTAAATGTAAATAAGACACAAAGAACACCATGTCAGTTCTTTCTGAATGAACATAATCCACAGCATTTTGGTTCACGTCACTGTATGTCCTAAATTTAACCCCTTTGCTAATTCCATCCACCCATAATACCCTCATGATAGTTCCTATCAGCTTGATGGCTAAAATACCGTAATTTACCATTTCCACTTGTGCTTATCAGTAGCGTTAAATAACATCTTTAAAACTATGTGAGATTAATGTCAACTATTCAAAGGACAAGCGTTGAAGCATACAATAGTAGGTTAGAAAATGTGCTCTTTAAACAAACCAAAGGGAAATAATTTTGACATGCAGTATGATGTCATGGGGAAGTTATGTTTACTTAAAAAACGAGTTATGTTGCATGTGTCACACTAGATATGTTGCCTACAACCATTATGCCTACAACCATTATGTTGCCTACAACCTTCCCCTTTTTCAAATTAGTCAATCATGCAGCCAGTTGCAAACAGTAGCTTTAAAAATAACAAAATACTGAGACCACAACCAATAACAACAGTAATATAAGTATAACCTTACCTTTTAAAATCACTGGAGAGACTACTGTATGATGATAAACCCTCCCGTAAAAGCTTGGTGACTCAGACACTCACTCCTCTGCATGCTAAGGAAAGTTATCAGGCGAACTCTGGCCAACCCACCAACAGGAGTTTTACTAGTTTGGGTTCTCAGCAAGCCACTGTGGGTAAATTATTGGCTAGAAGGCCAGTGCAGGTCAGCAACTACAACAGGCTGAGAGCTAAGCAATCATTCCCTGGGAGAGATGTGCAGTCTCTGGCTTACTGCCACGTCCTCTGCTGTTGTCATGGCAAATTGTTTTCTTCAACCTGAACAGTGACCTTCTGAATCAATGGGCTTGTCTGTGTTTGCTGTCTTTGGAGTCATTCGATTAAGCAATCGAAATACGAATGGATGAATATGACAGTGTCAACAAATTCAATAGTGAAAAGGATCAGTCATTTCATGTGGGTATTTCATTGCTATATTATTAATGGCATTGGTGTTGGAGACACCATTTGCATTGGACTATTTGATTCTGAGTTCCATGCATGATTGACAGGTGTCCTTCCCTATAGTACCATGGCTTTGGACTCATAAAACACAACACAAAATGTGCATGTAAGAATGTAGATGTAAGCATGTATGCATATAAGATCATTTGGGTTGGGCACAATGGCGATGCAATACACGCAGATTAACAGAGACAAATGGAAGATAGTTTGTATGATGTGGACTGGGAATCCAGCTAACCCCGGAGTATCTCTCTCTTGATTGCAAGTCCTAAAAGACATCCAAGCATCTAAACTGGGGCACTAGCGGGTGGTCATCAATAGGCATCTGGCACTAATGAAGAGAGAGAAAGCTGAATGTGCCATTCCAAATGCTTAATTGCATTGTGGCTTTAGCTTTTAATTTCAGGGCATTCAGAATTATGCGACAGTGCAAATGAGAAAATGTTTTCCTCTAACCAAAAATATCCCCAAAGCATGAGAGTGATTGTGCCATCCATCTGTTTGTGCCTAGGGTGTTTAACATTCTGACGTCAGAGAAAGAGTAGAAGGGCAGAAGCACTAATGAGCAGAGCACCGTCTAATTCATTTTCCTAATTAACAATGCTATCTTCTCACAGTCGCAGGTACTATACTGTGCTGTAGCAGGCATATACCTCCTTCCTATTTTCAGGACTACAGAATAGTTCTGAGGACTCCTGAAGGGATGAAGGGATGATTCAGGGATTTGATGTCTTACAGTATCATCTTCAGATGGAAACGGAGGGTTTCTTCTCTCTCTCTCTCTCTCTCTCTCTCTCTCTCTCTCTCTCTCTCTCTCTCTCTCTCTCTCATATTTAAAAATATTGGGTTATCATCCTAACAGTGAGGTGGTTATGGAGCTATAACTGTAACCTTGGCAAGCCTGGGCATGCCTGTTGGTGGAAGCTCATAGAGATCAATAACTCTGGAGTTGAACAAACAGATGGGAGAGGTTGATGACTTCTCCTTTGAAGGGAAAATGTGTTTATAGTTACGGGAACTTTTCTTTTAGATGTTGAAGACTTTCTAAGGTGGGGTTTTGTTTGCTTTTGCCTAGATTGAAAAGAGGGACATTAAAAAATTTTAAATTTTTTTGTTACAGTTTAAGAGCAATCTGTTTGATGGAGTGGGATGTAAGTAGCCTGTAATCCAAACTGATATTTGTAGTACTGGTCTGGTTTAACCAGGCTAGAAGATAAGAGGTATTGGCTCCGACCACTTCAGTCATATTGATACGTTTCAATGGCCCATTCGACAAAGGACCGTAAACAAGCAGCCTGTAATGACATAGAATCACCAGCCAGCCCTGTGTCACTAACAATAGACCCATAGATTGTTCAGAAATGAGGTTGAAACCTTCATCTAGTCCTAATGGACTAGATGTATATTAGTGTTCTTTCCACCTTTTCATTGATACATTGGTCATTTTGGAATCCAAATCAATAACCTTTTGTCTGTTACTCAACATAGCTGCACATTGCTGTTGCCAGAGACTTAGGTAACTTGAATTGATATGAATTCTGCATTTTAATAACAAGGTCCTTTTCACAGAATTGTACCTTTAAATACTGTGGCAGATGAACACGAGGTTTCTATATACTGACATACCTTGTTGCAGCTTGACACAAATAAACGGATCTCCATGTTGCACAACTTACCCTTTTGATATAAAGTAAATGTGAAGGAAATCACTAACTGGGCCTATGAAGCACAACTGTTATAGCAGCCAAACCTACTAACAGTTTTTATCCATTATGAAACTGAAGAATGATGTTGCCTTGAATTACTCATCTTGAGTTAAGATGATGCATATTTTATCTCTTTTAATTATGGCTTCTACATGACCTCTGAAGTATACAATAGGCATCATTAAAGTGTGTTGACAACCCACAGTGATTGGATGTTTGCATCCTGTATTTTGACCTACTGCAGTAAGCTGAAGGATTTCAGCAGCTATTCATCTGTGCTATTTTTGGCCAGGTTGCCATCCTCTCACATGTGTACATATGGGAGTACCCTATCATTACAATCTGCTTGGTGAGGTACCTGGGAGCCCATTTGGAGAGCCTCTATTGGAGAGATTCTATTTCTGGTAAGTATTTGCTGAGTCCCCTAAGGAGAACAAAGCATCTGTTTCAAAGCTCTTTCAAAGCTTGATGTTATGTATTTGTTTCATTCCAATACAGTAGTCCTAGTATGTGCTTTTGTATAATCATGGCATGCTCTGCTGTACATTCAGGGAGGATCATTTGAATGTCAAATGCAATATTGCAGAAGTAAGTTCAATGGATTGTATTTGCATATGACCCTGTATTTATAACTTTGCAGAAGAGATGTAATCAACTGACAACTAGTTCAGACCTGACCGACCTGGTCAGATAAAGGTTAAAAAGGGAAGAAAATATAGACTGTAAATGTTTATTAGAGACAGGAAGAATTAACAAAATAACCTCATAGCTGTTTGTGGGACATATTTGTAACCCACATGGTTTCATGGTTTCTTGATATGTGGGGATTTTGTTTAGAATTTTGGTCTATATGCCAACTGATTTATTTGTGAACATGCATTGTTCTTTACATAAAATTTGTGCCCTCCCTTGTATTTCTATATGTTGCGTTGGGTTGAGTGCTAACTGAACGTTGTTTTTATTAAATGCTCTTAAACAGGGATTCAATTGTGTTTTTTGTTGGTGGAACTTTATTCACTCTTCCACATCCTAGTTACTCCCATATTACTCCCATCACTCTTCCACATCCTAGTTACTCCCATATTACTCCCATCACTCTTCCACATCCTAGTTACTCCCATATTACTCCCATCACTCTTCCACATCCTAGTTACTCCCATATTACTCCCATCACTCTTCCACATCCTAGTTACTCCCATATTACTCCCATCACTCTTCCACATCCTAGTTACTCCCATATTACTCCCATCACTCTTCCACATCCTA
This sequence comes from Salmo trutta, assembly GCF_901001165.1. Taxonomy (NCBI): domain Eukaryota; kingdom Metazoa; phylum Chordata; class Actinopteri; order Salmoniformes; family Salmonidae; genus Salmo; species Salmo trutta. Next base: position 23,932,628 of record NC_042977.1, read on the forward strand.
GTTACTCCCATATTACTCCCATCACTCTTCCACATCCTAGTTACTCCCATATTACTCCCATCACTCTTCCACATCCTAGTTACTCCCATATTACTCCCATCACTCTTCCACATCCTAGTTACTCCCATATTACTCCCATCACTCTTCCACATCCTAGTTACTCCCATATTACTCCCATCACTCTTCCACATCCTAGTTACTCCCATATTACTCCCATCACTCTTCCACATCCTAGTTACTCCCATATTACTCCCATCACTCTTCCACATCCTAGTTACCCCATATTACTCCCATCACTCTTCCACATCCTAGTTACTCCCATATTACTCCCATCACTCTTCCACATCCTAGTTACTCCCATATTACTCCCATCACTCTTCCACATCCTAGTTACTCCCATATTACTCCCATCACTCTTCCACATCCTAGTTACTCCCATATTACTCCCATCACTCTTCCACATCCTAGTTACTCCCATATTACTCCCATCACTCTTCCACATCCTAGTTACTCCCATATTACTCCCATCACTCTTCCACATCCTAGTTACTCCCATATTACTCCCATCACTCTTCCACATCCTAGTTACTCCCATATTACTCCCATCACTCTTCCACATCCTAGTTACTCCCATATTACTCCCATCACTCTTCCACATCCTAGTTACTCCCATATTACTCCATCACTCTTCCACATCCTAGTTACTCCCATATTACTCCCATCACTCTTCCACATCCTAGTTACTCCCATATTACTCCCATCACTCTTCCACATCCTAGTTACTCCCATATTACTCCCATCACTCTTCCACATCCTAGTTACTCCCATATTACCACATCCTAGTTACTCCCATATTATCACATCCTAGTTACTCCCATATTACCCCTTATGTGACCCCTGCTTAGCTCAAGTGAATGCAATCAATTTATTCTGAGTCGGCCTGAGATTCACTGGCTGATGTCATAGATGTGCCCTTAACTACTCCAGCGGCCCACGAGGACTGAATCACACAGGGAGAGTAACGTCACTCTGGAAGACCACAGCAGGATGTGCTCTGCCTTTTCTTTCTCAGATCCTTCCCTCTGTTACTCATCAGAACAACAGAGGAAAACCTAGCTCCCCTTCCCCCTCCTTATTAAAATGTTTCTACTTTGTATTCATTTAGCAGACGCCTTATTCCGAGCGACTTACAAGAAGTGACATGAGTGGAGTGATTTACCAACAACTTCACTTCTCTCTAATTATAGTTTTCCCCAAATTGATCCTGGACTTGTTCTAGAATATTCTATCAGTCCTCTGTTTTGACTATTCATTCTACTTCCGTTCCTGTCCTCATTTATCCCTGTCTACTGATTAGCATGGCTTCCTAGTATGACAGCATCCACAGAGGCTATGAAAACTACCCCGCCAGGAAGTAAAACATTTGGAAAAAGGCATTCAGACATTTGGGTCTGGGGGTTGGAGAATGTTCCTAATTATTAACTTGTGTTTTCCCAGCCACATGGCAGCTCTGGGAAAGGCAGCCAGATCAGGCCTTCTATTATGGTGTTCGGTGCTTTCCTTACAAAAGCAGGGTCTATGTGGGTGGCTGGGAATTGGTCTGGACTGGGTGGGTGGGTGATGGAGGACTGACTGTCACTAGCTTCCTCTGATCAAAGGTGCTGCTGCTGGGCAGGGACGGGCCAGGCAGATAAGCAGCCATTGTGCGGAGAGGAGGGTCAGAGTGGAAGATATGGAATGCTTTTTTTCCCCCTCGTACAAGACTAATGGAGGCCATGTTTGTTTTAGACATGGTGGATATCTTCCGGAGGCATGGTGCTCATCATGTGAGGGAGGGAAATGGGAATGAATGACTTCATTCATTTGTCATAGAAGAGTCAGCAGAGAAGTAGAGCAGCTCTAGTAGGTGTGCGTCCCAAATGTATTTCACTATGTAGGGAATAGGGTGCCAATTGGGATGTAGACTCTGTCTAGTGAGCTGTCCACTCCAAAAGACCTAATTTAAGATGGTTGAGGTGAAATTGACCACATTCACGCTATTGTTACATATGGGCAATTCCACAGTAACGGAATTGCGCTGAGACTTTTTACTTATAATGTATGCCAAACAAAAACCATTGATTTCAAAGTTTAACAAACCATGACATGATACCTTGACTTTGAAAAAATCTTTTGGTTATTGAACTACGGTAAGTGATGTGGATTTACACCTGGTAAAAGAGTTGCGGTAATGGAATTTTGTCATGGGTCCCCGATTTGTACTACACAGAAATGCATAATTATGGATATGAATGTCATTCTCTTCATGGTGATGTATCCTAAATATGTACACAAAGATACAAATGTGCAATATCCTCCTGTATATTTGGGTATTATTCTACATAAATATGAACCTGAACCAATCATGGACGTCTATGTTTGGGCCAAATGAAGGCCAGTCCAGACATCTGTGTATGTTGAAATCAAGACTGGTCTGGACCAGACTGAAAAACGACATCTGTGTACTTTCAATCAAGGCCAGGGCGGACTGACCAAATTTCACCTACTTCATTGCACAGAACAAAGCAGCAAGGATTGTTTTACGGTGGAGATATGGTTTTTCTGTTGCAGTCATACGCAATGTTCTTGGTTGGTCATCAATCGACAAGATAATTGAAAAAAACATGCTTATTTTATTTCATAATATACGTAATTTAAAACGGCCAAGTTCTATTCACAACGGTAATCAGTTGGTAAGAGACAGACATTCCGTAAATACTAGGAATAGATTGTCCACCATCTATGCGTTATCCAGACAGAAAAGAGAAATAGGCAAAAGAACATTTCGATTTAGAGCAATAAAGAAATGGAATAAATTAACTGAGCAAACCAGAAACCTTTCAATATATACATTTAAACATTATTTTAAAACAATTTAAATATAATACACAGAAATGTTGTGGGATTACAGTAGATGAAGAATTCATATTTTTTAGATTGATTATTTATTGGTTTATTACGTTAGTATATTATGTATGTTTGTAATAGTGTGTTATATGTGAAAATGTGTTCGTATATAAATTGTATTTTAATATTTAAGGACTCTTGGAAGATTAGTCCAAATGGGGACTAAAAGAGATCCAAATAAAATAAAATCAAAATCATGGATATCCGGTGTCGACCAGTGCTCAGTAGGTGAGGATTCTCCCGAGTGGCGCAAGATCAAAGGCACTGCATCTCAGTGCTAGAGGTGTCACTACAGACATAAGAACACTACAACTAAATGATATATCTACAATTTATGTTACCCCTGCTCCCGCTCCCCCTGTCTGGTGCTCGAGGGCGCATCAGCGCTTCATGGGACTCACCTGGACTCTATTACTTTATTGATCGCCTCTGCTATATCTGTCACTTCCTCAGTTTCTTCCCCGTGTCAGCATTAATGTCGTTAGGTTTCCCCTGTCCAGACGCTGTCCTTGTTTTGTTTCATGTCGGTTATTTATGAAATATTCACTCCCTGTACTTGCTTCTCGTCTCCCAGCATTTGTCCTCACAATCTATCTCTACTTGTTACTTCTGTGATCATCCAGTATGGTAACGGAATTTCATGGCACAAGGCAATGTTTCTTAAACTTACAGAAGGCGTTACCTCAGCATTATCGTGTTTTGATGTATTTTTTATACCTTTTAAGAATTTTTCTGTTAGAGGCTTTCCATATGTTTGACAAGAAATCAAAGCCTTTTCTTATTCCTAATTTCTATGATGGAAAATGGTTGAAAAATGTATGTCTTAATTTTAAAAAAATAATCTAGACTTAGCTTTCATTTGACACCCAATTTGACATGCTCCTATGAACTTCACATGTTGGTGCTCATGGCTCCTTTTACATGGAAATTAACATATGTTAACAATCCCTTCATTGACTGACTATCTGCACTATCAGTTGCTTCATAGTGTGTAGAGCATTCAAGGCACGGTTTAAACTCTACTCCTCCATTCTTTTGTCTGTGCATTTTGATGTGTCAGCAACAGCAACTATTTGCCAAAGACATTAGGGGATTAGATTAGCATTTCACACTGGGTTTCTCCACATTATTTAAGGGTGTGGACATGCTGTTCCAGAAAGTCTTATCGTCTATGTCATCCGAGAGAAAAGTATTCAAAGTAGTGTTTTTCCTGATAAACAAATTTTGGTCTAGACTGTCAGATACACTGTATGGTGTTGTACATATGCTGATAAAGGTATATACTGTAGTACTAAAGGTATACATACTGTATAGGAGGATGACTTAGCTATATGATATTTGTCATCTGTCTGTCTGACACTAGACAATTTCAAAACTACAGTAAACAATGCATCAGGTTGAATTGTTAACTCTAAAATGGCTTTTATTTGTCTGTGCATTTATGAATTTCTATTACGTCCACCATCATCTGCCAGTGAAAGTGAGGCGTTGCAGAGCTGATGGAAAGTATTGCAACATGTGATAGAAAGTACAGCACCAAATGCATCCCTCAGACTGTTGCTTTGTTTTCCATGGGTGCAGGTCATAAGCATTCTCTCAGTACATGACTTCCTCTGTACCTGGTAAACAGGATGTAACCTGATGATCTCCAAGCAACTGCACACCCACGATAGTCTGATGACTTAATCAGCACTATAAATAGGTATTCTGGGACACTAGGTGGGTTTGTCTCTTTCAGAAAGCCTGCATTATTAATGGGAATCTTTACTTATCTCTGGCAGCTACAGTCTTATGGCATCTGGATAGTAAGTGTATCGCTGTGAGTGTGATACGTGTACAATCAGATATTATGTCTCCAGAGGCCTAGTTTGTGTATCAAATGGCACCCTTTTCCCTATACATTGCACTACTTTTGACCAGGGCCCATAGGGTGCAAAGGGTGCCATTTGGGATGCACACCAGCACTACTTCAGGTGAAGCACTTAGACTGACTGTTACTGACTATGAGAAAGGCTGTTAAGTAGAGGGTCTCTCATCTGACAGCCACCTTTTGTTTTTTGTTTAGCTTGTTGCGTTTATTGGAAATCCCCAAGAGGCTGTAACGTTTACTAGGCTCTAATTCAGTCATGTCTGTCTAAGAACCTAATAGCTGAAAAAGACGTCTCAACTCGAACAATTGCAGGTTCTACATCAAAATGGGCTAATGTGGTATAATTCAGAATAATACCATGATGCTAAATGTGAAAGTAGGCTGTTTTCTTTCTTCTTTCTCCGTCTTTCTTCCTCTAAAACCCAAACAGCCATGTGATGTGTGCCAGAGAGAGATTCCAGAAGGCTAGATAAGGGGGAATTCCCACACTCACTGCACTGCTGATCATTCCAACAGACTCCCTCCCTCCCTCTTTCCCAGCTGAACAAAGTTCAGCCCAGATCAGAACAGTTCACGTTACAACTATGTGTCTGGCTGTAATTTGTGCTCGGGAGAAGCAGGCAGATTTATTTGTCTCTAACTTTTATATTTTGGGAAGCGATAAAGGGAATGTCATTTTATTTAAAGTACAGCCGGGAAGTTCCTCCCGTGTATTTCCCCCTTAACCTTACATCAGGGTTTATAGAAACAGACAAAGACTTGTGAGTCTTGGGGTTTTTGCCTTTTCGATCTAGAAGAAGTTTCCAAAAATCATCATGATAAACGACTGATGTCTGATGGATAGACTAAACACAAATAAAACTTGAGTGACAGTGTGTTACTGCGTGGCATCCCAGTAAGAATAGAGGTCCAGACGAAGAAGAAGAAGTCCAAGGACACCATTTTGATGGATGGCGTTATGATGCAGAGATCTGGGAGAGCTCACCACTTTAATGGATACGAATAGATCACTTATACTAGACCTATTCATCGAAGACACTTAGATAAGGTGCGTCAAATTATCTCCAAAACCGATCTTATCAAGGAGACTATTGATCAGATACTGTATGTAGGGCAGGTTTATAATTATTGTGCCATATAACAAGCTGTGTGCATATGCCAACAGTACTATTTGGACTTGTTATTTCAAGCCTGTGTGCCAACTAATGTAGCAATATATGCCAACCGTATTGCATTGATCTACTTGATGGCCCACAGGCACTGAGCAGGATACAACAACACATTTTAAAACACCTGGTTGATAACAAAGGTACATTTTGACAGGGTAGTTAGGTAAGAAAACAGGACATTCACCACGGGGGCGAGTTTCGGTCTAGTGACGGGCATTTTCTTAGTCACTTAATGAACTGGGGAAATTTGAGAAGGAAATTGACAAGTAACCCATACATAACAAACACAGCAGACACATCAGAGAGAAGGTGGATTTGTGGGAGGGGACAACAAGGTATAATTGACGCAGCAGAAAACCCATAGAGTTTCTCATAGTGTAGCTCTCCCCACGATGTCCTCCTCCTCATGTACAAACTGGGCCTCTGTAGTCTCTCTAGTGATGAGACGGTCAGGGGTGTTTCAATCCACCTAACTGGGGCTGTCCCAGGTCTACCTCCCCTCCCCTAGCCAGAACTCCCCAGCATCTTTTCTTGGCAGTTCAGACATAATCTACCTGTGGGTTTATGCACTTACTGTAATTTGTTATGGATAAAATGATTATGTCTTATCCGAAAACACAAGACAATGGGCAATTAGGGAGACCTTATCGTCAAACCAGGATATAGAGAGAGCACTTTGGAAGGGCAATAGAAACTCTAGTCATTATGTTCCCCACAGAGATCAGCCTGCATAATCATGTTGGTTGTTTCAACTACTATGGTAAGATAAAACATAGATACCTGTTGTTTACAATGTTTTATGGGAGTGGAGATAAGTTTGGCATTTACTGTCTCATTGTCTGGTAACTTTGCACTGTGGGTTTTATTGCACCTCTGGCATGTGTACTGTACCAATCTAGTGTGTCTCAATTTTGATATATACAGTGCATTCGGAAAGTATTCAGACCCCTTGACTTTTTCCACATTTTGTTATGTTACAGCCTTGTTCTAAAATGGATTAAATAAAAAAAATCTTCAGCAATCTGCACACAATACCGCATAATAACAAAGTGAAAACAGGTTTTTAGACTTTTCGCAAATGTAAAAAACACAAATACCTTATTTACATAAGTATTCACACCCTTAGCTATGAGACACAAAAAATGTAGGTCAGGTGCATCCTGTTTCCATTGAGATGTTTCTACAACTTGATTGGAGTCCACCTGTGGTGAATTCAATTGATTGGACATGATTTGGAAAGGCACACACCTGTCTATATAAGGTCCCACAATTGACAGTGCATGTCAGAGCAAAAACCAAGCCATGAGGTTGAAGGAATTGTCTGTAGAGCTCCGAGACAGGATTGTGTCGAGGCACAGATCTGGGGAAGGGTACCAAAATATTTCTGCCGCATTGAAGGTCCCCAAGGACACAGTGGCCTCCATCGTTCTTAAATGGAAGATGTTTGGAACCACCAAGACTCTTCGTGGAGCTGGCTGCATGGCCAGCTTTAACATTATGGGGTATTGTGTGTAGATTGATGAGGGGAAAAAACTTAAAATGTGGAAAAAGTCAAGGGGTCTGAATACTTACAACATACTAATGTGATGGTATGATGATCGTCCTCTAATCCTTATGCATATTGTTTTTAGCACAGAGTGCTTTTCTCTGTATTCCTCTTAGTACTGCACAGTGCCAGCACAAGCTAGTGATTAGTCAGAAAGCTCCCTCTCACCCAAGGTTATTGGAAGTCATCCCTGTGGAGAGAGATCCTCATTGAGTTTCCGGTCACACGCTCTGGGCTTTATTTTAATAAACCTAACCTAACGTCCACTCAGCTGAGTTGTGCTCGCAAATGTTATGTTTCATAAACATCATAGAACCTTCTTACAGATCATATTTGCACTTCTCCAGAAATAGCAGACAAAATTGGATTGCATTCGAGCCATGTATATTATCACCATAAACCAGTGGATGGTGAATCTTTCTTATAAGTTTGGTTTATAATCAAGTTAAACAAAACAATATTTCTAAATAGGATCGGGTCAGAAGCATGATATCATAAATCGCTTCTCTTTCTGCTTTTTTGTGGGTCTTAAAACTTCCCATTATCGCTTCATTAAATTGTCACTTTGCTCTTGTTTTTAAGGACACACCTCAAATATTGCCACCCCTCCCTCACATCAAAGCGCAAGTGAGCTAATGCTAGACGGATAAATGGCAGAACCAGGCGTTAGGGCTGGAAAATGTTTTTACATGACGAAATTGCAATCTAACGTGTGTTTGACACCTGCGCCTCCTTAGCTCCAGCTGAAAATAGATCCCTCTATGTCTGTATCCCAAATAAGATTTCCTGTGTAGCACAATCCTTTTGACCAGGGCCCATAGATGTAGTGCACTATATAGGAAGGAGGGTGCCATTAGGGACACAGACTAAAGACACTCTCACTACACATACAGCTGGCATTTCAGCCATGAGCCACCCACACTCCTCAGCCAGCTCTACTCAGTCCAAGCTGTTGAACATTAACCTGTGTGCTGGAATCATTCCACTACATGTTCAATCACTTGGGCAGCGGGGCTGAGATATTATGTGAGAATGTGTGGGTCCTTACCATGCTGAAGGCGAGGTCAGTACAGGTGCATCAAAGCAGGAACCGAGAGACTGAAAAACAGCTTTTATCTCTAGCCATCAGACTGTTAAATAGTCACCACTAGCCGGCCTCCGCCCAGTACCATGCCCTAAACTTTATTCACTGTCACTAGCCGGCTATCACCTGGTTACTCTACCATGCATCTTAACGAGTCAGCAACTTGGCTAGCCGAACTTGGCTAGTCGAACCGAAAGAGTGTGCTTGCATACTCACTTAAAAGACCTTCGCTTGAAAAATGAGAAAAAAGCGGCAATAGTACTACTTGTTCATTTTGAGATGCCTTAGTCATTATATACTTCCTCAAAATAGTCTGAATTAATCTTAAATAACTCAAGAAATCTGTCATTAATTTTAACGTTTTTGCCGAAGAGATCTTAGTCGTGCAATTTTACTTCTAACTAAGAAGTTTGGTGCAGTATTTCTCAATTAAAACATTTGCATGAAAACGAGTAGTCTATCGTTGAATGACAGCAAAGACTTTATTGAAGAATCCCTACAGTTGACCAATCACTGACGAAGGGGCACAGACTTCGGCTTCCAATCTTCAACTTGCGTGTTGGAAAAATGTTGTTTGCCTGAACAGCTGAAAAAACTCTCACCAAAGTCCAAAACAGGGGAAAAAAATCACAAAATGTCCTCATAATATATGCACAAACTCTTCCAAACTGTTTCGGCTGGGAAGCATGTGGACGTGTTTAGAGGCTGCTGCCCTATGTACATAACCATGGAACACTTGTCACTTTAATAATGTTTACATATTGTTTTACCCATTTATACAGTATGTATATACAGTTTTCTAGTCAAGGCATATCCAATTTAACTATTGCTGTACATATACTATTCTTCAGATATACTACATATTCTATCCATATACTGTCCATATTGTCTATACATCCCATCACATATACATGTATATATACTATGGTACACCAACATTGCTCATCCTAATATTTCTACATTTAATTATTCCATTATTTTACTTTAGATTTGTGTGTATTGTGAATTGTTAGATATTACTGCACTGTTGGAGCTAGGAACACAAGCATTTAGCTACACCCGCAAAAACATCTGCTAAATATGTGTATGTGACCAATACATTTTGATATGATGGATTTTATTTTACTATGTAAAGCAGAGAGACAGTCACATGTCTGTTGTGGACGATGACGATTAATGCCTGGGCTTGCAGATAAGCCTTTCACCATAAGATCAATAGATTTTACAGAAAAATGCTTGGTGGCCTGAAGTGATGAGCCTGTAACTTGAACGTCTTTGGGAAGGATATCCATGTAGCAAAGGGAAATCCTATGAGAACTCTTAGAGAATTATAGTCTCACCAGATATTTACTTTACAAACTTTAGCCTAATTGAAGTTACAACCATTGTTATAGGCTTCCCAAATAATCCACAATAAACTACAACCTACTCATATGCGTAGCTGTGCTGGCTGCACACGCTGTGCAATTAAGGCCTAGTGTGACAATCTATTCAGTCTCCCACATACATGGGAGGAGCCTGTACGTTGAACAGGATGCGTTGCTATGGGAAACACATCCAGGCCTATAATCAGTTCTTGTCCTTGTGAGTGACATCACCAAGCATCAATCCATATTTCTATCCAATTCAACCATGTCTCTGAGTTGTCACAGACAATGGCCTGGGCTTGCTCTGTGTGATGTGTCTACAGTGAGGTATGTGATGAGCAACATGAGCAATCAGGTTCCCACCCCTTCATGAGGTAAAAGGATGATGTCGACATCTGTAATCATTGTTGTATAGCCAATCAAGGGAGGAGGGGGGCTGTGACGCATGTAGAGTTAGGCTAGGCTAAGGATGACTGTTTCCTCTGCTCCTGGTTGCTCCTGTAGGCATTTGTACTTTATGTTGTAGTCCACTGTATTGAGATATTATAGTTCCCTTGTTTTTCTCTATACACCACAACATGTATTTGCTCTGCACAAACACAGTTTATGTTGTACAGTGTTACATACCATAAATGTATTTTGTCACCTAAAATCCCCTCCTCTCTTGTGTGATGTTATGATAGGTCTGTCTAGCACTACACATTTGTCTACACAGTTTTTGTCCGTGTTATGTACAGAAACACATTCAAACAAGCCTGTTTCCCATGATGTTCCAGAGAAGGAGAAGTGTGGGAATGTAATCACCTGGGTGAGACATGTTTACCACGGGAGGGAGAGAATGTTTTCCTCAGAGCCCCACCGGAGCTGCCCCCACCACACCCCACTGAGTTTACAGTCTGGAAGTGTGACACGCTTCAGATCCAGGGTTACTTCCCAAGTGAAATAACCCACTCTGAGGCTCTCTATGGCTGCTGACCTCTCTCGTGGTGGTGTGAACATCTCACAGCTATTCTCAGGCAGTTACGAGCAGGTGGGGGTTGGCCTTCTGAGCGGCACAGAGGCTGCCTTTGTGATTTACAAGATATACTGTAGTTGGGAAAATAGCTTGGTCACACTTTTTTGGGATAGTCCGGATGCTCTACACATGGTCAAGCTATCTGTTGATAAGCAACTGCTTGCTAAGGTTACGGTTAGGGTTAGGGTTAGGTTTAGAATAAGGGTTAGGGCCAGGGTTAGGGCTAGGGTTAGGGTTAGGTTTAGAATAAGGGTTGGGGCCAGGGTTAGAGCTAGGGTTAGGGTGAGGGTTAAGTTTAGGGTTAGGATACGGGTTAAGGTTAGGGTTAAAGCTACCGTAGGGTTAGGGTTAGTAGATAGTTAGTTCAAATGTATGTTGATAGTTTGTAGAGCATCTACTGATTATCCAAATAAAGTGTTACCAATAACTTTGCTGGTGGACGGCAGCTCTTGATGCTTTTTTCTTATTATCAGAGTGTACTGATAAAGAAAGTTTAAGTGCAGTGGTTGGAATGTTTTGTAATGACCGAGGTATGATGACTCACAACTGCCTCTCCACTCCTGGAAGTGCAAACACCCACACAGTAGTTTAATCAAACACATGTAGGCTATCACAGACTAATGACTGTTATTTACTTTTTATGGTGTCTGACTTCTCTTCTTTCCTTTTCAGTTTTTTCAAACCGTTGTTTGTGGATTTTGGATAAATCCGAAATGTGCCGTGACAGGTGTTTTGCAAGTAATCAATGAGAGATGTGAGTATTGTTAAGTCAATGGCTTTTTGGGACAACAAGGTAACAGATGTGAGCTTAACGCCCAATTTAACTTTATTTCTTCATTTCATCATGAAAACTTGCAGGGAAGAAATGCTGATGTGTTCGCCTTGACATCAGTAGCTTGGTCACCAGCTGTATGTTCCTCCAATCCCACACCAACATAGATCTATAACCACCAGTGTCCACAAGTGACGCATGCCCATACTGTACATAAGCAATTGCCAATAAGTATAAGCAAAGTACTGCGGTATGACGCAGTATGGTGACACATTGTCATAGTCTGTAGAACTAATGGACTTGTCCATAACCCAGATACCACTAACGTTTTGAATACTCATATAGCAACAAAGTGGCACACAGATTTTCCCTATCAGGTGGGACACATGGTATCCAACGCTAGCAAAGAAAAGAAGCAGACTTTCCTGTGTGTTTCCCTAATCTTCTCTTACTTCAAAGCCCTGCTTTTAGCACACAGAATAAATTGCCTTTTCATGTGTTCAATTCATGTGTATGAATGCTCTCAGATTAGTTAATTGACCTTCAATTCCTGAAATAGTTTCATATGAAGTCACAAAGCAGCTTTTTTTGCATTCATAGACGGCTTGTTTTGCATGCTTACAGAACTCTAAAATAACCTCATCTACATTTTAGTAGATAATAATTGAAGCCACTGAAAGTGTCTGTGCCTCTTACGGCGAATGATCAAGGGGATTAATTCAGCTGGGTCTTTCATGAAAACAGTTGACATGTTTAAAAGGTTGAGGCAGACATTTTACACAGGAAAATAGCAGGAAGCAGTAAGCAATATCATCCAAAGCAAATTCCGAATACTACAACTCGCAATTGCATTGTGTGAAAGCATCGCCTCAATATTGAGCCCCTGACGGGTGTTCAATGTCATAGATGTGGCATTTAAGGAATGTTTACCCAAGACCATAACAGTCTTGTTGTCATGTGTCTGAAATCTTACTAATGTTCACAACAATTGGATAGCCATGAAACAGCCTCTGTCTTATTTGTTAAGAATGTGCCGGGCTGCTAGCCATAGAGAGAAAGAGAAAGAGAGAGAGAGAGAGCGGGAGACCCACTGTGTACCTTACTGTACTGTAAATGAAAACCCCAAGCCTGGATGAGAGGGGAAAATAGTCCTTCAGAGCAAACCATCCAATCAATATCCTCCTGACAGGCGATCGATGCTTCCTCTGGACATGCACGTCATATCCCTGTTTACACTATGAATCTACCAGCCTAGACTAGAATTAAGTTACACTGCACATCATTCAATGACCGTTTGTTCTCTAGACCTTTTCTAACTGATCACGAACATTGTCATTGGATTAGAGGCCTTTACACAGAGGCCTTAATTTATACTTTTTTTATTTAACCTTTATTGAACTAGGCAAGTCAGTTAAGAACAAATGCTTATTTACCCAGAGGCCTTTACCCAGAGGCCTTTAATTATTTTTCCCTTCTTTTTATTTTGTATATTTGAAAAACAGCTTAGTTTACAATGGGGTTAAGTGTAAATGACAGCACACAGAGGAGACCTCCATAGACTATACTACTAACGGTCTCTGTCTCACTGAGGCTGTGTTGTCCCCAATAAGGCTTCACATGATAGCCACTAGACTTTTCAATAGCAGAGAGCTGTATAAAAGCTACTTGAACTGTGTCAGGGGAAGGGAAGCAGCGCAGCAGGAGGGATTGTGAATAACAGATCCATTTGATTGGTGGTGGAAGCCTTTGTCTCTGAGTAGCAAAGGAGATGGGGGAGAGACACAGAGAGAGAGGGAGACAGATAAAGAAAGGGAGAAAAACAGAGAAAGAGAGAGAGAGGGAGGGAGAGTGGGAAGAGAGAGAGAAAATTAAGGAAACAATGTGACAGGTTCTCTTTTCCTCCAGTCAGCCAGCCAGGCAGTTTCCCTAGGGAGAGTTCCTATGGTGTATGTAGCTGCAGGGAACAGAACAGTCTCTCTCTTTTCCTCTCTCTCTCCTCTCCTCTCTCTCTCCCCCCACTCTCTCTCTCTTCTTCCCCTCCCCCTCTCCCTCCCTCCATCTCTCCCTCTCTCTCTCTCTCTCTCTCTCTCTCTCTCTCTCTCTCTTTCTCTCTCTCTCTCTCTGATATTTAAAAATATCAGGTTATCATCCTAACAGTGAGGTAGTTATGGAGCTCTCTCTCTCTCTGCAGCAGCAGCATACCAAGCAGAGTGATGTGACAAAGCACAATGATGTCACCTCCTTCAGACATGGTCTGCATACCTAATCACAGGCAAAAGTACAAAAAAGTACTACCTTTCATCCACTAGGTAATGATTAATTTACATTCAGATATACAGTACCAGTCAAAAGTTTTGACACACCTACTCATTCAAGGGTTTTTCTTTATTTTTACTATTTTATACATTGTAGAATAAAGATGAAGACATAAAAAATATGAAATAACACATATGGAATCATGTAGTAACCAAAAAAGTGTTAAACAAATCAAAATATATTTTAGATTCTTCAAAGTCGCCAACCTTTGCCTTGATGACAGCTTTTTACACTCTTGGCATTCTCTCAACCAGCTTCATGAAGAATGCTTTTCCAACAGTCTTGAAGGAGTTCCCACATATGCTGAGCACTTGTTGGCTGCTTTTCCTTCACTCTGCGGTCCAACTCATCCCAAACCATCTCAATTGGGTTGAGGTTGGGTGATTCTGGAGGCCAGGTCATTTGATGCAGCACTCAATCACTTTCCTTCTTGATCAAATTGCCCTCACGCAGCCCGGAGGTGTGTTTTGGGTCATTGTCCCAAGCAAGTCTCTTCTTATTATTGGTCTCCTTTAGTAGGGGTTTCTTGCAGCAATTCAACCATGAAGGCCTGATTCACTCAGTCTTTTCTGAACAGTTGATGTTGAGATGTGTCTGTTCCTTTCCTGTGGCGGTCCACATGAGAACCAGTTTCATCATAGCGCTTGATGGTTTTTGCGACGGCACTTGAAAAAACTTTCAAAGTTCTTGACATTTTCCATATTGACTTATGTCCAGGTCTTAAAGAAATGATGGACTGTTGTTTCTCTTTGCTTATTTGAGCTGTTCTTGACATAATATGGACTTGGTCTTTTACCAAATAGGTCTATCTTCTGTATATCACCCCTACCTTGTCACAACACAACTGATTGGTTCAAACGCTTTAAGAAGGAAAGAAATTCCACAAATTAGCTTTTAACAAGGCACACCTGTTAATTGAAATGCATTCCAGGTGAGTACCTCATGAAGCTGGTTTAAAGAATGCCAAGAGTGTGCAAAGCTTTTATCAAGGCAAATGGTGTCTACATTGAAGAATCTCAAATATAAAATATATTTTGATTTGTTTAACACTTTTTTGTTTACTACATGATTCCATATGTGTTATTTCATAGTTTTGATGTCTTCACTATTATTCTACAATGTATAAAATAGTAAAAATAAAGAAAAAGCCCTTGAATGAGTAGGTGTGTCCAAACTTTGACTGGTACTGTTTTTATTTCAACCAAAATCATTTGTCCCCAACAAACATTTGAGTAGGTATATCGGTCACACTTTATTTGGATAGTCCAGATTTTCCATTTTTTGATGCTCTACAGATGGTCATCTTACTATCAACAGACTATCTATTGATAAGCAACTGCTTGCTAAGGTTACGATTAGGGTTTGGGTTAGTTTTAGAATAAGGGTTAGGATAAGGATTAAGAGTTAGAGGTAGGGTTAGGATTAGTAGATAGTTAGTTGAAATGTTCCTGATAGTCTGTAGTCTGTCTCTAGAGCATCCTTTGCCTTTAGATCAACCATCCAATCAATATCTCCCTGACAGGCGATCGTTGCCGGATCTGGACCTGCACGTCATAGACTATTTACAGATGGACTATCTAAATAAAGTGTTACCGAGATATCATTGCCTGAATGTAGGGATTTCTAAAATTGCATAATTAATAAGGGATGTGTGGAAGAATAGCATATGAGGCCATCGCCTATCCTAAACACATGGAATGTTGTAACGGATTGGCAGACGTGGTGAAGGAATGATTCACAGGAAGCAGCGAGCACAGGGTAGTGGCGTATTTAATGTACACTCACTACTGAAACAAAATATTCCCAAACACAGGGGAGAAAGTACACACGGCGTAAAATAGCGCCGACACGAACATGAACCGTCAACATAGAAATAATCCCGCACAACACGGAAGCGGACCAGCTAACATAAATAGCCCCGCTAATTAACCCCACTAAACACAGGTGCACAAAACCAAAAAAGGGAATCAGTGGTAGCTAATAGGCCGGTGACGACGACCGCCGAGCGCCACCCGAGCAGGAGGGGGCGCCACCGTCGGTGGGAATCGTGACAAATGTATAAATTGTATTTACATTTTTGGTGCACCGTGAGAGTTATTTAAGATACTCTTCAAAGAGGTAGGGTTTCAGACATTTTTGAAAGACGGGCAGCGACTCCGCTGTCATCACTTTAGGGGAATGCTTGTTCTAACATTGGGGTGACAGGACAGAAAAGAGCTTTGACTGGGCTGAGTGGGAGCGGACCTCCTGTATCTACACATTTTTGTTGGCAAGTTTTTGGATGCTTCTCCTCAAATGTCTTTTTGCGAATCTCTATGTTTAGAGGAGTCTTGACTGAACAGTTCAAGTACTTTTCCATGTTCTCCTGATTACCCAGAGTATACTACTCCTCTACCAAACCACTTCTGGCATGGAACAGGACAAAACAACATAGGCCTTAATTTTTCATGACTATAACACTTGCTTTTGCTGCTGGCTGCAGTAGAAGTAGAGACCATGAGTGGAGGTAGCTAGCTCGGAGCCAAACAAGCGGCAGCTGTGTATTGTTAATATTCATATGACCTCCTTTAGAATTTGTTTGGAAATCCTCTTAAGCAGTATTTACGCCCTCGTCGACAAAGACACAGTGAAGAAAAGCCTCCTGGGTCTGGACAGGCTGCAGTGCGGCGTATTGTGATGACACGGGCCTGCTTTGTGTGGCCCCCCCCCTCCCCCCCAGCCTGGACCCTCGGCAGGGCAAGAGGTATCCAAACTCCATCTGCTGCAGTGACAGCGGGGCACACGACCCTATGGCCGCCACTGCTAAACCTCAACCTATGGGCTGAGTGAGTAGGGGCCCCTCTACTCCCCTCCACTGCACTCCCTCCGCTCCCCACCAACACAAAGACAATCTGCTCATCTTTCAGCCAGGGAATAGAAAGCGATCCTGGGCCCCAATGACTCCTATTCACTCCACTGAATGCAATTATTCAAATCCTATCCCAGCTATGAATGTGCATGTGTACACCTGTCTCTAGGGCTGGCCAAGGCGATGAAGGTTAGAGGAAAGGAATGTTATTATAGTAGGCTGTTCATGACAATATTGGCTGCGATAGTGAAACAATGGCTCAGCAAAGTTGGGAAAACACAGGTGTGGCGGTAGATATCTCTATCAGTGATCTTTCTTGAACCAAAAGATTTTCTGTCCTTTTTTAAAATGTAACTAGGCAAGTTAGTTAAGAACAAATTCTTATATACAATGACAGCCTACCAGGGAACAGTGGGTTAACTGCCTTGTTCAGGGGCAGAACGACAGATTTTTTTTACCTCTTCAGATTAGGGATTCGATCCAGCAACCTTTCAGTTACTGGCCCAACGCTCTAACCACTAGGCTACCTGCCGCCCCAATGTTGTTATTGAGATAAATGCAGACTGACTTCAATTAGGAAATGTGCAAAGGACACCCCAAATCAATGAAATATGTTCATAAAACAATGTTTGTATAGTTGTATAGATTTATTGTGACTGTTATTGATCCATCGGTCTGCGATTCCTCAAGGTCCAAGACTTGTAATTTGTGAGGTTTTTTTGTCAGTTGTTGAACAGTTTCTCAGTAATATAACAGTTTATTAGATACACCCATCTAATACCGGGTCGGACGCTCCTTTGCCTCCAGAACAGCCTGAATTCTTCGGGACATGGGGTTGTTGCTCAATTGGTATCAAGACCAAATGTTTTTCCACTCCTCTATTGTCTGGTGGTGATCTCGTACCCACTGGAGTCGCTTCTTCTTGTTTTTAGCTGATAAGAATGGAACCCATCCGTGACAAGGATTGATGAGTTGTGCATTCCGAAATGCCGTTCTGCACACCGCTGTTATTTGCCCGTTTGTGGCCCGCCTGTTAGCTTGCACAATTCTTGCCATTCTCCTTCGACCTCTCATCAACAAGCTGTTTTCACCCACAGGACTCCCACTGACTGGATCTTTTTTGTTTGTCGCACCATTCCCGGTAAACCATAGACACTGTCATACATGAAAAGCCCAGGAGGCTGACCGTTTCTGAGATACTGGAAGCTGGCGCGCCTGGCGCCGATGATCATGCCACGCTCAAAGTTGCTTAGGTCACTTGTTTTGCCCATTGTAACGTTCAATCGAACAGTTACTGAATGGTTCTATGCCGGTC
This sequence comes from Salmo trutta, assembly GCF_901001165.1. Classification (NCBI taxonomy): domain Eukaryota; kingdom Metazoa; phylum Chordata; class Actinopteri; order Salmoniformes; family Salmonidae; genus Salmo; species Salmo trutta. The sequence goes on from NC_042977.1 coordinate 23,950,876, forward strand.
GTCCTGCTTTATATAGCAAGCCACGGCCATGTGACTCACTGTCTGTAGGAGCGAACCATTTTCGTGAAATACCAAGCACTTTTTAGGAAATCTATAACTTCTGCAAGGATGCAGACTGAACTTTTTTTAACCATCCCTCCAGGAAGGTATTGTCTTGGGACCCTTTTGCTCCATATTATTTACTATTAGCAGCACTGCTGACACAGGAGAAAGGCAGTCATAATGGTCAGCGTTTGCGACAGACAAGGGAATGCAGCCTGTCGTCCCACTTAGGCTGAATATATTACCTTTCTCACTGACAGAGAAGAAAAAGGTACAGCCTGTTCCTCCTTAACGCTTGCTTCAACAACAAGGGAACAGAAAATTAGCTGCATTGGGTTTGAAATGAATATGAAAAGAATGCAAGTGAGCTTAGAGAATGCAGTGTGACCTGCGCACTTCGTTTCTTTCCAGAGCTGGTGCCCTTAACTACTTTAAGATATACCTATTGTGTATGGGCTGAATCCTAACTTGAGATATCAGCGCTTAACTCTGACTTTTGTGTATGCATTCATTTGTGAGAAAAATCAAATGTATATTACTTCATTTTAGCCTCTCTCTTTACTTTACATATGTAGAAACATATGGCTTGCTTTACATATGGACCAAACAGAAGAGGATAACCTCTGTTGGTACAGGATCTGTGACATAACTCTATACACAGCGTCCAAACTGAAGGAAGGAAAACCCTAGTCCTGGCCCAGACACCGTATCCTGATCCTGAATTACAGGCCTGACCTGTCAGCTTCAAAAGATTCAGCATCCCATGGGGGACATGATTCATGAATAAAACAGCTGAGGAGAGCACAGTCCTTCTTCCTCTCTTGGCGGTATCCTGCTGCCTCCCCCTAGTACATGACAGGACACGTCCAGACACATCCTCTTTTTGGGACAGAATCAGGGAAGGCTTTACATTAACAAATTGCTTTTTTCATGGTTCTAAGACAATTTTTAACAAATAGACATTTGGGAACCAAGTGAACAGCTGTTTTAGGTGAACAGAGGCAAATGATCCAGCTCACCCCAAAACATGTTTATATGTCCATCACTACTTGGCTGTTCTCCTACCTCCCAGTGCAATTCGTAACATATCATACGAAATGGATGATGGACATCCACAAATGTATACATATTTTACTAAATGGAGGGAAAGAAATGTACCTTTACTATGTTATGTATATACCTGAGTTCTGGTTGTTGTTTTTGGGACAGAAAAGGAAGTTTGGTGAAACAGCCTTTGTTGTGGTCGTAGTTGGGAAAGGGTTGGGAGGGAGGGGTGGTTATTTCCGACAGAGTTTTTTTAACCTTTGACCTCTTCCATCCCCCGCCCCTGACAGCTGTCACAAGGCCAAGGGCCTGTCCAGAATTTGCCCCATCTGCCATCTGCCTCTGAGGGGTCAGGTAAAGCCAGCAGGGGCACGGAAGTGCTTTTCACTTCATTAATCTTCAAGCAGGACGGAGGTGCAGCTTTCTGTATCTCATGCACACTTCTCCAGCCATGGGTTGTTTTAGTTTAGACCCACCCCATGGTTTTGCCAGCTGTCTTTAGAACTGCTAAGAATACAAGGGATACCTGCATATTCATTATTCTGACGTCGATATCTTACTATGTTTGGGTCCCAAATGGCACCCTATTCCCTATTTAGTGCTCTACTTTTGACCAGTGCTCATAGGGCTCTGGTCAAAACGAATGCACTATAAAGGGAATAGAGTTTCATTTGGGACGCCTCCTACATGCCTCCTGTGGTATTGTTTCATTCAACACTAGTATAAATCTGTTAACTCTGTAAGTAGAACTACTGGGACATCAAAAGTGTCTCTCCATGAATCTTGATCATAGCTCCCGTGAAGTTCATGGGCTAAGCCTTCTCAGGTCATAAATTCCTGTGCTTGTCTCCAATATCATCTCCTCCCTGGCATTCTGTTTATTTGGGAAATTCCCCCATATGCATTCTCCGCTACATAAAATACGTTAAACATTCTTTAAAGATGATATGAATTACAGGTTCAGATTTTATCTAATAAATATGCTTTGTTCTCTTTCCAAGGTATGGAACTTGGAAGTATTTCCAATAAACCGTTAACATGCAGGAACTGGTTTAAAATCAAAGACGAACTCTAACCAATAAATGAACATTACACAAACAGATAACAAAGGGTTTCTCAGACATAGATTAGTGTGGGTCATTCACCTTATTATTAGCTCTTAAAGCCCTCTTGAATTATCTCAATTTCCAAGAGCTTTTTGGAAATGAAAACCAGATGCTTCAATCCAGTTATGTAATATCCAGTATTTGGTGGTACTTGAGACAATTAGGATGTTATGTAGGCCTAATGAGTTTCAGCAACAAATAATTGCAAGTAAATGCCACAAGTAATCTATTATTGGTGGTGCATCCATTACAATGATTCATTTTGTAATTTCTGTCATTTTCTTCCTGCATGTTTTGCAAGTTGCAATCCTTTTTTTGTTGATACAGAGTTGGCTTTATATCCGAAAAATAATAATTTTGGGTATCATCTTTCCAAGGGCTCCATCTGAATTCACCCGCCGACGTTCCTATGCACTGCCACGCACAACTTTTTCTCAGCTGGCACAATTTGATTGGCTGCTGTCCGATTCAAACTGTAATCCGTTAAATGAAGAGTTGATGCGCTGCACACTTTTTTAATAGCATAATTTTTTATATTTGGGCATGGGGAGGGTATCAAGTCAGGTCGAATCATAAGGCTGAAGTCCAAGTCAAGTCACGAGTCATTGGTGTTAAAGTCAAAGTCGAGTTGCAAGTCATCATATTTGTGACTCGAGTCTGACTCGAGTCCAAGTCATGTGACTCGAGTCCACACCTCTGCTAATCGCATTAGCCTACGTTAGCTCAAGTGTCCTGCAGGGGACCCACCAATCCTGAAGAAGTTTTAACAAGTGACATCAATGAGGGATCATAGCCTTCACCTAGATTCACCTGGTTAGTTTATGTCATGGAAAGAGCAGGTGTCCTTAATGTTATGTATACTCAGTGTATGTGCTGCAGTCTAGCAATCATCAAAACAGGAAACAATGCTTGTCTGTCTGAGTAATACGTCTTTGAGCTCAGCAGCACACAAAAGGCACCAGGAAGTGATCGATTGGTGTTGTACAATGGGTGGGAGGTGTTTGGAGATGCGAGGGAACTTGCCCAGAGGGAGGGAGGGAGGGAGGGGACAGTGAAAGGACTGGTGGGTGATTGTGAAGTGCAAGGCAAGTGACAGCGTTGAGGTGACGCAGCAATGGTGTCATCAGTCGGTTTGATAATTGGATTGCAGAAGGAAAGGGAGATAGGAAACCCCAGTACCACCCACGTCGACATGACAGACATACAGACATGTGGGTGGGTGGTTGGTGGAGGTAGCTATTTCCATAGTAACAGGCAAGGATTATAGTTGCCATATGCCCTTTCTCTCTCCATAGCTGTGTTGTGCGTCACCCTCTATCTCTATTTCTCCGTAGCCCTCTATAGTCCTCCCTCTCTGCACACACACACACATACAGTACACACACAAACACACACATTCTAATCGCTCTAGTCTAGAGTTGAGTCTGTAAAGTAACACTCGGCAACAGAGGCTCACTGTGTCACATGCTGTGACCTTCAACACATCCTGTCATTTCACCACACACAGCTTGTCATGCATATTATTGTTTTGCTTATGAATACAATGATTAGCGTTGAGTCCTAAAACAAAAATAACCTTCATATAATGTGTGATAGAACAGAATTGGCATCTACAGTAAGATTTCACTTCATTCTCCAAAGTGTTTCAATATCACCGTGGTGAACTGTATCAGTATCTCGTTGAGGTGACTTTTAGTCTCTAACAGGTCAGCTTTTCCCAAGATAAATCACTAGCACAGCTTGCAGGTCTTGTCAATGTCTTTCTCCTCCCGACTCCTGGCCTCAAAGACAGACCGACAACTGTGTGGTACTATGTTGATGTTGGTTCAAACCGAATTAGAAAGCTTGTAGATGGTCAGAATGTGAAAAACAAGATCACTGGCCAAAGTTAGGGCTCCCGAGTGGTGCAGCAGCCTAAGGCACTGCATCTCAGTGCAAGAGGCGTGTATCACATCTGGCCGTGATTGGGAGTCCCATAAGGCGGCGCACAATTCGCCCAGCGTCGTCCGGGTTTGGCCGGGGTAGGCCGTCATTGTAAATAAGAATTTATTCTTAACTGACTTGCCTATGTAAATAAAGGTTCACTTTTTTTTTATTTTTAATAAAGACAACTAGATTAGAAATGGCACAAAACGCCTGGCCACTCTAAGCTGATCTATAAACATCTTTATTGCAGGCTAACAGATCAATCATCCGTCACCTCCACTGTCCTCTTCCACTCAACTCCACTGTGTCCTCACAGATGCCTGCAGTACAGGAGTGGATCTATTCGTGCTAGCTGGGTGCAATTGTGCAGGAATATCCACTCATGACGATCATATTCAACAGACCTTCATATTTAGCATACTGTATTCATTTTATCGATTTTCTTTGACTGATCATGGACAATTTCACTGCAGTCTGGATTGGTACACAAAACAGTGACGACTGAGGAAACATTGTGATTGACAGAGATCCCTTATGATTCAGCATCGCTGTATTAGGATGACAGCACACAGTCTGACAGAGCTAACAGCCAAGAGTTGACTGTACTGACTGGGGGCATGACAGGGCTGGGAAGACAAGCACGAAAGGTTCTGGCAGCCAAAAGAAAAATGAATCAGTCTAGACTTAGGAAGAGAGACCAAAAAAATCTCCCTTTAGATCAGAATGGGTCTTTTGACATTAGAGTACTTTGTGTGTATCAGTGTCAAAGACAATCCAAGTTAAATCCATTTTCATTTCTAGGTTGTAACTCAACAAAATGTGAAAAAGTGCAAGGGCCTGAATAGTTATGAAACCCACTGTAGGGAGAGAAGCCATGGTAGCCATGGTAGCACAAAGGTCTCTATTTCTTCTTTCCTACAGTCTTTTAGTAATCCCACAAGGGATTGAGTGTTAATGTGTCCAAGCTCCTGGATTTTAGATGTTGCAATTTACATAAAGCAACTACAACATCAGCCATTCTGGCCTGAGCTGGCAGTACAACCAAACAAATAGAATAGGGTGCGGTGCATTGTACTGGCCGGTAACTGGCTCTGCTACCCAGTGCTGTAAGTATCAAAGACAGGGCATTAGGGCAGGAATGCCCCATACATACCTACATGTAAGTCTGTTCAAGTTGCCTTGATTACCTAATGCTTTTACAACAAGCAGCATAACCAAAGTCTCTGCTCACAACAACTGAGGTTCGTAGAACTATAAAAGTCGACCAAACTACATTCCTTTACTCTTGCTTACTACAATGTATTACTGCATATTGTTACATGATATGTGGGCTAGGTTGGTACACCTGTACTTTCACCTCTGTCATGTGGACCTGTTATCTTCCGTAATGAGCCACCTGCCCTCACACTGATGTTCAGGGTTAATGTCTTATGCAGTAGTATTGAATCCAGAGGACACACCCTTCCCAACCAGGCCAGTCATCCCGCATTTAACTGCAAAAGCTGATTGGACAGGAGAGCAGAAACCAGTTGGGTGTTGGAACACAGCCAACTAATAGAGTGATCAATCTGCCCAGACTGCAGCTGGATTGCGGCAGTGTCAACTTTAGGGAGAGACATCAGGACAATACTGCAATCAGACAGAACCACTGTGAAACCACCTTCCACTAACCATGCAGAGGCGCACAGGGCTGTTTGACCACATTTGCAGTGAGAGGAAGACAAACATGTTTTTCCATTCTTCAGCAGTTTCGACTGCTACCAATCAACAGCAGGTGTGTGATATTTGTGTGCACTGTTGCTCGCCCTTAATGCATGCACTATTGCATGTTTATGTCAATCTAAACACACACTAACAAAAGAGGGTTCCTCAAGGGTTCTTTGGGAAGCGTGATAGTTCTATATGGAACCATAATGACTCAAATAACTATTTGAGCCCTTCAATGGTTCTTTGCAGTTTAGAAAAGGGTTATGTTCTCTTTTAGTGATAGTTAAAATGAAGGGATGGCAGCTCGTGTGAACATTTTGTGGAGTGGTTTGCTCACATCTCTTTAGTGCATCCGTGAGTGAGCGTGTCCTTCCAGTTGATCTAATATGTCGTGTTATGATAAATATGACTATGGCCCGCAACGATGTCTTGTGAAAGACTCACATAAGGCTTTGTCTCAACTTTCTCCCCAGCTTTTCCAGAGCTAACGCGTGATTCAACTGGTCAATGAACACAATAATAACACCAATGGAAATGTAACAATATAATATGATTAATCACAAAACGCTGTGTGGTTCTTCAAAAGGATCTACAAAACATTGTTGATATTAAGGGAGGTTCTTTATAGAACACTTTTCCATAAATGTTCTATAAAGAACCATAAAAAGGGTTCTACTGTATATAGTCCCAAAAAGGGTTGTAACCATATAGCAGAACCCTTTTTTGGTACTACATAGAACCTTTTATTAATGGTTCTTTATAGCACCATGCATATTCCAGTTAGAACCTTATGAGCATGGTTCTTATAGAACCTTCAAAAAAAGGTTCTTTATAGCACCAAAAAGGGATCTGCTATGGTTACAAGACAAATAATATTATCTGACATTATATATTACTTTTTTTGTGTGCAGTCACTATAATATCTGTAAACAAAGCCTACAGTAAGAATTCAGAAACTGTGTCAGAAACTGCATCTTGAAGGCATTGACTGTTTGTTATATAGTATTGTTTACTTTGAAGGTCATGTGGACACTACCCGCGGTTTGTCGACCGTTATCGCCCACACTGTTGTTTTGTCCTTTATGAGTATTATGAAAGGTCTCTGCGAGCTATGTTCCAGCATCCTGTTGATCTCTGTGGTCAGTCAATAACATACAGGTTGTTGATGCACATCCAGGGCATCATTACCCACTGCAGACAGAGGCCCATCTGTGATAAGACCAATGTATTTTTCCACCCACTTTAATTTCCATCTACGTAGGTTATGTCAGAAGAAGTACAAATAGTACAGGTCTACAGGTCTTACAGTGTACCTTTTAGATTGTACTGACGCATTTGCGTAGCTGCTGGCTGCTACACTCAGACACTTTCTATTTGCAACTGACACTGTGCAAGTCCCCGTCTCTTGAACTACACAAATAGAACAACGCTATATCTAAAAGTAGGTCATTGATGCAACAAGTCATAGACTAAGAAACAAATAGCGATAAGACAAACATGACAAAAAACAGTAGGGTTAATCAGAATCAAGTTCAGTAGCATTATTTCAGCTGTTCTAAGGATGTGCCCTTGAGCCATTATGAGAGGTCAAATGCAACTCCACTCTCTCTGCATATTTGACTATGGCGCATCAGTATGAGAGTGGTGTGTGATAAGTATACACCCGTCTGTGTGTGTGTGTGTGTGTGTGTGTGTGTGTTTCATGCGACAGTGTGTGTATGTTGTATGTGACACGTACACCTTCATACGGCACACACAACCTCCCATCTCATCCCAGGATCTGCCTAATCACATAACAGGCCAGATTGATCTCTGTGTTGCCAGACCACTCGTCATCTCAGATGTAATTATTCCACTGGCTCATAAGGGACTGAGCTACATCAGTACACAGCTGTCATTTAAGCACATCTAAAACAAACTCCATCAACCAAGGCTAAACCATTACACATCCCCCGCCAAAGGTCTCCATGATCTGCTCTCAGCTCTCGAACAGTCCCTATGTCTCCTTGACCTTCAAACATTGTCAGAGTATCTGTGACTGTCATTCCCAGGACAACATTCCCACAACACTCTGTGGGGCAGTGCTGTGACCGGGAGTAAATATGGCCCACTAATACTAAATCATCAGTGTTTTGGTATTGTAGGTTAACAGACATCATGGATCATCTCCTCCAATGTGTTGCTATTTGAGCTCGCATGTCTGTGTCATGTCCGGGCCCAAAATAGAGGAGGACAGACAGTGGTGACTGGCTCCATTTTATTGAATATTTCTCATATGATTGTGTCTCTGTGCATTATTGCTGTACGTTAGCTAGATGCATAATGACTATATGGTACGGTGTCATTGATGTGCTGGTTGGGATAAGTTTTATTTCAGGCAACTCTTTTATTTATTGTCATGATGACTAGTCTGATTGCTTTCTTTGTTTAGTTTGGACACATTTGTACACATTTTTGTTTTGGTTTCCATTACAGAGCAATATTCCTCTATGTTGGCTCTGCTGTACCAGTCCCATAGTTCACCAAGTACCAGCAGTGTACCAGGCAGAGTCCCTCCAAACCTTCTATGGTTACATGTTTAGTTCTGAGTGATTCAGCTTTGATCCAAATTGAGAGTATCTAGGCCACCATCCAGTAGAACCTACCTCCTGGTTAAAAAACCTCTGACATCATTAAGGGATTATGGTGCTATAACAGGCCAAAAGGTTTCTCTCATATTAACAATGGGAGAAATTCTGGGTGATATGGTATTGGGGTTTTCCCTCTTCGGAAAAGGGCCTAATCCCGAGCTGTCTAAGAGCTGTCTAAGAGCTGTCTAAGAGCTGTCTTAATGAACCATTAGTCAGGATTAGTCAAGAAGTTAGAGTGATATGAACGCCAAGTAGATTTGAGATGGGGAGCAAGAAAATATGTAATGAATTTAAGATCCTTTTTTTCTTTAGAAACATCTTCAGAGAAGTTTTCTTATTTTTATTTATACTGAATCGTACTAGATATACTGTGTTTTTGTCTGAACTTTAATAAACTCACATCAAATGTGCACTGAGGGGCACTGAGAATAACGTGGTAGAACAATGTGACAATGTGACCCGCTCATCTGTGTCTGTTCACTGTTGCTCATATCAATCCTACAGTAGTCAACAACATTTCCTGGGCCATTATTTACCTGGCCAGAGCAGAGCAGGACACAGATGCTGTTTTGTTCCCTGGTTCTGCACCATCGGAGCAGAAGAGGGAACACAGTCTTTAGAGACCCTGGAACTCAGTGGTTAAATGAGTTGGGTACCCTGAGGGGGAAATACATAACCACAGCTGCTACTTAAGCCAGTAGTGGCCAAACGACTACCACAAAGGTTGATGATGGGGAGGACGGAGGACTAACGTGACTACACACCATGGTGATGGATGTGTCTGTACTGTACTGTATGGCCACCAGGGAGTAGAAACAGGAGAACATGTTAATAGCTGTCTTAACTGATGTTAAGCCCTCTTCTCTCTTCTCTATCTCTCTCTCTCTCTCTCTCTCTCTCTCTCTCTCTCTCACTCTCTCGCTCTCTCTCCCTCTCACTCTCCCTCTCTCCATCCTCTCTGTCCCTATATCTCTCTCCAATGTTAGTAATAGTACAGTGCATTAGAATCTTCTCTGTGTATGAATGGGGCAGAAATGCAATTATTTTCATATTTTCTGTCCGATGGTACAAATAGCAGTCAATTACAGATGCATTAGAAGCTCAGTTGGAAAGTTCAGCGGCATGTTTACAAACAAGGAGGGAGAGATGGATAATGAACCACCGTATGGCAGCCATCTTTGCCATAGCATTGGAAATGTGTCAAATTCTCACAGTCCTAACTCCTGATTACTTTACTTGTGACTTGCCAACAGCTTCTGTAATTTATTTGTCATAGACTGGATGCCTGCTGAATGGCCCCTTGTGAATGGTCATGTCCAGATGACCAACTCTTCCGGAGCCACCAACAACCTTCTACCAGAACAAGTCTTTTAAAGAATTAGTGACCATGTACTGCATTTTGTGTATACTGTTTTAGTTCAGTACTGAAGACGATCCTGTGTAATTAAGATTAGGGAGCTTGTTCCTTTACGTTTTCATTTTGGATTGAATGAGCCAACCAGATATGATCTAACAGTAGTTCAGACTGTCTGATAAAACTGCGTTTGTAGAGAGCTGTACGTACTCAGCGATCAGAAGGAAATGGAAAACTCAGCAGACACATTGTGGTTAGCTATTATCTACTCTCACTTTGAAGAAAACAAAAAAACTCCACCTGTGTTGTGGTTGGGTTTTTTCTTTTTTTCCCACAACTACCCGTCTGAGGCTGGACCCAAAAACAGGACTCCATTATAAGTTTGTATGATGCTGGCCTCTGCTGGAGAATAGGAAAACTTCTAAGCAATTGGCAAACATAGATCACTCTGGTATTGCCATGACGCATTTTAGCATTTAATTGATAACTGTTACATTTGGTTTCAAGCTGAATACACTATGGTTCACTTCCAAGAATAATATGTATTGTCTTGGACTCTGACTTCTTATTCCTATTTTCACTGATATGATTGCAGTCAGAATATTTAGACCTCATCTTGTATCCTAGGGGATTTTTCATTGTTTCTACGTTTTTTTTAACCATGTGTCAGCTGATGGGGATTCCTTGGCGAGTCATGGTGACTTGTTCATTAGAAATCATCCCAACAACAACAAGAAAAAGCATCACAACTCCCCCCTTACCACTTCTCCTTCAGAATCATGTGGCTTTATTAACCTTACTTTCTCATTGATGTATTTATATCATAGCAAAATGTGTAGAATTGCAGGAAATTTGCTTTAAGGCTTTTCGCTCAGCCTCATGGCAAAATGTGAACGATAGAATGAGATGAGGTATAAACCAGCAATTGTTTCTCTCTACACATTTTCACTGATATGATTGCAGTCAGAATATTTAGACCTCATCTTGTATCCTAGGGGATTTTTCATTGTTTCTACGTTTTTTTTAACCATGTGTCAGCTGATGGGGATTCCTTGGCGAGTCATGGTGACTTGTTCATTAGAAATCATCCCAACAACAACAAGAAAAAGCATCACAACTCCCCCCTTACCACTTCTCCTTCAGAATCATGTGGCTTTATTAACCTTACTTTCTCATTGATGTATTTATATCATAGCAAAATGTGTAGAATTGCAGGAAATTTGCTTTAAGACTTTTCGCTCAGCCTCATGGCAAAATGTGAACGATAGAATGAGATGAGGTATAAACCAGCAATTGTTTCTCTCTGACTCATAGGATTGCCCCCCCCCCCCCCCCACGCTGCTGCTACTCTCTGTTATTATCTATGCATAGCCACTTTAATAACTCTACCTACATGTACATAATTACCTCTATTACCTCGACACTGGTGCCCCCGCACATTGACAGATTGACTCTGTACTGGTACCCCCTGTATATAACCCCGCTATTGTTATTTATTGCTGCTCTTTAATTATTTGTTATTCTTATCTCTTACTTTTTTTTAGGTATTTTCTTAAAACTGCATTGTTGGTTAAGGGTTTGTAAGTAAGCATTTCACTGTAAGGTCTACTACACCTGTTCTATTTGGTGCATGTGACAAATAGCATTTTATTTGATTTGATTTGAAAGTGTAGAATTGCAGGAAATTAGCTTTAAAACTTCAACAATTTCTCTTAGCCTCATGACAAAATGTGTAGAATTGCATTATAAAACTGCAATTTTTTTCAACACATAATGTGTTGAAATGCAGGAAGGTAGCTGTTTTCCCTAAAAACAAATATGCTACTGTCAACTATGGACTGTTAGGGCTGATATACAGGGAAACACTGACCTCTGGTGGATGAGAAGTGATGCATCACCTTGGATCAAAACGAGATTTTTTTGATGAACTCCTTACTGCCATCTAGTGGTGTTGAACATTCACAGCATGTCATCTTTTTTTATACCTACTAGGCTGAACATGTGGCTCAGGCCAAAAGACTAGTCAGTGGTTATATAACACATAATTGCACCACGTGGTTTCCTGCAACAATATGAAAGGCAGCTGTCAATATATGTATGTTTTACAGGTTTATTAACACAATTACCAGAAATCTTATTCTAGGTATTAATTCCGAGGTTAGAATTTTAATCAAATCAAATCAAATTGTATTAGTCATATGTGCTAAATACAACATGTGTAGACCTTACAGTGAAATGCTTACTTACAAGTCCCTAACCAACAATGCAGTAAAAAAAAAAAAAATATGGATAAGAATAAGAAATAAAAGTAACAAGTACTTAAAGAACAGCAGTAAAATACAATAGCGAGACTATATACAGGGGGGTACCGGAATAGAGTCAATGTACGGGGGCACCAGTTAGTTGAAGTAATATGTATATGTACCTAGTGTTATTAAAGTGACTATGTCTAGATGATAACAGCAGAGAGTAACAGCGGTGTAAAAGGGGGGCAATGTAAATAGTCTGGGTAGCCATTTGATTAGGTGTTCAGGAGTCTTATGGCTTGGGGGTAGAAGCTGTTTAGAAGCCTCTTGGACCTAGACTTGGTGCTCCGGTACCGCTTGCCATGTGGTAGCAGAGAGAATAGTCTATGACTAGGGTGGTCCCAAACTTCTTCCATTTAAGAATAATGGAGGCCACTGTGTTCTTGGGGACCTGCTGCAGAATGTCTCGGAGCTCTACGGACGATTCCTTCGACCTCATGGCTTGGTTTTTGCTCTGACATGCACTGTCAACTGCAGGACCTTATATAGACAGGTGTGTGCCTTTCCAAACCATGCCCAATCAATTGAATGTACTACAGGTGGACTCCAATCAAGTTTTAGAAACATCTCAAGGATGATCAATGGAAACAGGATGCACCTGAGCTCAATTTCGAGTCTCATAGCAAGGGGTCTGAATACTTATGTAAATAAGGTATTTCTGTTTTTATTTGTAGTACATTTGCAAAAATCTCTATAAAAACCAGTTTTTGCTTTGTCATTATGGGGTACTGTCTGTAGATTGATGAGGAACATTTTTTATTTAATACATTTTAGAAAATGCTATAACGTAAAACTTTTTTGGAAAAGGGAAGGGGTTGGAATACTTTCCCGAATGCACTGTAACTCTATGGCAGCACCCAAGGGGCTTGAATTTTCGAGCTCTCCCCGTAGATTTTGCGTTGACGTAGTCTCCCCATGAGTGACAGAACACTAAGCCAATCACGGCGCAATTAGAGAACATTACCAAACCCTACGCTCTGTATTTTCCGCTGGCTTCCCCACCACCACAGAAAGCACTGAGCTAGGCTGAAACACCTGCTCCCTCTACAACCACTGTGTTTGTTATTATTTGACCCTGCTGGTCATCTATGAGCGTTTTAACATCTTGGCTATGTACTGTTATAATCTCAACCTGGCACAGCCAGAAGAGGACTGGCCACCCCTCAGAGTCTGATTCCTCTCTAGGTTTCTTCCTAGGTTCCTGCTTTTCTAGGTAGTTTTTCCAAGCCACTGTGCTTCTACATCTGCATTGCTTGCTGTTTGGGGTTTTAGGCTGGGTTTCTGTATAGCACTTTGTGACATCGGCTGATGTAAAAAGGGCTTTATAAATACATTTGATTGATTTATTGATTGATTGATTTGGAGCTGCCTTACTCAAAAAGAGACAATGTTTGCATGCGGCTTTATTAACTCAATGATTTTTATTTTTTACATTGTTTGCAAGCTGATATGTGACACATATTAATGACAAAATAACATGAATGACTGGTCACAACTGTTCATGCACAAATCTACAGCTGCACCATCGAGAGCATCCTGGCTGGTTGCATCACTGCCTGCAATGGCAACTGCTCAGCCTCCAACCGCAAGGCACTACACAGGGTAGTGCGAACAGCCCAGTACATCACTGGGGCCAAGCTTCCTGCCATCCAGGACCTTTATACCAGGCGATGTCAGAGGAAGGCTCTAAAAATTGTCAAAGACTCCAGTCACCTAGAGCTGTCTTCCTAGAGCTATCTGACTAGCCAAACTGAGCAATCGGGGGAGAAGGGCCTTGGTCAGGGAGGTGACCAAGAACCCGATGGTCACTCTGACAGAGCTCCAGAGTTCCTCTGTGGAGATGGGAGAACCTTTCAGAGGGACAACCATCTCTACAGCACTCCTCCAATCAGGCCTTTATGTTAGAGTGGCCAGACGGAAGCCACTCCTCAGTAAAAGGCACATGACAGCCCACTTGGAGTTTGCCAAAAGGCACCTAAAGGACTCTCAAACCATAAGAAACAAGATTCTCTGGTCTGATGAAACCAAGATTGAACTCTTTGGCCTTAATGCCAAGCGTCACATCTTGAGGAAACCAGGCACCATTCCTACGGTGAAGCATGGTGGTGGCAGCATCATGCTGTGGGGATGTTTTTCAGTGGCAGGGACTGGGAGACGAGTCAGGATCGAGGGAAAGATGAACGGAGCAAAGTACAGAGAGATCCTTGATGAAAACCTGCTCCTGAGAGCTCAGGACCTCAGACGGGGGCGAAGGTTCATCTTCCAAGGGGACAACGGCCCTAAGCACACAGCCAAGACAACGCAGGAGTGCCTTCAGGACAAGTCTAAATGTCCTTGAGTGGCCCAGCCAGAGCCAGATCAAACAACTCTGAAGAGACCTGAAAAAAGCTGTGCAGCGACGCTCCCCATCCAACCTGACAGAGCTTGAGAGTATCTGCAGAGAAGAATGGGAGGAACTCCCCAAATACAGGTGTGCCAAGCTTGTAGCGTCATACCCAAGAAGACTCAAGGCTTTCAGTTTCCATTTTTATTTTTGTATGAATTTGTCCAAAAAATTCTAAAAACCTGTTTTTGCTTTGTCAGTATTGTGTATTGTGTGTAGATTGATGAGATTTTTTTAAATCCATTTTAGAATAAGGCTAAACGTAACAAAATGTGGAAAAAGTCAAGGGATCTGAAAACTTCCCGAATGCACTGTACTTTAGAAGTGCCCATCCAAGAAGGCTCCAGGTCATTGGCCACAGATAAAATTATGTCAAATCAGGATATATCTACAGTAGCTTTGATTGGACTGATCATGTCAACATCATACTTTCAAAATCTTAGCTAGCAAGCTAGACAAGCAGACATGATCATGAATCAACTCGACAATCTACTGGCAAATCCTTTTCAATCCTTGTCATATGAAGAGAAATTATAGATAAAACATATCTGTGCTCATCGACCATTGGACATAAACATTACACTACAAGTTGGAAATCGCAAATTCAACAATGAGTGGTTTGGAAGGAATCAGGGACTAACTGCAATAGTTGCAAAGCAATCACTAGCCTGCTATTCAGTGGAGTGGGTGTGTGGTCCAAGTCTGGGTTTAAGGGTCTCTTTTCCAAGCTTAAAAAGGATACATCAACACCAGAAAAGGTTGAATACATTGGCCATGCTGTCAATACAGCATGACTTCTGCCGCATTCAAAACAACTGGAAACTGATAAATCTCAGACTTCAGTGAGTTCAAGACAACTTGTAACTCTAAAAAAAAAGAGTTATGACTGGGAAAATACTTTTTGAATGCTCGTCCAACTCGGAATTCCAAGTCGGGAACTCTGACCTCTTTCTAGAGCTTCGACGTGAAAATCACTGACGTCGTGATTCAACCTTGTTTTTGTCAGAGTTCCCAGTTGTCTTGAAAGCACCATAAATCCAGAGAATGATGACAGAGTCTGATGACAAAATTTGTCCACAAGAACAACCGCCGCGCCACCTTCCTGTTCCAGTGAGCACAGCACAACAAGGTGAGTCCAAAAATGTCTTGTATTACATAAATGATGTAATATGCCAGGGAGATATGTATACTGTAGCTAAGAAAGTAATACTAAGTGTATGTTGTGTAGTAATGCTGCACCTGAAGAACTGCATTTGGCGAAAGGCCCGGCACACGCATACTCAGGCTAACTGTCTCTCGTTCAGGCAAATGACAAATAAGTACAGTCATGCTATCCGGAAGGCCAAAGTTAGTTACTTTAAGGAGCAGCTCTCTCTCTGTGGGTCTAACCCCAAGAAGTTCTGGAAAATGGGCTAAGACCTGGAGAATAAACCCTCCTCCTCACAGCTGCCCATGTCCCTTAAAGTTGATGATATGGTTGTTACTGGCAAGAAGCACATGGCTGAGCTCTTTAATCACCACTTCATTAAGTCAGGATTCCTATTTGACTATTTGATCCATACCTCCTTGCCCGTCCAACATTCCATAATCTCCCACCCCTTCTAATGCGACTATCCCCGATGCTTCTCCTTCTTTTTCCCCTGCCCCGCTACAAAGTTTCTCCCTGCAGGCAGTCACTGAGTCCGAGTTGCTAAAGGAGCTCCTTAAACTTGACCCCAAAAAAACATCTGGGTCAGATGGTTTAGACCCTTTTTCTTTAAGGTTGCTGCCCCTATCATCGCCAAGCCTATCTCCAACCTTTTCAACCTGTCTCTCCTTTCTGGGAAAGTTCCCATTGTTTGAAAGGCAGCCACGGTTCATCCTTTATTTAAAGGGGGAGATAAAGCTGATCCTAACTGTTATATGCCTATTTCTATTTTGCTCTGTTTATCAAAAGTGTTGGAAAAACATAATCAACTGACTGGCTTTCTTGATGTCTAGAATATTCTCTTGGGTATGCAATCTGGTTTCCGCTCAGGTTATGATTGTGTCACTGCAAGCTTAAAGGTCCTCAATGATGTCACCATTGCCCTTGATTCTAAGCAATATTATGCTGCTATTTTGATTGACTTTATAGACCCCATGCTCTTCTCAATTTACATCAACAACATAGCTCAGGCAGTAGGAAGCTCTCTCATCCATTTATATGCAGATGATTCAGTTTTATAATCAGCTGGCCCCTCCCCGGATTTTGTGTTAAATGCTCGACAACAAAGCTTTCTTGGTGTTCAACAAGCTTTCTCTACCCTTAACCTTGTTCTGAACACCTCCAAAACAAAGGTCATGTGGTTTGGTAAGAAGAATGCCCCTCCTCCCAAAGTTGTGATTACTACCTCTGAGGGTTTAGAGCTTGAGGTAGTCACCTCATACAAGTACTTGGGAGTATGGCTAGATGGTACACTGTCCTTCTCTCAGCACATATCAAAGCTGCAGGCTAAAGTTAAATCTAGACTTGGTTTCCTCTATCGTAATCGCTCCTCTTTCACCCCAGCTGCCAAACTAACCCTGATTCAGATGACCATCCTATCCATGCTAGATTACGGAGACATAGTTTATAGATTGGCAGGTAAGGGTGCTCTCGGGTGGCTAGATGTTCTTTATCATTCGGCCATCAGATTTCCCACTATGCTCCTTATAGGACATATCATGTAGGAGAACATTCATAACATCCAGTATCTAGACTGTTCTCCCAGACGTAGTAAGCAGAATCAATATAAGGTTAATAATAGACAGGTGCAAGCAGAATAAAGGCTGAGAATGAACAGAGCTGGGTCAACATGGAGTTAATCACTAGACATGTAAAAACAGAACGTAAGCAGAAAATGTATGCCTGTGCTGTTATAGGCCTGAGGGAAGTCATTACCTGGTCCTGTGACTAGCATTGAGAAATGCAATTGCATTATGTATGTATGCTTGTGCTGCTGAAGGCCTGAGGGAAGTCATTACCTGGTCCTGTGACTGGCTTTAGTGCATGTAGTTGTATTGTATGTGTATGTCTGTGCCATTACAGGCTTGGGGAGAGCCATTGTGTAGTCCTATGAGTATCATTGGACAGACACCTGAATTATGTGTGTGTGTTATTTTTTGTATCATTGCGATGGATATGCCACCAATAGAATCTGTAAACAAGTAAGAATTGAGGCAGAAAGATAATGGTGGCGAGAGGCCAAGGGGTGTTAATCATCTACATAGAGGGGAGTGACCATGTGTGTTATCTGAAGGTGGAAACCGATAGCCTGAGGTCTGTGGCAAGAGAATGTAGTTGTTCCATGGAATTTCACGGCTTTGTTACTTTTTGTAATAAGGTCTATTTGAATTCACAAGCTCCGGTATCTGAGAAATATTTGATTCAATATTTCCATGACAATCACTGCACTCTATACTCCTCTGTAAACTGGTCATCTATGTATACCCGTCGCAAGACCCACTGGTTGATGTTTATTAATAAAACCCTCTTAGGCCTCACTCCCCCCTATCTGAGATATCTACTGCAGCCCTCATCCTCCACATATAACACCCGTTCTGCCAGTCACATTCTGTTAAAGGTCCCCAAAGCACCCACATCCCTGGGTCGCTCCTCTTTCAGTTCGCTCTAGCTAGCAACTGGAATGAGCTGCAACAAATGCTCAAACTGGACAGTTTTATATCAATCTCTTAATTCAAAGACTCAATCATGGACACTCTTACTGACAGTTGTGGCTGCTTTGCGTGATGTCTTGTTGTCTCTACCTTCTTGCCCTTTGTGCTGTTGTCTGTACCCAATAATGTTTGTACCATGTTTTATGCTGCTACCATAGTGTGTTGCTACCATGTTGTTGTTATGAGTGTGTTGCTACCATGCTATGTTGTCATGCGTTTCTGCCTTGCTATGTTGTTGTCTTAGGTCTCTCTTTACGTAGTGTTGTGTTGTCTCTCTTGTTATGATGTGTGTTTTGTCCTATATTTATATTGTATTTATTTTACATTTTTAATCCCAGTCCCCCGTCCCCACAGGAGGCCTTTTGCCTTTTAGTAGGCCGTCATTGTAAATAAGAATTTGTTCTTAACTGACTTGCCTAGTTAAATAAAGGTTAAATAAAAAAATAAAAAATAGTAAGCTGTTAGTAGCCTATGTGCCTCACCCTAATAATTTGGTCCCTTTCCCCCTCATAATTTAGCCAAGTGTTCTGACTTGGAGGTACACATGTAGCCTATAGCCTGTTTTAGAGTAATTTCATCATTGAATATTGTAAGAGCTTTCATTGTCTGCTTAAATGCCCCCTTTATTTATCCTACGGTTCTGTCTTGTTGTACAGTGAGAATACTGTAAGAACCGCCATCTTCTGAATTCTGTCGGTGTACATTTCAAAAGTGCTGAAAAATAGTTATATTGACTACATCCGTCGTAGCTCGCTCATTAATTTCCTAATTGAAATGACAGATTGCCTCTTATCCGCTCGTCGTCCCCTTATTCCATAGTTTGTACATCTTAATTGTAAGTAGAAACCACATTTGTTAAAGCAAGTCAGCCATATCAGCTATGTTTTTTTTAAAGGCAGTAAATGAGGCTGAATGAACTGTTTCGCTGCCAGTCAAGGCGCCGCTGATAGCCAGGTGTAGCAGTGGTAAGGATTTACTCCATGGTGCTGAAAAGAAAGCTCTGCTGTTGGGACAGCTTTATGTAGGCCCTAACAATTTCTGGGAACTATTTGTCACTACTATAGTGCAATTAATGTATTGCTTAGTGTTGTGTAGTGGCTTTGCTGGCATACATCAAAAATATATAATTTGTTTTGCCCCAACAAGATTTACATGCTAAAATCACCACAGTGCATGAATGAGTGATTTTGTGGGTTACAGAGGTATCTGTGTGTATGTGTGTGGTCACAATCTTGTCTGTGACTGATACATGTGTTTTTTCCTCCCTTTTATCATTGGTGGCTCCTGAGATAAAGTGTGCGTGCTTTTGTCTGTTTCCGTCCAAGTGTGCTGTGCTGTGCGCTTGCTCTCTGTGTGTTCCTGTGAGCGTGCGTGAGCATGTTCTCCCAGCCCACCACTCCTCTGAGCGGCTGACTGACAGTGATCCCGGCTGACTGAATAGCGCTCTTATGAGGCTGCATTCTTCCATCTCTCAATGGAATGTTTACAGAATGGTTTACAAGCCCACCGATCCCTGCTCTCTCCCCCAGTCCTAAGCCTCTTGCGTCAATGTCTTATTATACGCTTTGTCGAATGTTTTAGTGGCTGCACTACACTGCAGCCAATGGCCGAACAGGACAATTGTAGGTCTTGCTGCTTTGGAGAAGATGAAATCAGGGAGAAAACACCAACACTGCAGCCCCCAACAGAGCAAACATGGCCCCAGCTCATCTCCTGCCTGTGTGGGTGGGTGGGAGGATGCCACCTAAGACACAGCCACACACACGAATGCACGCACGAACACACACACACACACACACATTCTGAATTCAACCTTATGACATTGTTTTGTATTGTTGCTTTATGCTGATTATGTATTGTATTTAGACATAGATTTGTGATAGTTCATACTATTATCACCGCCAAGCGCTTCTGGACTTCTGGACAGATCGACAGTTACTAACCTAGATTTCGACATATCTTCCTCAATTACAGTTTTTTACAATCACTCTGGCACTAATTTCGGAACCTTGATGTCATTTTTCAAAACTCTAGACACAAAACTCATAACCAATGATCAAAAGGAACATTTTTCAAAACTCTTAACACTTTTTCCAATTGCTTGGATACAATACACATAAAGCTAAGATCATTTGTTCATTGAACTAAATCACCTGTTCAAAATGACACAACTTAACATCAAAGTATTACCATTTCAAAATGCAATTCACACATTACATCTGAGATGACTGTCTATTCATTTCATTACAGTGATCGAACTATCAATTGATACAACTGATCAAAATGTTGCATTACTCTTAATTCATAGTTTTATGGAAACTGACGAACAATATTCCATGTTTAGATCATGAAAGTTTCAGGATAACGAGATCCATTGACACCAATTACCGTGGAACATGAACCAATTGGACTACATTATCTATGGATGTAATATTTCATCATCATTCTTTATCAGACACTGTTTCTATGGTCCCATGTACCACTTTTCCAGACCATGTTTTCAGATTTGACATTACTGTACACTCAACGACCACTTTATTAGGTACACCTATCTAGTACTGGGTAGGACCCCCTTTTGCCTCCACAACAGCCTGAATTTTTCACGGTGTTGTACGTTAAGAGATGCCCTTCTGCACACCACTGTTTTAAACAGCTGTTATTTGAGTATTTGTGGCCTTTCTGTTAGCTTGAATGAGTCTGGACATTCACCTCTGACCTCTCTCATTAACAAGGTGTTTTGCCCACAGAACTGCCGCTCACTGAATGTGTTTTGTTTATCGCACCATTCTCTGTAAACTCTAGAGACTGTAGTGGGTAAAAGTCCCAGGAGGGAAGCTGTTTCTGAGATGCTGGAACCACCATGTGTGGCATCAACAATCATACCACGGTCAAAGTTGCTTAGATTACGCATCTTACCCGTTCTAATGTTTGGTGGAACAACATCTAAAGCTCTCTACTCTATATACTCTATATATTGAGTTGCAGGCAGCCACATGATTCGCTGTTCGAATGTAACCTTCCTTGATGGGCTAAATCAAGTCTGTAGAGTTGATGGCATGACCTATGTCATTGTGTGGGATAATGTCAGGTTCCACCATGCTCAAATGGTGCAAGCATGGTTTCAGGCCCAACCACAATTTACCACCCTGTACTTAGCCCCATACTCTCCTTTCCTAAAACCCGATTGAGGAATTTTTGTCCACATGGAGGTGGAAGGTATATGATAGGCGCCCTCACGAACAAGCCACCCATGCAATGACATCACGGCAGACCAGTGTCAGGCCTGGATTCGCCATGCCCGAAGATTCTTCCCAAAATGTTTGGCTAATGAAAACATCCATTGTGTTGTGGATGAGAACCTGTGGCCAAATCCACAAGACAGGGTTGAGGGAAATATAGAAGTACAGTAATCAATCCTTTGTTTCGCTTTTTACAGTAAGCCAGGTGAGGAACACTGCAGTTGATGTTTTTCTTTTTTGTAGCTAATTATTTTTGCTTTGATTCAAAGAAACCTATGAGTGATTTTATTGTATTTCATCAATACATTTCTGATTTTGTTCAATGATTCCACTGTCTGTAGTATTCTCTTTACTAGTCCTTTTACAGTGATGTATTTACATGTAGTAGCATAATGAAACGTGTCACATATTTTGTACTACAATATTTAATGTTTGAACGAACAACTACACAGTGAAACTATCGGTATCTTGTGTGTGGGTGATCAAAATTAATGTTCCTATGGTATTTCATGATAAATTAATTATTTGAACCAATGATTCTGCAAGTGCAAGGTTTCTTTAAAGATATGAATGCACAATGCAATGTTTTGAACATTGGACAGCCTGTGTTACAAGTGATGACCGTTTTGAATTTTGTGTCTAGAGTTTTGAAAAATGTTCACAAGGTTCTGAAATTAGTGCCAAAGGGATTGTAAAAAACTGTAATACCCCTTCACATTGATCTGGCGCTGGTACTCCCTGTACATATCTCCATTCTTGTGTATTTTATTCCTCTTGTGTTACTATTTTTAACTCTGCATCGCTGGGAAGGGCTCGTAAGCAAGCATTTAATTGTTAAGTCTACACCAGTTGTATTCGGCACAAATTTGATTTGTGTTCTTTTTTCTTTGTTGATTGATTTGTTGATTGAAGACTGTTTTCATAGGTCAGTGGATTGTTTTCACAGGTCAGTGGATTGTTTTCATAGGTCATTCTCTGTGCCAATTTTCCAAATGCTTAACTTGCAAGCCCTACCTCAAATGTGCAGTACTTAATGCCAAAAAATGATTACTAATAAAAAAATAGATTAAAAAGAAAACACGAGACCCCTTGACTTTTTCCAATTTTTCTTAATTTACAAACTTATTTATCAATCAACATACAATACCCTATAATGACAAAGCAAAAACAGGTTTTTAGAAATGTTTACAAATTTATAAAACATAAAAAACTGAAATATAACATTTACATAAGTATTCCCCTGTACTCAGTACTTTGTTGAAGCACCTTTGGCAGCGATTACAGCCTCGAGTCTTCTTGGGTATGACGCTACAAGCTTGGCACACCTGTATTTGGGGAGTTTCTCCCATTCTTCTCTGCAAATCCTCTCAAGCTCTGTCAGGTTGGATGGGGAGCATCACTACACAGCTATTTTCAGGTCTCTCCAGAGATGTTCAAATCGGGTTCAAGTTCGGGCTCTGGCTGGGCCACTCAAGGACATTCAGAGACTTGTCCCAAAGCCACTCCTGCGTTGTCTTGGCTGTGTGCTTAGGGACTTTGTCCTGTTGAGGTCCTGATCGCTCTGGAGCAGGTTTTCATCAAGGATCTCTGTGTATTTCGCTCAGTTCATCTTTCCCTCGATCCTGAGCAGTCTCCCAGTCCCTGTCGCTAAGGGTGTGGGTGTTAGTGTTAGTGTGAGTGTGTGGGTGTTAGTGTGAGTGTGTGGGTGTTGGTGTGAGTGTGTGAGTATTAGTGTGACTGTATGGGTGTTAGGGTAAGTGTGTGGGTGTTAGTGTGAGTGTGTGGATGTTAGTGTGAGTGTGTGGGTGTGGGTGTTGGTGTGAGTATGCGGGTATTAGTGTGAGTGTGTGGATGTGGATGTTAGGGTGAGTGTGTGGGTATTAGTGTGTGGGTGTTAGTGTGAGTGTGTGGATGTTGGTGTGAGTGTGTGGGTATTAGTGTGTGGGTGTTGGTGTGAGTGTGTGGGTATTAGTGTGACTGTGTGGATGTTAGGGTGAGTGTGTGGGTATTAGTGTGTGGGTGTTAGTGTGAGTGTGTGGGTGTAAGTGTGTGAATGTTTGTGTGCAAGAGTGTCAGTGTAGGTGTGATAGGCAAATATACATGTAAAAAGGAGTAATAGTGACCAGTAGCAGGCTAAATAGATACATACTAATGGTAATGGCACTCAATAATCAATGCACAGCAGCGTAGTGGTAGTAATAAATCTAATCAATTATCATATTAGCAGCAGCGTCGGTGTGAGGGGGAGCAGTAGTTGTTAGCCATTTAACAGTCTTATTGCCAGGGGACAGAAGCTGTTTAGGAGTCTGTTGGTCTGAGTCTTGATGCACCGGCACCGCCTGCTGGACGGGATCATGGAGAACAGTCCATGTCTCGGGTGGCTGCAGTCTTTGGCAGTTCTTTGGGCCTTTCTCAGACACTGCCTGTCATGTACATCCTGGATGGCTGGGAGCTCAACCCCAGTGATGCGCTGGGGCGTCTGCACCACCCTCTGTTGGGCCTTCCAGTCGAGGGAGGTCAGTTGCCATACCAGCCCTGTGAGACAACCAGTCAGGATGCTCTTGATGGTGCAGCTGTAAAGTTCCTAAGGATCTTAGGGGCCAAATCATTTCAGCCTCCTGAGAAAGAAGAGGCACTGCCGTGCCTTCTTCACAACTGTGCTGGTGTGAGAGGACCTTGTTAAGTCCTCAGTGGTGTGGGCACAGAGGAACATGAAGCTCTTGACCCTCTCCACTGTCGATGTGAATGGGGGTGTGCACCTGCCCCTGTTTCCTATGGTCCACGATCAGCTTGCTGACGTTGAGGGAGAGGTTGTTGTCCTGGCACCACGCTACCAGGTCTCTGACATCCTCCCTGTAGGCTGTCTCATCACCGTTGGTGATCAGGTCTACCACTGTCGTGTCATCAGCAACTTTGAGGATGGAGTTAGAGGTGTGCATGGCCACACAGTCGTGGGTGAACAGGGAGTACAGGAGGGAGCTAAGCACACACCCCTGGGGGGCCCC
This sequence comes from Salmo trutta, assembly GCF_901001165.1. Classification (NCBI taxonomy): domain Eukaryota; kingdom Metazoa; phylum Chordata; class Actinopteri; order Salmoniformes; family Salmonidae; genus Salmo; species Salmo trutta. The sequence goes on from NC_042977.1 coordinate 23,975,296, forward strand.
ATGTTGAGGTTCAGCGTGGCAGATGTGTTGTTGCCTACTTTACCACCTGGGGTCGACCCATCCAGAAGTCCAAGATCCAGTTGAAGAGGGAGGTATTCAGTCCCAGGGTCCCGAGCTTGGTGATGAGCTTGTAGGGCACTATGGGGTTGAACGCTGAGCTGTAGTCAATGATCAGCATCCTCACATAGGTATTCCTCTTTTCTAGATGGGAGAGGTCAGTGTGTAAATGAGATTGCATCATCTGTGGATCTGTTGGAGTGGATCCAGGGTGTCTGGGATGATGGAGTTGATGTCAACCATAACCAGCCTTTTAAAGCACTTCGTTATTACAGATGTGAGTGCTATAGGGCGATAGTCATTGTGACAGGATGCCTTAGAGTTTTTGGGAACAGGAAAGGTGGTAGATTACAGACTGGGACAAGGAGAGGTTGAAAATATCTGTGAAGATGCCTGCCAGCTGATCTGCACATGCCATGAATACACGTCCTGGAATACCGTCTGGCCCTGGGGACTTACGAGTGTTGACCCATTTAAAAACTTTACGTCAGCCTCGGAGAGAACGATCACCTAGTCCTCAGAATCAGCAGGGGCCCTCATGCAGGGCTCTGTATGGTTTTTGTCAAAGCATGCATAAAAGGCATTGAGTTTGTCTGGCAGAGAGGCATCGTTGGCCAGATCACAGCAAGGGCTTCCTTTGTAGTTCATAATCGGAGATGTGCAGTATTTCTGTTACATGTATTTGAAATATGTATTTTAATTACTTCTGACTTTTTAGTAATTTGTATTACACTGAGCTGAACTACACTCAAATGTATTTTGTGACAAGATACTTTTGAGAGCTTTAATTTATATTTTCAAAATATAGCATGCTATATATTCTTTTTTTATAGCGGTTTACCATTTTGTGGCCCCCTTTCACCCTGCATTGGTATGAGAAGTCTGATGGCACCACGTTGTGATAACAGCGTCTGCAAAATGAACTAAATATAAATGTGTATGTAAAAATTGACAATTGCAAAGCATGCTGAGTATTATTCTATTGAGCTCAACCCCAAAACAAGGTTTTGCCTAAAAGGGATACTCCTTTTGTCAAAATTGACTTTTTGTAGCAGGTTAGGAGAATTAACGTAGCAGGTTAGGATAATTAGGTTAAGCTGTATCCCATCTAGAAATGACTCTGAAATAAGGCCAATAATAATACCCTGTGTGCTTTGCAGTTAATTTTGCTATGTTCGTCTTCACATATACATTTACATTTTGGTCATTCAGCAGACGCTCTTATCCAGAGTGATTAACAGTCAGTGCATTCAACTAAGTTCGATAAACAACAACATATCACAGTCATATCAAATGAAACGTTTCTGTAACCGTTATGGAAAATGTTGTTCCTGTTCGGGCTGGCTACTTGAAAATGTATTTCTGTATTTCAAAATACAAAATACATGTATTTTAATGATATTGATACATTGATCTTTATGGTATTTCGTCATTGTATTTTGTCATTTTTACACATCCCTGTCCATATAGCCCCCTTTGATGGCTCTGCAGAGGTCTTAGCGGGACTTGTTGTATGCGTTTGTGTCCTCAGCGGTAGCCTCAACCATAAGGGATATTAGTGTAGTGATGTTGTGGTTTCTAGGTGGCGTTGCTTCTTTCATGGCTTTGTTTCTTTTTTTGACTGAGCCCTCCCTCCGCAGTGTTGCTCCATTTAGCCTGGGTGTAAACCTGTTGGATTACTGCCCGCTGGCTGCATTTGTCTGGGTCAGAAAACGGAGTGGCGTAACCGTAACCATACAGACTGGCACGGTTGCACCCCAGGCTGGGATGAGTTCCAAATGGCACCCTATTCCCCATTATAGTGAACTACTATAGGGCTCTGGTCAAAAGGACTGCACTATAAGGACACACATAATACACACATTAAAGTTAAAAAAGAACAAGAAATGTGCACAAGCCTGTGTCTTATTTGTAGAGAGATGTTGAGGAATCCAGACGGTACAACCATACTGAAAACATGAAAAGAAACAAACGTGCAATGGACATGAAAATAGGCAACAGAAAACAAAAATAAAAGTGTGAGCTTACAACATGCCGATTTCTGACACCCAACCTCTCCACTATAACTTATGGTATTGTATCACCGAAACAGATATAATGAAATATACTTAAAAAAGTATACTTTGTGTTGCATAAATAAAGCTGTGACAGGCCAGTACTTGAACTTGATCCAAATTGGATTGAGTTCAATTTATTCCATTGGGCAATGCACATGGAGACACATACCATTAGCGAGATTGCAAGTGAATGGCACAGTTCTTGCACAATTGAAATGCTTTGCCTACGCCCCTCAAATGGTTTGTGTCCCCACAAAACATTTTGTGGGGAGGCCTGTGCAAGAGGAGCAGAGGCCCCACTAGCCCTCCTCACTCTTAACGTGCCCATAAATACTTTGTAGCACCGCCAAATGCCCAGCCCCTTTCTGTTTTTGGTGGGGCACTCAAGGGGGCGAGTAGGCAAGGGATTAAAGAAAAGTGCAGATATCAGAGGCTTAAATTGTATACGCCAAAAAATCCCTGATAAATAAATACACACACAGAGAGACGTGGACACTCGATGAAAAGCTAAATTGAAACATCTTGAAGTCATGACATGGCCGCTTTTGTCTTCTATTGCAGAGTCGAAGCAAAAAAAATATTGACACCACCCTTTGAAAACAGACCTATCACGCATAGAGAATGATATCAGGGGGTCTGTTTAGAAAACTCCCCCCCCCCCCCCCCTGGGAAAACAGCGACAACAAATTAGCCTTCTTTTATGTCCAGGCCCAGGGACGACACTTGGACAGCCCTGAGATTGTCCACCCGGGTTCCCATGAACCTTGCTAACCTTCCCTTTCAGCTAAGAAGGAAGCAGCCATTGTGCCAGCACCTGTTTCTGTGGAAATTGGTAAAATGATGGCTTTGTTAGGCATCGCCCAGGCAACCAGGAGAAAAGGGACATATTGGGGGATGGGGGCAGGGGTTGGACAAGGAGGGTCCAAACATGAGGGGAGATAAGGGGAAGACTTTTTTCTGGAGAACAGGAGATGCATTCCATCTCCCTGATCGTGGTGTGACAGAGAGAGGGTTCCAATCATGGGTCTAACCAGGGGTTTTCAGACTGCACTTGCCTGGCTGGCCACACTCAGAGTCCGACCATGCCTCCTTCCACTGATATGTCCTGTTTGACATTGGGTTAGTGAGCTGGTTGGGCCGGTTGAACGGCTGAAAGGAAGAGAGAGGAGGGATGAGGTCATTCACATCATGTCCCTGAAATATTCCTTCCCAGGAGGATTTCTGTTATTGTAGGATAGTGTACTGGAGAAGAAAGGGTGTTTTCAAGTGGCCATTCACTCAGCAGGAAAACACTTCTGACACCTGTTGACAACATTGGTCAATTTTAGGGGAAAATATGAAAAGTGTCATTTACACGTTTAACAAAAAAAAAATATATATATATATATATATATATACATATATATAAAAATAAGAAAAGTAAACATTCTTAGAAGAAAATATAGTAATAATATATATCTAATATACTGTCTGTATATATATATATATATATATATATATATATATATATATATATATATATATATATAGAAATATATATATATATATATTTCTAAAGACAAGATTTTTTGTAAAACTTTTGGTGAAAAAACAAATGAATTAAAAGACATGTATAATCTTCAGTTACATGCTAAATTGCCCTCCCTTCTTTCCCCAGCAGATTTCCAGGAACAATCTTGTACCATGGACTGGCAATTTCCACAGAGAGATCTTACTTGACTTTACCACCAGATGGTGGTCATTCCTTAGTACTACAGGTAAAGTCAAAACACTTGGAGGGGACATGGTAATGAGCTGAATGCAATGATGTGTATAAACCCTGGATAGCTGATTCTTTGTAATGAGAGGCTTTGAAGCCGCTGGCTGCCATACTGGTACTCCCCAGAAGGAGCAGTCCTCCCTGGGAAGGAATGGAATTGGTATTTCAATAAAATTATTCAAGGACAAAATTACATTACACTGCATGTAGTAGTGGGGACAGTAGCATAAGTAATCTCAAACAAAAAAACACTTTAATCAATATTTTTTTATATGTATTTTTATGTTTTATTTTAATATATAGTTACATGATATATTTTAAAAGTACGAATTAAGGTGTCTGTAATTTAATATACTGGGCATGTAGACATTTTTATAATTTCCCCAAAAATTTTTACAATGGAGGAGTACCAAAATGGCTGTGCCGAGGCTTCAATACAGCGCCCCCTGCTTGTCATCCAGGATTTATACACATTATTGGTTGAATGTCTCTAGCTACAAACTACAGGGGTTTTCAGGTTTGATGCCGTTCAATGCCTCACAAGACTGAGTGTTATCCAATGTTTCCCACATTCTCCTAATAATCCCAGATTCATGCATGAAGTTGTTGTCCTGGCCTATTCATTTCAGATTTTTTTTAATGCTAAGATGACACATTTGGAATTATCCATACTAACCTATATTGTATAAATGGATCCTTGATTCAATTTTAAGTTACTTCTAGGATTTTATTCCCTAGATAGACATGCTCATTAGCCTTGGTCAGGTTTGGAAAATTCATCTGGGGGACCAACCATCCTGGACCAGACCACGTACGAAGCACTGATTGATACAACCTTTCCAACAATATAGGACTTACTAGGTTTTCATCCAAAAATATATCATCCTTAATTTAGAACTTTCCTTGGCATAAGATTCAAATCAAGAACTTTCCAGTTAAACACACACCATAAAATAGATTGACTATATTCACTGGAAATCCGCCTAATAGCTCATAACTACCTATGAAGGCTTGGAGGGGTGAGGACAGGATGGGGACAGGACAACAGGCTCTAGTTGGGCAGACAGGGAGTAAATCATTGGGCTAAGGTTGGGGCCTCCACCACCATCATCCTCTCTGTTTCAGTACAGGGTATCTCTTTCTATCTCCCCCCACCCATCCCTTCACTCCCCCCCTTTTCTCTGTCTGTATGTGGTGGTGGTATACTGGTGGGTGGCCAAGCAGGAGGAGATACGAGGCCTTTTCGGTGTCTAATGGGGGGTTGCATGGCATGGTATCCACAGGGCCTTTCAGACAGAGAGGTGGTCCTCTCTCCTTAGGGGCACCCACACAGGCTTTGTGCCAGGGATCAAAGGAGACTTCATTTAGCATGTGGGTGCACTCTAACCGCTGCTTGGTGCCAGGTTGACCTGCCCTTTCAGGACCAACCACACTTCTGGGTAGGCTGGTCGAGTAACAGCTCTCTCTGACTGAACACTGAGGAACACGGGGGGCATAGGAATGGACTCAAACATTCAGGAATGTGCAATAGTGAAAAGTGAAATGTAACTAACTGTTAAAAATAAAAGGTTTGTGAAAGGTAGAGGAATGATGGATATTGAAATAACATGATGTGCAATGCTCAGGGGCCTTGGACATTAAAGGGATGTGTAATAGTCAGTATATGGGGGGGTTGGGGGGGGGGGTACAGTTATGTAATGGGCAAGGGAGGGGTAAGAGTCCTTAAACTATATAGGGACGGTTCTCCCATACACAGATTAAGCCTATTCCTGGACTAAAAAGCAATTTCTATAAAGAATCTCCATTGAGCATGCTTTTTAGTCCAGGAATCAGCTTAATCTCTGTCCTGTAAACTGGCCCATAGAGTTTATGATATACAGCATGCTATATGATATACAGCATTATATAAAGCAAAATGTCAGGCCTTTGCATGTCAATATATCCAACAAAACATTTACTTTCATGTGTTATTACATTTCAAGTGTGGTCCTTTGAAACAGACACGTAAACTACTATCAGTACTGTATATCAAATAGTCTGTGTGTTAGGGTACTGTATATTAAATAGTCTGTTTAAGTCGTCTGTGTGTTAGGGTACTGTATATGAAATAGTCTGTGTGTTAGGGTACTGTATATGAAATAGTCTGTGTGTTAGGGTACTGTATATTAAGTCGTCTGTGTGTTAGGGTACTGTATATTAAGTCGTCTGTGTGTTAGGGTACTGTATATGAAATAGTCTGTGTGTTAGGGTACTGTATATTAAGTCATCTGTGTGTTAGGGTACTGTATATAAAGTAGTCTGTGTGTTAGGGTACTGTATATTAAGTCGTCTGTGTGTTAGGGTACTGTATATTAAGTCGTCTGTGTGTTAGGGTACTGTATATTAAGTCGTCTGTGTGTTAGGGTACTGTATATGAAATAGTCTGTGTGTTAGGGTACTGTATATTAAGTCGTCTGTGTGTTAGGGTACTGTATATTAAGTCGTCTGTGTGTTAGGGTACTGTATATGAAATAGTCTGTGTGTTAGGGTACTGTATATTAAGTCGTCTGTGTGTTAGGGTACTGTATATTAAGTTGTCTGTGTGTTAGGGTACTGTATATTAAGTTGTCTGTGTGTTAGGGTACTGTATATTAAGTCGTCTGTGTGTTAGGGTACTGTATATTAAGTCGTCTGTGTGTTAGGGCACTGTATACAAGTGTCGTTACCTCCCAACAAGCGTCTTTAAATACGGCACTGTGGGAACTAGCTGGATGACCAGGGTCTTATGTAACCTACTAAAACTGTCTTCACCACAGTCAAATGTGTGTTATTTATCCCTGCTGTGTGAACTTACCTTCACTGTAGGATGAGACCAGGACATCTGGCCGCGGAGGTATACTGTTCAGTCTCCATGAGGCCTACTGTTACTAATAGACCACCTTTTTAAAGGTCGTCTCTCTGTTTTCTGTGAAATACTTTTGTGCAGGAGTGGGAATATTGTTCCAGGGGATTGGAGAGAAAGATGGATCCAGCTGCACACACACACACACACACACACACACACACACACACACACACACACACACACACACACACACACACACACACACACACACACATGGAGTGGAGAAACGAAACATATGGCAGGTTTTCTAGCCTGGGCTCAGTATGGTGTTTAAGGGGGGTTTGTTAAAGGTGATTTATTCACGTTCAGGGATTCACAGGATGCCTCCAGTTCAACTGATTTCCCAGAGCCACCGGAAGCTGCTACCAGCCACAGCAGGCAGGAATTCTCATCCCTTCTTCATCATCCGTGTGTCAGACAGACACCTACCTGTCTGCTTCTGATCTTGTGGGGTTGAAACGGTATTGTAACCTGACCGTAACAGCCCTGTTTCCCTGGCCAAGATGAAATATAAATCCAGCAATTCTCCAGATTTACCACAAGGGAGAGCTGTTACAGAGTCAAATCCAATTATCAAATCGGATGTAATAAATCAAATCAAATCAAATGTTATTTGAAACATGCTTCTTAAACAACAGGTGTAGACTAATAGTGAAATGCTTCCCAACAATGCAGAGAGAAACACATAATAAGAACAATAATAATAATAATACAAATAATAATAGAAAAATGAGTAGACAAATAAATAATCGGTGAAAGCCCGGTGGGGTTGTGTTTTTGTTTACCTTTATATGGGCCTCTAGATACACACAATTGTTTCCACACATTTTATGGTGCTTGGAGTTACAGTCCTATGGGGAAATCTGCAAATGCTGAAACATGTTGCAGTATAACTTAATAGAGAATGCATTTACAATGCTGTTAGACTGTTTCAAATAGTGAAAACCTATAACCATGTTGAAGAAACAATGTTTGACTTATAATTTTGCATGGTTATTAAATTCAATGTTCAACATGTTCAATTATATGTTGGATGTCCATTTCATTTTTCAGGTGTGGTAAATACAAAATGCATGATGTAATATAGAATTGTCTAATGACAATAACATGATGTGTTTGAGAGTATCTTGTGAGACGTGAGCCAAAAGTAATCAGGGCTGTGACCCTAGTAGTCTCAGACTCCGGCAAGTCCTGTTGCAGGACTGCCTCCCAAATGGCACCATATTCCCTATGTAGTGCACTACTTTTGACCAGGGCCCAGATGATGAGAAGTAGTGCACTATACAGGGAATAAGATACCATTTGGGATAAAGTCTAGATCTGCAGCTGTGCATTCAACATTCAAACAGCCGGGGTGGAGCTCTGTTTGTTTGTATCTCAGAAGGGAGTTGTTACTCTATCTCAACAATTTGACATGTAGGCCTAGGCTAGCCATGGGTGTTCCTGCAGAGGTAGCCACATCGCTCAAACCACACATACACACACACACACAGATATGCACATACGCACCCACGCACACACGCACACACACATACACACACACCTTGCCTACATTACCCTACATTAGGTGCTAACAGGACCACACATACTGTCTCACTCAAAATGTTTGGAATGCTAAAAACATTTATTTCAAATGTCTTAAAGGAAAGTGTAACTACATGTACACTATAGTAAAGGATAAACCAAACCATATTTTGGATGTGTTTGTTGAAATGTGAAGATGGGGTAACGTGAACTACATTGACTGTTACAGTTTTTTAGATCATTTTGGTACTATTTTCACAAGGATGTGGTGAATTTTCTAAACTCTTAGTACAAAACTCCAAACTGGTAACACTTGTTACACAGCCAGTCTTACATTCAAAACCTTTCTTTCACCACACAACCATTGAGACAAAATATACGTTTATTGTGAAATACACTGCTCAAAAAAATAAAGGGAACACTTAAACAACACAATGTAACTCCAAGTCAGTCACACTTCTGTGAAATCAAACTGTCCACTTAGGAAGCAACACTGATTGACAATAAATTTCACATGCTGTTGTGCAAATGGAATAGACAACAGGTGGAAATTATGGGCAATTAGCAAGACACCCCCAATAAAGGAGTGGTTCTGCAGGTGGTGACTACAGACCACTTCTCAGTTCCTATGCTTCCTGGCTGATGTTTTGGTCACTTTTGAATGCTGGCGGTGCTTTCACTCTAGTGGTAGCATGAGACGGAGTCTACAACCCACACAAGTGGCTCAGGTAGTGCAGCTCATCCAGGATGGCACATCAATGCGAGCTGTGGCAAGAAGGTTTGCTGTGTCTGTCAGCGTAGTGTCCAGAGCATGGAGGCGCTACCAGGAGACAGGCCAGTACATCAGGAGATGTGGAGGAGGCCGTAGGAGGGCAACAATCCAGCAGCAGGACCGCTACCTCCGCCTTTGTGCAAGGAGGAGCAGGAGGAGCACTGCCAGAGCCCTGCAAAATGACCTCCAGCAGGCCACAAATGTGCATGTGTCTGCTCAAACGGTCAGACACAGACTCCATGAGGGTGGTATGAGGGCCCGACGTCCACAGGTGGAGGTTGTGCTTACAGCCCAACACAGTGCAGGATGTTTGGCATTTGCCAGAGAACACCAAGATTGGCAAATTCGCCACTGGCGCCCTGTGCTCTTCACGGATGAAAGCAGGTTCACACTGAGCACATGTGACAGACGTGACAGAGTCTGGAGACGCCGTGGAGAACGTTCTGCTGCCTGCAACATCCTCCAGCATGACCGGTTTGGCAGTGGGTCAGTCATGGTGTGAGATGGCATTTCTTTGGGGGCCGCACAGCCCTCCATGTGCTCGCCAGAGGTAGCCTGACTGCCATTAGGTACTGAGATGAGATCCTCAGGCCCCTTGTGAGACCATATGCTGTTGCGGTTGGCCCTGGGTTCCTCCTAATGCAAGACAATGCTAGACCTCATGTGGCTGGAGTGTGTCAGCAGTTCCTGCAAGAGGAAGGCATTGATGCTATGGACTGGCCCGCCCGTTCCCCAGACCTGAATCCAATTGAGCACATCTGGGACATCATGTCTCGCTTTAGTCCAGGTCTGGGAGGAGATCCCTCAGGAGACCATCCGCCACCTCATCAGGAGCATGCCCAGGCATTGTAGGGAGGTCATACAGGCACGTGGAGGCCACACACACTACTGAGCCTCATTTTGACTTGTTTTAAGGACATTACATCAAAGATGGATCAGCCTGTAGTGTGGTTTTCCACTTTAATTTTGAGTGTGACTCCAAATCCAGACCTCCATGGGTTGATAAATTGGATTTCCATTGATTATTTTTGTGTGATTTTGTTGTCAGCACATTCAACTATGTAAAGAAAAAAGTATTTAAGAAGATTATTTCATTCATTCAGATCTAGGATGTGTTATTTTAGTGTTCCCTTTATTTTTTTGAGCAGTGTATAATGACTGCATTGGTTTAATCACCAATACACAACATAATTATATCTTCTCAATTGAGTTATTTAACAATCAGTTAATCCAACAGCATAACATGTAAGATACATGTTTCGAAATTGCCCTTTGAATGTAGCATGCTACAGTACTGTACATTACAGTACATTACACTGTTTTCACATGTCACATTTCCATCATTTCTATCCCATGTGTGATCAAAGGTGTGATCATTGAAGACATCTTTCACAATGTAATGAAATGAAAGAAACATAATGTTTAGTAGGCACTAGTTTGCATCAAGCCTGTCTTGAGCATTTGGCCATACGCAGTAAACATCCTCATTGTTCATGGACCTGGGGAACATCCTTATGGCATGGTGAATCCAAGCCTGACAAAAAGGTCTGGATTGATGTCATTGCATGCCACATCCATGGCTTGAAGGAGGGTGGTACACTCACGGGAATGGCAACCACACATCTTCCACCTGTATTGTATTAATGTATTGTATTTTACAGTATTGAATTGTACATACAGTTGAAGTCAGAAGTTTACATACACCTTAGCCAAATACATTTAAATTCAGTTTTTCACAATTCCTGACATTTAATCAGAGTAAAAATTCCCTGTCTTAGGTCAGTTAGGATCACCACTTCATTTTAAGAATGTGAAATGTCAGAATAATAGTAGAGAGAATGATTTATTTCAGCTTTTATTTCTTTCATCACATTCCCAGTGGGTCAGAAGTTTACATACACTCAATTAGTATTTGGTAGCATTGCATTGAAATTGTTTACCTTGGGTCAAACGTTTCGGGTAGCCTTCCACAAGCTTCCCACAATAAGTTGGGTGAATTTTGGCCCATTCCTCCTGACAGAGCAGGTGTAACTGAGTCAGGTTTGTAGGCCTCCTTGCTCGCACACACTTTTTCAGTTCTGCCCACAAATTTTGTATAGGATTGAGGTCAGGGCTTTGTGATGGCCACTCCAATACCTTGACTTTGTTGTCCTTAAGCCATTTTGCCACAACTTTGGAAGCAAGCTTGTGGTCATTGTCCATTTGGAAGACCCATTTGCGACCAAGCTTAAACTTCCTGACTGATGTCTTGAGATGTTGCTTCAATATATCCACATAATTTTCCATCCTCATGATGCCATCTATATTGTGAAGTGCACCAGTCCCTCCTACAGCAAAACACCCCCACAACATGATGCTGCCACCCCCGTGCTTCACGGTTGGGATGGTGTTCTCTCCCTTTTTCCTCCTAACATAACAATGGTCATTATGGCCAAACAATTCTATTTTTGTTTCATCAGACCAGAGGACATTTCTCCAAAAAGTATGAACTTTGTCCCCATGTGCAGTTGCAAACCATAGTCTGGCTTTTTTTATGGCGGTTTTGGAGCACTGGCTTCTTCCTTGCTGAGAGCCCTTTCAGGTTATGTCGATATAGGACTTGTTTTACTGTGGATATAGATACTTTTGTACCTGTTTCCTCCAGCATCTTCACAAGTTACTTTGCTGTTGTTCTGGGATTGATTTGCACTTTTGGCACCAAAGTACGTTCATCTCTAGGAGACACAACATGCCTCCTTCCTGAGCGGTATGACAACTGCATGGTCCCATGGTGTTTATACTTGCGTATTATTGTTTGTACAGATGAACGTGGTACCTTCAGGCGTTTGGAAATTGCTCCCAAGGATGAACCAGACTTGTGGAGGTCTACATTTTTTTCTGAGGTCTTGGCTGATTTCTTTGGATTTTCCCAAGATGTCAAGCAAAGAGGCACTAGTTTGAAGGTAGGCCTTGAAATAAATCCACATGTACACCTCCAATTGACTCAAATTATGTCAATTAGCCTATCAGAAGCTTCTAAAGCCATGACATCATTTTCTGGAATTTTCTAGCTGTTTAAAGGCACAGTCAATTTAGTGTATGTTAACTTCTGACCCACTGGAATCGTGATAGAGTGAATTATAAGTGAAATAATCTGTCTGTAAACAATTGTTGGAAAAATTACTTGTGTCATGCACAAAGTAGATGTCCTAACCGACTTGCCAAAACTAAGAAATTTGTGGAGTGGTTGAAAAACGAGTTTTAATGACTCCAACCTAAGTGCATGTAAACTTACGACTTCAACTGTATGTATTGTAGTGGTCCTGTATGTGCTCAGTTCATAGAAGCATGGCACTCACAACACCAGAGTTGTGGGTTCGTTTCCACCTGTTGTCACATGCCAAAATGTGTGGATTCCTCTCACTTTAGATAAAAGTATCAGTTCCGTACATTTTTATAAAGCAGTATGATGATCTTTTTGAAGATCTGTTTTGAGTTTTGTACTAAGAGTTGTGAAAATTGACCACGTGAAAACTGCACCAAAGCGATAAAAGAAACAGTATAATACTTTTTATGTTTCTACTTTACAGACATACATTTTCATGATGTAGTTCTCAGTCTGTAGTAAACAAACCAGTTTTCATGTAAAGTCTACAGGTTTACCAAACGGTTAAGTGATCATCAATTAAGAGCTGTTGTATTAAGTAATAGTAAAAGGTATTTTAACAAAGTGAAGAGAATCATATCAAAAGTAATGTATGCATTGCATTGTGAAAGGCAATTACTTTATATGAACATGGATTGCAATGTGGAACATGTATTTCTAGATAAAACAATTATTACGTTTGGTGAAAAAAGTGACTGTATGATTTTGGGTGTTGTTAGTCAATTGAAAATGTGCTTAGAGTTTTAAAACAACTGCCTTTTTGATGAGCTGTTTTGAGTTTTGTACCAAAGCAATAAAAAACCTGTAACTGTAAGGAATTTCTGGGGAACACGACACCTCCACCATTTGCAGCCATTTTTGTCTCTTGTCTTGTAACCCAGAAATCCTGATGATTTGAGTTACTGCACTGCTTAAACGTAATACCACTTTTCTTAAACTAGATATCCTCCAAAACAATGGTTAAGACATTACTCTGTCTTTTTTCATTAAGGGATAATTGTCTTTGTCTAAATGGAAGACAGGAATGAATGAGACAGGTTGAGAGAGCGAGAGAGAGCGAGAGAGCAAGAGAGTAAGAGAGAGAGAGAGAGAGAGATGCATGGCCCATGACTCAGCCCCTGCTCTATTGGCCTCCTTCCTCTGTTTAATAAAATTAGAGTGTGTGATTTAAGCGTGGTTGTATATGGTGTAGTCCCACCCATGTTTGTTCTGCCAGCAGACTGCTCCCCCTGTGAAGGTGGAGGAGGACCTCACACAGAGCTAAGCCAAAGCCATAGTGCTGCTTCCGACTCCACTGCAATCCTGGCAGACACTTTAGGGAAACAGCTGAATTTTTTGCCGAATTACAATGCCTGGCCAAATTAGCCCAAAGCCCGTTGAGTAATGTTCTCACTAAATCTGTGATTAAGACTGCTGGATATCTGAGTCTTGTCTTGTCTTCAGGGGAGGGGGGAGGGGCAGAATACCTCCGTCTTTGCCTGGGAATTATTCAGGTAGTATTGTCTAACTCAGTATATTTTAAGTGTTTGGCTGCAATTTTTCATTCTCTCAAATCACAGGGCTCACTGTAATATACTACCACTCAATCAAGTAGTGCTTCTCTCAAAATTGAGATGGATATCATAATCAGCATGATTTTGAGCATAACATGATGTTGATCTTAGTAATTCTCTCCACTGATCCTTTTTCGATAAACATATCAAGGCATGAACACAACTTTAGATTAATACATAATCGTTATGGTGTTGTACATCTCCACGACTATACACTCTTTGTTTGTCCAAGAAAACATTTCAACATCAGTCAAGGAAATAACAAATCCCTCTCCTCCATGTCATCCAGGGATAAATCACAGCATGTTACTGGACCTGGTTCCAGACTTGTATATCATACACTTTAGCCCGAGGCCTAGATGTACTGCTTCCCTTCATCTGTAAGAGGATGTGACTGTTTCTGGACAGATCAAGGCCCCATGCCAGACCACAGAGCAGAGGCACCCAGACCCAGGCAGGCAGAAGAAAGAACATCAGGCCCATCCCAAATGGCACCCTCTTCCATAGCAGTGCATTCGTGAAAGTATTCAGACAAATTAGACTTTTTCCACATTTTGTTACGTTACAGCCTTATTCTAATATAAAAATATACCATTTAAAAATATAACATTCACACCTGTCTTTGGAGAGTTTCTCCCACTCTTCTCTGCAGATCCTCTCAAGCTCTGTCAGGTTGGATGGAGCGTTGCTGCACAGCTATTTTCAGGTGTCTCCAGAGATGTTTGATCGGGTTCTGTGTGGTCTTGGCTGTGTGCTTAGGGTCGTTATCTTGTTGGAAGATGAACCTTCGCCCCAGTCTGAGGTCCTGAGCACTCTGGAACAGATTTTCATCAAGGATCTCTCTGTACTTTTCTCCGTTCATCTTTCCCTCAATCCTGACTAGTCTCCCAGCAGTCCCTGCCGCTGAAAAACATTATGCTGCCACCACCATTCTTCACCGTAGGAATGGTGCCAGGTTTCCTCCAGATGTGACGCTTGGAATTCAGGCCAAAGAGTTCAATCTTGGTTTCATCAGATCAGAGAATCTTGTTTCTCATGGTCTGAGAGTCCTTTAGGTGCCTTTTGGCAAACTCCAAGTGGGCTGTCATATGCTTTTTACTGAGGAATGGCTTCCGTCTGGCAACTCTACCATCAAGACTTAATTGGTGGAGTGCTGCAGAGATGGTTCCTTCTGGAAGGTTCTCCCATCTCCACAGAGGAATTCTGGAGCTCTGTCAGAGTGGCCCTCAGGTTCTTGGTCACCTACCTGACCAAGGCCCTTCTCCTTCGATTGGTCAGTTTGGCCAGTCGGCCAGCTTTAGGAAGAGTCTTGGTAGTTCCAAACTTCTACCATTGAAGGATGATTGAGGCCACTGTGGTCTTGGGGACTTTCAATGCTGTAGAATTTTTTGGGTACCCTTCCCCAGAGCTCTACGATGGAAACAGGATGCACCTGAGCTCAATTTCGAGTATCATAGCAAAGGGTCTGAATACTTATGTAAATAAGGTATTCATGTTTTTTATTTTTAATAAATGTGCAAAAATTTATAAAAACCTGTCTTCGCTTTGTCATCATGGGGTATTGTGTGAAGATTGATGAGGAAACACATTAATTTAATACATTTTAGAATAGTCTATACCGTACCAAAATGTGGAAAAGGGAAGGGGTCTGAATACTTTTCACCACAGCCCAAGTACTGCACTATATAGAGAATAGGGTGCCAATTGGGACGCCCATATGGACCCCACTCTCCAATGCCTTGTCTGTCAGTCAGCACACCAGCAGTGCTTGGGGAATGGGAGATTGTGTCACGTAAACAAAAAAACTAAATGTCCCCAGCCAGATGTGACAATCCAAACAGTGACATGCCATGTGATTATTGAGAGGAGAGGCTCCAGCCAGGCCTGACATAAACAAAACATCCATCATGTCATCACAGGGTTTAATACAGACACAGCTTGGGATCCCACCATGGGAAGTTTGGTCTGTTCTAAGGATACCTCCCAAGTGGCACCTTATTCCCTATGTTTTCATCAGAGCCCGATGGGCCCTGGTCGAAAGTAGTACACTAAATAGGGAATAGGGTGCCATTTGGGACACGGTTTAAAAGAGCGATGGAACATATGCTGTGCAACAGGAGGACAGTCAGCAACAGTCATGAGTGAGTCCGTGTGGATTCTACCCCTTGGAGGTTGCCTCTGGCTTGGCCTCTGCGGCTGTGTGTGCGTGGGGACACCCAGTGGAGTTGTGGCTGCCTGCAGTGTTGGGAGGCCGAGGGGAGAGAATGGTGGTTAAAGGACCTCACAGACAGACAGAGGCCTGCTGGGCGGACAGAGACAGAGGAGAGGAGACACACACAGAGATCAGAGAGGCAGGGCAGCGTGCTGTTTGCACTCTTGTGGCTTTGCCTCACTGGGCTCCCCCCTAAAACAGGCCCCAGCAGAGTTAGGGCAGTCACCCACACGGCCAGCACCAGACACGCACACAGATGAATGTCCGCTTGCTAGCACTCATAAACACACACGCACTTACACATAGAGCACAGATGCACACACAATCATACCCCTAGAGGATAAACTATAAAGTGTGATGATGTGCTTATGTTTTAGTTACATACTTTAGATTTTGCTTTATAAACCACAATTGGTGCCAGAGAAGGGGAATTTCTGTTGGAACGACCAAGGAACAACCTTCATGTTTTTAAACAATTATAAAACCCACAACATACCTCCCCTTTCCCAGCTCACCCTCATCCATGTTTGGGTGGGACTGTTACTGTAAATCCAGGCGCTACATAAGGTAGAGTAAACTCCTATCTCTTCTTCTCTCTGCTCTGTTTTATATCAAGCTAGCCAAACTACAAGCTGCCCAGAGTTATGGGAATCATTAAGCACTAGAAATATGAACAGTGCCAGACATGTGTAAAACAGTCAAAGACTTGACACATGCACTCACCAGGCATAGCACTGCGCACAGACATGCCAGGCCCTTCCGACAGGGAGTTGCCCACTGTTTATTGCTTTGGCTCATCAAAACCACGCAGTCTAGATATTTCCTGTGTCTGGAACCCGTGTCTTGGACCTTTTCGTGTTGGAGTAAAAGGAGCTTTACAAATGTAAATGTGAAAAGAATGTATCCTAGAGGAATGTTTTATGAAGCAGATCAATGAAATGACAGTAATTATAATCACCAAACTCTAGAAATAGGATACACATCAACTGCTAAAAGGACCAGCTAAAGCTGTGGTTCCCACATTTTCTATAGTCCCGTACCCCTTGAAACATTCAACCTCCAGCTGCGTACCCCCTCTAGCACCAGGGTCAGCACACTCTCAAATGTTGTTTTTTGCCATCATTGTAAGCCTGCCACACACACACTATACGATACATTTACTAAACATTTACTGTACATTTACCCACTTCGTGGGAAGTGACTAAGAGCTCTTAGAGGACCAGGGCACAAATAATAATATAATAATAATCAATCATTTTGCTCTTTATTTAGCCATCTTACATATAAAACCTTATTTGTTCATCAAAAATTGTGAATAACTCACCACAGGTTAATGAGAAGGGTGTGCTTGAAAGGATGCACATAACTCTGCAATGTTGGGCTGTATTGGAGAGAGTCTCAGTCTTAAATAATTGTCCACACACCCCAGGTCTGTGCATGTATATAGTTTTCATGCTAGTGAGGGCCGAGAATCCACTCTCACATAGGTACGTGGTTGCAAAGGACATCAGTGTCACGTCCTGACCAGTATAAGGGGTTATTTGTTATTGTAGTTTGGTCAGGACGTGGCAGGGGTGTGTTTGTTTTGTGTTGTCAGGGTTTTTGGGTAGTGTTCTATGTTTTGTATTTCTATGTTCTATTTTCTATTTCTATGTTTAGTTTATTGTTTTGACCTTCAATTGGAGGCAGCTGTTCCTCGTTGCCTCTAATTGAAG
This sequence comes from Salmo trutta, assembly GCF_901001165.1. Taxonomy (NCBI): domain Eukaryota; kingdom Metazoa; phylum Chordata; class Actinopteri; order Salmoniformes; family Salmonidae; genus Salmo; species Salmo trutta. The sequence goes on from NC_042977.1 coordinate 23,992,974, forward strand.
GTCCTATTTTGTAGGGGTGTTTTTCTATGGGTTTTGTGGGTAGTTGTTTCTTGTTTAGCTGTGTGCCTGACAGGACTGTTTTCGTCGTTCTTTTTGTTCAGTGTTCATTTATTTAATAAAGAAGAAAATGAGCATTCACATCCCCACTGCATTTTGGTCCAATCACTACGACGCCCGTGACAGAACTACCCACCAACAACGGACCAAGCAGCGGAGGACGGAGCAGCACCAGGAGAGGAGCTATCTGGAATCGTGGACATGGGAGGAAATTCAGGACGGGGCTGGACCATGGCACAAGGCTGGGGAATACGTTCGCCCTAAGGAGGAGCTGGAGGCAGCCAAGGCGGAGCGGCGCCGTTATGAGGCATTATACGCGCAGATTGGACAGTGTGAGAGGCAGCCCTCCAAAATATTTGGGGGGGGGCTCACGGGGAGTGTGGCTAGGTCAGGCAAGAGCCCTAAGCCAACTCCCCGTGCTTTTTATGGGGAGCAGCGGATCATGAGAGCGCCGGTCTATGCGGAGGTGCGCACAATCTCGCCCATGCACACGCACAGTCCGGTGCGAGCGATCCCAGCCCCTCGCAAGTGCCGTGCTAGAGTGGGCGTGCAGCCTGGTAGGAGTATGCCTGTGCAGCGCATCTGGCCACCGGTGCGTCTCCTGGGCCCAGGCTACCCTGCGCCTGCTCTACGCACGGCAGCCATCAGGCTTCTGCACAGCCCTGTTCGCCCTGTGCCAGCAATCCGCCCGTGTAGGGCTACTGTGACTACCCAGCCAGGACGGGTGGTGCAGGCTGTGCGCTCCAGACCTCCAGTGCTGGTTCATGGCCCGGTGTATCCAGTTCCTGCTCCTTGTACTAGCCTCAAGGTGCTTGTCCCTAGTCTGGCGTCTCCAAAGCCAGCACCACGCACCAGGCCTCCAGTGCATCAGCCCAGTCCAGTACGTCCTGTTCCCGCTCCTCGCACTAGCCTTGGGGTGCGTGTCCCCAGTCTGGTACCTCCAGTACCAGCCCCACGCACCAGGCCTCCAGTGTGTCAGCCCAGTCCAGTACATCCTGCTCCTGCTCCTTGCACTAGCCCTGTGGTGCGTGTAAATAGTTTGGCGTCTCCAAAGCCAGCCCCACGCATCAGGCTTTCAGTGCGCACTCCCCATCCAGAGCATCTGGTGACAGTACCCCGTCCAGAGCTTCCGACGACAGTACCCCGTCCAGAGCTTCCGACGACAGTACCCCGTCCAGAGCTTCCGGCAACAGTTCCCCGTCCAGTGCTTCCGGCGACGGCCTACAGTCCGGAACCGAGAGAGACAGCCTACAGTCCGGAACCGAGAGAGACGGCCTACAGTCCGGAACCGAGAGAGACAGCCTACAGTCCGGAACCGGCGCAGCCAGAGTCGGCCTACAGTCCGAAACCGGCGCAGCCAGAGTCGCCCTACAGTCCGGAACCAGCGCAGCTAGAGTCGCCCTACAGTCCGGAACCGGCGCAGCCAGAGTGCCCTCTAGTCCAGAGCTCCCAGAGTCGCCCGCCAGTCCGAGGTCTCCAGCGATGCGCATCAACCCGAGATCTCCAGCGACGCGCATTAGCCCTGAGCCTTCAGCGGGGGTGGACAGGATAGGTTGGGGACTAAGGCCAGAGCCAGAGGCACCTCTGTAGTGGAGGATTGGGGAGGGGGGGGTGTAGCACAAGAACCGTCGGTGACGGTGGCCACCCTCCCTTCCCTCCCTTTAGTTTGGGTTTATTTTTGTGTTTTTTATGTTTAGGTGCATCCGGGGTCTGCACCTTTGGGGGGGGGGGGGGGGGACTGTCACGTCCTGACCAGTATAAGGGGTTATTTGTTATTGTAGTTTGGTCAGGACGTTGCAGGGGTGTGTTTGTTTTGTGTTGTCAGGGTTTTTGGGTAGTGTTCTATGTTTTGTCTTTCTATGTTCTATTTTCTAGTTATTCTATTTCTATGTTTAGTTTATTGTTTTGACCTTCAATTGGAGGCAGCTGTTCCTCGTTGCCTCTAATTGAAGGTCCTATTTAGTAGGGGTGTTTTTCTGTGGGTTTTGTGGGTAGTTGTTTCTTGTTTAGCTGTGTGCCTGACAGGACTGTTTTCGTTGTTCTTTTTGTTCAGTGTTCATTTATTTAATAAAGAAGAAAATGAGCATTCACATCCCCGCTGCATTTTGGTACAATCACTACGACGCCCGTGACAATCAGTGTCTTAACAGAGTGATTTGCCAAGGCAAGTAACTTTGAGCGCAGCCCAATCCAGAAATCTGGCCGTGACTTCTGTTAAAATTCAATTTTCACAGAACCGCTTGTTGCAATTTTGATGAGGCTCTCTTGTTCAGATATCGGTAGGTGGACTGGAGGCAGGGCATGAAAGGGATAATGAATCCAGTTGTTTCTGTCGTCTGTTTCGGGAAAGTACCTGCGTAATTTCTCACCCAGCTCACTCAGGTGCTTCGCTATATCACATTTAACATTGTCCGTAAGCTTGAGTTAATTTGCACACAAAAAATCATACAATGATGGAAAGACCTGTGTGTTGTCCTTATTAATGCAGACAGAAAAGAGCTCCAACTTCTTAATCATAGCCTCAATTTTGTACCGCACATTGAATATAGTTTTGGAGAGTCCCTGTAATCCTAGATTCAGATCATTCAGGCGAGAAAAAACATCACCCAGATAAACCAGATGTGTGAGAAACTCGTCATCATGCAAGTGGTAAGACAAGTGAAAATTATGGTCAGTAAAGAGAACTTTAAGCTCGTCTCTCAATTAAAAAAAACCTGTCAACACTTTCCCCCTTGATAACCAGCGCACTTCTGTATGTTGTAAAAGCGTTACATGGTCGCTGCCCATATCATTGCATAATGCAGAAAATACACGAGAGCTTTAACAAAGTTAACCATTTTCACTGTAGTGTCCAAAACGTATTTCAAGCTGTCAGGCATTCCCTTGGCAGCAAGAGCCTCCCGGTGGATGCTGAAGTGTACTCAAGTGGAGTAACGGACATATACCAGGAGCTGTGCCAGGCCCGCCACGTCTGTTAACTCATCCAGCTGTAACGCATAGAATTCACTGGCTTGTATGCGAAGCAGTAATTGTTTCAAACCATCTCCTGCCATGTCACTGATGTGTCGTGAAACAGTGCTGTTTGATAAAGCCATTGTCTGTATCGTTTTTTTTTTTTTCTCAGCATTGTCCAAGCCATATCCGCGGCAGCAGGAAGAATTAAGTCCTCCACAATAGTATGGGGCTTGCCTGTCCTAGCCACTCAGTAGTTCACCATATAAGATGCTTCTAGCCCCTTGTTATTAATGGTATCTGTTGCTTTTATACATGTCTTACTACTCGAAAGTCGTCTTTATTCTTGCTCAAAAAACTCCCGTGGCTTATTTTTCAATTTGCATGTTTAGTTTCTAAATGTCTGTTCAAGAGCAAAGGTTTCCCGTGAGAGAGTAATGGTTAATGTGATTGGGATGTTAATTATTTGACTAGGCTACCTGTATTTGAAATTGTTTTGTTATTTCACTGAACACTAGATTGTTTAATTTTATTTTTGGCAGTGAAACAAGGGTACTGAGGCAAGAAATAAACCTCACCCAAATGTATAGCCCCGTTGGAAAAAATAAATAAATAAAAAATAATATATATATATATATATATTTTTTTTTTATATATATATTTTTTTAATGTGAATCACGTTTTTATTTGGCGCACCCCCGAAATACACCCTCCTTTTCTCAAGAGTAAAATAGTTATATAGTTAACCTACATATCACTTGTCACTACTTCTCCCATAATCCTTAATCTTTCGGGCAGAAGATAAAACGAGTGTTTTCATACTGTTCAGCTTGTCCAAACAAGAATCTCACGCTTTGTGCTATGCTATCATTTCAGGGAATCCTGTGAACGACACATGTCCTTTTGCTGCTGCCTGTAGGAGAATAACATTTGAAATGTGTGGACGTACAGACAGGCTCAGAGAGAATGTTTATCTATGTCATCGGTGGATGACCGTGAATGGGCCTGTTTTTGTTTCCATGGCAGCTGGGGCCCCAATGCTGGCCCTGGAAGTGGCGCAAACACAAACCACACTGAACATGTTGTGCTTCAACCGCACTGCAACTCAGAGAGAGGCGGAGGTTGCCCGAGACAAACTCCTTGGGTGGTCTGTCCGGTGAATGTTTATGATCTAAACCAACCTAATCCAACTGGCTTGTTTAAGGGAATCGAGAATGATTTACAAGAGCTGCTAAAGCCAGGAATAGGAAATCTGAGGAAATCACGGCAGCCTTATGGATCAGGCAGGGCTTTTGCTCTATCTCTTTATTCTTATTATGGCCCTAAAAGAGTTATTTACATCAATGCCTTTGATTGCCAAAATGGTCAAGCTTTGATTGTCATGATCTAGGTCTCAGTGGATTTGCAATGGGTTATGAAGTTATGAAGTTTTGCACCTGCATTTCCATGGTTTCGCATCTATCAAATTACCCACAGAAAGAGGAACGACAAATCTTATTAGAGGCTAGGTTTTTTCTTTCTTTCTGAAAATACAATAACATGTGTTGAGTCTGTGCAGAGTTTGAACTTGAACGGTAAAAACACAACTTTAGTTTTAATACTCCCTCTTAAGTTGCACATTCTAACATAGTAGATCTAACAATTGGAAATTAGATATTACATCATTAGCCTAAATGTATAGGAATCATTGCCGTCTGGCCAGGGTTACTACAGGATATTAATAATATAAAAAATACATCTGATATTTTCAAAGCACTAACATTTGTTTCGGAGGTATAGCAAAGCCAGAAAATAGTATGGTCTCATAATACCTCTTATAAACGTTTGTTTACCCTTTTAAGACACTGCCTTGGTCTGTACTTTGTACCACACTACTAAGAGCACATTTTCTGCTACTTATATTATTATGAGATTGCAATTGGACCTCACAGTTGCCTCTTCATGTTTTGGGGCCAGAAATGTGGAATGTCATGCGAATGTTGTGAAAAAGGAAAGGGGATAATCTCACAGTCTCAGTGCTATGGGTTGACTTTTATGATAGCCTTAGTTTTAGCCAGAACCACTTTTAATGACAAGAGTAATGCCATCTGCATGTAGAAAACACCTTGTAACGGGGTTGATGGTGAGGACCAGGAGAATATAAAGAAACCGTTTGTAGTAGAAGCATGTCATGTGATCCAGATTTGAATAATGAAGATCTTTGGTCCGTGGCTTTTATTCCATCTCAGATTAGTACATGCTGCCATATTCTACATGAATCAACCATTGTGAGTGACAGGATCATCAGAGCCAGATTCTCATTCAAATTCAGGCAAATACAAATGTTGTACTTGGATGTTATGCATGGCTCGTCTCTATTTTTTCAATCATACTTGAATGTTTTGGATGAAACAAGGTTAAAGTGAAAGTTCACCCAAATTACAAAGTTACATATTGGGTTCCATACCCTGTAGACAGTCTATGGACAAGGTATGACAGGAATACATGCTTTGGTTTTGCTTACCTGGCCACTGTTTCAAATGCCAACTTCCTAGCATTTGTGGGACAAATCCAATGGAAGTCAATGGTACTAATATAAGCATTTTCACGCTTCATGTCCAAATCATCTATAAATAACTTAATTGAGTTACACAATCAGTTTTTCGATCCTTTAGGTCAGATGATTTGGACATTAAGCATGAAAATGCTAATATAATGTAGGTACCATTGACTTGCATTGGATTTGTGCCACAAATTCTCAAAAGTTACAATTTTAAATAGTGGCCAGGTAAACAAAAACAAAATAATGTATTGCTGTCACATCTTCTCCATAAACTGTTTACAGGTAAAGGAAACCAATACGTCATTTTATAATTGGGTGACTATCCCTTTAACCTTCCCTTTTCTTTCTGATAGGCTACCATGTGGTGATTTCAAATTCATTTTTAAAGGATGAACTAATGATTTCTGCCTTCCATATAATAAAAATAAAATGTGTGTGTTTAATTGGTTATAAAAATGTGAGTACTGTACAACTGATTTTTATTTGTGATCATTAAGTGGGATTTCATTGGCAAAGTGTCAGTGGACCAGTTATGTACCCTTGTATTGAGGAGGTAAACTACTACACTCCCTGCCAGTTGGCAAACTTCGCTGCCATCATTAACACATGATTATCCTGGTGGTCTAACTGCTGTTCTTCACCACAGTAAACATTCTTGTGACTAAGCAGCACTATGTCAAGGTGACCAGAAGGAGTTTAAAATGCATTCTCATAGTTGTGTCAGTGAACATTTACACAGTTTTCCTCTTTCCCTTCCCTCTCTTCAGAGTGAACTGCGACAGCTTGTCTTGTTATTTCAATGTTTCCACTACAGGCAGCTACCAATGAAGCTCATCTCCAGTCCAGAGAAAACAAAGCCACGCCACATTCCCAGAGTTAAATTTGCTGTTACGTCGGAAGTCTGAGAATTGGAGTTTGGGCTCTGTCTGGAGGAGCTGGGTGACTGGTAATCTGCACTGGTGGGGGCCTCAGCCCAACCTGGAAATTGCTGGTGTGAGTCCTTAGGAATCTCCCTGTAAAGACACACAAAGTACATTTTCAGCTTTCCTTTCCTAAATTTTTTTATGATAAAATCATTATAATAAACTTCATGAAAGCATTTTTAAACATCAACTTTTTCAAATGAGCATGTCAACCAAATAGCAAATTAACATGGTGATAGCCTAAATAAAAAATATGTGATAAGGATAAAATGCAGAACAGCAAACATGAAAAAGCAAAAAGTTATTTAATTCTCACAAAAAATAAACAACAAATGTATTGATGGTGATACTGATAGTGTTGGTTTTGTTTAATGTTTAAATCCTGAAATGTTTAGTTCTGACCAATGACTGTATGAACAAAATATATGATTTTAAATCTAGTTTTCTCCCTGGACGATTTTTGATGATGATGGTGATGATATGGATTTTGTTGTTTTTGTTGACTGTGTAAATCCTGAATTGTTTCATTCTGACCAATGACTGTAGGAACCAAAATATCCGTTTTTAGATATAGTTTTCTCCCGGACCGATTTCTTCAACGGTAGGAAGTGTCATCATACAAGTTAGCATGGTGCTAGTCAGTTTATCGAATTGTCTCTAATACTATTTTATTGTTTCACAAAAAGTTATTACCACGTAATGGTGAAGGTCTGTACATATAATAATAAGCTCATGAAATGTTTGATCTCGGTTGAGACTGTGGAACATTTCAGGATAGCGAACTATTGGTTAGCTTGTTAGAGAACACTAGTGACAGCACAGCGCTGTCATATTGGGGACAAGTATATTGCTGCTGAATAAATCCGTTGACGTTCTCCAATAGGTAGGTCACGTGATTTGCTTTATCTACTGGGAGTAAACCTGAAAATTGGTAAAACTGCTTGCAAGTACTTAATACGTTTGTTAGCGATTGAATTGTTGGCTATTAAGGTAGCTAGCGTTAGCTAACTGAACATCTTTGTGTGGGTTACGTTTTTGGGATAATGTAGAAACGTATTTACTGTATGACGTCAGCAAGAGAGCAGCACAATCATGTTGATGTGGTCATATAAATTGGACCGCTGGTGTGTGTATGTATAACAGAAGATGGAGCTGCAGGTAGTATTGATGGCTGCTGGTGGTGGTTCTCGTATGATGGACCTGACCTACAACACCCCCAAACCTCTGCTACCTGTAGGGAACAAGCCCCTCATCTGGTACCCCCTCAACATGCTGGAGAGAGTGGGGTTTGAAGGTAATATTCTCTACATTTATGGCTCGATCCAATCAAACCCACTTTGGTGTATTACTTTTTTTCATGTTCAAATAAAATCCCAGAATCATGGTGTTGGATACTACAACTACCAAGTGGACTCCCTCTGGTAGATGCTTCCTGTTTTCAGAATAAGAGGTGTGTGTGTGTGGGGGGGGGTCCAGTCGTGCTTCAAACTACCTCTTACAGGCTGCAATGACACTTTCAAGGTAACACAAAGGAGCTAAAAACTTCAACAATGTAAAAGATATTCACATTTCTGTGTGACCTGAATGCAACAGATACCACTTCTCCATGTTATTTAAGACTGTATGGGTAACACCGCCAGTGCCACCTCACCTCATCCCACATGACAGAGCAGCCCAGCATGGGAATGCAGTGTGACCCAATAACATCCCCACTCACGCCATATTTCAGGGTTCCCCAACTGGCGGCCCGGGCCGAATTTGGCCTGCAGGTGGTTTTATTTGGCCCCCTAAGTTTTCTGAGCAAGAAAAAACAGATTTTAATTTTGGAAATCTCTTCCCAAGTATTCCAACGCATAATAGAGACACGTGATCGTATACAAATGTGAGCAAGGTTTGAAATTATTGTTTTAGTCCAATATTATAACTGGGCTTCTTGCTGTCAATTTGCAGTCTACAAATTATTTGTAATTATGTTCCGGCCCCCGACCACCCGCTCAATACAAATCGTCCTGCTGCTAAATCTAGTTGATGATCCCGCCCATATTTGTTGATGCATGAACCAATGGCGCAATAAAGGCCACTTAGGGACTGTGAATAAAAAGTACTGCTCTAGTGCTGTCAGTGGCAGAGACATTATTTCTAAAAGGATGTATACCACCTTTACAACACCTTGGCCTCCTACTCCTATGTGCGTTTCTTAGTATTTGTTTCAGAATATAATGAGTTGGCTTATAGCCTAGCTAACATGTTTTTTGGAATACATGAGTCTAGCTAAGAAACTTGCAGTTAAGACAAAGTGAATGCATGGGTAGACCTATTTACAGTGTTTATAGGTCCCGGCAGTGGAGTCAGTTTGCTGCCAGGCCTCTATGTAGCTCAGACAGGCTGCATTTTGGTAATGATAAGTCAGAGGTAATTATTGGGGGATAAATGACTAAGATTGTTATAGAGAGCACTATTTTCTCCTCTAATCATGTGGCCCAGGGCTTGATATAGGACTCCTCTCGGCCTAGTTGTAATAGCCACCACTGTGGTCTGGGAAAGCTGTTCTTGGCCACCTTTTTGCTTCAGTAAAGTGCACATGAGGGCCCTCCACTGGAGTGTCAGTCTTCTGGAAGGTGTGGTGTGTCTGGTTAGGAGTGAGTGGATTTTGGGGTATTTTTTAAAATGATTTCTTGTTGAGTTCCTCATTATCCTTAGTGTTGCAGTAGCCCATGGTCATTTCCATGTAAAAGGAGCCATGAGCACCTACGTGAAGTTCACAGGAGCATGTCAAATTGGGTGTCAGGTGAAAGCTAAGAGTCTATATTTTAGAGAAATGAAATTATATGTATGTTTTCAACCATTTTCCATCCTAAAAATTTGGAATAAGCAAAGGCTTTGATTTCTTGTCAAAAGATGGAAAATAGATAGAAAACATCTACCATAAAAAGTCTTAGAAGGTATTTGAAATACATGAAAATAATAATGTTGAAGTAAAGACCCCTGCCAACTGATATGAACACTTTTATGTTTAGTTTAGGATAATTGTTTCTGCCTTCTGAAACATTGTGCTTTGAAATTCCATTACCAAAAACCCACATCTTTCAGATATTTTCTAATTTGTCTTCCTCATGAGGAGGGAGGATAATGACATTTCACAGAAGTAACAAGTAAAGGTAGACCTATCAGTTAGTGTTTTTATTGATATCAAGTAGAGTACAGTACACAGTAGAGCACACTGTGTTGTACTCTACTGTACTGAGCTCTCCTGTGCAAATAATACCCAAATATGCAAAGGATAATATTGCATATTTCTACCTTTTGTGTACCTATTTAGAATACATCACCATGAAGAGAATGACATTCATATCCATAATTATGTATTTCTGTGTAGTATAGATCAGGGAACTACGATGAAATTCCTTTACCACAATTCTGTTACTTGATATAATTCAATAACCAAAATAGTTTTCAAACTCAATGTGTCATGCCATAGCTGACACCATTCTTTCTGCAGACATCTTGAATCTTAATTCGGAGCAGATATTTAAGAGTTTTTGGGAAATGTGTTCACATAAAAACTGAGGGAGATTTTACATCTGTATCTGCACAGTTCTTTCAGTAAATGTGTTTAGTAAAATGTTCAGTGTAAATTGTCAAAAGTAGGCCTTGTGCATAGAATTTTATGGTTTGTTCAACTTTGTTTGGAATACATTTTAAGTAAAAAATCTGATTCTTCCTTAACCATGGAATTTCCCCTAAAGCAATGTTTTATCATACACATTAGGGGAATTTCATCATAAAAAAAGCTAACTGCTTATTGTTAATAGAGTCCAGTTTCACTAATTAGTGCATAGAAATAGGTGAAATTGAGTTTTCAAATGGAGATACTGTAGTGAAGGTTAACATACTATTCTAAAATTGTGTAGCTGGTCCACACTCAGTTTATTTTTAGTGTTTATTTCATTCAGGGGTAGGTAGATATACAAACGTTTTGGCCTAAACCTTCGTCAGTGTCATTAGCATCTCCTCTGAAGGTGTGCTTCTTTACTGTGGGCTCGTTAAGGGTAATGACTGACAGGTGCACATGACAATAATGCATTAAAAAAAAAAACTTTTTATAGTAACGCATTGGAAAAACATTGGGCTTTGGGCTGCTAATACATCTATTTCTTTCAATATGGTCACCTCTACGTTTATCCCAAATCTTTTCTATACCAATACACTGCAAGTCATCAGTTATATGGCCCGCTTCCATAACATGTCTGGAAACAGGACAGGCGACATCACAGCGCCAATGTAACATTTGTTTTTGCAGGGAAACATTAGCAAATAAACTACATGGGTAGTGTTGCAGGTAATACAGGAGTTTATATTATATTTACGGTTGGAGATGGGACACATTAAAAAAGGGTTGGTGATTGGATTTACAGTGCCTTCAAAAAGTATTCATACCCATTGACTTATTCCACATTTTGTTGTGTTACAGCCTTTGTTTTCTCACCAATCTACACACAATACCCCATGATGACGGTAAAAACATTTTCATGTATTGAAAATGAAATACAGAAATATCTCATTTACATACAGTTGAAGTCAGAAGTTTACATACACTTAGGTTGGACTCATTAAAACTCGTTTTTCAACCACTCCACAAATTTCTTGTTAACAAACTATAGTTTTGGCGGTTATGACATCTACTTTGTACATGACACAAGTAATTTTTCCAACAATTGTTTACAGACAGATTATTTCACTTGTAATTCACTGTATCACAATTCCAGTGGGTCAGAAGTTTACATACACTAAGTTGACTGTGCCTTTAAACAGCTTGGAAAATTCCAGAAAATTATGTCATGGCATTTGAAGCTTCTGATAGAGTAATTGACATAATTTGAGTCAATTGGAGGTGTGTCCTGTGGATGTATTTCAAGGCCTACTTTCAAACTCAGTGCCTCTTTGCTTGACGTCATGGGAAAATCCAAAGAAATCAGCCAAGACCTCAGAAAGAAAATTGTAGACCTCCACAAGTCTGGTTCATCATTGGGAGCAATTTCCAAATGCCTGGAGGTACCACGTTCATCTGTACAAACAATAGTACGCAAGTATAAACACCATGGGACCACACAGCCGTCATACCGCTCAGGAAAGAGACGCGTTCTGTCTCCTAGAGATTAACCTACTTTGGTGCCAAAAGTGCAAATCAATCCCAGAACAACAGCAAAGAACCTTGTGAAGATGCTGGAGGCAACAGGTACAAAAGTATCTATATCCACAGGAAAACGAGTCTTATATCGACATAACCTGAAAGGCCACTCAGCAAGGAAGAAGCCAGTGCTCCAAAACTGCCATAAAAAAGCCAGACTACGGTTTGCAACTGCACATGGGGACAAAGATCTTACTTTTTGGGAAAATGTTCTCTGGTCTGATGAAACAAAAATAGAACTGTTTGGCCATAATGACCATTGTTATGTTTGGTTGAAAAACAGGGACGCTTGCAAGCCGAAGAACACCATCCCAACCGTGAAGCCCGGGGGTGGCAGCATCATGTTGTGGGGGTGCTTTGCTGCAGGAGGGACTGGTGCACTTCACAAAATAGATGGCATCATGAGGATGGAAAATTATGTGGATATATTGAAACAACATCTCAAGACATCAGTCAAGAAGTTAAATCTTGGTCGCAAATGGGTCTTCCAAATGGACAATAACCCTAAGCATACTTCCAAAGTTGTGGCAAAATGGCTTAAGGACAACAAAGTTAAGGTTTTGGAGTGGCCATCACAACGCCCTGACCTCAATCCCATCTCAAATTTGTGGGCAGAACTGAAAAAGCATGTGTGAGCAAGGAGGCCTACAAACCTGATTCAGTTACACCAGCTCTGTCAGGAGGAATGGGCTAAAATTCACTCAACTTGACCCAAGTTAAACAATTTAAATGCAATGCTACCAAATACTAATTGAGTGTATGTAAACTTCTGACCCACTGGGAATGTGATGAAAGAAATAAAAGCTGAAATAAATCATTCTCTCTAATATTGTTCTGACATTTCATTCTTAAAATAAAGTGGTGATCCTAACTGACCTAAGACATGGCATGTTTACTAGCATTAAATGTCAGGAATTGTGAAACACTGAGTTTAAATGTATTTGGCTAAGGTGTATGTAAACTTCCGGCCTTAACTGTAAGTATTCACACCCCTTAGTCAATACTTTGTAGAAGCACCATTTCAGCAGCGATTACAGAGTCTTTCTCGTTAAGTCTCTAAGAGCATACCACACCTGGAATGTGCAACATTTACCCTCTGTTCTTTAAGAAATTCTTCAAGCTCTGTCAAATTAGTTTTCATGTCTTGCCATAGATTTTAAAGTAGATTTAAGTCAAATCTGTAACTCGGCCACTCAGGAACATTCACTGTCTTGGTAATCACCTCAAGTGTAGATTTGGCCTTGTGTTTTAGGTTATTGTCATGCTGAAAGGTGAATTTGTCTTCCAGTGTATGGCGGAAAGCAGATTGATCCAGGTTTTCCTCTAGGATTTTGCCTGTGCTTAGCTCCATTCTTTTTCTTCTTTTTTTTTGTCCTGAAAAACTCCCCAGTCCTTAACAATTACAAGCATAACCATAACATGAAGCAGCCACCACTATACTTGGAAATATGGAGCGGGGTACTCCGTAATGTGTTGTATTGGATTAGCCCGAAACATAACACTTTTTGCTGTATTACTTTAGTGCCTTGTTTCAAACACAATGCATATTTGGGGACATTTCTATTCTGTACAGGCTTCCTTCTTTTCACTCTGTCAATTAGGTTACTATTCTGGAATAACTACAATGTTGTTGATCCATCAGTCTTCTATCACAACCATTAAACTCTAACTGTTTGTGACTTGTTAAGCACATTTTTGCTCCTGAACTTATTTAGGCTTGCCATTACAAACGGGTTGAATACTTATTGACTCAAGACATTTCAGCTTTTCTTTTTTAATAGATTTTTTTTACTTAGAGATGGGGTATTGTGTGTAAGTCAGTGACAAATGTTTTTATTTTAATACATTTTAAATTCAGGCTGTAACACAACAAAATGTGGAAAAAGTCAGGGGGTGTGAATACTTTCTGAAGGCACTGTAGTTGATTTGGATATGTAACACGAAAATGCATACTATCCCACCTGAAAGACGTAGTCTAGTCAGAGCCATCCCAGTCCCTATAGTAACTTTATGTGTGGCAGTATTTACTGTTAGCAGCCAACTAGCAAAGCCCTGCAATTAGCTTTTACAAGGCTAAATACAGCAACAGTAAGCAAACTACTTTAGAAGGAAAATTTCTGCAGTCAAGACAACCGTTACAATGTTTTCGATGTGTAAAGAAGCAAGTATTACATTTTAAGTGTTTTGAATGATTTTTTTAATGCATATATTCTGCAAGTAAGTAAGTAATACATTCTGCCATTTGTCCCATATGAGTGACTGGGTTTAGTATTCCTAAACATCTTTGTTGGTCCTCAATAGAGGTAATTGTGATCACAACCAAAGAGGTGCAGAAGATGATCAGCACAGACCCCAAGACGAAGCTGGATGTGAAGATGAAGTTAGACATAGTGTGTATCCAGGAGGATGCTGACATGGGCACCGCAGACGCCCTCAGACACATTCAACAGAAAATAAAGGTGGGTCACAGACTCAGACAGTTGATCTCATAAAGTGCATCTCAAATGGCAGCCTATTCCCTACATAGTGCGCTCCTTTTGACAAGGGCCCATATGGAGGATAAGATTGGCTGCTCTCTGCCCATGCGTTGGCTAGATCTAATGTGGGAGCTCCTGGGGGTTAAATCCTAACCTTTACTTATGGGTGTATTACTAGGAAGTTGACGTAAATCATCCAATGAAGTCAATGGGAAATTTGCCCAAAAAATAATGTGGAGTTGAATAAACTGATTTCAGGTTGAGATTTGACTTTCAGCACTAAATACTGTTTAATGTATCATACTTATTGTAAACTGGAGATTTTAATGTGTTTAATGTCATTTTGAATGTGATATCTATCAATATACTGTACAGGCCTATCAATGCAGACCACATGAGTGTGCTGTATGTCCAAGACAACATGGTCTCATAGTAGAGCACCTTGTTGATAAGGTGGAATCAATGATTAATTGCTTTGGTATTTGGGGGGCACAGTTAGCTGATAATGGCTGATCATTTGAAAGAATGAGAAAATGGGAGAAAATGCCTGGACAAATGTTCTCAGAGTGTGTCAGTGTGGGTAGGGCTGTAGCTGGTGAAGGTGGTTCAGCCAGTGAGGGAGTGAGGGTACTACTAGCCCCAGAACGAGCCTATAGAAGACAGGCGCCCCATGTTTCACCTGGACACAGTATGGAAAGACTGAGGTCAGCGAGGCTATTAAAGCAGGAGATCCTGTGTGCCGCTGGGTGACCACTGACCCGTGCGTTCCTGGCCCCGGCTAAGCGAAGGGCCTCATTTCACCTGCTGCAAACCTGCCTCCCCCACTCCTTCCCTACAGCCGTTCCCCTCTCTCCCCCTCCCCTTGCTGCTCTTCAAACAGATGATGTCAGAAGCAGCCCGGTGCTGTCCAACGCACGGAGAGGATCACTGAAACCCACCCTGGTCTGTAGCATTCTGGAGCCAGGACAAGGAGACATGTTGATGGGTCTGGGATCACTGGGGTACAGAGGGGAGGGATATGGACTGTTGACTGGATGGCCTATCTTTCTATATTTTGTCATTTTTTTTGTTGTTGTCCAAATTAGATCATATTCAATGATTTTCGTTATGGTTTTATACACATTGATTTATTCTAGTAAGGAGTAAGTAAACCAGAGATGTTGTATTGTAACTGTATGAAGTATTAAGACAAGTTCAGACTCATGAGCCCCTATTCAGACTCTGTTTGCATTAAACTTACAGTAAAGCCACATTACAAAAACACAGACATATCCATTGACTGTCTGGGGGCAAACAGAACCAAGCGGGCTCAGCTGGCCTCCAGGGAGAGAAAGGGACTGGCTCCAGCATGCTCCCTCCCTCCTTCCCTCCCAGTGCCTCCACATGCTTTTATACCTAATCCAGCACAGTCACGTAGATTAAAGGCATTGAATTGCACAGTCCCCCAGCACACAAACCGACCCTGAGGTGATGAGAGAGGAAACCCGGCAATGGGGCTCCAAATCCCTGCATAGGAATTACTCTGTTGTCTCTCCCCTCCCAGACCATCCCATCAACACGAACACACTGCACCTGGGGAATGATGGGTGTATCTGACTAAATAATGTAAATTCCATTTGCCTAAAGTCACATATTGAGAAAAAGATTAGTGTACAAGGACTTTGTGTTCAGTGTAGTGATTTAAGCATTAAGCCACATTGACGTCTGTGATTTGGGCAGTATGTATGACACAGAGCAGGCTTCTCATGCGAGTGGGGACACAGGAGACATGGTTGAATGAGAGCGGGAGGTCAGGAGTTCTTACTATTCCCTCCCATGCACACGCACACACACACACACACACAGAGCTTTTGGTAGAGCTCCCCCTCAGTCATAAGTGCATACAATAAAAGAGACTACTCTTGAATAAGGCTAAAACAAGTTTGAACCAGTCAATATTTTTCTGATATTTCATTTTTGGGCAATTGTTGGTGATGAGGTATGAATAAGAATGATTAGAAAGTAATTGTATTGTAATGCAATTGTAACTATTGTGGGATATTATTAGCCTTAACTATGGGACAAAATGCATATTGAAAAAGGCCTCCCTCCGCATTATTATTCATGCACACATAACCCAAACTGTTAAATCCAGATCAGTTGTCACTGGAACGTCTCAACTGTAAATGCCAAGTTGAGAGTGCTCAGCAGAGACTTAGCCTTATGAAACCAGAGGTGTCTGGCTGATTGATTAGTCCGCTCAATGAGCGTGCGTGCGTGTTGTGTGTGCGTGCTCCGTGTATATGCTCAATGTGTGTGTTTGTGCGTGCCGTGTGTGTCCGTCTATGGACTGTGTAGAGACAGCAGGAATCGAGCGGGCAGGCACTCCTGTCAGATAGAGAGAGCACACCCTCTCCACAGTGCTGCGTGCAGGGTGGTCTCACCTGGCTGAGAGGGGAGGGAGCCTGGGAGGGGGAACAGGGCCTTGGGGCAACCAGGCAGAACCAGGCAGGGGAGGCAGGCAGTGTGGGTGGCCCTGACCTAACCACCAGAGATCAGGCCTGCTGAAAGGCCACAAACCCTGTCAGATAATCCTCCAGCTGACACCATTCCAGTGTCACATATTACGTCCCAAATGGCACCCTACTCACTGTCTTGCGCACTACTGTTGACTAGGGCCCACGGGGCTCAGGTCAAAAGTAGTGCACTATATAGGGAATAGGGTGCCATTTGGGACAGCCACAGAGTTGCCTACTGACGGTCTGACAACCCTCAGTCCGCCTCCGACCCACCAACCTACCACCCGACGGGACAGCGTGTGGGGCGACAGACAGACCGCTCCCTATTGACCAGCAGTAACAAAGGGCTTTTTGCCATTGGTTAACTTGGGGCTCAGAAATAGAAATGAGTGCTGTGTGTTTAACCATTAGGCCCTGTCTAGCAAATCAGTTTACTCTGACATTGTGACTTCACCTAATGGGGTTTATCCCAGCTGCGACAGTATACAACATTGTACAGCCAGATGTATTAGATGCGTATGTAGTTATGTGACCTGACCTGAATATAGTAAGTGTAGCCTATTTCTATTTATGTCGTGGTCATGTAACTTGTGCCTCAAAGAGACACTCAACGGGATATATTTCAAGCAAATGTTACTTCGTCACGATTTACTGTGAAAAGTTTTACAGAGCTTCAAAGTCTTTCTTGACAATATATGTTGAAAGCAAACCCTCACCCCCACACATGTCTGTTCTAACAACTAAAACCGGTCTGAAAACCATAGTGTTGGGATTAACAATAGGAGAAGATGCTCCGGTAGTCTCTCTCCAGTAGCACAGAGACAGACAGTGGAATTGGGGCCCCTGGCTCTGGCTTGGTTGTTATCTGTTGACCATGTGTGCTGTGGACTGTGGAGCAGAGCAGAGCCTCACAGAGCCTGACTGCTGAGCTGCGTGCCCCGTGTGCAGAACGTCACGGCAGGGCCTCTCCCCAGGCCTCCCCAATGAGGCATGCAGCCTTTATAGAGCCAGGCATGCTTTAACAGGCCTCACTCCTCACTCGCCTTCCCTGTTTATTTATCCACAGGCCCAAGATGGCCAGAGCAGATGGGAACCAGACATCTCAAACAGAAACAATGGCAAATGCAGCGCAGGATTAATCGCTGGATTCCCCTGTGCCCCTTGCTACACTACGCTAGGCTGCCTGGGAGTTAGGAGAGCGCAATGTTTATCAAGGAGGTTCACCATCCTTTAACGCTCCTTCTCGCTCTCTCTTTCTCTCCACCTCCCTCTCTCTCTCTCCACTCTCCCTTCCTCCCTCCATCTCTCTCCACTCTCCTCTCTCTCCACCTCTCTCTCCCTCCACCGCTCTCTCTCCACTTTGCCCACCCCTCTTATGAACCCATTTTTATTGTGACTGTCGTTAAGAAAACATGGCCAAACTTTTCATGCACTAAGGACTTTTTGAGCATCGTTGGCTCATATGTTCATGCATATATGCACGTCGTTTGAGACGAATGTCACAGCTGCGAAGAAGCTCGGGTGTTTTGAGCATAACGTAAAGCTGGACGAAATAAAGTGTATTTCAAGGCTGGAGTGCGTGATAAGTTGTTGAGCATTGGCTAGGGACAGCTAAATGTATTTTCAATTTCATTTGAAGGGTGTTCCTCCTATTAGGCAGAATAATGTCACGGACTCTGATGTGAAAGGGTCCTGGGCATGCTGTAGAAAAAGTTGAAGAGGATATTGTCCTAGGTCATCACTGTCTTTCTTTCCTTTTAGAGATAAATGAATTGTAACTTGTATGCCCTTTTGACTAGTGTCAGCTGTGATATTCTCCTATCCAAGTCATGAACTGCTATGTGTTCCGAGTTCTCTGTTGTATCTGTGATCCAATACAACCGTTTAGTGGGGCCTGACTGTCTTGAGTGAAAACCCATCCTCCTCTTCTCAAGCCACTAACTGTCTTAACATTAGTGTTGTTTAGGCTTGGGCGATACCCCGGTATACTGTATAAACGGTATATTTCGGCGGTATGATTTTCAATACCGTAATTTTGTACAAATATATTATAAATAAATGATATCCGGCTCAGCGCTCCAGCTATGCATTTGATTTGCTAACTTGCTAGCCATCCAAGCTTCTTGGTTACAGCAGAGACATTTAATCTCCTCCTGGGTCAAGATCCCTGTTGCCTAAATTGTTTTGTCAAGGCACGATGCTTATGAATCTCTGTGGTCCTCCATGTCTCCCTCCAGACGGACATCTTGGTGGTGAGCTGTGACCTGATAACGGACGCTGCTCTCCACGAGGTGGTTGACCTGTTCCGGGCTCACAATGCCACCCTCTCAATGCTGATGAGCAAAGCCCACGAGTTCACGGAGACTGTCCCCGGACAGAAGGGCAAGAAAAAAACGGGTACACAAGATTCACAAAATTACACAACTGCCAGTATTACACCAGGTCTGCACAAAAAAGTGATACACCGCACTACCACGTCATATAATCTGGCAGTAGTTTAATGGATGACATTGAGACTTTTGAAGTTGCATTTCCAAATAAGGCTATTCCTCGGTTAACTGTTCATTTGCTTGTAATATTCTACAATCAAACTCTTAAAAAAAAAAATGTTTTAAATCTGTCTTATTAAACCCAGTGAACATCCATAGGCCTGGATGTTAGTTTACAAGCCGGGCAGATAGCAAGCTTGTTAGCCGTGTGGTGAGATCTTAGCCATTGCTGTGTGATTGTTCATCTGGTGTCTTCCTTCTCCCAGGGGAGCAGAGGGACTTTGTTGGCGTGGACGGAACAGGGAAGAGGCTCCTCTTTATGGCCAACGAGGCCGACCTGGACGAAGGTCTGGTCATCAGGAAGTCCATCATGAGAAAGTGAGTATTACTTGAGCAGCACAACCAATGGTTAACATTGGTTATTACTCAAATGCATTGCTCAGAGGCATAATGTAGACTCCATAGGCTATATCGCGTATGGCTCTGATACTGCTCATTATCTACCAGGCAATGTATTTACTCTAATGGGATGTTATTGGATGCCTTGTAGGATTTTCATTCAAATCTTGTAATTGCTGTGTTGAAGTACTTAATAAATAATGCAACCTGGAACTGGGAAGCACAACAACTAACACCTCTCCGGTTTAGCAATTCAGGGATACATATTTTATAGCTATTCCTGTTCTGACTGCTAGCTTGCTATTTTTCTCCCAATCCTTATCAAGCCACCAGGTTTTTTTTTTTGTGTGCGTGTGTGTGCGTGTGTGCGCGAGTGTGTGTGTGCGCGCGTGCATGCGCGAGCGAGCACACAAGGTAAGGCGTGGGAGTGGAGGATTGTTGGAAGGAACAATGCAAACTTGCTCAGCTCTGACCCTTCATTTGTGTGGGATTGCTAATAAAAACACAGCACTCCCCAGCCTTGACTGTCATGAGACTTGCCAATTACTCCAGCTATACAGGGATTTGCTCCTGCTTTGGCTGCGTTCTGCTGTTTTTCCACGGCAGACCCCCTGTTCCAGCTGAGTGCATGCTGTGGCCCTTTTTCTTTTCTTTCACTTGTTCTCTCTCTTTTTCCAACATCCATTTAGATGTGTTTTTCAAGAGGCTTTAGCGTTGAGGTGTGTGTGTGTGTGTGTGTGCTTGCTTGCATTTGGCTGTTCCTAAGCCTTCTAGTTAAGGTCTTATTCCATCACCACCCTAAGTCTTAAAAGATTTCAAGCAGAATTAATGTTTGTTCAATTGCCAAAGGTGTAGCTTAAATCCTACATGTATACCTGGCCAGATGGATAAAATGACATATTGATGTAAAATACTTGTAGATGTGCTGCCCACCATGAAATACATCTTGGGATTAGGCTGTTTAGAGCTGATAGAACACCATAGGCATTCTTTTTTTTAAATAAATAGCTTATCTCAATAATGATCAAATACTGGTGCGAATCATGAACCCCTTTGTAGCATTATGTTGCGTCCCCAGTGTGGCATGTGTGTATGATGCCTGTGCTGCAATAGGAAGAGGCTGTGGAAGCTGTCAGCACCCTACCAGGGCCTGGACTGCAGCCCTGGGCCAGGATTCACACAGCATCTCAGAGTAGTGATATAGGATCGCTTTTACCTTCTAGATCGTAATAAGTTTACGTGGACGGGGGGGACTTGATCCTAGATCAGAACTCCTGCTCTGACACTATACTATAGATACGGCCCCTGATCCTAGATGGGCACTTCTACTCTGATACTATAGATGCGGCCCCTGATCCTAGATCAGCACTCCTACTCTGACTCTATAGATACGGCCCCTGATCCTAGATGGGCACTTCTACTCCGATACTATAGATGTGGCCCCTGATCCTAGATCAGCACTCCTACTCTGAGACACTGTAAATATGGTCTCTGCTCTTAGGCTTTGGTTCTGGGGTGTAGGTCTGGCTCTGGGTTATGGTCTGGGCTTTGGTCTTGGGGTGCTGGTATTGGGCTGTGGACTCAGGTCCTGGGCTCTTGGCTGGGCTGTGGGAGCTGGTCTGTTGGGAGCTCGTAAATACTTCAGGGAGCCAGAGCCACTGTAAATCCTGCCCAATAAGAGAGGGGCCGCAACAGCTGCAAGCACGCTTCCCTGCAAAAGGAAATCAGCCACACACACACACGCTAATGTGGAGATACACACACACACACACACACACACACACACACACATGTACGTACATACTAGAGCTGGGACGATAAACCAAAAAATATCGACACCGACCATATCAATCACTTATTGTTAGCATTTTTCTGATATCGTTGATTATGATAAGTAGCCTATACTAGAGAAATGTCAAGTTTGAAGTGGAATAAGTTTGCTAATATGGGTGATTGTGCAGTGCAGCCAAAAAGGTGATTTCCTGTGTTTTATATATATAGTGCCTTCGGGAGTATTCAGACCCCTTGTATATTACCACATTTTGTTACGTTACAGCCTTATTATAAAATTGATTAAATCGTTTTTTTCCCCTCATTAATCTACACAAAATACCCCATAATGACAAAGCAAAAACAGTTTTTTAGAAATGTTTGCAAATGTACACAAAAAAACTGAAAATATCACATTTACATAAGTATTCAGACCCTTTACTCAGTACTTTGTGATTACAGCCTCGAGTCTTCTTGGGTATGACACTACAAACTTGGTACACCTGTATTTGGGAAGTTTTTCCCATTCTTCTCTGCAGATCTTCTCAAGCTCTGTCAGGTTGGATGGAGAGCGTCGCTGCACAGCTATTTTCAGGTCTTTCTAGAGATGTTCGGTTGGGTTCAAGTCTGGGCTCTGGGTGGGCCACTCAAGGACATTTAGAGACTTGTCCCGAAGCTTAGGGTCGTTTTCCTGTTGGAACGTGAACCTTCGCCCCAGTCTGAGGTCCTGAGCGCTCTGGAGCAGGTTTTCATCAAGGATCTCTCGTACTTTGCTCCGTTCATCTTTCCATCAATCCTGACTAGTCTCCCAGTCCCTGTCGCTGAAAAACATCCCCACAGCATGATGCTGCCACCACCATGCTCCAGGTTTCCTCCAGATGTGATGCTTGGCATTCAGGACAAAAAGTTCAATGTTGGTTTCATCAGACCAGAGAATCTTGTTTATCATGGTCTGAGAGCCTTTAGGTGCCTTTTGGCAAACTCAAAGCGTGCTGTCATGTGCCTTTTACTGAGGAGTGGCTTCCGTCTGGCCACTCTACCACAAAGTCCACAGAGGAACTCTGGAGCTCTGTCAGAGTGACCATCGGGTTCTTGGTCACCTTCCTGACCAAGGCCCTTCTCCCCGGATTGCTCAATTTGGCTGGGCGGCCAGCTTTAGATAGCGTCTTGGTGGTTCCATACGTCTTACATTTAAGAATGATGGAGGCCACTGTGTTCCTGGGGAACTTCAATGCTGCAGAAATGTTTTGGTACCCTTCCCCAGAGCTGTGCCTCGACACAATCCTGTCTCGGAGATCTACGGACAATTCCTTCCACCTCACGGCTTGTCAACTGTATGACCTTTATATAGATAGGTGTGTGCCTTTCCAAATTATGTCCAATCAATTGAATTTACCACAGGTGGACTCCAATCATGTTGTAGAAACATCTCAAGGATGATTAATGGAAACAGGATGCACCTGAGCTCAATTTCGAGTCTCATAGCAAATGGTCTGAATACTATTGTAAATAAGGTATTTCTGTTTTAAATTTGTAATACATTTGTTAACTTATGAAAACCTGTTTTCGCTTTGTCATTATCTGGTATTGTGTGTCGATTTAATGAGTTAAAAAAAGAGTATCCATTTTAGAATGAGGCTATAACATAACAATGTGGAAAAAAGTCAAGGGGTCTGAATACTTTCCAAATGCACTGTATTTCCACACTATGAGGTTGGAATACTACTGTGAAATTGTGAACATGATTTGAATGCCCTTTCTAGTGTAAGAGCTGTTTGAAAAGACCGCCTGAAATGTCAGCCTGTTTTGGTGGGATGGAGTTTTTTGGTCTGCATCACCAAGCGGTAAATGAGTTAATAGAACAGTAAGAAAGAGTTCCAAACCTCTCTGCTAATAAGTTCGTTTTTAGTTTTCCCTTCCCCACTCAGACCACTCCTAGACAGGTACTTATTGTTACCCAACAATTATTTGATATTGAGATAAAAATGGCACGTTGGACCTTTATTGGGACAATTGATGGCTACAACCATCAAATTAGTAGTTTAAAGGATAATGAAATAAAAACTGTTGTGCATGTTGTTATAAACATATTGTTCTATTTATCATTATCACACCAATTCAGGCCATTTTATCGAAATATGGATTTTTGTCCATATCGCCCAGCTCTAGTAAATACACACACATGTATAGACACAGACCATGTGGACTTGTGACACTACATTCATTCTGAGCTTACTTAGACTGAAAAACGTGTGTGTTTGTGTGTATATAGGAAACATCAAGGCCTACCCAAGATGTAAATTGTATCCACACATAAACAGGCACAAACATGCACAACTTCAACTTATTTGCATTTTTTTAACATTAGCAACCGACCCTAGTTGAGCTTTAAAAGAGAAGTTGTCAATGAGCGCTAGGCCACTTATTGAGAGACTGAGGTGTAGTGAGTTTTATGATATCTCAAAGCTGTCGGCTAGCCTAACTCTTAAGCTAACCTAAGTATCGACGCTTTGTCGCTTATTTCAGCCTAAGATGTCAAAAGTCTCTTTGACTCCGTTTCCCCCATTAACCCTCTTTTTGCGGGTTAATGGGGGAGTGTGTAGGAAGTTTGAACACGGTGTTAAACGTCTGAAAGTCTCCAGTCGTTCCCTGGCTGTTTGTCTAAGCTGTCTCCAGAGTCTTTACTTGTCTGCCGTTGTATTTATACAGACATGGGCCGGGTGACGTATGGAATGGGAACGCTGGGCTGCTGTCACACATGCTGCTGTCCTGTCCTGTGGTACTGCTAACCTGGGACCTTTGATATCAATGCATGAGTTATGCGAATGGGCAAGTTACAAACGCTGATCTTGTGTTAGAATCTTAAGTTAGTATCCAGTCCTTAAATATAATGATCTCTTCAGTTATCTTACCGGTATTTTTTTTTTGTTTTGCAGTCCTCAAACTGCATGTTCTTGACCCCTGTCCTAGATTATCACCACATTTTCCCCATGCTAGTTGTCTGAGTGGTGACACCCTTCACTACCCATTTCCACATGTGAGCTGAAATGGAAGCTGAAAACCTTCTACACGTGATATGAGTTGGCCCTGAATTGATTTGACAGTGTGAAGGCTCCTGCAGGTTCCTCTCGCATACAATGTTGCTCCACTTTCCACTGTAATCTCAGCAGAGGTGAAGTCATAGCCTTCATACAGTATGTACTACCATACAGTGGCGTAGCTTCAGCCGGTGCGGTTGCACCAGGGCCCGCGACGTACATGGACCCCGGGTCTGCGGGCCCCCTATGTAATTTGAATACCGCGCCACCATACCCAAGTATTAATTGTTGACGCGGGTCCATCACATCTAGGATTTGACGAGAAGATCTTTCTTTAACCTAGGCTATGATAAATGATCCCACTGATGGTTTCACCGTCAAAATGTTTTTTTAACTACATAAGTCAGCATGATATTTTAGTGTATTGATGACAATAAATCAAATTAATTTGCTAAATAAATCATATTATTCGATTAGTTTCAATACCATCTTAAAAGATAATGAAATGCATTCTGGGATTCATTGTGCAAATACTCTCTAAAGCGCTGTTGTTTCTGTCATCGTTTTAAGCAACAGTTGAGCTAGCTATCAAGAGAACGGACAGAAAAAAATAATTAAAGAGAGAAAGTCGAGAATAGAAAATTACAGATTTAAAAATCAGCAATGTATCAACACAAAAGTGGAGTCCAAAAGAGGAAGGCCAAAAATGATAAAGCAAACGAAGTACAGTATTAAATTATTTTTAATTAGATTCATTTTTTAAGTGCAGTTCATGTGCAGCCATTGCTAGCACAAGCAATGTAGCAGGACCAGAAGAGGATGTAGGTTTCTCATCGCCAGCAGCAGCTTTTAGCGGGTCAAGTGAACCAAGGCCAAGCTGTTCCATCGTGCCAGAGAAGCAACTTTGACAGAGGATATAGGTTGTCAGGTATCGGCGGATACGACCCTGAGCACAAGTCAGGCCGGACAAGCTATCCCCGGGCGGGGAGGAAGAGGAGCAGGGCGAGGCTAGAATCGTGGCGGCTGAGGAAACAGGTGGAAGTGGGACAGACAATCTTTTTACCTATTCAACTGACAGGGGGCATTATGCAACAAATGTGGATGCAAAAGTTAAACGGCACGTTATTGCATTAGGCTCGTGTAAGCCTACTGGCCTATTCCCAAGAGATGACAAAAGGCGGTGTTTTTCCGTGTTGTGTTACACCACTACAACTAAGGCTGGAATCAAATTACCACGTACATGGCTATGTTATTCGGCCAAGCTAGATTGCGCATATTGTGAGCCTTGATTGCTGTTCGGAGATCGGAGTGCCACTTCTCTGATGCGTGGGTGAATGGGGTGAGAGATTGGCGCCATCTAACATCCAAAATAGCATGCCATGAGACATCCCAGATTCACATGGGTGCCTGTTTGGTATATGAGCAATGGATGCTCAATGGCACTATTGACGCAGAAATGGAGAGAGGCGTGCGTAACGCAGCAAATTTCTGGCGACAGGTGTTGGAGCGCATAGTTAATGTAACTCACACATGCATCATGTAATTTGGCGTTCAGAGGGCACCGTGAAAAGCTGGGGCAGGTCAACAGTGGGAATTTTCTCAGTATAATTGAACTGCTGTCATTTTACGACCCAGTTCTGAAAGAACTTTTAGAACGCCCTGCAGGATCCGTTAACTATCTCAGTCCTCAAATCCAAAATGAGCTGATTTATATCTTAGCCGAGCAAGTGAAGTGTGACATTCAGGGAGAGATGCAGGAAGCCCCATTTTTTTTCTCCCTTCTTTCTATTATTATGGACACAACACCGGACGTATCCAAAGTAGACCAGTTAAGCCAAGTTTATCGCTATGTGAAAGTGATAAGGGATGCAAATAATGTCGCCACAGATCTGACCATCACAGAGTTGTTTTGGGGATTTCTGGAGACTGCTGACACATCAGCAGCTGAGCTTCAACATCAAATCCTGGGCAGCATAGAGGATAATGGGCTGGATATTTCTAAATGTTGTGGGCAGGAGTATGATGGAGCTGCTAACATGAGCGGGGTCTATTCGGGTGTGCCGGCCAGAATATCCGAAAAAGAGCCGCTTAACCTGGCTCTCAACGACTCTGTCAAAAATGTGCCAGAGATTAAACAGTTTTATGATACTGTTATACATGGTCAATGTTGAGTGGTATATTTGATTTTGCATCAGAAAAAGATATGTGGACGTAATGAAGGCCCTCACCAAGATTGTGCTTTAAGTGACAAGAAGGACGAGAGGGGTGAATCAGCATTTAGTTGTTCTGCAGACTAAGATTTTAGAAAATGTGAACTTGGTCTCCAAAATGCTACAGGCCAAGGACGCAGACCTGCACAGGGCAGTCAGCCTACTCAAGGACATGATAGAGGTCCTGTCCGGATTCCGACAGGATTTTGAGAAGGCCAAAGTCACTGCAAAGAACCTTGCCGACAAATGGGGAGATCAGAACGCATTTGAAGACACTCGGAGAAAGAAGGCAAGGCGTCATTTTGATGAGCTATGCGAGGACGAGCGACTGTCTGATGGGGAGAGTCGTTTTAGAGTCAACGTCTTTAATGCAAACCTTGACATCGTTATCCACCAGCTGTCAACCAGATTTAAGTCTGCGGGCAACATCTAGTCAGTTTGACTCCATCCATCCCACTACCCTGGCCAACGCAGATGATAATGATGATGATGATGATGCGCTCTACAAGACCGCCAGCTGGCTGGCTGAACATTACAGCAAAGACATATCAGCAAGCTTCCATGGCCAATTACTCTCTTTCATGGCCTGTTTTAAGAAGGAAATAGCAAAGCACACTACAGTGAGAGACCTGGCCAAGATGCTCATTGTGGATTACAATTCAGTCACTGCTACATTTGGGGAAGTAGTTACAGCGATGCTCCTTTTTATGACTCTGCCTGTAAAACGGTAGCCAGTGCCGAGCACTCCTTTTCCAAACTGAAAATAATGAAATCATACCTGAGGAGCAGCATGAGACAGGAGAGACTGAGTGAGTTGGCCATTCTGTCCATTGAAAACACCAGGGCCAGAGCCATGGATATGAATGCCATAGTCAACGACTTCGCAGAGCGCAAGGCCCGTCGAATGTTGTTAAAAGACACGCTGCCATTTAAGAAATCTGTTTGAATGCTCCTCTTGATTGATTTGCTGGTGTTTTTGCTATAGGCCTCTGCGGGAGGCAGATCATTTGAAATACCGGTATGTCAATTTTGCCACCGTGCATAACCTCAGCGAGCATGTACTGGGTCATTAGCTGTTTTTCTGTGTTTCTGTCAAGAGA
The DNA here is from genome assembly GCF_901001165.1 of Salmo trutta. Classification (NCBI taxonomy): domain Eukaryota; kingdom Metazoa; phylum Chordata; class Actinopteri; order Salmoniformes; family Salmonidae; genus Salmo; species Salmo trutta. The sequence goes on from NC_042977.1 coordinate 24,020,617, forward strand.
TTGATCTATATGTTTAGGTTTTATAATATAGGCTATTGCCTATTATTTGCAGAAAAAATAGGGTGTTTTTTGACCGCTTTGTGCTTTCCTTGGTGCTGATCGACTTATACGGGTTAATTTCTGACTGCCGTCCATGGTGCTGAATGTGTTGGCTATATTGCGGCTTCTCTGGTAACAGCGTCAAATGTGCCCATAGATTAGGTTCTGCTCTGCTGTTACAATGCTTAGTAATATTAACACACAGCCTTACCAACAAAATTATTTAAATTTTAAGGGAAATATGGGTGGTGATAGGGGCCCTTCATTTTTTGGGGGCACCTGGGCCTGTCATGATTAAGCTACGCTACTGCTACCATAGTTTAATTCTCTTTCCAGATGAAACCATGGATTTGTTCATTCACTTGAGGTCTACAGTACCTGGTTCCCGCAACACTAAATATATTTGAAGAATGTAGTACCATTGCAAAACTAGTAATACAGTATGTGTCTTGTCCCCTGTGTGCCATGAAGCACACTCCTCAAACATTCCTCTCTTTAAATAGCGTCAATGTATTGTCCGATGGCAGGGAATCTATACATTTAACTGCACATTTTCCCAGCTAACTACCCAAGTCTGGACATTTTGGGGCCGTTTGTATTTACCTTCTGTGCTCAGACACGAGAGAGGACAAAGAGCCAAGGTCTTTATAGTAAAGCGAAATGTAGCTGGATGCTTGAGCAAATTTGTCTGGGCCTTGCAGTGGTGTTGACACAGACTAGGTCCAGAACAGCAGTTAGCACTGTCCCCTCAGAGAGAAGCACAAGGACTATTACCTCACAGCACTGCTGCCATGTGGAATGTGCTCATTTAGGAGGTAGATCCTACTTCATGCTGAGGTTTTTAGTAGTCAGTCATAACGCTTGGGAGTGAATCACCGTAGCCTGAGGAGTTTTGCAACAATGTTCTGTTTCACTCATCAGCCAGGCCTCCTAGACTACCAGGAATAACACATTAGACTTGTTTTGGAAATGCAGTGGCTTATGGCCAAACGATGCGTATTGTATTTCTACTAAAATTATCACCCAAATGGGGATCCTTCCATCAGCATGTAGACGGATAGACTAGGCCTGTAGCCGCTCCTGCTTGTGTTTAACCATGGTGTCCTGCTCCGTAAAGGGCACTTGTCGACCCCCCCCCCCCCCCCAACCGCTCCCATCCTCGCCAGACCACACCTGACCCCCAGCCACCGTACACTGATCCCTGGGTGTCTCTCCTGCTTGGCCTCCCTCCCTGCCCGCCCGCCCGCCCGCCCGGCCCCACAGGTGCCAAACAAGGATGTCAGATGCTGGGTGTTCCTATAAATCTTTGTTTACTTCCATCTGCATTTGGCGTACAGTTCACACACACACACACAACCTGTTTGCTGTGGTCTGTGTGTGGACCGGAGGACCACATTGGGACCACATGTGGGTGGTGTGATGTGCTAGAATATTCCTGTCTCTGTTTTCAGCCTCTTGTTGGTGGATTCAACACATGGCCCCTCTGTGAGCTGGTTAATGGAATGGCTCAAAGTTGTCATAATTTACCTCTTGCCTGTTTACCCTCCTCCCCCTCACAACGTGATTTATACGGCCCAGCATCTGGTTCTGAAATCTGCATCGCCAAACAGACCTCCTGACTTATTTATGTTTTAAATCGCATTCTTCACCCAAGAAAAGGAGGAGAGGGGAGGCTCTCACATAAAGCCCCGGAGATGAGATGGTTTTCTTATGGTTTCGCTTCATAAATGTCACATTAAGGGGAGACGGGGCGTATGGGGGGCCCAGTTGAATGTGACACCACCAGGCAGGCTGGATAGTCGGTTTGTTATGGTGGTGCTTCACCACTCTGATCATGGTGGGTGTTAGGGGGAGGGTTCATTTGTTTCACCTGGTGCTCTGATCCAGAGGTCATATAGAATATAGACTAGTGAGTGTATGATATGGCCTTTTATGATCCATTGCCTTGGTTCTGTCCAAGGAACTGTTTATGGAGTCGGGTCTCCTGGCCACTTTATGTGAGCAGTGCTTACAGAGGCCATCTCACAGGATGAGGCCTGCTTTCACCATGGCCATATCTACTGTGAATACAGTGCTAGCTTTGCTAACTGACATCACTGTCTTAGAGAATTGATGTTGGCTTCTGTAGGCAATTTCAACTGTAGGCTTAGATTTAATTCTGTAACTAACCACCATTCGGCAAGTATAGAACGTTATATTATCAAGATCATTTTACCCGAGGACTTCAAAAATAAAACCCAAACAGCAATTATTCTCAATTAAAGCGTTTCTACACGATACCACCACAATCTCTGATCCTGTGAGTTTTTCCCATCTCTTTCTTCCTGCCTGGTGCAACAACCTTTGGTTTGCCTTCAGCTGCAACTCAGAGACTTCCCACATCACTCAGACAGCCTGGCTGCTGCTGCTCTCAGATGAATTAGACTGGCCTCCAGGGCAGGCAAGCAGCCGCCTCTGGGCTGTGTCTCAAATGGCACCCTATTGCCTATGTAGCGCACTACTTGTAGTGCACTATAAAGGAAATAAGTTGCCATTTTAGCGCTGGGCTCTATAGCAGCCTGCCCTGCCTGAACACAGAGGATCTATACCCAGAGCATTGTCATGTCAATTGCAAGCTGTAAAACAATTGGGGGGTCCGCTGGTGTTGGCATCTGACCAGTTAACGCAGCACTCACTGCAGTTCAGACTGGACACGGTTGCCATGACAGTGGCAACCGTTTCTGGGGCAGGGCCTGTGGACAGAGGCTGGCAGGGGACAATACACAGATGCAGGACTTTTATATCACCTCTTTTCTTTTTATCATAACAGATGTTCTGTTCTGTCACATACTGCTTTCAACAGAGTAATTAAGGAGGTAGAATGAAAAGCTAAATGAAAGACTGTAGTTATTTTTACTCTTTGTCATCTAATTAAAAAAACATCTGGAGAAGAAAAACAAAAAGTGGTTTTGCTCATGTAAAGAAAGAGGCTTGGTGCCTCAGTGTCTGCTACAGGATACTTTATAGTGTGTTGTGCCATGAACAGTGACATTAACTGTGGTACTGGCACCACCTGTGTTCTCAGTAGCCAGTTACGGTTCCCCTTAAACCTGTGTAGTAACACTGTTATTACTCTAACAAAAGTGAAATAGGGAATAATCCTTAGCCCTCTCGGGTGATAGCAAAATTGCTCTCAACTCCAAACCAATTGCTAGAGTATGTAATAAGACATGTTAGTACAATGTTTCTATAACAACTACTATGTTACAACACAGTGATAGAGGTAATGCAATCTAAAACGTCTCCGATGGCTTTTTAGTTAACATGTGATTTGATTTACCCCCTACGTCTCTGTCTCTCTCTCTTTCATTTAGACATCCAAGGATGCACATCAAAACTGGCCTTGTGGATGCCCACCTGTACTGCCTGAAGAAGTCTGTGGTTGACTTCCTGGCGGATAACAAGTGAGACCATTTTACTTTGCTTGCTTCCTAAATGGCACCCTATTCCCTGTAAAGTAGTGCACTGTGTAGGGAATAGGGTGCCATTGGGATGTAACCTTTGTGCATGTAATTTTCTCACAAATGTGCTCGTGTTTTATGTTTAATGTATATCAAATGAGTTTAAGGTACCGATAACCATCCACATGAATGTGAATACAATGTATTGCTATACGCAGGTGAAATATTGAACAGCACCTTTCTTGCCAAGGTTCATGCGTGTTGAATTTGAGTTAATATGAGAACAGGCTGTGACTATGGAAAGGCTTTGAGGCTGGTAGGTATTGTTGTCAGGTGTTAATTTGTTTTACAATGTGCCACTTGAGCAGTTTATTAGGCTTTTAGCCCCCTTGTGCGTTAGTGTCAGAGGTACACCTCAATCACAACTGTGTTGATCATCTCACTTCCTCATACTTCTGGTTTTCTTTTAAACTGCAATCACTTTGGACCAATCAGAAAGTCTGTTTATTGCCCACAATGGGGCAACTTTTTGGGGTTACCATATATATTAGGACCACCGCCATAGACTGACATGTATCTTCCAACATATTGAAGTCATTTAATGGATCTCTATGGCCACCACCACCAGATTAAATGGTCCACAATTTAAAAGATGTACTGGATCATTAAAATCAAGGCCAAGCAATTGAAGGCACTGATAGATGCTTAGACCACTTAGTTGAAGTGTGTCCCACTTTGATAAATGTACATCCTATTGATGTAGCCTATATTTTTAGTGGTGTTACATTCATCTACTCACATTCACCTGCCCATACATCCTAGGCAGGGGATACTTCAGAACTGGGATGGGGACAGAACAGGGCTTGAATGAGAAATGGGTCTAGTAATTGCTAGCCCCCACCCTCCTGTTCTTACCCCTCCCCTCCCGCCACCACCAGCAAGACTAAAAGCAGCAGCATAACCTCTTCCTCCACCCACCCCCCAGTCCAGTACCCCAGTTTGTCCCCCCCGTCCCTTTTGTGCTTGTTAAACTGGCATTGTGAGGAGACCCAACAGCTCCTTTAAGTGGTGTTGAAAATAAGTGCAGGTGGCAATAATTGGGGAGTGCATTGACTCACTCACTCGCCCGGCCCACTTTCCCTCCAAATAGGAATTTTCTACTCGGGGTTTACATAAATACTCTGCATTGCAGACACTTGTTCCTGCTGCTTCCCATTGCTTTAACATTTGAATTCACCAGTCATCCTGATATAAATATAATTTTATGTTATCTGCCACCCAGACTTGGGAGACCTCAAAAGCACTAACCGCTTCTTTCTTTCTCTCCCGCATCAAAGTAGGTGGACTTTTTTTTGTCCCCCTTTTTTTCATGTTCTCTCCTTTTCCTCCCTCACTCTCTCTCTCTACCTCTCTCTCCATCTCTTTCTCTATCTCTCCCTCTTGAAGCTGCTCTGCTGTGGAGCACTCAAGGAGAAAAATGGACAGAGTAACTGTTGTTTCCTTCTCTGCATTCAGATGGAAATTCTAATCTCCCTTAAAAGAAACTAAAAAGAGTGAGAGATGGAGAGGGACATTGAGTGCAGTGCAGGAGAGCGGAGAAGGAGGAGAAAGTTAAATTGCCTACTGGGCTTACATGGTAGTTTGAAACCACGATTCAGCCTAATCTTTTTTAACCTGTTAGGAAAGCCATGAACGTGTACACTGTGAAATGATCGTGCTTGTTTCTTTCTTTTCTGGTTAGCGGTAACCCTCAATGAGCAGAGATGGGCCTAGAACTTGTGAAAGCGTTCAGTACATGGTCATTAGCCATGTACACTCAAAGGCATTCCCCCCCTTCTCACCCCCTCTCCCTACTTCCTACTTCTATCGTTTTGATTGGCCATGAGGAAATATCTGAATCAACATAGAAATATTATGAGTAGAATTGCCACGGTCAAATGTTTTACTCATTCTGATTCTATGCTATTACTTTTCAAAAGAGTTGGGGGTCAAATGTTGGACTAAATGAGAGTCAAATGTATTTTTTACTTTCAATGATTGTACATATTTCAACAACTGAGTAAGTATTGTATTTTGTTTTTCTCCAAGGTCTGTCTCTTCGATTCGGGGAGAGTTAATCCCGTATCTCGTCCGCAAACAGTTCTCTAAATCCATGACCTCTCCGAATGTCAACGATGAAGCTGATCAGAACCTTAAGAAAAAGGATGGCAATGCAAACTTGGGTAATGAAACTATACTTGAACATTTTAAGAGAGTTTCCATAGCTAGGTTGTAACTCACTTCATGCACACACACACACATACAAACTCAACTGTGTGTATCTGCTGTCTGTGTGTGTAGAGATTCAGATCTTGTCCAGGGATGAGGTGCTGCTGCAGCTAACCCGGGAGAGGTCCTGTTGGAATGACCATCGTGGGGACATGAGTGAGGCCTACCACGGAGGACGCCTGCGCTGTTACGTGCACATCATGGACGAGGGCATGTGTTACCGCGTCAACACGCTAGCGGCCTACATCGAAGCCAATCGCCTGGTAAGTGAGAGAGTGAAACTAGATGTACTAAACGTGTATTCATCTGTTTCGGACTGCTTCATGGCTAGCATGCTCTTCTCGTACACTGCTTTCTTTACCTGCCACATCAAACTAATAGCCGGCTCTGTTAGTAACCCTAACTTACAACTTTTAGATGTGATTAATATGACATTTTATCTGGTGAGGAACATGCTCCCTGTACATTACTGGCATTATTGTTTTATCCTCTTCAATGAACATGTATGCTATATTGTCTTGTGTTCCAGGCCCCTAAGCTGTTTGATGAGCCTGCAGTCCATCCATCAGCAGCGATATCTGTGCGCTGTCTGGTGAGTAGCTAGCCTAGTAGCTAGATGGGTGGTTCTCTTAGACGTCTGGCACAATGTTTATTTTCAGACTGCATCCATGAGTCTGTGTCTGAGTCATTAGCAGGTTGTAGTAGAATGAGCGTTGTGAGTGAGGATGCCATTAGAGTGAGTGTGTTTTGGTGAGTCACATGCTATTCTTATTAGTTGTCTATGAGGGAAGATGCTCTAGGTGTGTGTCATAGGGGATTAAGGAGCATAAGAGGCAGGGGAGGCCACTAGCAGAGGCCCTCAGCTCCTCTTGCCCTGTTCAACAGTTGGGGACTTTTGGCCACTACACCTCTTACAGATGTAGGATCTTAATTTGAGACAGTTTGCTACAGCAGGAATTATAATCCTGCAGCAAAAGGAAATGTGAATTTATTATGTGGATTATAATTACCATTTCAAAGTGTAAATTACAAACTTCAGAAGCCTTTTTAAACCTCAAATACATTAAAAGTTCCTGCATTTCTGGAAGGTTCTGCAACAGGATGATCAAATTAAGATCTTACAACTGTAGGTTGCCTCTCCACAATCTTTATGATCAAACTGCTCTCCAAACTGTCAAACTTTTGAATTCTAAAGTATAATCCTACTGTTGTTCTGTCTTTCCTATCATTCACAAATATATATATATATATATATATATATATATATATATATATATATATATATAAATATATATTTATATTAGTATAAACTTAGCAAAAAAAGAAACGTCCTGTCACTGTCAACTGCGTTTATTTTCAGCAAACTTAATGTGTAAGCAAACTTAATGTGTAAATATTTCTGTGAACATAACAAGATTCAACAACTGAGACGTAAACTGAACAAGTTCCACAGACATGTGACTAACCGAAATGGAATAATGTGTCCCTGAGGAGGGGGGGGGGGGTCAAAATCAAAGTAACAGTCAGTATCTGGTGTGGCCACCAGCTGCATTAAGTACTGCAGTGCATCTCCTCATGGACTGCACCAGATTTGCCAGTTCTTGCTGTGAGATGTTAGCCCACTCTTCCACCAAGGCACCTGCAAGTTCCCAGACATTTCTGGGGGGAATGGCCCTGCCCTCACCCTCCGATCCAACAGGTCCCAGACGTGTTCAATGGGATTGAGATCCGGGCTCTTCGCTGGCCATGGCAGAACACTGACATTCCTGTCTTGCAGGAAATCACGCAAAGAATGAGCAGTATGGCTGGTGGCATTGTCCTGCTGGAGGGTCATGTCAGGATGAGCCTGCAGGAAGGGTACCACATGAGGGAGGAGGATGTCTTCCCTGTAACGCACAGCGTTGAGATTGCCTGCAATGACAGCAAGCTCAGTCTGATGATGCTGTGACACACCGCCCCAGACCATGACGGACCCTCCACCTCCAAATCGATCCCGCTCCAGAGTACAGGCCTCGGTGTAACGCTCATTCCTTCGACGATAAACGCAAATCCAACCATCACCCCTGGTGAGACACAACCGCAACTCGTCAGTGAAGAGCACTTTTTGCCAGTCCTGTCTGGTCCAGCGACGGTGGGTTTGTGCCCATAGATGACGTTGTTGCCGGTGATGTCTGGTGAGGAACTGCCTTACAACAGGCCTACAAGCCCTCAGTCCAGCCACTCTCAGCCTATTGCGGACAGTCTGAGCACTGATGGAGGGATTGTGCGTTCCTGGTGTAACAGTTGTTGTTGCCATCCTGTACCTGTCCCGCAGGTGTGATGTTCGGATGTACCGATCCTGTGCAGGTGTTGTTACACATGGTCTGCCACTGTGAGGACGATCAGCTGTCCGTCATGTCTCCCTGTAGCACTGTCCTAGGCGTCTCACAGTACGGACATTGCAATTCATTGCCCTGGCCACATCTGCAGTCCTGGCATGCAGTCCTGGCATGCCTCCTTGCAGCATGCCTAAGGCACATTCACGCAGATGAGCAGGGACCCTGGGCATCTTTCTTTTGGTGTTTTTCAGAGTCAGTAGAAAGGCCTCTTTAGTGTCCTAAGTTTTCATAATTGTGACCTTAATTGCCTACCGTCTGTAAGCTGTTAGTGTCTTAACGACCGTTCCACAGGTGCATGTTCATTAATCGTTTATGGTTCATTGAGCAAGCATGGGAAACAGCGTTTAAACCCTTTACAATGAAGATCTGTGAAGTTATTTGGATTTTTACGAATTATCTTTGAAAGGCAGGATCCTGAAAAGGGACAATTCTTTATTTGCTCTGTGTGCGTGCGTGTGTATATATGTGTGTATATATATATATATATATATAAGAGTTTGATTTTTACACTGGAAATTTGATTCACTGATATAGTAAACTGTAGGAAGGGAACAGATTGAAGTGTACATTCTGGTGTGGTCTTTTCAGCCTATGATCTCTTTTTCCTGACAACGTTCTACCACGTCTGGTTATTGTCTGCCAGATTGGTGCTGACAGCATAATAGGAGCATCCTGTCAAATCTCAGACAAGGCATCCATCAAAAGGTCAACGATCGGCGCGTCCACCACCGTCAGGGAGAAGGTCAAAGTAACCAACTCCATCATCATGCACGGAGTTACCATTGAGGAGGGGTGAGTAGAGTCTACTGTATACAGATTTGGACCATTTCTACCACTGTGTCCTTAGACTTTAGAAGCTGTGATCCCAGGACATTTTACCAGGTAGTCATAGATGACACTTTATGGTAGAGAGAAAGCAGTGTAAGCAACACTGTTATTTCCATTTGGAAAAGACTGGGTAGTAAACTCCCTTCTCCAATTATGCCCAGTATAGTTTTAAACCACAAAGGGGAACCATCAGGTTTTAGAGGCCAGTGTGTATGGATGACTCCGGAGTATATGTGTGTTTTGGTTTTACTATCTTTGTGGGGACCAGAAGTCCTCACAAGGATAGTAAAACAAGGAACATTTCACTGGTCCCCACAAGCAAAATGCTTTTTTACGTTTAGGATTAGAATTAGGAGTTAGGGTTTGGGGTTAGGTTAAATATTAGGGTTAGGGTAAATAGGATTTGGAATGGGAATCAGTTGTTTGGTTCCCACAAGGATAGTAAAACAACTGTGTTTGTGTTTGGGTGGGCTGCAGTGCGAGGAGGGGACTGACTGCCTGAGGCTTGTTTTATGTGATATGTGGGGGAAACAGAGAACACTATGTTGACAATGTCCATTGGTGGGCAGTGAACCAGAGCACGCTTACAATGGCATACATAAACACATAGGTGATGAATATACATGGTTAAACTATGCTGTAGCTAGATTCTCAGCAACAACAACAACTTCCTTCATAAAATCACAAGTGGAATTTCTTTTTTTTCTTTTTTTTTACTTTTACCTGTTGTCTACCTTTTTTAAAGTGTCATATTCAACTATTTATTGTGGGTGGATTGCTGACTATGTAAACCTACTATGAATAGTTAATTTTTTTCAGTCTAGCATTGGGAGACATTTTTAATTAAAGTATTTTCACTCGTGCTGGCTGTTTGAAAGGATGTCCTGGCTGGTGATTTGAAAACTGCAAGCATGACATGAATCACAGGAGAGAGGCCACTGAGAAGTAGAAAAGGAGCCTGTTATTTTAAAATCAGACATCCTCAAATCCTGGGGAAGAGCTTTATCTGGCAGAGTTGGGCTTTAGCACAGTCCCTCTTAAAGACAGGGAGGCCTGAGCCAGCGGGGGTACCCTCATGTCCGAGTTAGTGCACGCATAAAGAGAAAGAAAGAAAGAAAGAAAGAAAGAAAGAAAGAGAGCGAGAAAGAGAGAAAATAGGAAAATAAAGAAATGGCAATTATTTCGCAACATAAAAAAAGATGTAAGAGGGGATTAGCAAATCCCTGGCATGTTAAAGAAGGCACTTGCATTTTTTGGTCCCTTTGTTTGCATGTAGGAGTGCTTGTTTACAAAGCAGAGGCTATTTGGGGGGGCTGCGGTCGAGGTCGCAGGGAGGCAGGCGGAGGATGTGGGTGGTTGAGGTGTGGGGGTGGGGGGTCACAGCGAGGAGGAGCACAGTGTCAGTAATTAGTGGTGTTTCAGTTGGGCTTCTTTGGTGGTCTCTCTGTTTAAAACTCCAATCCTTGTAATCTCCCATTGCCATCAACCCCCCAGCCGGTTCCCTCCCTCCCTGCTACCCCCCCTTCCTCTCCCTCCCTCCAACCCTACCACCACCACCTGAACAGCCCCAGTGCAGCAGCAGCCAATACAAACCTGCCTGTGTTAGTGGCTGCAGGGCCAAGCTCGTCAGTCTCTCTAGGAGGGAGAGACATGCATGTTGCTCCCCAGCCCGCCCCACAGAGCTCACTCTGTTTCTATCCTCCAGAGGAGACTTTATGGTGGCCTTAGTCCGGACTGCCAACCCAGGTGGTGCAGAGCATCAACCATCCCCGGGCAGGGTTGTCGGTTCCCCAGCTATCCTAAACTAACCCAACACAGCACCACCACCTCACAGACTTTCCATCTGTTGATATTCTGATTGTTAGCATGCCTTTGCCTGCCACCCAGGGTCTGGAGTTTCACTATGACAGTTACACGGGGGAAGATGAGATTATATCCTGAATTGAGATTCATTGATTAATTCCGGATTTTCTCTATTATTGATCAAATAAAATCATACCAAACTTTAGTTAAACATTTTAACATCTCAGTTTAAATGTCGAATAGACACAATCAAGGTAATGAAGGAACAATTAGATGTTTAAAACATGATATTAACAGTTAATGAGGAATTTGAAAGATCACGGTCTACTTACCATAGAGAATTGCTACCCCACTCAAATGAATGAGTATACTGCCTACCTAGACATCACATAAGCCTAATGTCTGAAATCCACTATTTAGACTGAGCTCAGTACCCATAATAATTATAACATAGGATCCAGAATGAGGGTTTTATTTTGACATGGGGCGTGTGCTTGGTCTCAGCCTTGATGAACACCTGTCTATGTTTTGTCACCACCGGCCCTCAACAATATAAAAAATAAACCTGACGATATCGAATACCTAATATTCTAAATGTTGATGATAGTGTATCATTTGCACACACACAAGGTAGAGGCTGGTGTTTTTCTTTAATATGTATGCTAATCTAGTTTCTTGAGGAAAATAAAACAGGACAGCTGAAAACTCTGAGGGGTCATGTTTCCTTTAAGGGAGGGGTTAGAGGCAGGAAAGGACAAGGCCCTCCCTCTGCTGTGCAATTAGCTGAAGACATGAAAGAGAAATTTCATTGTAAATATGCTCTTCATGCTCCAAGAAAAAAAAAGCTGGCCTGGCCCAGGCATGTTAAGTAAACATCAAACTGTGCACATAAAGTTATAAAGTTTTATGGTGCCAAAGTGATCCCATGAAAAAGTGTGTGTGCGCGTGCGTGAATGAATGAAAGCCTGTGCAGTTGAAAGCATCTTCTCAAATATTGCATCCAGAAAATGTCCTCCTTGAAAATGAAGCCTGGTCGAGTAAATGTTCAAATATAGTACACAGGATTTTAACTTTGCATTAGGTCAGAGAGCAAGTGTCCAATGGCCAGAAATCAACTCCTCTGCGATGTCTTCGCAGGTACCCACAATCTGCACAGAGTGATAGTGTACTAGTTCTCAAGGGGACGTCTGGTTGATGGTGCTGTGTGTTTGTTCTACAGGTGTAACATCCAGGGCAGTGTGATCTGCAGTAATGCTGTGATCGGCCGAGGTGCAGACATCAAATATTGCCTGGTAGGGAGTGCCCAGCGCATAGAGCCAGAGGGTGAGCATACTACTGCATATTACTGCCTCACCTCACCTTGCCATCACACACTCAAGTCCCACTCACCTCCACTTTATCCAGCAACAGTAGGGTTGCAAAATTCCAGTAACCCAAAATTCCTAGGTTTTCCAGAAATACTGTTTGTAAGATTCCTGGAATAAGGACGTAGAGAATACGTAGGAAATCTGGGATTTCTGAAAAATTTGGGAATTTGGGGAAAGGTACCTGAGTTTTGCAACCCTAAGAAGCAGGAAATAACACATGTTACTAGCCAAAGTAGCATGTGTGAACTTGTGTGGGTCAGTGTTTATGTGACTGTGATGCGTTTTATTCTACGCTTTCTTAGATCGCATTAAAACTGAACCCTCTGTGTATAATTGAGCTTTTACTTTTTGTATATTCCTAATCCCCTTGTCCATACTCTCTAGATGGAGCTGGGGGGGGGGGGGGGGGGGTGCTCCTGTGATTTAGTCAGTGTGTGTTTTTGGGATTGGGGGGTGGTGTGGGGGAGGAGGGGTCTGGGGGCTGTTGAATTCCGGGTGGTCCTGGCCTGTTCTCTAACCTCTCCATCAATGACACTGCCAGAGGCGCCCCTAAAATGTCCAGGGCCTGCTCAGCCTAATTGACTGAACAACAGGGTGTTGCTACACCACGGCCCCCTGCACCAAATACTGCAACATTACCCCCCTCCCAACCAACCCCCTTCCATCCCTCCCCATCCATGTTCCAAGTTCTCAGCCCGGCCCAGTTATCAGAGTGCAACTGGACCTGATTAGCCTGCCGTAACCTGGAAAGCACTGGCTTATGGAGCGGCTCCCAGAAATCCCAAATTACAAGCTAGACCCTTGTACTTCCCACACATTCAGCCCCACAGCCCAGCTCAACACAACCCAGCACAAACCCCCCACACAACTCCTTTTAAGTTTAAAGCACAGAAAGAGAGCACAATTCAAAGATATCCCTGAAAAAAGGCTAACCGAGTCTGTAACAGAGCAGAGGTTAATATAACCTATCATTATAAAAGCATTACTTATAATAACTGCAATAAATGTCTCGAAATAGCCTGGAGGATGACAACAACCGCTGTCTTTAAGTTCTACACTCAAAAGCCCTTTGATTTCATCATATCAAAGCTCCAATTTCCCGTTCAGTTTGAATGTTCTTAATCTTAATGAATTAAAAAGTAACATCTTTTTTTCTACGGACTGGCTGTGATTCCGGATTTTCTGAAACCTGGAAGTTTTCTGCGCATGTTTGGGATCCGCTGCGCGCTTCCCCATCAGAGTCCTTTCAGCTACTGCTCAGTGCTCATTCTCTCTGTGACTACGTTGCTGCTTCTTCGAACAAACTTAGTTCTTTGTCTGTTGTAGCAGTAATCAAAGCAGACATCAGCACGACACAACAGGCAGTCTAGCGATTTCATGTTCTTTTTTTCAGGAGGGGAGTTAGCCTTCATGCAGCTATTTAGGCAAGTTATATGTACACAGCATGTCAACAAGCAAGACGCAGACAGGCAGTCAATAGTGATTTAAAGTGCAAACATTAGCTATTGTAGTTATTTTTTCAGCAACTCTGACTATATGCCAGCATAACTATAAAGATTACATTACACAGAAGGCGGAGTTTTGCCCCAATGCAATGTGTAGACTGCGTCTTGCTTGTGCTATGGCAATATCTGTAACAACAGCCTTCATATACAGTACCAGTCAAAAGGTGACTACCTCATGAAGCTTGTTGAGAGAATGCCAAGAGTGTGCCAAGCTGTCATCAAGGCAAAGGGTGGATACTTTGAAGAATCTCAAATATAAAATATATTTTGATTTGTTTAACACTTTTTTGGTTACTACAATGTTCCATATGTATTATTTCATAGTTTTGATGTCTTGACTATTATTCTACAATGTAGAAAATAGTCAAAATATAGAAAAACCCTTGAATGAGTAGGTGTGTCCATCCTTTTGACTGGTACTGTGTGCATATGTATAAACTCAGCAAAAAAAAGAAACGTCCTCTCACTGTCAAATGCGTTTAATTTCAGCAAACTTAACGTGTAAATATTTGTGTGAACATAAGACTCAATGACTGAGACATAAACTGAACAAGTTCCACAGACATATGACTAACAGAAATGGAATAATGTGTCCCTGAACAAAGGGGGGGGGTCAAAATCAAAAGTAACAGTCAGTATCTGGTGTGGCGACCAGCTGCATTAAGTACTGCAGTGCATCTCCTCCTCATGGACTGCACCAGATTTGCCAGTTCTTGCTGTGAGATGTTACCCCACTCTTCCACCAAGGCACCTGCAAGGTCCCGGACATTTCTGGGGGGAATGGCCCTAGCCCTCACCCTCTGATCTAACAGGTCCCAGACGTGCTCAATGGGATTGAGATCCGGGCTCTTGGCCGGCCATGGCAGAACACTGACATTCCTGTCTTGCAGGAAATCACGCAAAGAATGAGCAGTATGGCTGGTGGCATTGTCCTGCTGGAGGGTCATGTCAGGATGAGCCTGCAGGAAGGGTACCACATGAGGGAGGAGGATGTCTTCCCTGTAACGCACAGCGTTGAGATTGCCTGCAATGACAGCAAGCTCAGTCTGATGATGCTGTGACACACCGCCCCAGACCATGACGGACCCTCCACCTCCAAATCGATCCCGCTCCAGAGTACAGGCCTCGGTGTAACGCTCATTCCTTCGACGATAAACGCAAATCCAACCATCACCCCTGGTGAGACACAACCGCAACTCGTCAGTGAAGAGCACTTTTTGCCAGTCCTGTCTGGTCCAGCAACGGTGGGTTTGTGTCCATAGGCAACGTTGTTGCAGGTGATGTCTGGTGAGGACCTGCCTTACAACAGGCCTACAAGCCCTCAGTCCAGCCACTCTCAGCCTATTGCGGACAGTCTGAGCACTGATGGAGGGATTGTGCATTCCTGGTGTAACTCGGGCAGTTGTTGTTGCCATCCTGTACCTGTCCCGCAGGTGTGGTGTTCGGATGTACCGATCCTGTGCAGGTGTTGTTACACGTGGTCTGCCACTGCAAGGACGATCAGCTGTCCGTCCTGTCTCCCTGTAATGCTGTTTTAGGCTTCTTACAGTACGGACATTGCAATTTATTGCCCTGGCCACATCTGCAGTCCTCATGCCTCCTTGCAGCATGCCTAAGGCGCATTCACGCAGATGAGCAGGGACCCTTGTCATCTTTCTTTTGGTGTTTTTCATTAATTGTTTATGGTTCATTGAACAAGCATGGGAAATGGTGTTTAAACACATTACAGTGAAGATCTGTGAAGTTATTTGGGTTTTTAAGAATTATCTTTGAATAAGGGGTCCTGAAAAATCGCCGTTTCTTTTTTTGCTGAGTTTATATATCAGTATACATGCATACAGTGCACTCAAAAAGTATGCAGACCCCTTGACTTTTTTCACATTTTGTTACATGACAGCTGTGTTCAAAAATGTTGTAAATAGTTTTTTTTCCCTCATCAGTTTACACACAATACCCCATAATGACAGTTATAAAATAAATAAAAAACTGAACTATCACATTTCCAATAATGTTCAGACTCTTTATTCAGTACTTTGTTGAAGCCCCTTTGGCAGTGATTACAGCCTTGAGTCTTCTTGGGTATGATGCTACAAGCGTGGCACACCTGTATTTGGGTAGTTTCTCCCATTTCTTCTCTGTAAATCCTTTCAAGCTCTGTCAGTTTGGATGGGGAACGTTGCTGCACAGCTGTTTTGAGGTCTCTCCAGAGATTTTCAATCAGGTTCAAGTCCGGGCTCGGGCTGGGCCACATTCAGTGACTTGTGCCGAAGCCACTCCTGCATTGTCTTGGCTGTGTGCTTAGGGTTCTTGTCCTGTTGGAAGGTGAACCTTCGCCCCAGTCTGAGGTCCTCAGCGCTCTGGAGCAGGTTTTCATCAAGGATCTCTCAGTCCTTGCCGCTGAAAAACATCCCCACAGAATGATGCTGCCACCACCATGCTTAATCGTAGGGATGGTCCCAGGTTTCCTCTAGATGTGACGTTTTGCATTCAGGCCAAAGAGTTCAGTCTTGGTTTCATCAGACCAGATAATCTTGTTTCTCATGGTCTGAGTCTTTAGCTGCCTTTTGGCAAACTCCAAGCAGGCTGTCATGTGCCTTTTTACTGAGGAGTGGCTTCCATCTGGCCACTCTACCATAAAGGCCTGATTGGTGGAGTGCTGCAAAGATGGTTGTCATTCTGGAAGGTTCTCCCATCTCCACAGAGGAACTCTGGAGCTCTGTCAGAGTGACCATCGGGTTCTTGGTCACCTACCTGACCAAGGCCCCATTCCCCCGATTGCTCAGTTTGGCCGGGCGGCCAGTTTTAGATAGTGTCTTGGTGGTTCCATACGTCTTCCATTTAATAATGATGCAGGCCACTGTGTTCTTGGGGACCTTCAATGCTGCAGAAATATTTTGGTACCCATCCCCAGATCTGTGCCTCGTCACAATCCTGTCTCGGAGTTCTACGGACAATTCCTTCGACCTCATGGTTGGGACCTTATATAGACAGGTGTGTGCATTTCCAAATCATGTCCAACTAAATCAACTAAATGTATTGAAAAAGTATTAATTTTCTAAGGTTTACCATAAGACATGAACAGAAAGCATCAGTGATTTGTGTTTCCTACAACTTTCTGAAGAGGCAACGAGAATGCCCCTTGTCTGTCTGTCTGTGTGCGGTGTCTACCAATTTGTGTAGCCGTTAGCTAATGAAAACAGTCTCTGGTAGATAGATAGAAAGTATTCTATGCTTAACTGGCAGAATGATATCATGATTATTATTATCAATCCAGTGGGTATTTGGTTTGCAAACTCATGTGTGCTACAATAACACTGCTAAACACAGCCTCTTGCTTCGTGCTCAATTGAATTAAAGGGTAAAAAACAAAGTACATTCTCAGCTTTTTCCCAGACCTCAAAGGTGATGTCTTGATGTGGTTTAAACATTGTTGTGCACTTAGAACATCTAATGTTGTTTTTGTGTAATTTTGAGAGTGGAAACCTGAAATAACTGTGAAAAACAGAAACATTCGAAAATGTGGGCTATTTACTTAATTTTTCTGCTTTAATAAAATAAATTAAACATTTCTGTTTTAATAAAATACATACATCAATCAATTGAAATAAATAAACTAGTCCCTAATCTATGGATTTCACATGACCGGGCAGGGGTGCACCCATAGGTGGGCCTGGTAGGGCATAGGCCCACCTACTTGGGAGCCAGGCCCAGCCAATCAGAGTGAGTTTTCCCCCACAAAAGGGCTTTATTACAGACAGAAATACTCCTCAGTTACATCAGCTGTCCGCGTGGCTGGTCTCAGACGATCCCGCAGATGAAGAAGCCAGATGTGGAGGTCCTGGGCTGGCGTGGTTACACGTGGTCCGGTTGTGAGGCCGGTTGGACATACTGACAAATTCTCTAGAACGACGTTGGTAGAGAAATAAAAATTAAACAGCTTTAGTGGGCATTTCTGCAGTCAGCATGCTAATTGCACACTCCCTTCAAACATGAAACATCTGTGGCATTGTGTTGTTTGACAAAACTGAACCTTTTATTGTCCCCAGCACAAGGTGAACCTGTGTAATGATCATGCTGTTTAATCAGCTTCTTGATATGCCACACCTGTCAGGTGGATGGATTTTCTTGGCAAAGGAGAAATGCTCACTAAAAGGGATGTAAACAAATTTGTGCACAAAATTTGAGAGAAATAAGCTTTTTCTGCGTATGGAAAATGTCTGAGATCTGTTATTTCAGCTAATTAAACACGTGACCAACATTTTACGTTTATGTTTTTGTTCAGTATAAATTGTAAAGTCATGACTTTCTACACAATATAACACATTTTTCCAATCTGGGTGTTAAAGTCGATAAAGTATTCAATAATTTCACTGTGTATTTTGGATAGAATCATGGCATTTAGAATGTACCAGAGGCCAGCAAAATGGAGCTATTGCAAAAAATTAACCTGGCTGTCTACTTTTTCTGGTACACTTTACTTTACTTGACACCCAGCGTCATATGTCATAACAGCTGACATACCTTATAACCTGTTTATAATATGGTCATAACACTGTCATGACACATATTTAGACCTGTTGTGACATCTATTGCATTATTTTATGGCTGGTTATGACACCTACAGTACCTGTGAAAAGGTTGGACACACCTACTCATTTCCAGGGTTTTTCTTCATTTTTACTGTTTTCAAAAAATATATATAATTGTGAAAACATCAAAACTATGAAATAACACATGGAATCATGTAGTAACCAAAAATTTGTTAAACATGAAAATATATTTGAGATTTGAGATTCTTCAAAGTAGTCACCTGGAATGCATTTCAATTAATAGGTGTGCCTTGTTAAAAGTTAATTTGTGGAATTTCTTTCCTTAATGCGTTTGAGCCAATCAGTTGTGTTGTGATAATACCTTGGTATACAGAAGATAGACCTATCGGGTAAAAGACCAAGTCCATATTATGGCAAGAACAGCTTAAATAAGCAAAGAGAAATGACAGTCTATCATTACTTTAAGACATGAAGGTCAATACGGAAAAATTCAAGCGCTTTGAAAGTTTCTTCAAGTGCCGTCGCAAAAACCATCAAAAACCATCTTGAAACTGGCTCTCATGAGGACCGCCACAGGAAAGGAAGAACCAGAGTTACCTCTGCTGCAGAGGATAAGTTCATTAGAGTTATCAGCCTCAGAAATTGCAGCCCAAATAAATGCATCAGAGTTCAAGTAACAGACACATTTCAACATCAACTGTTCAGAGTAGACTGCATGAATCAGGCCTTCATGGTCAAATTGCTGCAAAGAAACCACTACTAAAGGACACCAATAAGAAGAAGAGATTTGCTTGGGACAAGATGCACGATATTAGACTGTGGAAATCTGTACTTTGGTCTGATGAGTCCAAATTTGAGATTTTTGGTTCCAACCGCCGTGTCTTAGTGAGACGCGGAGTAGGTGAACGGATGATCTCCGCATGTGTGGTTCACACCATGACGCATGGAGGAGGAGGTGTGATGGTGTGTGGGTGCTTTGCTGTTGACACTGTCAGTGAATTATTTATAATTCAAGGCACACTTAACCAGCATTGTTACCACAGCATTCTGCAGCAATACGCCATCCCATCTGGTTTGCTCTTAGTCCCACTATCATTTGTTTTTCAACAGGACAATGACCCAACACACCTCCAGGCTGTGTTAGGGCTATTTGAACAAGAAGGAGAGTGATGGAGTGCTGCATCAGATGACCTGGCCTCCGCAATCACCTGACCTCAACCCAATTGAGATGGTTTGGGATGCGTTGGACCGTGGAGTGAAGGAGAAGCAGCCAACAAGTGCTCAGCATATGTGGGAACTCCTTCAAGACTGTTGGAAAAGCATTCCAGGTAAGGCTGGTTGAGAGAATGCCAAGAGTGTGCAAAGCTGTCATCAAGGCAAAGGGTGGCTACTTTGAAGAATCTAAAAAATATTTTTTTATTTGTTTAACACTTTTTACTTACTACATAATCCCATGTGTTATTTCATAGTTTTGATGTCTTCACTATTATTCTACAATGTAGAAAATAGTCAAAATAAAGACAAACCTTTGAATGAGTAGGTGTGTCCAAACATTTGACTGGTACTGTACATATTACATGCAACCTGAGAACAGTAGTTCTCGTATACAGAAATGCTATCCATATGAAGCAAAGAGCAGTTGCTTAAAATATAAATCACCTGAAGCAATTGCTCCTCAAGGGGCTCAGTATGCCTCTGAGCATCATCCGTATCAGGTGGTTCGCCTCTCTCATCAGAGGATAAATGAAGAGCACGGCTGGTAAAAGCATTACGCCTCCACTCACGAAGCAGTTAGATGGAAGTGTCTGTCTTCTGTAGAGAGAGACCACCCTGTCAGGCAGCCACAGACAGACTTAAGTCTGCTGACTGCGCAGACAGGCAGACAGTCTGGTGGTGGTGGGACTGCAGGTGTTGCTGATGCTTCATAAAGAAAACAGACTGTTCTCCAGGCTTCTGGGATACAGACACGCCCTTCTCTCCTCCACCTAGCCCTCTCCCTCACTGTCTCTTGGAAATACACTGCTCTCCTGGTGTTCCATGCTCTATTTCTCTTTCCTTCAAACTCTGAATGCAAAAACAGAGCCTTTCGGATTCCTTCACACTAAAATATGTCTTTATATGAATCATGAATCACTTTCCCCACAGTTTAGTTTGGATTAGTTGTCTTTGTCTGGATGGATAGCAGGCTCGCCTCATGTTTGTGTTTCAAAAGGCTGTTAGGCTTCGCCCTTATGTGAAGCAAGGAATGATCTGTTTTCACCTTGTTTTTGTCCTAAAATCCTAGTCTATCAGCTATATTTAAGTGTAGATTTGGCACATCATGAAGATATATACTTTTTGTCTGAGTTGAGCATGTTAACTACCTTATGACATTTAATTTCTGCTTGAAAAAGCACTTCAAAGACCAGAACATGACTTCAGTCTATCAAACACTTGTTTTACAAAAAGGTAATTCGACCTCAAAAAGCACAAGAAATAGGATTTTGACACCCATCATCTCAGATTGATTTGAAATCGTTTCTGTTAGAAACGGATAAGATTAACATTCCTGCAACATTATTTTGTTGAAATATAATTTGTTTCCTGAGAAATTAAGCTAATTTATTGCACCCAAATGGCCTATTTTTAATGTATAAGATTCCTATAATATTCAATAAATATAGTACCTAACATCTGATTTGGACCGAACTTGTAGGTAACAATGAGTTAGAGATGACTAATCCAAATAAATGGTAAAAAGCCATCCACGGGACCACACCACACCCCACGCCAATCCCACCCCAACAACAAGTATACAGTATCAGTTCTTAATATCTGATAAGTAGTATGGAGCTTATTGTTTCTTCATCCTATGTATTGCATTCTCAGTTAAT
The DNA here is from genome assembly GCF_901001165.1 of Salmo trutta. Taxonomy (NCBI): domain Eukaryota; kingdom Metazoa; phylum Chordata; class Actinopteri; order Salmoniformes; family Salmonidae; genus Salmo; species Salmo trutta. The sequence goes on from NC_042977.1 coordinate 24,041,668, forward strand.
TTGGTGATGATTTTCTTTTCCTGTTCAGAAAATGTTTTATTTGAATTATTGAATTAGTAATTGTTAGGTTCATGTCCCATCCTATTTCCTCGAAGATGGTGCCGATGGATATGCCAGCTCTGCTTCTAGCTCCTAAGCAACTTTGCAGTATTTAGTTTATTTGTGTGTTATTTCTTACATTGTTAGCCCAGAACGTTTTTTTGTGTTATTACATACAGCCGGAAATAACTTTTGGATATCAGAGCGGCAGTAACTCACCAGCATTTATGACCAGAAATACGACTTTCCCGAAGTTATTTATTTTGTTCGTAGCCCCCAGTGCAATTGAACTTATCCCAGAGGCTGCTCCAAGACACCACCGGCAGAGAAGAGATATTCGGAGTGGACTTCTAGTCGTACTCAGGAGGCGTGTACACCACCCAGACGAGCTCATTGTGAGGATCTCCTTTCAGAGAGACATCAGGGACTGTAACATAGTCTTTTTCACTGAATCTCTCCAGATATACTGTTCTCATCCATACAGCCAGCTGTGTTCTCAGTACATTGCACAGACAGGAATAAAAAAACTATCCAGGAAGAAGAAATGCGGTGGTGTATGTTTCATGATTAACTACACATGGTGTGATTGTAATAACGTAGAGGAACTTAAGTCCTTTTGTTCACCCGACATAAAATATCTCACAATCAAATGTCAACCTTATTACCTCCAAAGAGAATTGTAGCTGGGGATTTTAGCAAAGCAAATTTGAGGAAAATGCTACCGAAGTTTTATCAACACATTGCCTGTAGTACTCGTGCTACAAAAGCTCTTGACCATTGTTACTCTCCCTTCTTGGATGCCTACAAGGCCCTCCCCGCCCTCCCTTCGGCAAATCAGATCATGACTCCATTCTGCTCCTCCCATCCAATAGGCAGAAACTGAAACAGGAAGTACCTGTGCTAAGGTCTATTCAACGCTGGTCTGACCAATCAGAATCCATGCTTCAAGATTCTTTTGATCACGCGAATTGGGATATGTTCCGGGTAGCCTCTGAGAATAACATTGATGTATACACGGACACGGTGACTGAGTTCATCAGGAAGTGTATAGGGGATGTTGTTCCCACTGTGACTATTAGATGGCAGCATTCGTGCAAAACTGAAAGCGCAATGCACAGCATTTAACCACGGCAAGGTGACTGATAGATATGGTTGAATACAAACCATGTAATTTATCCCTCCGTAAGGCAATCAAACAGGCAAAACATCAGTACAGAGATCAAAGTGGAGTCGCAATTCACCGACTCAGACACGAGACGTATGTGGCAGCGTCTACAGACAATCATGTATTACAAAGGGAAACCCAGCCACGTCGCGGACATGAACGTCTTGCACCCGGACAAGCTAAACACGTTCTTCGCCCGCTTTGAGGATAACACAGTGCCACTGACACGGTCCGCTCCCAAGTACTGTGGGCTCTCGTTCCTCGGCGTACACATCACTGACAATCTGAAATGGTCCACCCACACAGTGTATTGAGGAAGGTGTGACAGCGCCTCTTCAACCTTAGGAAGCTGAAAGAATTTGGCTTGGCTCTCCCAGAGGTTGGTGCGGTGTGCCCAACGCATCACCGGGAGCACACTGACTGCCCTCCAGGACACCTACAGCACCTGATGTCACAGGAAGGCCAAAAAGATCATCAAGGACATCAACCACCCGATCCACGGCCTGTTCACCCCGCTATCATCCAGAAGGCGAGGTCAGTACAGGTGCATAAAAGCTGGGACCGAGAGACTGAAAAACAGCTTCTATCTCAAGGCCATCCAACTGTTAAATGGCCATCACTAGCCAGCTACAACCGATTACTCAACACTGCACCTTAGAGGCTGCTGCACTATGTACATAGACATGGAATGACTGGTCACTTTAAATGGAATACTAATCACTTTAATAATGTTTACATAGTGTTTTACTCATTTCATATGTATATACTGTACTCTACTGTAATTTAGTCAATGCCACTCAGACATTGCTTGTCCTAATATTTATATATTTCTTAATTTCATTTTTACTTTTAGGTTTGTGTGTGTTGTTGTTGTGAATTGTTAGATACTACTGCATTGTTGGAGTTAGGAAAACAAGCATTTCGCTGCACCAGCAATAACATCTGCTTAAATGTGTGTGACCAATAAAATGTGATTTCAGTTCATTTGATTTTGACATTACCAGGCTCTGACCACTATATAAAGCTGGTTTAGAGAATGCCAAGAGTGTGCAAAGCTGTCAAGGCAAAGGGTGGTTACTTTGAAGAATCTCAAGTATAAAATATATTTTGATTTGTTTAACACTTTTTTGGTTACTACATGATCCCATATGTGTTATTTTATAGTGTTGATGTCTTCACTACTATTCTACAATGTAAAAAATAGTAAACATTTTGAAAAACCCTTGAATGAGTAGGTGTGCCCAAAGTTTTGACTGGTACTGTATATATTTCTGTATTTCATTTTCAATACATTTGTAAACATTTCTAAAAACACTTTCACTTTGTCATTATGGAGTATTATGTGTAGATGGGTGAGAAATAAAATCTATTTAATCCATTTTGAATTCAAGCTGTAATGTATAAAAAATTGAATTAAGTCAAGGGTTATGAATACTTTCTGAAGGCAATGTATAACATTGAGTTACACAATCAATTTTTACATACTTTAGGATGACTTGGATATGAAGTGTAAAAATTCTAATATACAGTGAATATTAGAGTTACGTTACAGCCTTATTCTAAAATAGATTCAATATTTTTTCCTCATCAATCTACACACAATACCCCATAATCACAAAGCAAAACGTTTTTTTGAAATTTTTGCAAATGCGTAAAAAATGTAAAACCGATACCTTCTTCACATAAGTATTCAGACCCTTTGCTATGAGACTCGAGATTGAGCTCAGGTGCATCCTGTTTCCATTGATCATCCTTGAGATGTTTCTACAACTTGATTGGAGTCCACCTGTGGTAAATTCAATTGATTGGACATGATTTGGAAATGCACACACATATCTATATAAGGTCCCACAGTTGACAGTGCATGTCAGAGCAAAACCCAAGCTGTGAGCTTGAAGGAATTGTCCATAGAGCTCTGAGACAGGATTGTATCGAGGCACAGATCTGGGGAAGGGTACCAAAAAATGGCTGCAGCATTGACGGTCCCCAAGAACACAGTGGCCTCCATCATTCTTAAATAGAAGACATTTGGACCAAGACTCTTAGTAGAGCTGGCCACCCGGTCAAACTGAGCAATCAGGGGAGAAGGGAATTGGTCAGGGAGGTGACCAAGGACCAGATGGTCACTCTGACAAAGCTCCATGGTTCCTCTGTGGAGATGGAAGAATCTTTCAGAAGGACAACCATCTCTGCAGCACTCCACCAATCAGGCCTTTATGGTAGAGTGGCCAGTCGGAAGCCATTCCTCAGTAAAAGGCACATGACAGCCTGCTTGGAGTTTGCAAAAAGGCACATAAAGACTCTCAGACCATGAGATATAGGATTCTCTGGTCTGATGAAACCAAGATTGAAATATTTTGCCTGAATGCCAAGTGTCACATCTGGCAGAAATCTGTCACCATCCCTACGGTGAAGCATGGTGGTGGCAGCATTATGCTGTTGGGATGTTTTTCAGTGGCAGGGACTGAGAGACTAGTCAGGATCAAGGGAAATAAACAGAACAAAGTACAGAGAAATCTTTTATAAAAACCTGCTCCAGAGCACTCAGGACCTCAGACTGAGACGTGGGTTCACCTTCCATCAGGACAAAGACCCTAAGCACACAGCCAAGACAACGCAGAAGTGGCTTTGGGACAAGTAGCTGAATGTCCTTGAGTGGCCCAGCCCGAGCCCGGACTTGAACCCGATCGAACATCTCTGGAGAGACCTGAAAATAACTGTGCAGCAACACTCCCCATCCAACCTGACAGTGCTTGAGAGGATCTGCAGAGAAGATTGGGAAAAACTCACCAAATACAGGTGTGCCAAGCTTGTAGCGTCATACCCAAGAAGACTTGATGCTGTAATCACTGCCAAAGATGCTTCAACAAAGTACTGCATAAAGGGTCTGAATACTTATGTAAATTAGATTTCAGGTTTTTTTTGTAATACATTTGCAAAAATGTCTAAAAACCTGTTTTTGCTTTGCCATTATGGGGTATTGTGTGTAGATTGATAAGGGGGGAAACAATTTAATACATTTTAGAATAAGGCTGTAACGTAACAAAATGTGGAAGAAGTAAAGGGGTCTGAATACTTTCCGAATGCACTGTAGATACCATTGACTTGCATTGGGAATTGTTTTACAAATGCTAAAAAGTTATCATTTCAAACAGTGGCCGACTGCATATACGATAAGGAAACCAATATGTAATTTGGGTAAACTATCCCCTTCCCCCCCATGTATTCAATGTTTTTTCAATGTATAGCAGGAACAGCATTATCTAATGGTCAGACCCTGGTAATGCCAGGATGTAGGATGGGTAATGAACCTATTAACAAAGACAGTATTGGTATTTATTACCAGGGGGAAAAAATCTCACCAAATTCACTGAGAACAAATTAAATAGGATGAAGAAACATTACTCTGAGCCTCGGCTCCATACTACTTTTCAGACCTAGAGAACTGTTGGGATTTCATTAGCGTGGGGTGTGGGAGTCCGTGGGTGGCTTTTGACTTTCTTTGGATTCCTCATGACTTACTCGCTGTTAAAATAAAAACGTTTGGTCCAAATCAGATGTTGGGTACTATATTTATTGAATATTATATAAATCCTATAAATTAAAATTGCCAATTTGGGTGCCATCAGTTAAATGATATTTCAACAAAATAATGTTGCAGGAAGGCTATTATTATAATTAGTTTGATACTGCCATTTTCTCCCAACTTCTTGTCTCCCAACTTCTTGTCTCCTCGCTGCAACTCCCCAACGGGCTCGGGAGAGGCGAAGGTCAAGTAATGCGTTCTCCGAAACATAACCCGCCAAACCGCACTCCTTAACACCCGCCCTCTTAATCCGGAAGCAAGCTGCACCAATGTGTGGAAACACTGTTCAACTAATGACCGAAGTCAGCCTGCAGGCGCCCGGCCCGCCACAAGGAGTCGCTAGAGCACGATGAGCCAAGTAAACCCCCCCCACAGCCGAACCCTCTTTTAACCCGGCTTATATTTCTTACTACAGAAACAATTTCAGAACAATCTGAGATGGTGGGTGTCCTGGCTTGAGTAAATGACATTGAACAACCCGAAACCAATTAGCTAGTCTATTGCTACACCTGCTGAATACCAGGTTCTACAGAAGGACAAGGGGTCATAATCTTCTATCTTAAATGTCTAATTGTGAGTGCTTTCTTCTCACTCTGTAGCGGAAAGGACTAACGAGGTGATTGTTGGAACTGACCAGCTGATGGAGATCTAGACCAGGGGGAGACTGACCGAACGACCAGTCCTACACATTGCTGACAGATCCAACAGAAACCACAGCAGTGAGGCAAACTAACTGACCACCAGGCAGTGATGGTCCATTGTCTAAATAAAGCAACTTTGTTTATCCCTAGGCTCAGTTTCAGTGGTGTTCTTTGTCTGAATCTTGTCTGTTGTTTCTGGGTGATTCTATAAAGTTTTGTTAGGTGTTTGTTCAGTCAGTGTGTTCTCATCTATACATGCATTCCTCCACACAACTATTCAGCCTAGGAGTCTGTGTGTTCGTGCTGTGTGGTGCAGCAGAGGACCAGAGAAGCACAATGGGGGTTAAGTTTATTTGTACACAAAAATTGTGGGCCGGACCACCCAGTGAGATCTCATCAAGTAACACACAATCCCTCCCACTTTCACAAACTGATAGAAACATAAGAGTTGCTCTCTTTGTTTTTAATTTTCCTTCTTACTCTTTGCTGTCAATGATTTATTGCATTCCTTTGCCAGCTCATTTCTTAAATTACAGGTCTGAAGTTCCTTATTGAGGAACGACAGATCTCCAGGAAGATGCTCTGTCTTCATCGTGTGATTTAGTGGCCTGCTTTATAGTGTGTCTGTGACCAATAGAAGTCATTTAGTGTCATTGGGAGAGTAGTTATGTCTCTTGTCTTTTCTCATCTTTCCTCTTTTGATTTTGTCATTGGTGACGCTAGAATAATTACTTAACTTTCAACTCACTGTTGCTTTTTCATTTTGTCATCTAGAAAATGGATTCAAGTCCCGAAATAAAAGTTATTGTAAACTTTATTTCTGTCCTAATCGAAACTGCCAACCACAATCTTAAAGACCCCTGTTTTGTGGCCATTTAAAGACATAAATAAATGGTTATTCATAAAATAAAGATCAAAAGTGCCATACAAAAATATTATAATTATCACAAAACATTTTTTGATTATTTTTCTTCCTGCTTTAAACTTTAACCCTTTGAGCAGCCTCTGACCTGAGCATCAAGTCAAGTTTATGAGATCTGGCATGGGTTGTTTTGGAAAGCCAGGTTTGTATATTTATACAGCAGCCTACTCTGAGTCCCTGTGGCTGTGCTGGTTTGGTTAGGGGCTATCCAGCGCTGTGTTCAGCGTCAGTCCCCACCCCTCTGGGCCAAATGTGACAGATGCTTGTGTTTTCCAGGGTTCGGGATCAGATGTCATCCAACATATCATATATCGGCTGTCTCTGGGTAGATCTGGGTTAGTCTGCAGGCCCAGGCTGAGTTAGTCTCCATAGGGCTATTTGTTCCTATGATATAACAGGCCCTACCACCATGGACAGACTATGAAGGGTGAAATTGATCAGAGTGTTCATTCAACAGAATTGGGGGACTTTTTTGAAGTGATGAAATCAAATGTCCATGTTATATGTTTACTAGATCTACCGCTGTAATTGTTTGTTGATTCCCTCTGTCCACACCTCTCCGTACCTCTGTGTCAGCTCAGCTGCATAGTGTGAACATTGGCAGGCTCTCTCATCCAAATGAAGATGCTAATGTTAACAAGCAGGCAGTGGTTCAATGTGCCTTTTGGCAGTTACTGTAAGTAGTGTAAGTGCAGTGGTACTTGCGAAGCCCATGGTGGCATAAATCATGAATACATGATATAGACAGTGATATAAATACTGCCCAGGAGCTGGTCCAAGAGACTGTATCCCAAATGGAACCCTATTCCCTATTTAGTAGTGCATTGGGGACGCAACTACCGCCAGCTCTGGTGGAGCAGTACCCTGCCCTGGCTTACTGGGTGGTGGTCACACTGACCACTGATGGCATGGAACTGCCTTCCATCTCATAATGTGCAAATTAACAGCAAACCTGGTTAAAAAAACAATGTGAGGCAACACCTTACGGCACAATGCCTCTCCCCCATGTGACCTACTTTTTGTGTGTATGTATTGACATGTGTAACTGAAAGCTGCATACTCACACACGCACACTACATGTTAATGTTTTTAAATGTGCTTTATGTAAATTGTAAAGTCTGTTGTCTGTGATGTATTTTTTGATATGAGTAGTTGTCGCCATTGGCATCGGCTAATGAGGATCCTAATAAAATACAATAAAACCAAATGGCAGCTAGGGGAGAGAAGTTTCAGGGCTTGGAGCAAAAGAGGCCGTCACCCGCTCTGCTCAAAGGGAGGAGTGTGTGGTGGGGTGGAGTTTGGGACTTTGAGGGTGGGTGCAAGGTAGGTGGGTGGTTTTGGGGCTGGAGGGCTGAGCGTGTTGGAGGGTGAGAGACTGGTTAGGCCACCCAAGTGGCAAAAACCTGCGTGTTTGTTGCTGACCCCTTCACATTAACAGAACACTTCCTCCGTTTGTCTTCTGTGTTCTTGAGGCATAAACCAATTTCCTCCCTTTTTGCTGCACTATCATTTAAGACACTGCTGCGTCCCCCATGCCTCCCTCCAGCCCCACGCCCACTGCCAACACACACACACACACACACACACACAGTATCTTTAAGCAACTCAACAGAAAGAACACTTGCATATGCTACTTTTACAAAGGCTGTGTGTGGAGGAAGTAAGAGATTCATGTAGGGGATAATAAACTATAGGAACATGTGAGGCACACTTATTCAGATATCTCAGTAGTACCCCACCGTGGCTTTCAACTAGCTATTAAACAAAGCAGTAGGTTTGATCATTATCAACACCACAGTGCACAGCTTTTGTCACCAGCTAATGTCTTCAATTGAGTCAGACAGACAGCTAGTCTGGATCATTCTCTGTTTTTGTAAATTACTATTTTTATTTAGTGCTACCAGATCAAATGCATTCCCCAGTGTGATATGTTGTTTTCTTTTATGGATGAAAGGTTTTCTGAGTTACTTAACTGTTACTGTCTGGTGATATATGATATATGTTCTTTGCTTAAATGTACCAGCCCTGAACTTTGGTCAGTGTTACTAGCCAGCTACCACCCGGTACTCAACCCTGTACCTTAGAGACTGCTGCCCTATGTACAGTCATTGAACACTGGTCACTTTAATGTTAACATACTGTTTTCCCACTTCATACACTGAGTGTACAAAACATTAAGAAAACTTTCCTAATATTGAGTCCTCAGAACAGCCTCAATTCATCGGGGCATGGACTCTACAAGGTGTCGAAAGCGTTCCAATGGGATACTTGCCCATGTTGACTCCTATGCTTCCAACAGTAATGTCAAGTTGGTTGGATGTCCTTTGGGTGGTGGACCATTCTTGATACACACAGGAAACTTTTGAGCATGAAAAACCCAGCAGCGTTGCAGTTCTTGTCACAAACCGGTGCACCTGGCACCTACTACCAAACCCCGTTCAAAGGCACTCAAATCTTTTGTCTTGCCCATTCATCCTCTGAATGGCACACATACACAATCCATGTCTCAAAGCTTAAAAATCCTTCTTTAACCTGTCTCCTCACCTTCGGCCACACTGATTGAAGTGGATTTAACAAGTGACAATAAGGGATCATAGCTTTCACCTGGTCAGTCTGTCATGGAAAATATCAGCTGTTCTTAATATTTTATACACTCAGTGTACTGTATTCTATTGTACTAAATGTATGTAGTTCTGTCCTTGAGCTGTTCTTATCTATTGATGTTCTGTATAATGTCATTCTGTATTATGTTTCATGTTTCGTGTGGAGGCCAGAAAGAGTAGCTGCTTTTGTAACAGCTAATGGGGATCCTAATCAAATACCAATACCAAGGCTCACGCTATATAACTACTGCTGTACACACCTTTTCTATTCCTATACTGTCCATAAGGGTCTATAGACACCCTCATATACATATATATTCATATTCCGGACTCTTGACATTGCTTGTCCTGATATTTCTTAACTATTTTCTTAAAATGTTGGGAATTTGTGTGTATTGTTAGGTATTACTGCACTCTTGGAGCTAGAAACACAAGCATTTTGTCTGCGATAACATCTGCAAAATATGTACGCGGCCAATAAAACTTTAATTGATTAATGTGTCAATGGATCATGGTACAAAGATATGTCACAGTGCACTGACAACACATGTCAAAGCATTTGATCTATAGTCTGTTCTCCTTGCTTTCTCTCAGTTCAACCCACCTCACAATATAGTCACATAATGGTTCTCAGATGCATAAGTGATACATTGATGAGAGCCCCATAAACAAGCAAACGTCTGATTTTGCCTTAGTTGCCACATGCTAAAGTTTGACAGTACCTTTGTTAGAGAAACACAAACAAAGATGGACAGAAAAGTGTTCTTTCTTTTTCTTTAAGGAAACCATTCACTACAATGACAAAGGGGGAAAGAAATACATTATCATAATGAATCTTATCTCTGGCTGTGTGGCAGGTTTCTTCTTTTATAGACTGACAGAACCCTTACAATGCTGATCTGTACATGTCATTCTGTTACAATGCACTTTTTGGCTTACGAATATTTAAGAAAGCCCTTTGTAAACATTCATTAAACCTGCACTCACAGAATATTGGTTTAGTTTGTCTTTTTGTTGCTCCAAACAGTAGGCCAACAGTAGAACCATGACTTAAGAGCAAATGGTAGAAGTGAACATTACTTAAAATAAGATGATTTAAGAGTAAATAGGTCCCTCCATGGATTAAACATATGTATACTTGTGTTGTGTGCTTATTACTGTGTATAAATATACTACTGTATATACTACTGTTATTACTGTTATACTCTTATCACTTGTTGATTCAAATACATGATTGTCATATGTTTTTTGTTTTTGATTTAATCAAGCTAGAATTCCATTTAGTTAATAGTGATTGTAATAGATTATTGGTTCTGTTTAGACAAATATTGTTTTAAGGTGGACAATTTGTGTAATATATCTGATGCGTAAAGGAAAATAAGTTATCCTTATACCACGGCAACATTGTAATTACTTTGGCTACCAAAGTCCTGTATTCACACATACAGTAACAGCAATACATTTACACATAGCCCATCTGCCAACAGAAGTTACAATTAGTTACACTATTGTTAAGAAAATGTCAAATAATGTATCTCTATAAAGCTCTATAGCTTTAAAGTTACTTATTTTGTTGACTTTCAAATGATGTACCAAAAAGGCACAACATGTCAATTTATACTCTTATGGGGGGGTTTCACGGACACAGATTAAGCCTAGTCCTGGACTAAAAAGATAACTCAATGGAGAATCTTTGTTGAGGGACAGTTTCCCATACACAGATTAAAGAGATTCTCCGGTATAGTTTTTAGCCAGCAGTTCTATAAGTAGTGCTCATGAGCCAAAAGTGGTCCCCGGAAATTGCATAGTACGTCACATATGTGCAGATATGTGCACCCCATCATTACTCTCTCTCTCTCTCACTGTTGTTAGTGCATCTTGCTAGCTGTCACTCAAATGGCGAGGGGCTGAAACTCATTGTCTAGGACTCGTATTGCTAGGGGGTTGGCCCACTTGGGGGGAAATGTAGGGAAAATGTCACAGCACAGCTTCCAGAAAAACTATCATTTTCAAACTAGGGATCAAGTCTAATTAAAGTAAAATAGTCATTCTGCTCATAGATTATGCATGTATGAACTACACATTAACATATCCAGCCCAAAGTGGTAGGTTAAAAAGAAATGTAGTCGCCAAAGTTCCGGAACATGTCTTTAATCCTAATCCTGGAATAAAAACCTATTTTCAGGGAGAATTCCCATTGAGCATGCTTTTTATTCCAGGACTAGGCTTAATCTGTGTCCAGAAAATCAGCTCTTCTTAGGGTTTAAAACTTGAACTTCTCTGCATATACTATTTCTCAAAATTGTTTCCCACTTTGTATGTGCTAACTTCAACTGCAAATGATTTAACCCTGTTAGTTCATGTGAACTCTAACCTAGTAAAATGTGTGCCTGTCTCCATTGGGCCATATGAAAAAGAAATGCAAGCACGCCTAGGTTTACGATAAATAAACACATGGTCGACTGCAGCACAGCTCAGCTGTCATGTGATGCGTGAGTGTGAGAGTGGTTCTGTACTTTGCAATTGCACATACAGAACCAGGGCTATGCAGGCATGGCCAGGGCCAGAGAGAGAGCGGTTTATGTTGGGAGGCCTTGTGATGGCAGATATCTGGACAGCGCATGGTCATCTCTGGGGTTTATTTATCCAAGGCCTCTAGACCTTGGACCAGACCTCCCTCAGTTTGTTAGGCTTCAAGGGGCCACACAGGGCAATTCCTCACATTCCACATTAGCTCCAATTTCCAGCTGCCTTTTCCCCTCATCCAATTCAACAAATTGAGAAACTAGCTGATCATTAGTACCACCCCTGCCTGCCACCATGATATGAAATGAATATTGGGCTGAGTGTGTCCTTTCCCACTCATCTCTATCCACGCTCACACAGTATTCTAGACTAGGCACGTAGGTAAATTATATTGTTGCTATTGCACATATATGCTTCTCAAATATCAAACATTTGAAAAAAGTGAATGTAAATAAAATTCGCAGTCCAATTGTCATCTTGGAAGGGCTGGGTTGAAAGTGTTCTTGCTTCATGTTATCCACAAACTGAAATGTTTGCAGAAGTTGTATATCTCAGTCATGTAGGTGTGTGCTAATCTATTTAAATGTGAAGTCATTGCCTTCTCAGTTTTTGAACAATGTTCCAAGTGAAAGTATTATAGAGCTGTAGGAAAGTCTTCTTAATGGTTTCATAAAGTGGCAACTATTGCTGTTACACATCCAGAATGCAAGTAGCAAGTTTCTTTCATTTAGCAGTTTGTTGTCCAAGCTTGATACCATATTCATTTGTCGTTATTTCACTTTTTTTGTAATAAAGTGGTTATGAAGACAAGGGGATGGATTTCCAATACAGTAGAGCACAAATATGTATTTGATGCACAAAGCTATACTGTTTATTGTTTTTGTGTAGGCCTGCACCAAGCTGGTGTATACATGTCTATTGTTCACTCTATAATAAACGATATTGCCTTGAGACTCAGGTAAACAATGTTAGAATCAAGTACTTGACAATAGGCTGTGACAGAGAGGAAACAAATAACTACCTGGTTTAATGCCTTACACCAGGGCTAGTAGGCCTACAGCTGTCAATGTTAAAGACCCACACCACACACACTCATCACAGCTGTTTGGCAAACTGCACAGCACAGTGGAATTAAAAATGTGTCAGTAAGTCCTTAGCAATTAAGTATAAATAGACAAGACAACTACACAGATAATACAGTAACAAAGGGATTACATTGTTTAATGAAATAGTGAGATTGGTATAAATTAGTCCAATCAATGAGCAAAGTCAAGCAAATGAATGAACTTTGAAAGTGTGAATGATTAGCTACTTTAAAAGTAACCTTGATTGTAGCACAGTTAATAATACTGAGTTTGTTTATGAAGCTCTTGCCAGTGAATAAAGCTAGTTTAGTACACAATTTAGACTATTCAGTCTTTTCCCCCCTTTTATTTGTGTGAGAAACCACTCTGCATTCATTTATAATTTTGTTTATGTCAGACTGGATTAAATATAAAACTGTGTCTGTTGTATCAATATATGGCATGTGTGATTGCTTCTTATAACCGAGCTGAGGCAATTGGGAATGTGCAGAGCAGAGCCGGCAACAGTGTGCTGAGTTTATTGAAAGAGTTCCTCTCTCTGACGCCCCTTCGTTCTCCCCCCTCCCCTCGATTTGAAGGGCTGCCTGGGTGGTCTCCCTCTCTCTCCACTTTGGTGAGCTGTTGCTTAGCAGCTAATAATAGGAGATGTTTGCTAAGTAATTTGCCTCTTCCTTGGCCAATGAGAACCAGATCACTTTTCCACCAAACCACACTTTTCACGATTTGCAGAGGGGCTAGCTTCTCCAAATGTCACTGCTACGGGATCAGAGGCAGACTTAAATATCTGCTCGAGACTTTACTTCGAAACGTTGTTTTACAAGCTATCAGGACGGATGAAGACTCAAGGATCTATACGGATTTGGGCACATAATGTTGGGATGGAGTTGCAAGACTTTGGCTCAAGGAAAGACTAGTATATATTCTCCTAATTTTTACCCGGTGGATGCGCTAGTATTCTATCTTGGATTATTGTCGCTTTTGCTGAACTCGCACTGTTTCTCTCTTGCTTCGCTCTGTGCTTTGTTTTTCTTGTTTGGACTATGGCCTCGGATCCCAGAGTCCCAGGGGCCGGTGTTTTTGGAGATTTACCCCCAAGTTATACGCGTTCTCCGCCGCAAGTAAACTCAGATCTTCTCCGGAGACCCAGTTACTGCCACGCTGCTTTCGCATTAAAACAGATTTCTAAGGTGACAAAATGCTTTCAATGGAATATACTTTGCTGTTTCATTCATCTTCTCTGTGAATAAGTGCTATGTTTTGGTACTTCTGGAGAAACGGGTGTTATTACCACTCGAAACGAGGAATATGTTAGGGAGTTTTGTGTCCAAATGTGTTACAATGTGATATGCTGCCGTTTTGACATAATATTTCGATTTTACATTGTAACATTTACGAATCACTGGCACGCACAGATGTTAACCTTCGATCCCGATCCCACTATGAATGAAAATAACTCCATTAATTTTAGAAGCAATACAACTCATAATAGTTATTTCTACGTGTGTGGGATTTGTTCAATTCCATTAGTAAGAAGTTAGACTCAGGGACCCCGTTCTAGGCTAGTTTGTTTAAGGCTAGTTTGTTTGAAAATGCGGTGGGTCTTACAGGAATTCACTGATTAAGTTTTATCTGACAAAGCATCACTGGACCGCATGAACGGTTGGATATGTGTCAAAACTCCCAAGTGAAACCAAAACATCTGTCCAGTGTGTCTGTACTAGACCGGTGACATTGTTTTGTAAAGTTTGAATGGGTATAGTAGACGGTCTTCAGACAGTGTTTGAATTTTAAATGATAGGAGTAGGGCTTTTTGATATAGGAACTGCTTATTGTCAAATCCCTGCATAGCCTTTTAGAAGCTATGTGGCTTATTAAAGAAAGTATGGTATGCTACATAACTCCTGACTCAAATGTGTGCAATCTTGTAATCTTTCAACTTCCACTTAAAACTAGGAGTTGCGTTAGTGCCCAACAGCATTAGGTTTCATAGTTTTTACCAGGAGGTTGTTAGGGCAGCTGGCTGAGCATTTAAACATTCAATATAGGAAAAATGTTAGTCCTGGTCCAAATGCACAAAAGTGTTGTCAAATATATAGCCCCTAGTAGACCATAGATACTTATTCAACCTAATTGTTATTAGTGTATTATATATGTGTGTAATAGGCTACACCAGAACAGCATAGATTACTTGATATCCCATTTGACAAGTATGCCGTTTTTTTGTTGTTAAATCTGAACCCATGTAACCATGAAGTCTTGTGTTTTGACTCCATAGCAAACCCCCATGCCCCTGGTGATGAGTGGTAGACTCACCTGGCTTGTGCCAACTGTGAGGGCCCAATCTGAAGACTGGTCATTGCTTTACCCTCTTTGGTGTTGGGCCCTCAATTACCTACCATCAATGAGGGTGTCTTCTGACTGGTTATATTCTGATATTCACGTGGTATCTATATCTGACGTCAGTTCAGGTGATCCAATTCACATAGATATGATTTGCTTACAGGACAGTTGACATGAAGACATCACTCACGTATCTATCTAATACAGTAGATACTGTAATGTTGAACATGCTCTTAAGTATGCCACGCTATCACAGTCATACTCAGGTTATCTATTTTATTAGCATTCTCTGCCCTAGTAGGTCATTCTTAGTAATACTTGAAAGACCACTGTATTGATAGTTTATCTTACTTTTATAGATTTTTTTATGTAAGGCAAGTCAGTTGACAACAAATTCTTATTTACAATGACGGCCTACACCGGCCAAACCCGGACGACACTGGGCCAATTGTGCGCTGCCCTATGGGACTCCCTATCACGTCCGGTTGTGATACAACCTGGATTCGAACCAGGGTGTCTGTAGTGACGCCTCAAGCACTGAGATGCAGTGCCTTAGACCGCTGCGCCACTCGGGAGCAGTTAGATACAGTGTCGTCTTCCATTAGTGAATAGTTGTACTTGTCTATGCCATATCCATGCAGTCCATGTAGGGCAATATGTTGTTATTAATGTGTAATAACAATGTAATAAAAATGTTTTCTCTCTCCATGTTCCTCCTGTCTCTTTAGGGGAAGGCTGTGGGTCAGAAAGCCCCGTTGTGGATTCGGGCGCGGTTCCAGGCTCTTCTCTTTTCTTTGGGCTGTCACATCCAGCGACATTGTGGAAAAGTCCTTTTCATTGGACTGCTTGTGTTCGGTGCCTTGTCTGTGGGTTTGCGGGTCGCTGCCATTGAGACGGACATTGAGCAACTCTGGGTGGAAGGTGAGTCAGGCGTCCAGTTTCGGGGTATGGTTTGAGGTGTTGTCTGGGAAGGGGAGAGAGAGGGGTATTCTTCTTCCCAAATGAACTTGTTGTAGACGTTTTGCCATCCAGGCTACTGGAGAGGGGGACAATAAACTGTATGGGTGCTGTCTGACTGACTTGTTGCATCAGTATTTTTGCTCTAGTTTTTTGGGAGGTGCTGCTCTTTAGTTGTTATTCATGATTGGGTGGTGGATACAAAGAATTTGTAGTTTTTTCTTGAATTTGACCATAACTTAGTCATTTTTGTATTGAAAGTTATTTGAATGTATTCTAACCTCCGCACCTTTGTGTGTTGTTTGCTGATGACAAAGTTGCTTTGCAATGGGAATGGAGAGTAGTTCAAGAAATTCCAACTTTATTGCGTACAAGGAGCTAGTGTTGTTGTTCCTTGCACATGCAAGCCTTCTCTTGTTCTTCTCATCAGCCTTGTATTGTTTGCCATGGTGGTTCCATGTTCCATGTTTTATTTGAGGTCCTTTCTATGTGCAGGCTGGGTTATCTGTGCATATTCGGGCAGCTTTATTTGGTTTTCACACTGCCAAATTCCTTTTAAGCCCTCTAGGCTTTTGCCGCACTCCTGATCCCAAGAGCAGATGGGCTGTGTGAATCGTTAGCCATCTTTGAGGCGCTGACCCTCCCCCCTAGCTCTCTGTGTGGTCCTTAACTATTCTTGGATTCCATTCAACAATAAAGGCACCCCCTTTCCTACAAAAAATAAGTGAATACAGCTGAAGTTTACCCACCTGTTTTGCACACTCTAAAAAGAGTCACAACAGTTGTAGTACACTCTTAGAAAAAAAGGGTTCTGCGGCTGTCCCCATAGGAGAACCCTTTTTGGTTCCAGGTAGAACTCTTTTAGGTTCCATGTAGAACTCTTTGTGGATAGGGTTCTACATGGAACCCAAAAGGTTTCTACCTAGAACCTAACGGGTTCAACCTGGAACCACAAATGGTTCTTCATATGGTTCTCCTATGGAGACAGCAGAAGAACCCTTTTGGGTTCTAGATAGCACCCTTTTTTCTAAGAGTGTATAAACACTCCCTTTATTCCTTCCCAAAACTTTGGCTGGGAAGGGCTTAGATGTTGTCAATTAAATGCTTGTGGTCTGACACACTGTGTTTGAGTTTTGGTAAAATTGGTGAAGCCAAAGATTTTCAGATTTGACTCATTCACTTGTCAGATTGTAGTTGAGTGGAGTCTGACTCACAAACAAGATATGAAATTATCGCAGTGCAATTTGTCATAATCATAGTATTTTGTTCATGTACTGCTGTGTATTTCATACACATTAAAGAAGCTAACCGTTGGTCTTCTGAAAGGAGGTTGTTAGATAGGGTTTGTTGTGCCTAATCATGGAGTCATTCTGAGAGTGAAATACCCAAATGCTGAAAAGGAATGCTGTTCCTTTAAGAGGCAGTGCCCATGTTTCTAAAGTTTCTGCCTGTTGTTTCCCCAATAGCCCATTGACAAAGCTGCTCAGAGCTCAATGGAGAGTAAGTGGTTTGGTAACAAGGAGAGGTTGGTTCTCACACACGCACACACACAAACACACACACAGAGAGAGAAACACATGCACGCATCGCTCTCTCTCCCTCTCTCTCACTCACACTCGAACACATGCAAATGCAAACATAAACTCTTTCGCAAAACAGAGGAGATATATTTCCTAATAGGACAGAGAAGTGTATTGGTCTCTAAGAAAAGATGAGATGAGTGTCCAGACAGCATCATTTTCTATTAGTAGCAGTCAGAGCAGTATGTTTTAATTTTGAAGACAGGCATGTTTAAAGCTACTTTATAAATCAACAGCTTACGGTTGGGACTCAAACTTTCAAAATAACAGGTGTTGCAGACTTAGTATTTTCTCAATAGAGAACGTAAGTCTATGTGGTCTTCTTGTCAACACATGCAGAGTTGTATTCTGACCACATGAAGGATGAGGGTGCTGATATGAGGCCTCCTGGGCTCACACTTGGCCAGCTGGGAGTGCCTGGGAGCATATGCTTCCCATCATATATCCTCAGGCCATATCTGTCTCCCACCCCCACCCAAATGTCATGTTTGCCACCTAGCTAGGGTAAATGACCTGCTGTGTGTGATGTCAGACCACCAGGCTTTTCTAAATTGTTTCCTCTCGCCTACCCTAGCCTTACCCTACCTTACCCTAGCCTACCCTATACCCTACTCTACCTAGCCTACCCCATCCCAACCTAGCCTAGTTTGCCCTACCCTAGCCAAGGATAATGTGCTAACACTTGGGCCATAGGACTGTGGAAAAGAATGTTTTGGAGAGTATTTGTTTTCTCAACCTGATGCAAACGCTCCTGTACAGTGTGTCACTACAGCCTTAGCTGGGACTAGCTTGTCTGTTCTGAATGTTGATGGGATTCTGGTGGTAGTTCAACCAGTAGTTGGTGCCAGTCAGAAACATAGGGGAGAAGGTGTAGTAGTTAAAAACAAGGTACCTGTTGTGAAAGGTTCTGTATGTAGTTATGACCGATACTAGTTCAACTGTTCCGTCTCTAGGTGGGTAGACTCATTAGACTGGTTGGCTAATACAGACAGAGTGCAGAGTGATAAAACACACTAAATTCAGCTAAGGACATTTTTTTTGTCAGTCATGTTGTTTTCCTTTGGACATTTATTTTATGAAGTTTTCTACTGCAGAAGCAATGCAGAGCAAGAAATAACACAGGAAAATGGCCTGGCAGTCATGGGTGGGACCAGGGGGAGAATGTGACCTAGAGTGTATTGTCTCGAGGAAGAAAGGGGGGTAATAAAGAGGTGAAGTGCAGGCAGATGAGGATGGGGGTGGGGGAGCATTAGGGGCGAATGTTTTAGGGGTATACACTTTAACGTTTTCCTATTCCCTAAAAACAACAGTGTGGCCTCTTTCTCAGGACACATTTCTTTCACCAGTTCAAGCAGGACGTAAAAGAAAATGTATATTTGCTGGGTAGGGAGTTGTTTTTTCTGGAAGTAATATAAGCTTAGCTAGCGTTATTACTATTGCAACAGTCATGTAGATTTCCCAAAAGGTTTGATATTTGGTAGTGGGTAGAATTAATACCACCAAAGAGCACCACAACGTTTTGAATAGTGCATTTAGAGTGGGAAATAAAGGTTTACAAGTATGTACTTGTAGGCTATCCCACATTAACTAAACCCATCCTTCTTGACACAGTTTTGGTGATCTTGACAGACATGTACACACAGACAAGCTGTGCAAATATTGCAAAGTGCCAGGCCGCCATATGTTTTAGAAAGAGACTGTGTAGAATGGAGGAAAAGAACATATACACAGCATGAATGAGCTACTCCACATGGCGAGCAGTAGGTACCTTCCAGAGCCCTAGCAGCACAAGCCAGGCCTTTCGGAGGGGAACATGTGGACGTTTCAATGTTTGGAACAGTTATCTAAACAAAAAATGCAAGGTAAATGCTATAATTCATCAGAAAATACAGTCTTCCAGTTCAGGGCCTGCTAAAAGAGAAAGAAAGCTCTATGAGGCATTATTGGAGGTGAATGGAACGCCACAGTTCCCCAGCTAGATAAATAAACTCCAACTGCTGAGCCTCAGACCTCACCAGTAGAAAGAACAAACAAGGCCAGAGTCAACCTGGGTCAGTTGAAAATGTTTATTTCAACCCCCCCCAACCTCTCCCTCTCCCTCCCTCCATTCATCCCCCCCACCACCTCCCACCAGTCTGCAGTCCTCCAGCCTCAGTCCTCTCCTCAAGGAGCAAACACATGAGCTGAATACTAAACTTCACCAGATCCCTCCATTACTGAAGTCGCCATTAACCCTCCACTGTGTACTGAATTAATACACAGTGCTAATATCCTTTTTGGATATTTACAGTATTAAATCAGTGACTCATATAGCGGTGTACGTTTTCCCATGTTATGTGGTGTTTAGTATTCTAAGGTATTTAATAGAGACGAGATTTTATGGTACTTGGCTTTTTTACATTTACAGTAGTTCATTACATTTCAGCACTATACGTAGCCGTATACCTGTTTAGCGTCCTGTATTTGGTGTTGCTTGAAAGTCACTGTAGATACTGGGTCCATTTTTGGGGAGTGCTGAAGGACTATCTCTGTTATAGGAAGCACTGTCTCACACATCTCCTTTACACTCTCTGTGTTTCTTGCACTTTGACAGTTTTTATATCATGCCAATTAGAGATTGTTCTCCTTGGTCCACTTTAAATAAAGTTACACCAGTCACCATTTTGGGTAGAGTTTGCCTATTTTCCTCTTACACTATTTGCCCCCTCTGGAAAAAGAAGAAGGGAGAAAAACATTTTCTTGGTATTTGGGGGGAAATAAATGGTGCTTGGGCTCAATAAATTCATTTCTAGGCTGAATGAGACCAGCAATGTGGAAAAATTTTGCCTTTCACCATTGGATGAATGTATGTTTCAACCACACATTAAGCTGCATTAGCAGCCAGTGGAGTGCCTAATGTGACTATTTTTCACAGCAGCCAACACTGGGGATGATTAGCATAATTAGTACAGGCAAGGCTATACATATGGAAATAGCAAGTGCCTAACTGCCAACACCAGTGGAAATGTATGTCAATGCTGACAGAAGTATCAAGATCTGAATAGATTGTAACTGAAGCGGATTATTTTTGCCTTTTACTTTTGATGGCATTTTTACAGTTTTCCCTCTCAAATTGAACTTAATTTGTCATCCTCTCACTTTTTTTTGAAGGAATACCTCAAAATGTCCTTTTCCCACCCTGTCCAATTCACACACTCTCCCCCTCAAAAACGGACGCACAGACACACTGTATTTCTATAGGTAAGGTAGAAAGCCAAGCCCCCCACTCCCGCATTGTTTTATTTGCTGGGAAAAAGTCTTGGTCCATTTGCTTTTGTTGTGAAATTTCCCTCTTTATTTTTTCCTGTTTGTTGGGAAACATCTGAAAGAAATTCAGGAGGGGAATGACAAAAGCCTGTATTCAATCTCTTCTGCCCTGCCTGGATTTTCTCTGTATAAGGAGCTTCTCCATCTGCTAAGTAACACATTGGACTGGGATGGGGAGGTGATGCAGCACTTGGTAAAGGATGGCCTATTGAAGAGAATGGCAATAGAACTGAAGCTCGATTTCAATAAAGACTTGTTTCACTATGCCAGTCAGGGCCAAATCTATCCCTCTGGTTTTATAGTGCGTGCTTTTTAAAACCATGTTAAATGGATAACAAAGTGCAGGGAATGGGTAAGATGAGGGACTGACAGTTCCTAAGCAGAACCAGTCCAGCAAAGTCTATTTTCTGTGTGAATGTATAAATGAGGGAGTGGGTGAGTGGCGAGGCTATGTGTGCATTTGAGTTTGTACATTTGTGATTTTGTGTACTGTAATCTGTGCTACATTACAGTTAAAGCATGGTAAAGCATGTCTCTTTCAGCATGTCTCTTCCTTGTGGGACTTCCTCCAAAGCAGCATGGATCCTTTCAGTGGCAACATAATCCAGCTAATCTGGCCCACAACACTTTGAAGGTGGTCTCTGCTAATGGAGAGTGGATCTGGACCTAGAGCTAACATGTGAATGGTGTTGCTGCTGGTTCAATCCTATTTGCTAATTGTTTCAACAGTTGTGTTTTAGTGATGGCGCCTAACAGCCTCTGAGCCAAGCTGGAGAAATAGCTAGGCTACTTGTGTGAGACTACTTCCACATTTGATTGGATACATTGTTCTGTCTGTGACCAACACTTTTGGAAGATACTGTTTGAGTTTGATGGCAAACGTTTACAATCAGTAAACCTGTGCACTAGTATAGGCAGACAACATAGCATACAGGCAGACATGGAGAGGAAATACATTGATACAGTACAGTATGGCAACGGATCCCATACACAGACAAAAGCTCTTGAGGACCACCATTCACGGAGTCTGAGATTTTCTTTTAACATAAAATATCTTGGGGGTAAGATTTAGTCAATTTTAGCAGTGAATGTAACAAATTAAAGGCCTATTATTAATCTTAACATTTATGAAAAGTAATGTTAAATTGCTTATAATACCATTAATACCTCCACCTGTTATTCATTTTGGATGACAGGTTGGGAACCACTGCAGTATGGTAAGGGAAGGAAAGGGGGATACCTAGTCAGTTGTAGAACTGAATGCATTCAACTGAAATGTGTCTTCCGCATTTAACCCAACCCCTCTGAATCAGAGAGGTGCGGGGGGGGCTGCCTTAATCGACATCCACGTCTTTGGAGCCCGGGGAACAGTTCTGCCTTTCTCAGGGGCAGAACGACAGATCTTTACCTTGTCAGCTTGGGGATTCGATCCAGCAACCTTTCGGTTACTGGCCCAACGTACTGGTGTCTCCTGTGGTGTCCTGAGGTGTCCTGAGGTCTGTGGGGCTGGGCTAGGCTGGGTGGTGGTGGGCTGGACGTGAGGGAGATTACAGCTGACAGGGTCCAACAGTGGTCTAACACCAAGGAGCAGGGAGCTCCATCTCCTTGGTTAATTACATGCCACTTTCTATACTGCCCACTGAGAGGGGAGCTAGCACTCGCACATACACACACATCCACACCAGACTGACAGGCCTGCCTGGCCCTGTGTCCGGGCTTTGGGCGGGAGGCCTTCTCCCTGATACCTGCTACCATTGCCTGTCTGTCTCTCTGGCCAGCCCCAGCCTAGTCTCACTGAGATGCAGTGAGAACCCCATCTGGGTGGAGATTAGCTTTAGCATAGGAATGGCTATTGCAGGCAGTCCTCACTCCAAAATGTCTATGCTATAAAAAGGGTTGATTGATGGATCGTGTCCCTGCATATGCTTGGAAGATGAGATGGACCATAATTGTGGATAATTGGGCTGTATGGGGATGTCACCTCCGGGGGTTGATGTGAAAAATGGAAGAGAGGGAGAACAAATGGAGGTGCTTTGTTTGGAGCGCAGCATCCTGAGTGGCTTTGTGAAGAAGTATGAGCTCCCTGATCTCTTCTACCATGTTATGTTGATATTATTTACTGTTATCTTATTTGTTGAAGGATAACTACGTGTTACGTTTTGACAGTCTCTTCATGAAAAATGATCTGGGCCTAATGCTTCACATGACCCTTCACATGTGATTTCGCTCCACTTTTAATGTCAATACATCAGAGAATCACAGGCCCCAAAATCCATACACTTTCCTCAAACTTTTCTGACTGCTTGGTGAGAAGTATTTGGGCGACTGTCTCTTTAAGGGCTGTTGGTTGCAGGCTGAGCGGATAGGAGCAGAGCGGAACAGCCTCCATCTGGTGAGTGGCGGAGCTCTCTCTCTCGGAGCAGAACAGTGACTGAGTGGCGAGGCCGGGGCCCAGCCGGGGCTCTAGTTGGGTGGTCCAGATGGGCGGAACAAGACACAAATAGCTATAATTTACTTCAGGAGCCCTGTAATTACAGGCCCAAAGATTGAAAATCAGTTCCTGTAGATGCCCCCAATGTATTAAATATGAGCAGAATGTCTCAAGTGAAACAAAAGTGTCTGTTCTTAAGCGTGCTTTGATTCTGTGAATTCACAAAGTCAACGTAGGCTATGAAGGCTAGAAGAAAGCCCAGAAAGATTTTCCAACCCATTTAGAATCTAATCTTACACTTCGAGAGCCGGAGAGAGGATCATTTTTTCTTGTCCCTCAATTAGAGGAGCTGCGTCTGGATTGGTTAAGGTGGTGCCAGGAAGAGAGGGAGAGGGGGAGACAGAGGGAAAGAGTGGAAGAGAGAAGCTGAGGGGCGAGGTGGCTACAGTGAGAGCCAGCCTCTGCAGGATTGTCATGTAGTGGAACACGGAGGGGCAGACGGCCCACTCTGATCCAGAGCGGTGCGTTTCATGTGCCCTTGGCATTGCCGCAGATACCCTGCTCACTCTTTTCAGAGCAGCCTCTGGTAATTACGGGGCTGGACTCCAGAGTTTCCTCTCAGGGCTTTGATGCTTTCATCCCGGCTCTGCATACCAGATCAACAGCATTTCTGCCTCGTTGTTCTCTCCCATCCAACCCTGCCACCACCTTTATCTCTCTCTCGCTCTCTCTCTCTACTAGAATCTCCCTCTCCGTCTCTGATGGGTTAGTTCTGGTAAGGTGAAAGTCTGCTGTAAGAAATCGATGGTATGTTGTGCCTACGTTTTGTACTGAAACAGTCTGACTAGGCTAGAGGCTGTGTTTTTGACTGTTGTCAGTTTCTTACATGATCAGGTCCCAGGTGAAATAGACTGTGAGACTAGGGATGGTGGTGCTGCCATTCCGTGCCGTGTTGTTAGTGATGGGGTTTGGGTTTTGGGCACCAGGGCACAGTGAGGAGGAATTCCCTAACAGGACACATCTGTTTCACAGAGGGAGCCAATGAGAAGCTTTAACCAATTTCTCTTGGCTAGACGTTTTGTGTCTGAAGTGCCTTCAAAACCAACACTGGCAAGGGCGTTGGCCGATCTGTGTTCATGTGTATGTGCAGTGCATATGTGTACTACACTCACAATACTCACGCCACAGTTGTTTCAATACAGGGATCCAACTCGGAACTTGTGTGTGTGTTTGCGTGTCTGCAATGCTTGTTGCATTAGTGTGATTATAATATGAGCTGTGCATAGTCATATCCAGCAGATTTCTCTCCCAGTATATCTCGGTCTCCACCCCCCCCCCCCTCTCTCTGCTGTGGGTCTCTGTATCCTTTGGACCTGTGCCAAGGACTCTGGTTTGAACTACACAGCTATTTAGAATCCAAGTCTTGGGGAGTCGGAGGAGGGTTGGACAGAAATGTGAAAATTAGAAAAGCAGCCTAATTAGTGGCTTTTTTCCCCTCTACCCTGGCTGCAATGAAATTCAACTGTGAATCTTAAAAAGCTTCATATCT
Organism: Salmo trutta; assembly: GCF_901001165.1. Lineage (NCBI taxonomy): Eukaryota > Metazoa > Chordata > Actinopteri > Salmoniformes > Salmonidae > Salmo > Salmo trutta. The sequence goes on from NC_042977.1 coordinate 24,066,398, forward strand.
ATCCCCAAAGCCCCCAGAACTGTACACTCTGTGGACCTTTCTGTGCTTCATTCACTCTGTTGATTGACGTTTTAGCTTGCATCATGCTTCCTCTGCAGTGGTAATGAGGGTCAGTTGTCTTGTCAAATCGCAGCGCAACGAAGAGAAATAACCCAATCACTCTTATATATGTGGGAGATGAGATGAGTCTTTAACCCAATCCCCCTTCTCCATTTCTCTTCTTCTTCTTCTCTCTTCTAGCCGGTAGCCGAGTGAGTCGGGAGCTGCGTTACACCAAGGAGAAGCAGGGAGAGGAGTCTGTGTTCACGTCGCAGATGCTCATACAAACCCCCAAACAGGAAGGAACTAACATTCTGACCCAGGATGCTTTGCTGCTTCACCTGGAGGCAGCGCTCTCGGCCAGCAAGGTCCAAGTGTCTCTGTTTGGAAAGTAAGTAGACCCATGGGTCACTGGGGATTACCCTACAACTAAAGAAAGGGGGTTGTCTGTGGTCACATATCTAACGTTCTGTATGTCTTCTCTCCTCAGATCATGGGATCTTAATAAAATCTGCTACAAATCTGGAGTCCCTATCATAGAAAATGTCATGATTGAAAGGGTAAGTTGAAAAAATGAAATATCCCCCTGTTATTTTTTGTCCATTGCTATAACCATGCATGGTTTCGGTTAAGGATCTGTTTTATGTACTTTTGATAGTGGATAATAACTGATGAATGTATCCATGTTTTGCAGATGATTGACAAGCTGTTCCCCTGTATGATTGTTACCCCACTGGACTGTTTCTGGGAAGGTGCAAAGCTCCAGGGGGGGTCAGCGTACTTACCGTAAGTTCCATAATATTTGTCCTTCAAATGGTGCAAATGATTTTCTTCCATATTACTTGGAAATACAGAATGTTTTTTTTAGTGTTTACACAAATCAGCTATCTTGAATCCCAGTATTAGAGTTACGTTAGGGCCCATGTCCAGCTAGCTTGGCCCCTTTCACCTTATTTATACATTGGGTTTGGCAGGGGCCAGGGAATGTGGCTTGGCTACAAAATCTCAATTGACCTCCTGGTTCTCACACACTCTTCTTAACAAGAGGCTTTAGTTTGGATCCAATACAGTGGCAGCAGTAATAACCTACAATGGTGGCAGTAATAACCTAACATCAAGCTGTGACTAAAGAGCCGGTTAGCCCTGTTGTTAGGAAGAGGCCTACTTCAGTTGTCACCTATGCTTCTCCTGTCGTCGTAGCTCTGAGTAGGCTAACACACACACACACACACACACACACACACACACACACACACACACACACACACACACACACACACACACACACACACACACACACACAGTCCCCCAGCCGTGCAGGGGAAGGCCCTCATGGAAAGGGGACAGGGAGCGGGAGGGAGGGAGGGAGGGGATGGCTGCTACTGGGTGGGTTGGTAAAGGGGGGGAGGGGAACCTTTGGGTCAGACAATGGTAAGCATTCTTTCAGTTTACGAGTGAGTGTCCATCAGTGAGGGGGCCCTGGAGGGGGGCTCAGCTTTGTCAGCAACGGGTAACACTGTGCATTCTCATGGTAATCGCCCGGGCTCCGAGCTGTAAGTTGTCCAACAAATAAAATGGGCATTATGCAAGTCTTGGTCCCCAAAGAGCGTACAAGAAATGAACAGTGGAGTTTGGTTATTTTAAGATGCTTTTTACCATATTCCTTGCGGGGAAAAAAATCCTAAAAGATAAGTATCACACTCTAAATTGATATTTCAATAACTCCAATTGTTTTCACTTTCCGCATATCAAATATATTGATTATAAATTCAGGTAAAATCAATAGTTCAGATTGAGGGTTTTGAAAATAGTTTTTTGCAGCCACAGGCGGGCACATTGAACAACAAACAGTGTTTTCTCCATTCACCTGGCAGGGAGCTCTCTCTCTCTGTCTCTCTCTCTGTCTCTCTCTCTCGCTCAATTCAATTCTAAGGGCTTTATCGACATGGGAAACATATGTTTACATTTCCAAAGCAAGTGATATAGATGTTAAATAGAAATGAACAGTGAACATTACACTCATAAGAATAGAGTCATACAGTACATTATGGCTATGTAAAGTATTGTAAAAATGTGCACATAGTGGAAGTACAAAAGGGAAATTAAATAAACATAAATATGGGAGTTGTATTTACTTCTCCTCATGTAGTGTGAGAGGAGAGAGAGGGGAAGGGCCTTTGATGATCACAGATCCACAAGTATTCCCCTAAATCACAGTGTTGAAATATCTTCTTAAAAAATGTCTGTGTTGTTATTTATTTGCCGTTTCTTTTTGCTGCGCTGAAGAGAGCTGGGGGTGGCCTGGCCACTGAGGCTAATGTCCCCTCTAGATTCCGCTTCAGTTCAGCCGAGTTTTTTAATGCAAAAAGAGGGAGAGAGGGAGAGTGAGAGAGAAAAAAACTTGAGAGAACAAAGAGCAGCAATCTATGGAAAAACAAAAGGGCCTAGGCCGGTTCACTCAAGCAAAAAATAGCAGATAAAGGAGCCTCTCTTTGCAAGCAGGAGCAAAGGCGCTTGGTATGTGGGAATGGGAGAGTAGCAGCTTTATTTGAAGCCACTCTCTTCATGAATCATTGGAGTGAGGTTGGGCCCAGAGTTAGGACACTTTGGGGATTCCTTTCTCTCTCTCTACCAACTCAAGTAAATGGCCTCAAAGTTTTTCGATTATTTTATTTATTTCTTTAAAGCATTTACTTTTTATATGATTGGTACAGCATTATTTTATGACTTGTAATGGTCTGAGTTCTTGTTTCTTGTAGATTTTTTGTTGTTGATAGTTTGATTATTGGATTTTCTGGAGGTGTGAGAATGTAAATTAGGAATAAAATAATACAATCGACCATGTGGGTTATATATATATATATATGGTACCATTTTAACACAGGAAGGAGGGAAAAGTAGAAAAGGTTCTGGCTGCTCCAGAAAACTGAGACATTACGAACTTACGGAACCGAGGCCATTTCTGGTTGTGTGGTGTATTATGGGTAATGTGGTAGAATACAGATGTTGCAAGGGCAATCCTGTAAAACAGAGGATGCTTCCTCTTGACAAGTACTCTCTTTGTACTGGTGGGAGCCACTGAGTTAGCGCACTGTACAAAGTTTACTTGGTACAGCAAAAGCTGTCAACTGACACCAAGCATTATCCCTCAGGCCACATAATTGCCTGCTCTTTGGAGAAAATTATAAATGTAGCATGGAGGAGGACCCAGAGGCAGCAGCAGCGAAAAGCCTCAGGATTAGGCCTTTTGAAAGGCTCTGTGAACATCACACCACTAAACAGCGTGAGAGGCAGGCAGGCAATCAGCCCAACAGAGAGAGCACACAGACAGACTCCCTGCTCAGCTCTCCCACCAGCCAGCCCTCTCACTGCTCCACTGCAGCCTTATCAAGATGTTTAGAGGCAGAGGTAATTGTTATGACTCAATGCACAAAGTTAAGAAATAGGCGCGAGCAGCCTGACGCCGGGTTTTTCCCTCTGCATTGTGGCCCCGTGTAACAGGATAATAAACGCTACTTTATAAACGCAGTATCTGCAGCTCCTCTTCCCCAGGGAGAGCCCAGCAGACGCAGGGCAAGATCAGAACCAGCCAATAGCATACAGGAAGGGAGATGGGGAGGTGTAGGTACGGTGGCATGGGTGCAGCTGGAGGAGGAAAGGAAAGAAAAAGGGAGGGGCAGAACGTGCTGCAGAAAGAGCACAGCTGAACTGGACTTAACAGGACTGTATATAAAGTGACGTAGATTGCTATGGCCATGGCATCGCTCTACTGTGCCCTGCGACTCCCACTGAGCCTGTATGTTGTTGTGTTCCTCTACAGGGGGATGCCGGACATCCAGTGGATGAACCTGGACCCTCTGAAGCTGATGGAGGAGCTCAGCCAGTTCACCAGTCTGGAGGGCTTCAGGGAGATGCTGGACAAGGCCCAGGTGGGCCACGCCTACATGAACCGCCCCTGCCTGGACCCCAATGACTCCGACTGCCCCCTCAGCGCACCTAACAAGGACCTGAGAGAGGTAGGCTGGTTCCACTCCCCCCCTCTCCTTTTAAAGAGGAGGGTATTTTTGTGAGCCTGATGTGCCTGGTTGTTAAATAAGCTAACTGTTAGCTCTGCCTGTCTGTCTCCCTCCCTCCACAGAGTCCTGACATTGCTGGGCAGCTCCAAGGCGGTTGCCACGGCTTCTCCAAAAAGTTCATGCACTGGCAGGAGGAGCTGATCCTGGGCGGTCGGGTCAAGGACACCCAGAATGCTTTGCAGAGGTGAGAGCGGGAGGGGGTGTACACCGGGGACAGGGGGAGATTGAGGGTGAGGGTAGTGAGGGCCTAGCTAGCACTGAGGAATCCCTCTGACTCCTAATAACCTCAAACATCTGAGGAATGCCTCTGACTCCTAAGAACCTCACACATCTGAGGAATGCCTCTGACTCCTAAGAACCTCACACATCTGAGGAATGCCTCTGACTCCTAAGAACCTCACACATCTGAGGAATGCCTCTGACTCCTAATAACCTCACACATCTGAGGAATGCCTCGGACTCCTAATAACCTCACACATCTGAGGAATGCCTCTGACTCCTAATAACCTCAAACATCTGAGGAATGCCTCTGACTCCTAAGAACCTCACACATCTGAGGAATGCCTCTGACTCCTAATAACCTCACACATCTGAGGAATGCCTCTGACTCCTAATAACCTCACACATCTGAGGAATGCCTCTGACTCCTAAGAACCTCACACATCTGAGGAATGCCTCTGACTCCTAAGAACCTCACACATCTGAGGAATGCCTCTGACTCCTAATAACCTCACACATCTGAGGAATGCCTCTGACTCCTAATAACCTCACACATCTGAGGAATGCCTCTGACTCCTAATAACCTCACACATCTGAGGAATGCCTCTGACTCCTAATAACCTCACACATCTGAGGAATGCCTCTGACTCCTAATAACCTCACACATCTGAGGAATGCCTCTGACTCCTAATAACCTCACACATCTGAGGAATGCCTCTGACTCCTAATAACCTCACACATCTGAGGAATGCCTCTGACTCCTAATAACCTCACACATCTGAGGAATGCCTCTGACTCCTAATAACCTCGCACATCTGAGGAATGCCTCACATGAAGCAGGATCCGTTTCCTCCTCTGACCCCTGCGTAGGACAGACCAATTAAACATGATGGACAGCCACATAAACTAAGGACAGATTTGTTGTGGAGGAGAGTGGGAGAAAGGTAGCCTGTCCTTTTAAGTCAGAGAAAGGAAAAGGGGACACCAACAATAATTCACAATACAGGGGTGTACTAGGATTTGTAAAACATCTTGATATACTGCCGTATGTGTGAGACATGATTCCTGGGCTCTTTTGAGTATTCTGAATACTTTCTTTCATTTCAATTTAATTTAAAACCACAGCACAAGTATGAATGGAGTGACAGTGTTGGGCCACTGCCCGGATCACGACCCTGGCAAATCTGGAGGGAAGGGATACAGTCCTTTAAAGCCACAGACTTTATTCCATGATTTGATTTACGGTAATCTCAATCACATTTTTACCCCAGAACTCCCACATCGGTGCCAAGTCGCCTTCAGGGCCATCTGTGCTCGCTGTGGAAAGGCAGCAGGACACCTGCTTTCCCCCGTTCAGGCGTTAGAGCCTGAGAACACTAGCCAACAGCTGACTTCTCCACCCACTTACACTGTATACAACCACCTTTGGGTTTATATGCCACAGATCAGAGTATGTAATATCTATGACAGCCAAGACAGGAGTCTCTTGACAAGAGGACTCCTAAGGTTCCTCTGTAGTATTTGGGGGGGTCTTGAATGGGGGGAACATGACTCCTGTGTGTGGCTTGAGCTCACTTGGCCGCAGGCGTCTGACTGTGTCTCTCTCTCTGTCTCCTGCAGTGCGGAGGCACTCCAGACCATGTTTCTCCTGATGAGCCCCAAGCAGCTCTACGAACACTTTAAGGACGACTATGAGATCCATGACATCAACTGGAACGAGGACAAGGCCACCGCCATCCTGGAGTCCTGGCAGAGGAAGTTTGTGGAGGTATGTATGGGTCTAAAGTAGTGCACTAAGTAGCACACTATACCTGGTCAATAGCAGTGGACTTTATAGGGTGTAGGGTTCCATTTGGGACGGAGCCTATGTTTCTGGCCCCTAGCTCCCCCGCCTTTGCCACCTGCACCTTTCACCAACCTGTCTCGACCCATTTGAGTAATATGCCGGCAAATAAGAAATCAGAGAGCAAATCATAGTGCGTCCTTAAAGTTGGCCTCGGGTTGGCTTGTTTTTCCCCTACCCTTTTAAGTATGAGTCATCCAGTTTACCTGCCACATGCATAGAGGAGGGGCTTTGGCCCAGGGACTGCAACGTCTGCCTGAATTCCATCAATCCTCAGCTGCCTAGTAAACGGAGTCCTCAAAGGAGGCCACTGACAGACTCCCAGTTATAGGAACAAGCTGTTTTTGTGATAGCTGACACCCAGCATGCTGACTGAATGGCTGGGGGGTCATGCCTCCAGCAATACCAGCTCGCAGGAGAGGAAGAAAGAGGGAGAGGAGAGAGAGAGGAAGAGGAGAGAGAGAGGGGAGAGAGAGAGGAAGATGAGGGAGAGAAGAGAGAGAAAGAGAGGAGAGAGAGAGAGATTGGGAGATGAGGAGAGGGGGATGGTCACTGTAAAAACAAAGTGCAGGGTGTTGGGTTCCCCTAAGGTTGTCGGCCATTCATGTTGCTGATGGAGTAGCTTGAGAGACCATGTGATCTCATTTGATCCCCCTGACCTTTGCTCTCTGGCATCTGTGGTCATTATTCCTCAGTTGTCAAGCTTCATAGGAGCTCAGCCATATCTTGTTTGTGTGTTGTTGATTTAAAATATGAAGTCATCTTTGAAGAATACATTGTTTGTATGGGAGAAGAATGTCAGGAGAGGAATTTAAGTGTTAACTGACATGACCTCAGGAGCCACAAACCAAACTAGGTCACTACTACTGGCGTACGTAATATTTTTTTAAAATAAACTGTACATTCTCTTTTTGACCCCTAACCTGTATTTAAATAAAGTTATTTTATTTTCCCTCCAGGTGGCTCATGGCAGTATCCCCCAGAACTCCACCTCAGAGATCCACGCCTTCTCCACCACCACCCTCAACGACATCATGAAGTCCTTCTCTGATGTCAGTGTCATCCGGGTAGCTGGAGGCTACCTGCTCATGGTAAGTAGTAGTAACCTACTCTCGCTACTGTAGGTTCATCATAGATGTCAGTGGTTCTATACTGATTCCTTTTTGCCTGTGCTGAGTTCAAAGTTCAAACTCTCACCTTCTCTCTTCTCTCTCGTCTTAATCTAGCTGGCCTACGCCTGTGCGACCATGCTCCGTTGGGACTGTGCCAAGTCCCAGGGGGCCGTGGGGCTGGCTGGCGTGCTCCTGGTGGCTCTGTCTGTGGCAGCTGGCCTGGGGCTGTGCTCTCTGCTGGGCCTGTCCTTTAACGCTGCCACCACACAGGTTCTCCCCTTCCTGGCTCTGGGGATTGGTGTGGATGACATGTTCCTTCTGGCCCACTCCTTCACTGAAACTGGCATCAACATCCCCTTTAAGGTAAGCTAGCTACCTTCTCTTCCCCAAGTCCCCTAGTTCAATCACCTGTTGACCCACTGTAACCTGGTACTTAGTCTCTGTCCCAAAAGAGAGACACCCTTTTCCCTATAGAGTGTACTACTTTTGACCAGCCAGGGTTCTGGTCAAATGTAGTGCAGTATATAAGGAATAGGGTGCCATCTGTGATGCATGCTTAGCTATGTTAGTTAGAACGACAACAGTTACTTGTATTCTCTGGCTTGTCTGGTATTAACTGTTGGCTGTGTTTTGTCCCTGCAGGAGAGGACGGGGGACTGCCTGAGGAGGACTGGCACCAGCGTGGCGCTCACCTCCATCAACAACATGATCGCCTTCTTCATGGCAGCCCTGGTCCCCATCCCAGCATTGCGCGCCTTCTCTCTGCAGGTACTAGACTGTGCTGTATGCCCCACTGTGTTTACACTGCCTAGCTCTGCCATGGAACCAGTAGTGCCAGGCACACACACCAAGGGAAACACACACACACACCAGTGGGCCGCAGGCCTCTGCCACAAAGAGAAAGAAAAACTTTTCAGAAGTGACATTTATTCAGAGGGGGATCTTTGTTCTTTTCTCTTCCTCTTTTTATTGCTCACTGCACCTACAGTGCCAGGACAGGCTCCCCCCCCTCTCTCTCTCTCAAGTGGGGAGGGCAGGGGGGAAATAATCAGAGGAGGAGTGGATCAGTATATCACTGGGCCGTCAGCCTCTAGCTCTGTGATCTTCCCGCCTCCCCCTGGGTGGTCCGTGGTGCAGTGAAACCATACCGACTATAATGTCAGCCCCAGGGCGGTAGAGTAGGGAGGTAGGAGGGGTCCTGCACAGACTCGCAGAGAGAGCAGCAGCAGCAGCCTTGCGAGTCCCCTTTCCTTTACCTCAGTTCCCTGGCTTGTTGACTATTTTCGCTGGTGATTTAGGGAGCGCTTTTTTTTCTTTCTGGGACTGAATCCGAGGCACTAAAACAGCAAGGGAGCTTGAATGTAGAGCCCTTTTTTGTGGAGCTCAAGCGGCAGCTGTGGAGTCGGGTGGCGGCGTGGAGCGATGTCGTGAACAGGGTTGGCCCCTCTCCTAAACAGTATTTCTCTCTCTCCTTTCTTTCTCCCCCTCCTTACCCCTCTCTTTCTATCTCTCTCCCTAGGCGGCCATTATTGTGGTGTTCAACTTCGCCATGGTGCTTCTTATCTTCCCGGCCATCCTGAGTTTGGACCTGCACCGTCGGGAGGTCAAACGTCTGGACATCCTGTGTTGCTTCTACAGCCCCTGCTCCTCCCGGGTCATCCAGATCCAACCCCAGGAGTTCTCCGATGCCAACGACAACACCACCCATAGCCACACGCCTGGCGCCCAGACTACAACGACCTACACAGGCTCCACCATCACCACCAGCACCCAGATCACCACCACCGTCCAGGCCTTCACCCAGTGTGACGCTGCGGGCCAGCACATAGTCACCATCCTGCCCCCCACCTCCCAGATCTCCACCAGCCCTCCATCTGTGGTGGTGGCCACCTCCCCCGCTCCCCCTTCCCCCACCGACCCCTACGGCTCCCAGCTCTTCACCCCCTCCAGCTCCACCCGGGACCTCCTGGCCCAGATGGACGAGTCCAAGGAGGCCAGGGAGTGTGTTCCTCTCCCCTTCTTCCGCTGGAACCTGTCAAGCTTCGCCCGGGACAAGTACGCTCCTCTCCTCCTGAAGCCAGAGAGCAAGGTGGTGGTCGTGGTCCTCTTCGTGGCTCTGCTGGGGCTCAGCCTGTACGGAACCACCATGGTCCATGACGGACTCTACCTGACCGACATTGTGCCCCGCGACACCAAGGAGTACGACTTCATCAATGCCCAGTTCAAATACTTCTCTTTCTACAACATGTACCTGGTGACCATGGACGGCTTTGACTACCCCCGCTCCCAGCGTCTCCTTATCCAGCTGCACAACTCCTTCACCTCGGTCAAGTACGTGGTGAGGGACAGTGACCAGCAGCTACCCCGGATGTGGCTGCACTACTTTCAGGACTGGCTAAGAGGTAAATACAGGTTGCCTAAAGGAGACCTTGTTTTATTTCATTCCAGAAGCCCCGTAGTGATTCTGTTGTTAGGCCTAGTCAGTCAGTGTGTTTGAAAAGGAACTCTGTTTGTGGATTCTTGCCCTAGGGGTATAGCGTTTTAGTGATGTCAGGGTCTTTAGAGGGAGAGGTTGGTTTTTGATGTTTATCTTCAGTGTAAGGACGAGGGTGGAGGATGGGAGGTGAATAGGAGGTGAGCGAAAGCCTGCGGCGGTGAAAGTTCACCCCCATCCAGCAGGGCTGGAGGCTAGATGATGTAGAAGAAAGGCCAGAGGTTATCTCCCTCACCTTTTGGCCTCTTCCCTCTGGCTAAAATATTTTGGAGGTCCTAGACTAGTCATGAGGAAGTATTAAGCTATGAGGCGAATCGAGGGTGGGCCGCGGGTAACCAAGCTCGACAATCCAAAACATGAGAAACTGAACTCTTCAATCGATTGAGAACTGGAGTGACATAAAAGACTCTCTCTCTCTCTCCACTCCTCCCAGGCTGTCCTTCCATGCTATTTCCTTTCTAGTCAGGTTCTCCCTGTAATTAGAGAAAGGCTGTCGAAACTGGTTTTTAACTGCCGCCAGACTTTGTCATTTAGAAAACACGAAAGGCTTTGCTGGTTAGTTTATTCAGCCCACAGACATATTAGGAACAGAGATGCGTGTTTCTGGATGTGTTTGTGTGTGGTTTTGTAGGAGGTTAATGTTCAGAACACTCTGTAAAACGTCTCATTTTACGTAGATGACTCATTCTAAACGTACCATCATGTTTTCACTACTCTAAAGTATAACTCCTGGCATAGTGCTCCAAACATCTCAGCTTATGTTGTGGCCCTGTCAGCTGTATAATATAATAAACATGAGAATGTGGTGGTGGATCAGATCGGTCTAACCCTGTGCTCTCCTGTGTTCTCTCTCCTCTAGGACTGCAGGCTGCCTTCGATGCAGACTGGGAGGCAGGCAGGATCACCTGGGATAGCTACCGTAACGGCACCGAGGATGGTGTTCTGGCCTACAAGCTGCTCATCCAGACCGGCTCCAAGAAGGACCCCTTCAACTACAACCAGGTGTGCATAGTCACAGTACCATGCTCCTACTGCGTCCGATAGAACTCTGTTCCCCAGGTCTCCCTTGGGGAAAAGGTTTTCTGACCTCAATGGGACTTCCTGGTTAAATAAAGGTTAAATGTAGCTTGAATATATTAGATGGTATAGTCCCAGTCCTGCTACTGAGAATGCTAACCCCAGTCCCTCTCTATATGTCTAAAAGCTGACTTCGCGTCGTCTGGTGGATGACGACGGTCTAATTCACCCAGACGTCTTCTATATCTACCTGACTGTGTGGGTGAGCAACGACCCTCTGGGCTATGCTGCCTCTCAGGGGAACTTCTACCCTCACCCCCGTGAGTGGATCCATGACAAGTACGACACCACCGGAGAGAACCTGCGCAGTAAGTCTCCCACTAGGCCTCTCTTTAAATTCACATGAAAATGCACCTTTTTTTAATGAAGTTTCTACCATGAGCCAAGGTCATATGGTCTAACCTCTCGTGGTGTATTGCAGTCCCTGCCGCAGAGCCCCTGGAGTTTGCCCAGTTCCCCTTCTACCTGAACGGCCTGAGGCAGGCATCCGACTTCATCGAGGGTATTGAGAGTGTGCGCACCATCTGCGAGGAGTTCACCCGTAAAGGCGTGCTCAACTACCCCAACGGGTACCCCTTCCTGTTCTGGGAGCAGTACATCGGCCTGCGACACTGGTTCCTCCTGGCGGTCAGCGTGGTGCTAGCCTGCACCTTCCTGGTCTGTGCCATCCTCCTGCTCAACCCCTGGACCGCTGGCATCATTGTAAGTCCCATCAGCTCAGCCCCCCTCTCCTTCTCTTTCTCCTTCTCCTCTTTCTCCTCCTACTCCTCCTCCTCCCAGGCTTCCCTCCCTCAGCACAGCTCAATAACCCTGCCACAGAGGGAGCGGAGGCCCCATCTCTGGGGAGGGCCCTTGGCGTGTTGGCCAGAGGGTGCTGCTCACACCCCCCAGGCCTTTGTCATTCTAATCTGTTCTGGCTGGGTTTAGAAAAGGAAATGCAAAGGAGCTCTCCTGAAGACTTTACCTCCAGCTCCCTTTGTCAAAAATTGGGGACAGGACGGATCTGCCCAGTCGCGACCTTGGCCTGCTAAACCCATCCATCAGGCCTGGGAGGGAGACGGCCTGTCAACTCAGCGGCTGGGAAACATTTCACAAAGCCTGGTGGTGAGGGGAGGGTCCCTGGGCCGCCCGCCTGGTCAGACCGCACTGAAGGGTGACTCTCGTGACCGACCGTTGGGGCTGTAGTGGCACAATTCAGTCAGTGTGGCACAAGTTTCAGTTGGAATTGGAATGTATTTAACTTCTCTATTTAAGTTGTCAGTCCTACTGAAAGACAGACGGCACAATCTTCAGCGAGAGAGAGAGTGAGGGGGGGGGGGGGGGTCCTTTCAGGCCTACATGTGCACAGTCACATTGTCTCTCTTTAAGCTGGAGCCTCTATAGTTTCACTGCCTATATGTGGCCGCGCAATAAAACAGAGTTTTATCATTTCCAATTTAACCGTGACCAAATTGGGACCCCTGCCAGCATCAAAGGTTCACGAGGCTAAGGATTTTCAAAGTCCTCTCTCTCTATCTTGTTAAAAAATAGGGGAATATAACCCCGAGAGAGGGAGCAGCCCGGGAGGGTGAGGAAGAGGGCTAGGGAGAGTGGGACTTGGGCCTGAGTGTAATTCGATGTCATGCAGATGACAGTGAGATCCTCCCAAATGTAGGGTCAAATATTCTGTTGGGTAAGACTTAACTCTTACCTAATAGAATCATGGAAATAGGCACTGAAGGTTGTGGGTGCAAGACATGCTGTGAAAATGATATCTCTCTAACATTTTTACCTACTCTTTAATGGATGTGTTTCATTGTGACTCCAGAGTTTTAGGCAGTGTCTAACCAACCCATGTCCCTCTACTCAGGTCTTCATCCTGGCTATGATGACGGTGGAGCTCTTCGGTATCATGGGCCTGATCGGCATCAAACTCAGTGCCATCCCAGTGGTCATCCTCATCGCCTCCGTAGGCATCGGCGTCGAATTCACCGTCCATATCGCACTGGTAAGCATTTCGCTGCACCTGTGATAACATCTGCAAATGTGTGTATGTGACCAATAAACATTGATTTGATTTGATTTTGGTAAGGATTTTTCCTCCCTCACTCTATGGACAAACTAGGAGAAATGGATGGAATGATGGTGTCGCCACGAGCCACTACTTTTTTCCCATGAGTCTGTTCTGGACAGCCTGACCCTAACCCTCTGCCTCTGTCCTCTCTTGTCCCCAGGCCTTTCTGACGGCCGTAGGGAATAGGAACAGGCGTTCTGCGGTGGCCCTGGAGCACATGTTTGCCCCTGTGATTGACGGGGCCATCTCTACTTTGCTGGGGGTCCTAATGCTGGCTGGCTCCGAGTTTGACTTCATCCTGAGGTGAGTGTGAGAGACTCTAATTCCTCCTGGGCAGATTCCCCCCAGTATTCCATATGTCGCCTTACGGAGGATGTGCTAGTGTTGTGTTTATGCTGCTGAGGGGTAGGCTGAGGGGGCGGATGCATGGAGACAGTAGTCTGTTTCCTCCTGGGGGAGGGAGCCAGGGTGGGTGGGGGGCCACAGCGGTGTATGCAGGTGGGAATGCGGTCCCCCCCCCCACCTGGCACTGTCTGTCAGTCCTTTGTGTTGCTGCCTGCAGGCCTCCCTCACCGCCCAGCGGTCTAGTGGCCCCACCCTCACAGCACAACAAATGGAGAAAACATCAAGGGTGTGGAACAGCTGCTCATAAACATGGACATGTTCTACTACCCACTGAGTGGTGGTGACTTGCGCACACACACACACACACACACACACACACACACACACGCACACGCACACACACACACACATACACGCAAACATGAGCGCAAACATACACACACATACCATTCTCATAAGGAATCTGTAAACTTTCCAATCATCCGGCTGAAAAAAATTCTGCCCAAATAGGGCACCACAATAAAAAAAAGCCTGGGTTTGAGCTGGTCAGTGGTACCCCTACCGGTAGTCACCACCACCACCTCCAACCACCACCTCCAAACACCCCCCCACCACCACCCTCACCCCCAACCAAGGCTTCTGGCTTCTGTTGGAGGGTTCTTTTTTCACTGCTAAAATGCTTCAGTGGAAAAAAGCAAATAGCAATGTTTTTCAGCTGAATCTGGCCTCAGCTGGAACCAAACCACAGCCTTGAGAGCAGCCTCAAACAGGCCTCAAACAGGCCCATGACATAAAAATTGCAGGGCAGCACATTGAAAATATAAATACGTTCAGGGTGGCTTTTTGGCAGAACCGCTCCAAGCATTCTCATTCTGTTTTTGTCAAGCGACATGGAGGAACTGGAAAGGATCCTTTTTCCACCAAAAAAGGGAGAGAGGGAAAAAAAGAGGAGAGGAGGAAGGACAAGAACAACAGGGTGGGAAAGAAAGAGGAGTTGGGAATAGAGAGTTGTTAGGAGGAGGAGGAGGAGGGTATGTGGTTCTAGGAGAGTGGTGGAGCAGGGGAGGTTGGTTGGAGAGCTAACTGTGTGCGTTGTGGCGGTGGGCTAGCAGGCAGCACGAGGACGGCATTCACACTAGGAGGTCCTGTTTAGATGTAGCAGAGCAGAGCCGTCCCTCTCACTGGGGAGTAGCATAAATACGTTGTTGTAAACATCTCCTGGCGGGGGTACGCTGAAGAAATAGGCCAGCGAGCTCAGCTGCCCCTATCCAAAGAAGCCAAACCTTCCAACCCCCGACTCCAAATGGAAAAGATTACAGTTTCTATAAACAACAGAATTCCTAACACTATGTCTTCTCTGGGGGTCTAACCCAACTGGGAACGTGGGTAGTTAAAGGGTCTCTTTTTTACCCCTTAAATAAATCAAGCTCCACTTTCTGAATGTTGACGTAGTAAAATAAACACGTTACTTTTTTTTCTTGACTTTTCACGGACGCAGGATAGTTATAGTGAGTGGCTCTATCTAACGAGTTGAACGTTAACTAGAGGTGAACGCTAATGGTTGTTTCTGTTTCATCTGGTTTTCTACTCTTCCTTAGGGCGTGTGTGTTTTCATTTGAAACTATTTTCAAGGGCATAAGAAGTGACCAGTCCCATTTGTGTGTCTTTTTGAAGTGAGGCATGGTCATAGCTGAGAAGACTGAACTGAAATGTTTGGTGAAGTATTTTATCATAGCAAGTTAAGTTGACTTCCCAGAGTAAAACAGAGCCGACTCCATTAGCCTTGTTAAAGAGACAGACACAGGGAGAGTGGAAGAGTAAATGGGAAGGCACAAGGGGAGCATGACGTGCAGAGAAAATATAGATACGCTCGATACCAAACTTAAAAGTGACCTTCCCTTCTGAGGTGTGACACCAGCAAAGCCGGAGTGGTAGATTCAGGCGGGGATGAAGGAACGTTCCAGAATGCTATTATCCTTGTTCTTGTTTTTCATAATCCACTCTATTTTTCTTACTTAAGTCTGGACCGCAGTTAAAAGAGCTGAGCCCTCTGTTTTCTGTTAGCGTTTAAGTGGAGTCCTCTCTAATTTTCTCATACACTCTTTCTTGTGGCAACCTCAGCCCTTCCTCAGAGCACAGAGAGGCTCACAGAGACCCAGGCAACCTCACAGCTCTGTGGCCCATTACAGAGCACCCTTCACCACGCAATCATTTAGGGCAGAGCTAGGAGCCAACACAACAGCTCCATACAACTCCAAGAGAGACAAAGTGAAGGCTCTTAACAGTACTACGAGCATCAAAGGATGTTTTAGTTGGAGCATGTTGAGAGTCTGATTTACCCCCTGCCCTTAACACACAAACACACATTTTTTTCCAGAGCAGCTTCCCATCCACTCTGGTTCCCTTCAGATACTAGACAGAGTAGACATTTTCCTCTCTGTTCTCATCACAAAGGGACACTGACTGTATATACACTACATGTATCTCTACTACCAATTGTGACCCACTCCACACACTGACCAACAGTAGTAATGTTCAATACAAAACAAGATAGTAGTAGTAGTAGCGCTGAGTGAGACTCATCCACCCAACAGGCCTTTGTTTATCTCTCTCATGTAGTGTCTGTGAGGTGTGATGTGATGTGGCTGACATAGGCAGGCAGGAAGAGCAGGCAGGAAGAGCAGGCAGGAAGAGCAGGCAGGCTCCACTGGCCAGCCCAGTATAAACACAGAGGTGCCTTGCCCTCGCCACGGTGAAATTGGAGCTCATTGACTTCAGATATTAAGTTGTTGAAGAGAAAATTACATTAGCGGCAGCAGCGGCTCGGAGGCCAGAAGGGGGACACTTCTTCTCCCCTAGCCTGCAGTGAGACAGGGAGGGGAGGGAGGGCCCTGGCGTTTCTGACGTGTAGGATCTGCTGGCTAATGTAAACACATATTTTCAGGAAGTGGCAGTGCTGTGGTGATAGATGAGGGCTCCCAGACGGAGAAGATGGAGCCCAGGAATTTTCTTCCAACTTGTCAAGTTGCCAGTAGTAGAGAGGGACGGACAGAGGGAGAGAGGAAATGCAGGGGAGGGGAGGGAAAGAGAAGGAAATGGGGCCAAACATAGGGCTTGAGAGAGGGTGGTCTGATTCTACCCCCCCCCAGCTCTGCAGTGTCCTCCCTTCCAGTGTGTCCTCGTGTCGCCTGTTTACTAATGTGGCTGAGTGCTGGTGGCCCCGCTTATTCCCATTCAGAAGGAGCCTTGGTGACTAAATGTTCTCTCTGTGTTGGTTGTGTTCCAGGTACTTCTTTGCGGTGCTGGCTATCCTGACCGTGCTGGGGATCCTGAATGGACTGGTGCTGCTACCCGTGCTGCTCTCCCTCATGGGCCCACCCCCGGAGGTCACCCCGTCCGACAACGGCAGCTGCCTGTCGCCGGAGCCCCTCTCCCCTCCCATGACCCACCACGGCTACTACGCGGGACACGGTCCACTCAGCCCGCGACAACAGGCCTTCTCAGAGTCCTCTGAGTCTGAGTGCTACTCTGAGACGACGACCACGTCAGGGATAGGGGAGGAGTACAAGTACTGTGACCGCAGTCCTTACATCACCCCTCCTACCTCCCACATACTGCTGGAGGCCAGCAAGAACCCCAGCTTCCCCAAGCTCACGGTATGAAAGCACCCCGGTATTAATTGCTACTTCATACATAATACAGCCCAAATACAGTATGATGTGCAATACATTGTTATTAACAATGAATATCATGATTCTAATCATGTCTGTTATTGTTCTGCTCTTCCAGGTGGTGAAACCGTTCAAAGGGAACCAATCTGTAACTCTTCAGAAAGAACTCTTAAATGAATCTTCTCCGAATGCGGTTAACTCGGTCAGCTCTCAACTCAAGCAGTGGGATAACAAACATGATTGCAATTCTGACCAGGGACCCAGGAGGCAACATTTACCCAGTGACAGGACCCAAGGTCCTGGGAGGACTAATCACTGTGGTCCCAGGTCTCAGACACACAAAGGGCCTCATCAGAACAGGACTAAGATGCCGGCCTATAATGGCGGTACCGTGCCCAGTAGTGCTGTTACTACCATGGTTACGGCCTCGGTGACTGTGGCGGTGCACCCCAGCTTGCCGGGGGCCTACCAGGGTTACATGCATGAGGGCTACGAGGATAGTGAATCAGACTGTTTTGAGGACACTAAGAGGACTTCACAATCTTGTGGGAAAGCTCCCCAATCTTCCAAGCGTGAATCCTTGGAGCTTCAAGACCTGGAATCTGTACAGAACCACTATCAGGCAAACCAGGCACAAGGTGAGTCTAACACTGAAACTTAAACACACTTTTACATACTTGGACATTCATTTTATGGTAGATCAACATTAGGCTATATTAGAACATTTTCACATTAACATTCTGGTGGTCCCAGGTCAGCTGTCTGTGAATATGTCTGTGTGTGCAGCTATGACTGGTGTTCAACAATGGTTCTCACAGTTTTCTTTCTTCCTTGCTCGTGTGTTCCAGGTGGCCCATGGATCCAGGCAGCCAAAGATTGCTAGACACCCTGCTACCCCACCCTGCCCCTATGTCTGGAATCCTTCTCTGGCTGCCTCCAATACCCAGCCCTTTCTCTTTGATCTGTACATAGACCTCACACAGACAAGAGGATTTATTTGTAAAGATATTAAAAATAAGGTCTTGTTTTAAGAATATATAAATTTATGAGTATATATTTTAATACTAAAAAGAGGGAAACAACTATTTAAAAGAGTACTGTATAACTTGGCTATTCTATTGTGTAGAGTCAGATATATAAGATGATTGGTGGGGGTTCCTCCCTTTGTATAGATTTAGAAGATGCTATATGTAAAACAGTTCAGAGTGAGGGGTTATTAAGATATTAGGTTATTGAAAATACAAGGTCAGTGTTTGTTTTTTTGCTGCTACACTTCAGAAAAATGGAAATGATTTGCAGTACCCCCCTCCCCGATCTAAGTTGAGAAATAACTTGAGATATTCTAGATGTTCTTACACTGAGAGTGGAGGGTGCCTTATTGATTAAGCTCCGTAACACACACACACATGCACGCACGCACACACACACACTATGATCTATTCAGATGATCCATTGTTGGTCATTGATTGCACTGTACAAATACAAACAAGCTCAGTAAATCTTTTCTTCCTCTTCTACCATTGTGCCTTCACAACACCTTCCCTCTTGGAATTCATAAGCACAGTATATATATTCAAAGTTGGATGTAAATATGATATCTGTCCTGTTTGTTTGAGAGCATCATTTCATACCTTTTTTTCGTGTTTAGAATCCCCTGATATGTACAAGACATGTCTTCATTTACTGGTGTGATATGATGCAAAATACTATTAGCAAAACAATAGCATATTCTCCTTTGGTTTCTTCCATAATACACAGGCTGCTCATCCAGAATAACGCCCGTGTTCAGACAGTAAATGAATATATTACCATGTATTGTTCCATTTCAATCACCTGTAGCTCTGTAATGCTCTGTATGTCTTTATGCAGTCAGCAACTTGACTTGGTGTCACTTTGGGTTGAAGTTTCTTGAGCGTCGTTCATTGTGTCCCAGCTCACTGGCATGTTGCATTATGATCGTTGTCTCGTTGTTATTTTGCAGTCTACATGTTTTATTACTTGAAGGAGCTATGAGAAGAGTTTTATTTCTTTCCTGGGGTTATCTAAGCTGTACATTGGGTAAGGCCTACTTTGTCATCCCCCTTGTCCTCCAACTCAACTGGGGTCTAAGGGGGTAATATTTGACTAATGCTGGTTGTTTACCCAATTCTATTCAGAAAGGGAATTTATATCAAATGCAAAGGGAGGTTTTTGTTTTCTTTTAAATGTTTTGGCTGCTTTAGGTTTGTGGTAGACATTATTTCAACCCTGTGCAATTGTTGACTAGGTAGTGCATTTTGAGCAGACAACTACTCCAAAAACCACTTACTGTGTCATGGAGGAAATCTGTGCTTTAGTGCAGTCTCTCTCTCTCTTTCTTTCTCTTTCTTTCTCTCTCTCTCTCTCCTCTCTCTCTCTCTCTCTCTCTCTCTCTCTCTCTCTCTCTCTCTCTCTCTCTCTCTCTCTCTCTCTCTCTCTCTCTCTCTCTCTCTCTCTCTCTCTCTCTCTCTCTCTCTCTCTCTCTCTCTCTCTCTCTCTCTCTCTCTCTCTCTCTCTCTCTCTCTCTCTCTCTCTCTCTCTCTCTCTCTCTCTCTCTCTCTCTCTCTCTCTCTCTCTCATGCTCTCTCTCTCTCTCTCGTCATTGTAGCTCACATGCAAGCCAGCATTTCTGTGATTTTGTTTTTGTTTAATTTGTACGTTTGTATTATGGACAAAGTTCAGTCGTTCAGTATTGGTCCCATCACTGCCAATTTAAATGCAGGGAAATGTAATAGATTTAAGTGGCAGCTTGGGTTTCTTTTGTACATAGAGTTATGAAAGAAAAATAAAGTAGCTACTGTGCATTCTGGAAGTAAGCAACAAAATAATAAGAGAACAACCTACATTCATTCACTGCTTCAATACAGAAATACCTGAGTGTGTAAGTTATATGAGTGGTAGGGTGGGGGTTCTTTCAAATGTGTGTCATGCCATATAAATTATTTATATAAAAATTTATTTTTGTAGTTTGTACAGATGTTAGTCACTAGACTGAAGTTCTATTTTTAAAGAGTAAATATATATTATATATAATTATATCTATTGTTACAGAGTTGTTTTTTGTTGTTTTTGTTTGTTTGGTTGCTATTATTTTTGTGAGGGGTGGGAGAGCGGGGGGGGGGAGTGGGAGGGAGTTGTCCACAATGAGTAGAGGGGGTTTCAGACAGACCCTGTTTTGTTTTTGTTTTTTGGAGAGAAGGGTACACTTGGAAAATGAAGGAGAGGTGTGGCAGACACTGTCCACCATGTTAAGTTTCCTTACCTTTCCTTCTTCATTTAATGATTTGAAGTTGTACTCTTTTTGTCGATGTCTAAAACACTGTGACTTCCGAAAACTATGCTCAAGAAAACCCTTGTGTGACCATTATTTTCCCTCACCTTCTATAGGAATTTAACTAACAAAATAAATTCAAATGAAAAAAAAAATCCTGTCTGTTTCAATGTGTCTTTTCTCAATCAACTTTTTCTGTGAGCTTCTATTAGCACAGTCAACAACTTAATGCCTCCCTAGGTCATCTTACGACTTGTTAGTGACAGATCTGTCTGTTGGGTAAATACACAGCCCATTTTAATAGCCCTGCTGACCACGACAAGTTCTCCAGGGCCTAACGTTTGGAAGTTTTTATCTTGTATTCTTTTGAACTTAACAACATGACTTGGGATATTTAGAGATGATTTAAGATTGTGTCTAGGAAACTCATTCCATCAACCTTATTGTGAAGCAGTGGACACAATCCTGACCTGCTGTCTTATCTTTAGACAATCATTCTCTTTCCAGAACTCCCTAACAGTCCACTTAAGGACTCTCCTAGATCAAGCCAATATAACACATCTTAAATACAAATAATGATTTGGTCATGTAGTAACACTATTTCCCCCTTCTGTAGGACTAACAAATGTTGAAACTTCAACTAGCCACCATCTTTGCTGCATGATGGGGCTGCAGGTAGCCTAGTGGTTAGAGCATTGGACTAGTAATTGAAAGGTTGCAAGATCAAATCCCTGAGCTGACAAGATAAAAATCAGTTGTTCTACCCCTGAACAAGGCACTGTTTGAATGGTGTCAGCAATTTTGATCTTGTATTCTTTTGAACTTAACAACAGGCTGTCATTGAAAATAAGAATTTGTTCTTAACTGACTTGCCTAGTTAAAAATAAAGGTTAAATATAAATAAAGCTAGCTATTGTTTGGAGGAAAGAAATAACCATGTTTAGTGAGTAGAGAAGACTAGAGGCCTCTCTGACTTTCTGCTTCATTGTTACGACTCCAACACCACTGTCCCCCACTGGCCCACCTGTGTAGATGAAAGCTCTATGCTGTAAATTCCTGTACTTCCCACAACAACATCTCAGTTGTCAGCTACCTTGGGCCTGTCTGAATCTGATATGTCTGGGACTTCTGAAGTTACTGTCGTGGCCCTAGAGCCTTGGGAGAGGGAAGGTGGGTGAGAGGAAGGCTCCTTCAGTATTAGCACACCGTGCATTACCTTCAAAATGCTAGGATTTAGTCAAAATGAAGGATATAATAAGCACTATTTTGTTCCAGAGAAAAGTCCAAAATCTACTTAAAAGCATATGTATTACCAATACGTTATAGTCATCATTTCAAATAGATGAATCAATGTGAAAGTGTTTATTCAACGAGAGTGTATTGTCTACTTTCTATTTCCCATAATACTATTAAAAAAAGTCATTGAAAAAGTAGCAGTCACTATTTACAGCTGCACAGAAGTGCTGGCAACCATGAAGTGGGAGAAGATGTTGCTTGCTGACCTCTATTGGTCAGTGTTGTGTTTGCTGAACTCCATGGAGTGCTTAGGACTGTGTGACTGCACCGCACCATCTGGTTAACCTCAAACTGTGGTTTACAATTCTCCTCCAAACAGTGTCCAGACAGTCTGTAACCTACAGGGCTCTTCTGTCTCCAACCCAGGATTCACTCTCTCTCACCCTCACAAATGTAGTTTACACCTAAATGGTTGATGAGGGAACCTGAAGTTTTCCATAGGAATGATTATATTGTACCTGTGTTTGGGACGACAGTTTTAAACACGGTAGTTGAAAATCATGTTTTTTCCTTATGGGTAAATAAAGAATGAGAAGTGAATTGAGACGATGCTTACAATATGCACGGCTGGATGCATTTAGAATGAAGCAGTAACACTC
Source organism: Salmo trutta (assembly GCF_901001165.1). NCBI lineage: Eukaryota > Metazoa > Chordata > Actinopteri > Salmoniformes > Salmonidae > Salmo > Salmo trutta. The sequence goes on from NC_042977.1 coordinate 24,088,511, forward strand.
CATACTAGGGGATAAAAGCAAAACGTTTAGATTTTTCCAGTTTTCGATGGCATTGGTTCAATCAATTTCATTTAGATACGTTTTACAAAACAACTAGAAAGCCACGTTTTGGGGGGTGGGGGGGGTGGTAATGATGATGGCCGTGGAGGTCTAAGGTACACGTTTCACAGCTTCCATTGGGAAGCCCACAGAGTTTGGTCCTGACATAGCTTTAACTGCTTCTTCCTGTGGACCTCTGTGACGTAATGTATGGTTTCAACAGTAAGCATCAGGCTGATGGTGGGAGTTGATATGGCACTGCTCATTCATGCCTGCTCCCTGCCTGGCACAGCTCTGACTGCATAGGCACTGAAGCCAAGAATCAGACTGAGTGGCACTTTGGGCAGCAGCAAAATCATGGGGGAGCTCTATTCTGTGAACAGTTCTCTCTCTTTATCCCTCCCGCTTCTATGAACTTTATCAAGACAGATTAGTGTTGAAGTTTGAAAAGGGGGTGGAAGGGAAGGATAGCGTGGGGAAGAAGCATGTGTGTGTGTGGGGAGAGGGGGAGTGAAGCTGTGCGTATGTGTGTCCATTAGGTGGGGATGTGTGGAGGCAGGGGACAGCAGCTGGCACTAGCTGAAAGAACTTATCCCCCTTAAATAGTCAGCAATATGTGGGTGAGATAACAGCTGACATCTTTAACAACAGATAACTAGATCTTGAAGGCAAAAATCAGGACCAACCAGTCTCTGTAAAGAATTGGCTGAGGAGAAAAAAAACATATGGGGAACAAAAGAGCTAACATGATCTGCTTGTGCATCTTGGGTGGCCTGAGGATGAGCGGCCATTGTTGTTAGAATTCAATAGGGCTGATTAGTAAGAAGTGTATGTGTGTGTGTGTGTGTGTGTGTCTACATGCACTGGAATACTTGTTTGAGTGTGTGTGAAGGGGTTCTGTGTTTGCAAATTTGCAGCAACAGTGGAAAAAAGTAGGATGAATAGAATGACCAATGGAAAAAATGTACTAGTTGAAACATATCTCTCAAATCTCATTCCTTCTGGGAAGTCTTCAATTGGATTAATACCCCTAAAGCATTGTGAAACATTTTGTAACAGAGTGAATAACATCGCTTTAAAGAGGTACAACACAAATTACTAATGCTATAGTTTTCACTGGCAATCACTATCTTAAATAGAGTACGCTACAAATTGTATTACTAACTTAATAGTAGTAGCAAATTAGCACAATATTAAACTTGATGCAATTTGCATTGTGTTTGTGCAGGCAGGCACCTATGGAATGTTGCTCCTATAGAATGTTCCTCCATTTTGTTTCTTCTAATCAGTCGTCTGACTACACTCCATCACGTAGAGATCAATATTTACAAAATGTACGTCAAGCTAACAAATGTGTTTGCAATTTATACATTTTCTCTGACTGTATGAACAATATGAATTTCCAGGCCGGCCCCTGCAGTGTAAACATGTTTTAAATAAACAGGAACCAACGTAATGCCCTTTTAATTGATTCATTCTGGCCCGCCATGTTTACAGAAGGGCCTAAATATGAGCTCGTAATGCAAACCTAGTGTTTAGAAGTGGTTTGTTTGGTTAAAACAATAACAATTTGAATGCCAGCCACATCGGGGTTGATTGCATTGTGTTTCCATGGCTGGGGCTCCGTTTTGGGATGACAGACTAGCGAATCCCTGCTGGCTACTCTTTTACAAATTACACACCACATCTCAGTGTGACTGGGAAATAACATAAGACTGGGTTCTAAATTCTAAATTGGAATGAATAATCATAAGGTGGCATAGCATTGTACAGTGATCTGGAGAGGGAGAGAAGCAGAGGATTATAATTAAACACATGCAAGTGGCAGTAAAAGCTAATGAATAGTGCAGACTGGCAGGCATTTAATGTGGCCAGCTCAACATGGCGTATAGCTGTGGGAGCTGCACCATATGTCCCTCGCTCTGCGCAAACATCTCAGTTCTGTCCATAAAACAAGATGCTTGAAACCAATGCTAACAGCACACTGATATGTTTCTGCACTAGCTATTTATGCTCCTTTTTATGTTCTCCCTAGGCTAACATGCCTCTCTTTCTCTGTTCTGAATCCCAAGTGAATAGAATAGGATATGTTATTAGCCAAAACAGCATATGTTATATCTTTATCCTAACCATGATTTCTATAGTCTAAAAACGGCCTTGACTAATCATTTTGAGGAACGCGTCCCAAATGGCACCCTATTCCCTATATAGTGCACTACTTTTGACCAGGCTCCTATGGGCACTGGTCGAAAGTAGTGCACTAAATAGGGAATCGGGTGCCATTTGGGTTTCAGTCCAGGGCTTTGGCCTGCTGTTCTGTTCTATTCCAAACCAGAAGCCTGTCTGCTCTCAGCTCTACACTGAAGTCCTACACAGGGTGGAGTATCAAATCAAAGTTTATTGGTCGGGTACACAGATTTGCAGATGTTATCGCACGTGGAGCGAAATGCTTGTGTTTCTAGCTGCAATACTGCAGTAATAATACCTAGCAATACAAAACAATAGCACACAATCCAAAAAGCAAAAATAAAGAAATGATTAAATATCAGAACGAGCAATGTCAGTGTCCGGAGTAAATATGTACTGTATAATGTATAAAATGGTGTGTATAGATAGTATGGTTAGTATATGAAGAGAAAAGGTGTGTACAGCAGTAGTTACAGTATATAGGATGAGCTTTGACTAGAAAACAGTATGTAAACATGATTAAAGTGACCAGTGTTCAATGACTATGTACATAGGGCAGTAGTCTCTAAGGTGCAGGGTAGAGTACCGGGTGGTAGCTGGCTAGAACAGTGATTAAGGTTCAGGGCAGGGTACTGGGCGGCTAGTGGTGACTATTTAACAGTCTGATGGCCTGGAGACAGAAGCTGTTTATCAGGTCTCTCAGTCCCATCTTTGATGCACCTGTACAGTCTCCTCCTTCTAGATGGCAGCGGGGTGAACAGACAGTGGCTCAGGCCCTTGATGATCTTCTTGGCCTTCCTGTGATACCGGGTGCTGTAGATGTCCTGGAGGGCAGGCAGTGTGCCCGATGATGTGTTGGGCTGACCGTACCACCCTCTTCAGTGAGACTGAGGACCAATAGGGAAATTGAGAAAGACAGAGTGGCCCTACGGACTACTTACCACATGTAGAAAGGAGGGAAACTCTGCTCAAGCATAACAGCAGCTCCAGGAAAGGCCTCTGGAGAAAGACTGTTCAAGTGGGGACCTACACTTCTAACTCTAATACTGAGTGGAGCACCGAAGGTCATCAAAGCTACAAGTCTTACAACTGTAGTTATTAGATTAGGTCACGTTATATGACTGTTATACTTAACTCTACACTACAGTGCATAGGAAATCATGTTGGAAGCTGTAAACATAATTTCTAAAGACTGACACTGTTTTAGGTCTTAAGGTGCTAAGCACAATGAACTGTTTTCAGCTACAGTGTAATGGTTTGACTTGGAGGTTGAAAAGTATGCCATGCTAGAGGTTACAAATCATTAACCAAATGGCTTTCATCACCTAAATCCATCAGTGGTGGGGAGTAGGTTGAGCTCTTCTAGGAGCCAAGCCTACCTAGCCCAACCCCAGTTAACCCAGCTCCAGCCCAGATTGCATGCTGCCTGTCCCAGAGCTGACTCACTGGGTACCCACAGGGCCTTACCACATGAAACATGGGGTCTAGGCCAATGGCCTGTTCACAAAGACACATAAACTCAGCAAAAAAAGAAATGTCCCTTTTTCAGGACCCTATCTTTCAAAGATAATTCGTAAAAATCCAAATAACTTCACGTATCTTCATTGTAAAGGGTTTAAACACTGTTTCCCATGCTTGTTCAATGAACCATAAACAATGAATGCACCTGTGGAACGGTCATTAAGACACTAACAGGTGGCTGAGGTCCTTGACAGACAATTAAGGTCACAGTTATGAAAACTTAGGACACTAAAGAGGCCTTTCTACTGACTCTGAAAAACACCAAAAGAAAGATGCCCAGGGTCCCTGCTCATCTGCGTGAACGTGCTTTAGGCATGCTGCAAGGAGGGATGAGGACTGCAGATGTGGCCATGTCCGTACTGTGAGAAGCCTAAGAAAGCGCTACAGGGAAACAGGACGGACAGCTGATCGTCCTCGCAGTGGCAGACCACGTGTATCAACACCTGCACAGGATCGGTATATCCGAAAATCACACCTGCGGGACAGGTACAGGATGGCAACAACTGCCCGAATTACACTAGGAACGCACAATCCCTCCATCTGTGCTCAGACTGTCCGCAATAGGCTGAGAGAGGCTGGACTGAGGGCTTGTAGGCCTGTTGTAAGGCAGGTCCTCACCAGACATCACCAGCAACAACGTCGCCTATGGGCACAAACTGGACCAAACAGGTGGACGAGGTAGCTAACAAAAGACGTTTATCTATTGGTAAGGTTACAAAGCTGGACAGAATAGGACTGGCAATAAGTGCTCTTTACTGATGAGTCAAGGTTTTGTCTCACCAGGGGTGATGGTTGGATTCGCGTTTATCGTCGAAGCAATGAGCGTTACACCGAGGCCTGTACTCTGGAGCGGGATTGATTTGGAGATGGAGGGTCCGTCATGGTCTGGGGCGGTGTGTCACAGTATCATTGGACTGAGCTTGTTGTCATTGCAGGCAATCTCAACGCTGTGCGTTACAGGGAAGACATCCTCCTCCCTCATGTGGTATCCTTCCTGAAGGCTCATCCTGACATGACCCACCAGCATGACAATGCCACATACTGCTCGTTCTGTGCGTGATTTCCTGCAAGAAAGGAATGTCAGTGTTCTGCCATGGCCAGTAAAGAGCCCGGATCTCAATCCCATTGAGCACGTCTGGGACCTGTTGGATCGGAGGGTGAGGGCTAGGGCCATTCCCCCCAGAAATGTCCAGGAACTTGCAGGTGCCTTGGTGGAAGAGTGTGCTAACATCTCACAGCAAGAACTGGCAAATCTGGTGCAGCTGGTGGCCACACCAGATACTGACTGTTACTTTTGTTGCACATTATTCCATTTCTGTTAGTCACATGTCTGTGGAACTTGTTCAGTTATGTCTCAGTTGTTGACTCTTATGTTCATACAAATATTTACACGTTACGTTTGCTGAAAACAAACGCAGTTGACAGTGAGGACGTTTCTTTTTTTGCTGAGTTTATGCATTTGCTATTAACCATATTTAAGATTCATGGAGGGAATTCCCTTGCAAATGGGACAAGACACATTTGTTTCCCTTCTGAGAATGACAACAACCCAACCTAGAAACCTTATGTAAGCCCAAAGATATAGCTGAGGGAAAGGGGAAAACTAAACAGTTGCACAGCTGAATGCATTTAACCTTAATCAAGGTCCATGTCGTCGGTGCCGGGGTGTAGGTGTTGTTGGGGAGTTAATGTTAACAGCCTTGCTCAAGGGCAGAATAGCAGATTTTTCTACCTTGTTGGCTTGGGAATTAGAACCAGCTACCGTTCGGTTACTGGCCCAACGCTCTTAACCGCTAGGCTACCTGCCACCCCATTGAGGACTAGAGACTTCACATATCACTTCATTACCGTAAATAGGATCTTCAGTAAATGTTTTGCTATGATGTGTGTAGGGAAGACATATCTCCTGAATTAAGTAGTGTAGGCCTAATTCAATGTGTGTATGAAATGTGAAATCATTAGCAGTGCTTGTAACTACTGGTCAAACAAATAGTATGTGGTTGCACCTGTGTGTACCAATCTGACAAATCTTTTAGCGAAACTACACTAAAATGGGGTGGTTGAGCAAATGTGGATGGATGGTGGCAGTAAATTCAGTAAAATGTGCATACAATGCATCATTCTTGAGAACTGACATATCTAAAAAAAAGAACATATATGCATTGAGTTTCAGGCAAAATTCTACAAATGCGACAGGTTGGACATTGTGTAAAGAAACAAGAGGACATTTCAGGGTAGGCCACAATTTACAAGTATATACAGATTTTCTAGCATGCAGTTCTCTTTATTTAATCCCACTGAAAGACTATGAGTGGCCTACTTCATAGCAGCCCTGTATGTCTCCCCTGGTTGCAGTTAGACTGACCTCTGCTGGTTAAAATGCATAATGCATTATGAAACTCAGCACTCATTTACCAAAAACAGAGCCAATATTTCCAGCCAGCCAGGCAATTGCAATAACAGAACAAAAAGTTCTACAGATTTGTTTTACTAAAAGTGTCAAGAGAATGTGACTAAGATAAACAATCTTGTGTTAACTAAATAAAACAATTTAATTGCATCATAGGCAAAGACAATACATATATAGGAATTAAAACTATGCTTTCAGTCCCATGTTTGGCTTATGTATCCATAACTGGGTCCATTAAAAGGATCAGCTTGGTGTTTAGTACTGCAGACAGGACTAATGTTGACAGACACATACACGCTCTTGTTCAGATAACAAACACTAGAGACAGACAGCAGTCCTGAGAGGATTACAAGAGATAATCAGAGGGAACAAGGGAAGGAGGCAGGAAGAAAAGAAAAACAAGGGCTGGCCGGCGCTCCGCTCTCCTCTGATGGACTAACTCACTGGGTGGTTTGTCTGTTTATTTAGTCTGTGGAGGTGATGGGAACCGAGCAGCAGCCACTGCCAATTTTCTTTGCACAGAGAAAATATTCATGTGGACAGCTGGAATCCAGGGAGCAGTCAAAAATGGGGCACTGGTCAAAAGGTAGTGCACTATAAAGGGAATGGAGTTCTATTTGGGATGCATCCAAACAGTCTCAGAGCCAAGAGATACAGGCCCCAGCTCACATGAAACACAGCTCCCCATTCAAATATCAGCATCTGAGGCTTTTTTTACACCCTCCAAAAATCTGAAACATCTGGAATTTGAAAGGAGAGAAGGAAATTTGGCAAAGTAATTAACAATTCAAAGCAGAAATGATCAGTGTTGTGAAATAGTAGATAAGGGAGAATTAAGGTCAATCATGAGCCTCCATCAAATGAAAGATTAAACGATGTACTGCAACTGCTAGTCTCATAACTGAATGCAATAGGTTGAGGTTCTCTGTTAATCCACTATACAACTGCATAAAAGGGCCTTTATAAAACCAATAATACTGAACATCACTATAGAGATCAGAGCGGTTCCTGATATCGCTGTATTTAACATAACAAAAATGAACAATATGCTACCAGACGACTGAAGCACACAGCTGAGGGGGAGCGAAACAATTCAAATAAATTCTGAGAACCAAATCATTTTGTCAACACAACATGAGATGGACATCAAGAAGCTATAGAACTTTCAACAACTTGATGTGGCTACGTTGCGGTCCGTTTTCAAATTGTTTTCTAGGCGATCAAAAAATAAATAAAAGGCACCACAAATAATAAAAACACTGCTCGTTAACCATTATTGAAACGCCTAGTAAAAAAAAAGTTAATTTGTGTTATACTAGGCCATTGCAGTGTTTCGCATAGCACTTGCCTGTGAGAATGGGCAGACAAGACTGCTGGTTGGGGGAGGGTTGGTTTGGGAGGAGGGAGGGGAGTACCACCCAGTGAGATGGGGTGGGGGTTGTGCTCATAGGAAACAGTTGTGCTGCATGCAAGGCCTCACACCATGCTGTGGGGCCACCCAGTCGCCAGCAGAATTTGTTTATTTTTATTCTTTGGGGAAAATTGTTCAGTGTGAGATGTTTATTAGAGCTTTGATATGTCATGTGTCAGCTTTTGCTTGCAGGGTATGTGTATACACAAGCTGGACTTGTGTATAGTAGAGGTTGGGGTCGAGAAGCAGAAAGGAAGGAGGAAAAAAGAGGGAGGTAGAAACAAAGCCCCCACACAGAGTGCTAGGCAGATGTGCACGGGTCATCCACCAGCGGTCTCGGTTGATGTCATGGGGCTAGAACGCAGCTCCGTGGTATGGCATGTATACAAACACAGGGAAACACATTTAAACTTCTTAAAGGAAATTAAAGAGCATTAGCCAAATGGTTGGTTGATAAATGCTACAAAACAACATATTGGTAAATACCTTTATTATATTCACAAATCATTTAAATGCTGGACAAATCTCCAGTTTGAATACAAATCAATTTAAAACATGAACTGTTAACATACTTTCATAGAGATCTATGGTATGTAGTGAGAGGCTTTACAAGTTAGAGGTAATGTTTATGTACCATTAAATGAAAGTCAACAGAAGGGAATTTATGCCCAATTGAACCCTTGCACAATAATGAGTAGTTACTGCATGATAAAACTTATTAGAACATTATTTCCAAGTGAACAAGTAGAGGGATGTTCCTCTCAGCAATAACCTGATTTGGGTGACATCCTTGCCAGTCGCTCTCCATCAATGGCAGACTGCAATGCCAGGACCGTGTCTGTGAAAAAAATTAAATCAGCCAAGGCCACAGTGTTATAAAAGCTAGATGATACTTGGGATCAACATTGGCTTCAGACCTCAGGTTAGGCTGAGAATCTGTTGTTGATGGAATTACAAATGTAGCTGGTTTGTTAACACATCCACACACCCAGTAATTTTCTTGCGTAGTCCACAATATCAGTTGCCCCAGCCTCAATGTCATATAATGGCATCTCCATTAGCTTGATAATGTTACTTGCTCCCTGTACAACAGATAACAAGACAGACAGTTAAAATAAAGTCATTACACAGTATCATTTCAATTTTTTAACACTACAGTTATTTGTTATTTCAAGTCCAGTTGCAGTGATTAACTTTTCAGACACTTGTCCTTTGGACAACACAATCACCTTTTTGTACTTTGGACAAGTAGGACAGATTTTTTACTTGTCCAAAAGCTCAAATCACTTGCTCCCTCACCCCCCCAAAAAAGGTCTAACACCATGGACCAAAAAGGTGATTGAAAATGATGTAAGGAACCACTACACAGAATAACCATTATCATCACTGGTATTGACAATGGTATGCTGCTGGTCTCTGATCCCATGTACTATAGATCTCCTGCCGTTGAGGCCTTGAGCAAGGCACTTAACCCCCCCCCCCCAAACTTAAAAACAGCACTGACAGGCTACTGTATAAAACGCATTGGGTGCATCAACCCTTTATCTGGAGAGCTACTGGGGGTGCAGGCTTTTGATCCAACCATGCTTAAACACACCAGACTCAGCTTATCTGTTGAGCAGCTGATTGTTCAAGCAGGCCTGGAGCAAAAGCCTGCACCCCCAGTGTCTCTCGTGGATTCTCCAGGAGGGTTGGTCACGCTGCAACATTATTTTACAACCAAGTACTTTTAGTCTTATAAAATAATTCCCTCATTCAACGAACTAGGGATCAAATGGCTAAGGTGGACGAGGTAGCTAACAAAAGACGTTTATCTATTGGTAAGGTTACATTTTTTCGGTGCTCATGGGAGATCTTGACAGCATAGGAGTTACTTGTCAATTAGGCTATTCCAAGAATATTTTGTCAGAATTACATGGCTAGTATTTAATAGTGGAGAATGCTAGCTAATTTTTAGTGCTTGAGAGACTGTTTTTGAACCAGAGTATGCAGCATTGGTTTCAACTGTGTTTTGGCCAGTTGCAGTTAAACAATAGTGCCAGTGAAAAGTTATTTTAGGACATGGGACATGACATTAATGCATGCTAACAGCTAAATAGTTAATTAGTGAACTGGTTATCATCTAGTTAGTCTGTTGTATGTCATTATTTTACCTGTTGCACAAATGTCTTGTTCGCTCACTCCTCTGGTGCACTGACTCAAACGCAGATGATGCACACACTATGACTTTTCCAGGATTTTCATTGCTAACCAAAACGTTGCTTTAACTGGGCAAATAACTCACTAGAAATTATCAACAAATGTGCAAACGCGGCTAGGCTCATTTTGACCTCAAAAACACATCTGGCAACTGCATGATTGAAAGACAGCTCGTGACTGTCAATGCAGGCCTACAATAAATATACTCTGATGCATTCCGCAGAGATTGAGAGGACAGTGAGTAAAACGTCACATCTGCAGGACACTTTGATCTAATTATGATCAGAGTAGCCTAATTGTTTGACAGCGATTTTTATTTGTTTTTTTTACTTGTCCGCTCAGACAACTTAAATCTATAATCTGCCTGTCCAACAATTTGTTTTACTTGCCCCGGACAAGCATTAATGTCAAGCCCTGCAGTTGCATCAAATTATATTGCAATTCTAAGTCCAGGATGTGTCAAACAAAGAGTCTTTGGGACAGAGATATAGGTATACCGTTAACTCCTCGTGCACCCTCTCCTCCAGCTCAGAAACCTGGGATATGGCCTCATACACGTCAGTCATGGGTACAATGGAGTCCTGCAAAGACCAGAAGTTAATAACATGCTCAGTTTAGTACCAATATACAGATTTTTTTAAAGGAACTCAGACCGGCTTTAAAACGTACTCTTGAAAGTAGTAATAGTAGAACGCACAAGGTGCAATTTCAAAGTTGGGTAGTGCATCAGCTCCTCGTCAGCCATTGCATACTTTAGAGTTATTTATAACCGGTCAGAAATGTCCAGATCAAGTAGCCATGTCAGCTAATGTTTTTTTATTTAGTTTTTTGTAGCCCATAGATATTGTTGTAATGTTTTTGTCACCAAAATATCACATGAATACACATTAGACTTATAATTGCAATAAAAAGTTAGCTTTAAACCTGCAAAGTTCTCTCCAACAACAAGAGGGGTGTTTTTAATTTCACTAGGCCGCAGTTAAGAACAAATTCTTATTTACAACGACTGCCTACCCCAGCCAAACCCTAACGACGCTGGGCCAATTGTGCGCCGCCCTATGGGACTCCCAATCATGGCTGGTGATACAGCCTAGAATTGAACCAGGGTCTGTAGTGAAGCCTCCAGCACTGAGATGCAGTGCCTTAGACCGCTGTGCCACCCAGGGTGTGAACAGTTTGTGTCATGAACAGTGCTTGTGCCCATAGAAAGACATGGCATGTGCACAGGGTGGGCGCGGGATGTTCCCCAATGCTGGAAGAGCCCCCCCCCCCCCCCAAGAGTGAAAAAGTTTGGGAACCCCTGCTATAACACACTGAAGAACAGGAAGTATCTGGCATGATCTCTTTTTAAAAGCCTCATTAGCACAGTCTGTCCCCTGAGGACCAATCAGTTGTAAGCAACTAAACAGGGGTTGCATCTTATTCCCTATATAGTGCTCTAATTTCAACCAGTGCCCATGAGGGGCCCAGGGTCTTTTGAGCTCACCTCTTCTGATGAGGAGCTGTCCTCCACTTCCATCTCATCAATCTTCTTGGGAAGATCCGCATCATTCATCTTTAACGTTCCATTCAGTTCCTTCACTCTAACAAATAAAAAGTTACATTTAGGCCTACTACTGGAAATACCGATCGATCAATTGTTTTGACAGTACCTGTCTGCATAGCGTAGTGTGTTCACAGTAGAATCGCATGAGGACATTCCAGGAGACACCATTGCAATCTGGAAAATAAGAAAACCAATAAACAAACAACATTACGGCAACATTATGTCTACCGTCTAGTAATGTAGGGAGAGGGAAGGCCAATCTTTTAACTTTAAATAAAACAATGTTTAAAAAAAGAAAGTGGTGAGCACATTTTCCTTTTCAAGAGGGAAAAGAGGTGGGGGGACCACCACAGCTTAGCCTGGTCCCAGATCTGTTGCTTCTCGTGACAACTCCATTGCTGTCATTATCAAGCACATGTGCATCTACAGCTAAAACCCAAAGAAAGCCTTACCATGCATGTCCTGGAGTTCTCGCCGATGAAGGAGTCTCGGAGTACCTGTGTCAGCTTGCTCATCCTGAAGGGGATGTGGTGGCTGTCCATCCCCAAGGAGCGAATGCATTCCTACAGAGAGAGGAGGGAGCAAGCAGGGTTTAGACTAGGGGTGTCAAACATACAGATCCCATTAAATCCAGCACGTGGGTGGTTTGTGCAAAAAAATGTAATCATTTGTTTATTATGAGAGAAAAACGATCTCAATCGACACCGAAATGACTAAAACCTAGGGGTGAACACCTTTCCCATTCAAGACAACTCGATACGCATCTAGGTACATAGGCTCCAATACCATGAACGTTTTTGTTTGAAACGATTCAGTGCGATTTGGTTTGATTAGAGAATGAATCGATGCGATTTGGTTCGATGCAGTAACATCTAATTCATTTTCCATTCCAAATCTGCTGCTGGGCCTCCTGAGCTGGATCTGTCCAAGCTGACTTCTCTGCGTGCGTAAATTATGCATGTCTACGGCCTATACTACTCTATGTAGGCACCTAATCTGAGCCCATTACCAGCAAAACATTTGAATAGAAGATTTGTAATGTTTAAATCTATAATTCAATCGATATTGAAAAGGGAATCTCATGCTTAACTGAATACTTGTGGCCATTATTACGACACGTCATTAATTTCACAATGTAAGAAATCAACATTTGAACAATTGCTCTTTTGGATGGCAATTTATGAGAATTCAGTGTAATTTTCTTTTATCGGCATAAAACAGCATATCGGCAGATGTATCATATAGGTAAGCTTTAACCCCCAAAATCCGGTCACAAAAAAAATTATTGGTCTACTCCGGACCTCGGGGAAGATCGAACACACCTGCAAGGCTAAATGAGTTTGACACCCCTGGTTTAGAGTGAGTAAGAAGCTGCAGCTCACAGCATGGTTACATTTAGAAAGAAACCCTCCACAGAATTAGCTCCTCACTGAATATTCTCAAATCATACACATTTAAACTCATTTTAGGTTAAGATATTTTTTACAATGATACCACTGGTGACATTGCCAACACATTTCTGAAGGGTTTTGCTGTACATACAGGTGGTGCATGCCTGCTATATGATCATATTCACAAAACGGAAGAAAACTGACCGCAGAGGGACTAACTGAACATGTCCAATAAAAATAAAATGTCAGTTTCCATTTTCCGTTGCAGAACGTTTTGCTACCACGTGTGCACTAATGAATAGGACCCAGGTAAAAGGGAAGTCTAAAGAGTGAGAATGAACAGACAGTAGGCTAGTAGTTGTATTCACCTTGAGAGCCAGCAGGCTGCGGTTGATCTCGGCTGTCTCTACGAGGGTCTGTCTGTCGCTGCTGCGAACATCAATGCCCCTCTCGTTTCCCGCCAGGTCCACCAGGGAGAACTTCCCATGCACCTGGTTCCTCCTCCGCAGGATCACCTGCAGGATGGCGTGGGAGCGAGACGAGTTGGCGTTGGCTGACGTCTGGCCGGACGTCCTGAGAAAGAGGTGTGTCAGATCATTACTCCCAAGTTATTCACTACGCTGAAGTTAATATATCGGCAGGGGTGAAAGTAAAGTGGTGCGGTACGTCAAACCGACAAAAATAAATAGTGTGGGTACGCCGTACCGGTAAAAGATAAGCCTGTCACAATAATGAAAACCAAATGTCAAGAAAACTGTAGGTTAATAAACCATTAGTTATCATTACCACAAGTCAGAGGCATGAAACATTTGCGAATAGACTTGAATGGGTGGTATAGTTTACGCTCCAACATGCGATGTGGTTTGATGAGAACATTGACATTTTGCCAAGGCAGAGATGAGTGGCCGAAAGCGAACAGGGACAGCAGTGGAGGCATTAATTCTGTCCTGATGACAATCGCCAAATGTCTTTACACGTCTCTTTCCATTGACCTATTGTTTGGAGGCTTGAAATATGTTGCGAGTGAAGGAACATGCGCGGTTAGTCTAGTAAAAGGAGCCCTTTGAAGTTACTGACAATCAGATTAAAACAATGTGACTGGTAATACATTTTAAAAAGTCAAATCTTGATGACTCGGCCCACAGAGATGCTATTGAATTAATAGGGAATTTAAATAGAACTCTATGATTAGGTCACACAGCAGGCCCGCCCATTAGGCAGCTGCCTAGAGTGGCAGTTTGATGAGGGCGACATTTTCCGACCTAAAAACTGACCAACACATCACATTATTCTGCCCAAAAACAATGACAACTTCTCACCCAGTGGCATTAGGGCTATATAGATGAGCGCTGATGCCACCCCATGATAAGCAGTGCCCACTTTGCCAAAGGCAGGGTGCAAATATTTAGCTTGTCCATGCCCAGCACGCCTCTCCAAGGGATTGTTGGAGAGACGCAGCTCTGCAGTACTCCAGCAAATTCATTTAACATAGGCTAAATGATGTAGCCTACAGTAGAAAGAGTATTACCATATGTGGTTTTTCTGTAGCACATAGACTGGAGACCAAATGCATTACCATGTCACCAGACACATTTTTTTAATCATTAACTTATGAGGAGAGTGTGCAGGAGAAAGTCAACTAAAAAGGCAAACATCAGCTTTGGAGCGGATGTGGCATAATCAGAAGTGGAAAGCAAACAGTGCAGAAAATAATTCATTTAAACAATAGTCTTCATTTAACTAACAAAAGGGCTTTGTTGGAGCTCATTTCTTCCTATAAAAAACACAAATTAAGTAGGTCTACCTGTTTGACAGACTCAATTTAGCTATCCATAGATTTGTCAGTATAGCCAAATCCTCCAATACTATCACCATGCACTCAGTATAGACTGAGGACTTGGTGTTTGGTTAAAACCAGGACTCTAAATTGAGTGAGGATATGCCATACCCTTTCTTAAAGAGCAAAAGGGACTTCATATTTAAACATTTTTTAAAAAGTATCCAGATATAAAAAGTGTTTTATAACAATGCTTAACTCCATGATGCCTGATGATAGAAACAAGCTTAAAAATGGCCACAAAAGATGTGACTGATGCATATGGGGATATATTGATTAGTTTCTATGACTTTCTGAAGCGGAGCTGCAGCCTTAAATATTTTAGGAGACAAAATGTACTTTGCTCTTTTGTCCCCATTAATTGAGCTTTTCACTTTCTGAAAAGAGAAGATGCTTAATGATTGAGAAAATCAATAATAGGATATGTCATGGATATTGAAATGATTTATATAGTCTACTAACCAGATGTGTTAAAAGTAGTTTAAATTTGTAGCACAGGCATATGAATGGGCTGCTATTATGTTGCTCTGCTGCCTATTAGGTGAGAAATAAATTGGCCCAAGACCAAACCTACTGCCAGCCCCTGCTGTATCCTACACTACTCTAGTTTAGCGGGGATAGGAGGGGGACAATTTTGTCTCTTCTAGGGCAGCAGAGCGTACAGGCCCATAATGCCGCAGATTTTTTTTTTTTTTTTTTTTTACAGTGCACACACAGGAGGTCCCGTACCGAGAAGAAATGTCTGGAGACAGGAAAAGACTTAGAGAAAAGATAAGCAGTGCTCCGATGCAATGCTGCTTGCTTTTCTTTCCTCTTCTGAGAAAGATATTGGTGCCATATGTCAAAAAACAACCAAGAACACAACACACACGATTGACAAAGTCAAGAGAGAAAGATAAAAAAGGGGCCTGTTCAGGAGGGCGCAATGTTACAGAACGTTCAGATAGAAAAGTATAATGTAGAACAGATAATTGTCTATCAAGTAGAATAGGTAATCATGTCAACCATAAGAATTTGTTCTTAACCAACTTGCCTAGTTAAAAACATTCATTACGCTTCTATCTGTAAAGTTCTGAGTGTTCAACCTCACTGAATACACCCTGGGTGGAGTAAAAAAAAAAAGTAGTGTGTACCTGCATGCACTGCCCATCTCAATCATCTTGATGACGTCTTCAGCACACGAAACGTACATCTCCTGCAGGCCGACCACCTGGACCTGTTGTTTCTCATCCTCTAGCACTCGCAGCTTGGCCTTCTTGTTCAGCAGATCAAATACCTGAAGAGTAAGCAAGTGTGTTAGCAAAATGTCAAATGAGTCTTCTCTACACTTTTGTCCTATTATCATGGATTCTCCACCCAAAAAAAACATGTCAACCATCCAAACCACCAAGCTGCTTGAGGAGCACTGTGAGCTTTTCCTTCTCACCTTGCTGTTGTAGATCTCAAAGAAGGTCACGTAGGGACACAAGTCCAGACTGGAATATCTCCTCTGCTTCAGGAGGGCGAATACATCCTGAGCTGAAGAACAAATAAGAGGAACAAGGAGTTACAGGACACTGAAAGACACCATTGAACTATGTCCTAAGTAAAGGTTATTCACATAACCGTCACGTACAAAACCTTTTACTTTGTATCTAAAATGTGAGGTGGACAGATCTATTCCTTAGTACTGATCTCAGAAATATCTAGGACTATCAAAATATTTCCTAATCAAATAAGTTAATTGCTCGCGTAAACAGGTTAGCAGATGTTATAGTGGGTACAGCAAAACACTTGTGGTTCTAGCTCCTAACAGTGCAGTAAAAATGTAAGACAAGTACCAAAATCTATAAAAAAAATGAAAGGATACCTCATAGGGATGCGCATATTTCCCTTTAAAGACGTTTCAGTAAAAAAAAAAAAAAAAAAAAATTGATATGATTCAATAGGTGTTGCATAAACATCCAATTTCCATTCTAAATTCATATCTGCTCCTGATGGAGCTTATGAGCTAGGCCTCTCTGAACTGACCGTGTGTGGAAATGATTTATACGTCTATGGTGCATGTAGGCACCGGAGCTGAGCCATAAGGGAAACTTGGTATCTAGCCAGCAGCGTTGCAGTTTAACAGAAACCTCTGTCTTGCCCATTCACTCTTTCCAAGAGACTGACCAGCTGAATGCTATGATCCCTTATTGATGTCACTTGTTAAATCCACTTCAAATCAGCGTAGATGAAAGGGATTTTTAAGCCTCGAGACAATTGAGACATGGATTGTGTGTGTACCATCGAGGGTAAATGGGAAAGAAAAGATTTAAGTGCCTTTGAACAGGGTATGGTAGTCAGTGCAAGGCACACCGGTTTGTGTCAAGAACGGCAATGCTGCTGGGTTTATTAGGAATGTTTGGTACACAATTCATATCTCAAGGTTTAAAAATCCTTCTTCCACCCGTCTCTTCCCCTTATTCTACACTGATTGAAGTGGATTTAACAGGTCACATCAATAAGGGATCATAGCTTTCACCTGGTCAGTCTCATGTAAAGAGCAGGTGTTCCTAATGTTTTGTACACTCAGTGTATAGCACAACGTCTCATAATCGAATGGTTTAGACCTTTTGGAAGTTGACAGATTCGGAGAGAGCTAATCTTGTTCTCTCAGTTGGACCATGCAGTACGGGTGGCAAAAGTATCCCGCGGCAGATGGCTATATAGGTCCGCTAATACTCTGTCTGGACCTCTGGCAGTCTCTATGGGGGTACCACAGGGTTCAATTCTTGGGCCAACTCTTCTCTGTATACATAAATGATGTCGCTCTTGCTGCTGGTGAATCTCTGATCCACCTCTACGCAGACGACACCATTCTGTATACTTCTGGCCCTTCTTTGGACACTGTTAACAACCCTCCAGACGAGCTTCAATGCCATTCAACTCTCCTTCAGTGGTCTCCAACTGCTCCTAAACACAAGTAAAACTAAATGCATGCTCTTCAACCGATCGCTGCCTGCACCTGCCCGCCTGTCCAGCATCACTTCTCTGGACGGTTCTAACTTAGAATTTGTGGACAACTACAAATACCTAGGTGTCTGGTTAGACTGTAAACTCTCCTTCCAGACTCACATCAATCATCTCCAATCCAAAGTGAAATCTAGAATTGGCTTCCTATTTCGCAACAAAGCATCCTTCACACATGCTGCCAAACATACCCTCGTAAAACTGACCATCCTACCAATCCTCGACTTCGGCGACGTCATTTACAAAATAGCCTCCAATACCCTACTCAACAAGCTGGATGCAGTCTATCACAGTGCCATCCGTTTTGTCACCAAAGCCCCATATACTACCCACCACTGCGACCTGTACGCTCTCGTTGGCTGGCCTTCGCTTCATAATCGTCGCCAAACACATTGGCTCCAGATCATCTACAAGACCCTGCTAGGTAAAGTCCCCCCTTATCTCCGCTCACTGGTCACCATAGCAGCACCCACCTGTAGCACGCGCTCCAGCAGGTATATCTCTCTGGTCACCCCTAAAGCCAACTCCTCCTTTGGTCGTCTCTCCTTCCAGTTCTCAGCTGCCAATGACTGGAACAAACTACAAAAATCTCTGAAACACTTATCTCCCTCACTAGCTTTAAGCACCAGCTGTCAGAGCAGCTCACAGATCTCTGCACCTGTACATAGCCCATCTTTAATTTAGCCCAAACTACTACCTCTTCCCCTACTGTATTTATTTATTTTATTTATTTTGCTCCTTTGCAACATTTTATTTATATTTTAACTTTCTTCAAACTACAAATCTACCATTCCAGTGTTTTTCTTGCCATACTTTATTTACTTTGCCACCATGGCATTTTTTGCCTTTACCTCCCTTCTCTCACATCATTTGCTCACATTGTATATAGTCTTATTTTTTTCTACTGCATCATTGATTGTATGTTGTTTTACTCCATGTGTAACTCTGTGTTTTTGTATGTTGTCGAACTGCTTTGCTTTATCTTGGCCAGGTCGCAATTGTAAATGAGAACTTGTTCTCAACTTGCCTACCTGGTTAAATAAAGGTTAAAAAAAAAAAAAAAAAAAAATACAGGACTATTAAAGTCCCAGTGTGCTACTTTTGTGAACAATATATATATTTTTTTATTAATGGTGTGATGCAGCACCCCTACATCCCACAGCTGTGCTTGAAGATCAATGACTGTCAACATAATTACATGCTTGGTTGTCACAGAAAGTAGTAAGAAAGAAATTTAAGCCAAACAATTTCATGAACCCAAGATTCGTAAAATTTGAATCTATTTTCTGACCGTTGCATGCTACATTTGGATCGGTTAGGAGTCCCAGCCAGATCAATACTCTGTCTTAAACATGTGAACCAGGGACCGATGCGTAACGGTGAATTGTTACATCCCTAATAACTAAGCCAAAAATGTTGTGTTGTTGAAGCCAATAGCAGGGAGACACAATGAATTACCTGCCATGGCATAGATCCCTTTCGCACTGTTCTGGCTTTTCCCTGAAAAATCTCCTCCCATTGTCTGGATGGGGTAAAAGACGGGTACAAATTTTACATGACATGTTAAAAAAACCTGGTGGACAAAACTGCTCTAGTGTCAGCCTGTCAGGTAAACGGTAAGACTTACATGAGTTTTACCACTTCCAGTTTGTCCGTAAGCAAAACAAGTTGCCATCCCACCGTCGAAGATGGTCTGGACAAGGGGCTTGGCAGTGAACCTACCAGTGAAAAATATTAGTATATAACCATCTTGCAAAAACAAGTAATGAGGATACAAACTTCATACAAGAGAACATACTTGCAAAGGTTATTTGAACAGAATAAAAAAATATATATAACAAATTTAAGTCAGCAAATTGTAAAATAACCCTGATAGAAAAAAACAGAACACTTGTTTAGAAACCAATAAATGTGAATACCTGTACACTAAGTCATTGGTGGATGACTCGTCAAAGGAGTAGTCGAAATGGAAGACCTGGTTGTCAAGGTACTTTGTCAGGTCCACTTTCTGCTTGGGCTCATGAAGGAGCAGCGTTCCATTACCAGGGATAGAAACCACATCAATATCGTTCTTAGTCACCTCTAAGACAACCACACATAGAAAGTCAACATGAGAAGCAGCTTGGTGGATACAGGTCAGTCAGATAAAAGGTTTAGTTTGGTCAATTAAAAGTAACCTTTATTGTTGAGAGGACGCTTGCGAACGCACACACAAATTCTATGAGCTTCAACCTGTGAATCAAAAAGAAAATTACATAGCTGATAAACACTAGTTAAGAAAGGCCACATTTGAATTCTTCTCCTCCGTCTTACCGTATCAGACAGAGATAAAGGAAGTACTTCCAAGGTCTCTCTGAACTCTTCAATCATCTGGTAAAACTGCTTGTTCGGTCGATTTGTGTCTTCAAACTACAGCGAGCAGAAATACATGTAAACAGAGAAAGTGATGGGTAGTAATATTGCCAATACATTAGTAAAGGCTTTTAATGTGTCCACAACTTCAAATGAAAATAAGAGGAAATTGACAGTAAGTTCGATCTACAAAAATAATTTAGGCAGGACATGGGCCAATAGTCCTAGGTAAACAGACAAACAGTGGCCGTGTCTTAATACCCATACTAGAGTACTTGTCTTTTCCAACAGCTGATAATCAGATATATTGACACGCTGTACTAAAATTAACAAATGGCGAAGTCATTGCAAGTACACATTAGGAGTACCATTTTCAAAATTTCACATATTATAAAACTTTATTTTCTCGCATACCATTTAGTCATGACCTCGACTAACCTGTACCCCCGCACATTGACTTGGTACCGGTAGCCCCTGTATATAGCCTCGTTATTGTCATTTTATTCTGTTATTCTTTTTTGCAAATATATATTTTTTTAAACTCCATTTCTTGAACTGCATTGTATTCGGCGCATGTGAAAACAAAATTTTTATTTGACTAATATGGGTATTCGGACATGGCCACTGTCTCATGTGATCAAATCTCTTACTTTTCCTTTCTTGGGCACCATATCCAAGCTCTTGACTGCATTGGACAATCTTTTGTTCACTGGTTTGCTCATGTCTTGGGGTAGCACTGATCTCCGTCTGCCTGATAGAGTGAAGTATCTAACGTGATGAAGATGCTCACAAAAGATAGCAGGGCGTCTCATACTAGGATCAGGTCCCCCGATCGATTTCATCTTATTCATTGTGATCTACAAGGGAAAACTGATCCTAGATCAGCACTCCTCTTATGAGGCTATTTAAAAATACAGGCCCAGGGAAATTAACATAGTGATGTGTGACTCAAAGTTCCTAAAGCTCACTTGAGGTGACTGAGGAAACACTCTTGGCCTCATTCTCCTTCAGGGCCTCATTGACTGGGGGCAGGACAGCAGTTGGTCTCTGACTGTTCCTCTTCCTCTCTCGGTTGGGCACACCTGGAAAATGAAGCATGATGACAAAGGTGAATATCAAGAGGTCTCCGAGTCACTGAGTGAAGCATTCAGAGGGTAATGGGATAAATTATGCCAGTATGTTTGTGCCTTCATGCCAACTCCTTGTCACGCCAAACAAAGGCTTGACAATGACTACAATGGAGTTGGCAAGAGCACAAACAGATCTGGGACCAGGCTAAAGGCAATAAGTCAGAAATCATTGAGGCACCCCCCACCTGAAGCTTTGAGGACAGAGGGTGGATACTCTGAAGACAGGGAGTCATGCTTAGACAGGGAGTCATGCTTAGTCTTAGCAGCAAGCTCAGAGACAGGAGCAAGGGTCCGGAACAAGCATGTCTGCCGTGTAGACTTTCTTGGAAGTGGAACTGAGAGGAAATTAGTACATTTACCACTAGTTAAATGAAGTAGATTAATAACTCCTGTTCATCATCCTACTGATCCCAACACTAGACACCAAACCATAAAAATAATGATTTATATGTAGTCCTATTAAAACAGATGGCCACCTTCATACCACCACTAATAAGTGGGTTCAATTTTAGTTGGGTGAATCTGGCATGCCATAATCAAATGAGAATTGCAGCAAATGCATTCTTTTGATTTCAACATAAGCTGTAAAACAGAGATGAAGCAGAAACAGTGCCGTGTTAAAAAGAAAAAAGCAGACAGTAGCTTTGGGAATGACTTCAGTGCTTATTAGAAGGAATTATGGTGAGTTTGTGGAAACAAAGAACACATACTACTGGTATGCTAAGAAATAAAATCCAAATCACTGAGTCTGCATTTCACTAGAAAGAGTGATAGTACACTTACGCAGACTGCTTACGTTCACTATTCGAATTGTATAGACATATTTACACGGTCTTTTGGAACCCATCACATAAGGAACCTTTTGTCACAAAATGGCATTCTTTACTGAACAAAAATATAAAAACAACAATTGTTGGTCCCATGTTTCATGAGCTGAAGTAAAAGATCCCATACATTTTTCACATGCACAATTTTGTGCAGAAATGTGTTTACATCCCTGTTAGTGAGCATTTCTCATTTGCCAAGAAAATCCATCGACTTGACAGGTGTGGCATATCAAGAAGCAAATTAAACAGCATTATCATAACACAGGTGCACCTTGTGCTGGGGGCAATAAAAGGCCACTAAAATGGGCTGTTGTGTAACACAATACCACCGATGTCTCAAGTTGAGGGAGCATGCATTTGGCATGCTGACTGCAGGAATGTCTACCAGAGTGGTTGCCAGAGAATTGTAATGTTAATTGTCTACCATAAGCTGCCTCCAACAGCATTTTAGAGAATTTGGCATCACAACCGTAGACCACGTGTAACCACACCAGCTCAGGACCTCCACATTCGGCTTCTTCGCCTGCAGGGATTGTCTGAGACAAGCCACCCGGACAGCTCATGAAACTGAGGAGTATTTCTGTCTGTAATAAAGCCCTTTTGTGGGGAAAAACATTCCAATTGGCTGGGCCTGGCTCCCCAATGGGTGGGCCATGGCTGTGCCCCTGCCCAGTCATGTGAAATCCATAGATTATGGCCTAATGAATGTCAACTGACTGATTTCCTTATATGAACTGTAACTCAGTAAATTCATTGAAATTGTTGCATTTATATTTTTGTTCAGTATAGTTTACAGGTAACTGCCAAAATAAATGAAACACCAACAAAGTGTCTTAATAGAGACGTTGGGCCACCACGAGCCAGAACAGCTTCAATGCCCCTTGGCATAGTTTCTATAAGTGTCTGGAACTCTATTGGAGGGATGCAACACCATTCTTCCACGAGAAATACCATCATTTAGTGTTTTGCATTATAGTTGGAAACAGTACACTCCACATTAATCAGTTATGTACAGAAAACATACGGTCCGGTCCCACTTTTGAAACAAGGGCATGTCCACTCAACCCCACTAGTAAGTAAAGACAAGACTAAAATGATTGTGCACCTGAAGATGGAACCACATAATGGCCTGTATCTTCAAATCAAGGTATCACACTGCCCACAGGGAGCCCCATTCTGATATTTTGCCCAATTATTGGCAAAAAATCTGATCTGATTGGTCAAAAGACCAATTAGTGTCAGAAGATCAGAATTTGGTTGCCTATGTAAACACAGCTTAAAGTGTGTGTGGAAATAGGCCTATATGATGTGATTCCATCTCATATAAAGTGATTTAGCATATGATTTGCTTAGAGAAGAACATGCATTGCATGCAAACCTGTCTCCTCAGGAGGACCCGCTGGAGTAGAAGCTTATGAAGGAAATATCCAAAATTAACCATCAAACCCACACCAATGAAATCCACACTTAACACATACTAGAACTAGGCAAAAATCACTTACGACTGGAAGGAGGAGGGACCCCGGATGAACGAAGACGGCTTTCAAATTTCTGGAGAAAAATCACAGGCAAACATCGCTCCTGACGTTAGGACCACAAACTTTCAAATGAATGTACTTTGAACCTCAAGTTCCTAGGTCCATCCCTAGAGTACACTTACCTTCTCTGGAGGAGCAGGTATATTAGCTGGTTTCATGTGCTCAAAAAGCTCTTCGTTCAGGGACCATAATTCATTCATTTCAAGCTAAAGAGCAAAGGGCAGGAATAGTAGTATGTCAACAATCAGTTTCAGTTGACAAGACTTACAGCACATAGTATCTTTCATTGATCAAGCTACGCTAACATCCGTTAGTATTTTGTTAATTACTGCACCGTTGATATGTCAGCAGTAAAGTTTACAAGATGGAGCATTTTCAGTACAGAGCAAGAAGTGTGATGATGCAAAATGCATAATCATGACACTTGTTGAATTGTACATAACAGGCTAAACTCAACAGTGAAGGAAGTTCACCACAGAGTGGAATTTAGTCCAATATCTGTACAGGGATGCAAACTGGTGAGGGCCCAAAAAGGTGTCACTTTTTTTTGTTGCACTGAAACATGTAAAAGAAATCCCTGCTAGGGGGAAATACAGGTTAACTAATTAAACAAAGAATATGATATACATGATCAGTCTGTGTGTAAAATAAGTGGTTAATGTGAACCTAACTCACAGCTAAACAAATGTCATAAGCAATGTTATTTGTTGCCTAGACTTCACTGCAAATGACACTCAAGCCTTGAGAAAAAAAACAATACACTAAAATTGCTGTTAGCCATGACAGCCTTTATAATAGAACGCTTGTGGCACTTGGGAAAAAACATCTTAAGTAGAAATAGAATGAAACAGGCATTATATTTTTGCTCTATTATAGTGGCCATTATAGTAGACGTCGATCAAGTGCACAAGGCTACGTGTGCAAAAATAACATTCAACGAGTAAAACATTTAATAAACCCCCCCCTCACACACGCGTTACTGTTACACCATGTTACATGTTACACCATGGCCTTTTTTGCCTTTATCTCCCTTACCTCATTTGCTCACATTATATACAGACTTATTTTTCTACTGTATTATTGACTATGTTTGTTTTACTCCATGTGTAACTCTGTGTTGTTGTATGTTGTCGAACTGCTTTGCTTTATCTTGGCCAGGTCGCAATTGTAAATGAGAACTTGTTCTCAACCTGCCTACCTGGTTAAATAAAGATGAAATAAATTAAATAAAAGTGTCAAGTTCAACACAACAAAAGCAATATCTTTGGGCTACACTGCATTGTACACTTTCTGCCTGTGGACATCTATTCTACAATGTGCCAGCAGAGCATGACACCCTTTGTTGGCATAATTGATCTCTTTCAGGCAGAGAGTACACCTGGCATAACTCTTTTAATCCACTGTATTGAAAAAGTGAGGAAGAGGGACAGTGTGTGGTGTTCCTTTCACCTAGTGGCATCCAGCTTAAGCCAGGCCCAGCTCCACTTGTTTAAAAAGCAAAATTTTATTTTCACCTAATTCTCTCATTCTGAAAATTAACCACATTCTGTAAAGGGAAAATATTAGTTCATTAGCTAATTAACAGTCACACAGAATGCCAGGGTCCAGTAAGCAACTAACACGTTATAACTTGAGGAACGGTGTTGTGCCGAAAATCTCTCCTCTGCCAGAATTCTCCCCACCTTTGCGTGAAAGCGCACTCAAGTCATTGCTGCGACTTGCTTGCTAGTTGAGATTTCTGCCCTTCACTCCATTGTCAGTTTAGCCTACATTTCACTGATCTTAGTAGCAGAAAGCATTTTTATTTTATTTGTGTCCTTCAATGCAGCTGTCAATGATCACGTTAGGCTGCGTTTCATTTTATATGCCGGTTTGATCGCGGGGGAGGCACTAGTAATGTCCTCATTTTTCGGTTTGGCTATTAGTCTATAAATAAATCTCTTTGCCAAATTGAAATGTTTATTGCCTGCCTACATTTTACTCCCTCCATGTTTAATACAACACATACATGAATTATTCATTTTGGTTGCCTATCCTGACATGAAGTTTGTTCTATAGAAAGTATTTGACTCTAGTGACAAAAATAAGGAAATTAGAAGGGGGGGATTTCAGCAAGGCCATTTTCTTGCCTGCCGAAACACCCCCCCCACCACCACCCCACTTTGGGACTACAAGGCCCCTCACACTTCATAATCATTTTGGTAGCTCATGTTGACCAATAGTGAGCGCCACAAAAAGTATTTGACTCTAGCCACAAAATTAAGGAAATTAGAAGGGGGGGATTTCGGCAAGGCCATTTTCTTGCCTGCCGAAATCCTCCCCCTCTTCTAATTTCCTTAATTTTGTGGCTAGAGTCAAATACTTTCTGTGGCACACAGAGTCAAATACTTTCTATAGAACAAACTTCACGTCAGGATAGGAAACCGAAATTAATAATTCATGTATGTGTCTTATATTAAAACAGAGGGAGAAAAATGTAGGCAAGCAATACACATTACAGAACAACTACTAGTCAAATAAGACATGGGAGAGATGATGAATTTTGGCAAAGAGATGTATTTATAGACTAATAGCCAAACCGAAAACTGCAGACATTACTAGTGCATTCCCCGCGATCAAACTTCCATAAAAAATTAAATGAAACGCAGCCGAACGTGATCATTGACCGCTGCCTTGAAGGACACAAATGCTTTCTGCTACTAAGATCAGTGAAATGTAGGATAAATTGACAACAGAGTGATGAACAGAAATCTCAACTAGCAAGCAAGTCGCATCAAATGAAGAATTGAGTGTGTGCGTGTTCACGCGAAGGGGGTCGGCACAACAACCGCAAGGAGTCGTATAACGTTACCAGTTAATATAATAGCGAATTGGTTTGGTTACTAACGTTAGCTGTCTGACTTCATTAGCCAGCAAATTTTCACACCAATGAACTCAATTCTTTGATCAGTAAAGTTGGCTCTTGCACAACATTTATCTGGCTAGCAAATGACGTTGGTCACCTATTTTGGATTCAAAACGGTGAACTTCGCCAAAAGGTGACTAGTTTGCATCCCTGAATCAATCTGTAACATAGATAAGGCACTTGTCTCGCTCTCGAGCCACTTACCTCTTTTCCCCTGCAAACAGATTTCTCAAACCATTCAACCATCACAGTACGCTTTGTGGAATCCACAGTTTTGACATTTGCAGGATGCACTCGCCCTGTAAAACACATTTAGAAGTAAGTAGTAATATCATGTAAATTACACCCCGTTTGCTAGGCCACACCAACGCCCTAGACCAGAGCTACAGTTACATTTAAGTCATTTAGCAGACGCTCTTATCCAGAGCGACTTACAAATTGGTGGATTCACCTTAAGATATCCAGTTCTTTAAGAAAGTATTCACACCCCTTGAATTTTTCTACATGTGTTACAGCCAGAATTTGAAACTTTGTCACTGGCCTACACAAAATACCCCATAATGTCAAAGTGTAATTATGTTTTACTTAAAAATTTTTTTTTTTTTTACAAATTAATAAAAAAGTAAAGCTTAAACGTCGAGTCAATAAATATTCAACCCATGTTAAGTCAAGAGTAAAAATGTGCTTAACAAGTCACATAAGTCGCATGGACTCACTGTGTAATAGTGTTTAACAAAGGTGTAAAGTATTTAAGTAGTAGTTGAAAGTATTTTTACTTAAGTAGTTTGTGGTATTTACATTTGACAACTTTTACTTCACTACATTCCTAAAAAAAAATGTACTTTTTACTCCATACATTTTCCCTGACACCCAAAAGTACTAGTTACATTTTGAATGCTTAGCAGGACAGGAAAATGGTTTAATTCACACACTTAAATAGAACATCCCTGGTCATCCCTACTGCCTCTGATCTGGCGGACTCACTAAACACATGCTTTGTAAATTATGTCTGAGTGTTGGAGCGTGCCCCTGGCTATCCGTAAATTGAAAAAATAAAATAGTGCTGTCTGGTTTGCTTAATAAGGAATTTGAAATGATTTATACTTGAGTATATTTTAGGGCCATTTGACCAAGGAGAGTGATGGTGCTGCATCAGATGACCTGGCCTCCAGTCACCCGACCTCAACCCAATTGAGATTGTTTGGGATGAGTCCGTATCTGATATGACCACCATTTGCCTCATGCAGCATGACACATCTCCGTTATAGAGTTGATCAGGCTGTTGATTGTGGCCTGTGTGAAGTTGCTGGATATTGGTGGGAACTGGAACATGCTGTAGTACACATCGATCCAGAGCATCCCAAACATGCCCAACGAGTGACATCTGTTGAGAATGCAGGCCATGGAAGATATGGGACATTTTCACCTTCCAGGAATTGTGTATAGATCCTTGCGACATGGAGCAGTGCATTATCATTCTGAAACATGAGGTGATGGCGGCAGATGAATGGCACGACAATGGGCTTCAGGATCTTGTCAAGGTATCCATGTGCAATCAAATTGCCATCGAATAAAATGCTATTGTGTTTGTTGTCCGGAGCTTATGCCTTCCCATACCATAACCCCACCATGGGGCACTCTGATGTCAACATCAGTAAACCGCTCACCCACACAACGCCATACACACGGTCTGCTATCTGCCCGGTAATGTTGAAACCTGGATTCATCCGTGTAGAGCACTTCTCCAGCGTGCCAGTGGCCATCAAAGGTGAGCATTTGCCCACTGAAGTCAGTTATGACGCTGAACCTTTTGTCCCCAGCACAAGGTTCGCCTGTGTAATGATCATGCTTTTTAATATGCCACACCTGCCAGGTGAATGGATTATCTTGGCTATGGAGAAATGCTCACTAACAGGGATGTAAAGAGAAAAGCTTTTTGTGCATATGGAAAATGGCTGATCTTTTATTTCAGTTCAGTGTAACGTTAGGTCACCTAACTTTATCACTACAACGGCCATAACTAGTAAAAACAAATCAAAGAATTGCTTCATTATCCTATAGCTAGCTGTGTCTACTAGCAGATAACTTAACCACACAAGTAACGTTAACCGCACATGCACCAATAACAATACGTTTTTCGATTATCTTGAGTGGCATTCAAGTAGCTAATTAAATTCGTCGAGTTGAACTTATTCACGTATAACTTACTGACATGCGTTAAAGTGTATTACAACAAATAATGTTGTTCATATTAGCTAGGTAACGTTAAATCATTTGGGAGGTAAATCTGGCTAACTGCAACACTAACAAGCGAAATAAACGAACATAGCTAGCCAAATTAGCTCACCATCGCTTCTTTGGATGTTGACTGAAAGCCCAACAAGAAGGTTCGCCATAGTTGAATCCATGTTAATGCGTGAGCTCACTTGCCAAGTTTGTAAAAGTTATTTACATACAACCTAGCGTGAGCTGGCTACAGTCAAGCACCAAACAAATCCCAATCAACCGCCAAATGTTTGAAATCCGTTTCTCGTCAGCGGATGAAGTAGAAAAGGGTGATGCTGATTGAAGCAAGGGCGTTCTCAAATATTGCCTATCAGAAAAAGTAGATCGGTAGCCAGATATCTATGTGGTATTATTGCATTTTTTATTAAGCTCAGTGAGTATAACCAATAACGATACATTTGAACTAATATAGTTTGGACATTGTGAAACATTGATTGCGTTTCCTGTTTTAAATACAGGTATATGATGCAATGTCATACATAACCACAGTGTGGCAGTAGCTAGCTACTATACAATTTTGGAACCTCTGTAGCTACCCATTGCATGGCATGTTTGTTTGGAACCTCAATAATCAACCATTTGTTACTTTGACTCATTGCAAAGACACTCATTATTTGCTTATTATGTTAGTGTAATAAGTGCATAGGCCTATAGTCTTGAGCTTGATACTCCCAGCCCTGCCTGACCCCCCAAATGTTTTTGGGATCTGCCTTTATGAGGACATCCTTACATTTTTCAGGGTGAATTGAGGGTAGTTACTTTATCTGCCATTTTATCCAGTTGTTTGGGATAATACAGTCATTTTGTTGGGCAATATGGTCAAACTAAAGGGCTACAGTTTGTTCTCTCCTTTATTTGTGGGTGGGTTTGAAAAAATAACTAGCCTAATCCATACTTAAAAGTGGTTATAAAAAACTATTTACCAATACAGAATGGCCATGAACCATGAAAGAATATTTCCCCTGAGATCAACTAACTGTGGATGATAACCTTATGAGTCTAGATTAGAGGTAGATTAGACTCAATCAAAACCGAACCTGGCCAGAATAGACATATTGTAGCTAAGATTGGGAACAGATGGACTGCGCTTTCTCTGTCAAAACCTCACTGACATGAGTTACAGTTTGGGGAGGGGGTGTTTACTTCATTGAACTCAATGAGCTGTGATGATATTGTAAACATAGTTAGTGATTGCAAATGTGTCTAATAAAAACATTGCATTCAACCTCCCAAATTATTAATGCATTGCTTTTATTGTCAGAAACCACAGAATTCCATGCCTGCAGCTGCACCCAGACAACCTATGATGCTCAAATAACATTAACTTTATGCAATGTATTTATGGCTGGTATAGCTCAGCATGATGCTCAACTGCTCTGATCATTGAAGCACATGCTCTCTCCTGCAAACCAAATGTAATGAATACACAAAGAAATAACATGAGGATGATGGATCTAATAATCAACAAAAGAAGCCCTGTTTTACTCCTCGACGTTCATAAAACTAATGATTATGACTCTAAATGAATTAAGTTGCATTTATGTTACAGTAGATTAGTCGCTAAATGAAGTCTGAGCTGTAGACGTGTGTGATCTGTTACTCAGTCACAGGCAAATATTTACACTGCTTCTGTGTGTGAGAGCACAGGGAGTCTGACAGGATGTGCCAGGACTTCAGTGAAGTACAGTAACAGCAGTGATGTGTGGCCACATGCATGATCTGTTGTTCCCATCATGCCATGGGAAGTAGCCATCTACATTGGCTGGGTGTTGTGTGTGTGTCACTCTCTTGTTTTGTTTTTTAAATGTATTTAACCTTTATTTAGCTAGGCAAGTCAGTTAACAACCAATTCTTATTTACAATAACGACCTACACCAGCCAAACCTGGACGATGCTGGGCCAATTGTGCACCACCCTATGGGACTCCCAATCATGGCTGGTTGTGATACAGCCTGGAATTGAACCAGGGTGTCTGTAGTGACACCTCAAGCACTGAGATGCAGTGCCTTAGTCCGCTGCACCACTCAGGAGCCCTTGGATGATGGATGATATATGATATCCGTAGAAATGACCACACCCATTGAAATGTCACCTTCAAATCTTCAAGCTACAGTAGTTATACTGTATGACCCCTTCACTTCCTCTAATAGTACTTCAAGTTGATCAAAAAATATATTAAATTCCAGT
The DNA here is from genome assembly GCF_901001165.1 of Salmo trutta. Taxonomy (NCBI): domain Eukaryota; kingdom Metazoa; phylum Chordata; class Actinopteri; order Salmoniformes; family Salmonidae; genus Salmo; species Salmo trutta. The sequence continues at coordinate 24,119,268 of NC_042977.1, forward strand.
CTTAGAAGAATGACAGATACTCGAATGACTGCTAGAAAATAAATATTGTTGTTTGGGGTGAAGAGTGTCTGAGGAAGTTCCTTTTCCCACTTCAAGTGATGTAGGCCTATTCTGTGAGGTAGCATTGAATGGCTATAAGTGTAAAAAGTGTTGTGCAACGATATTGACCAGGGGTTTATGATTCACCACTCCTGCTGAGGTGGGAATAGGTTTTTGGGGGGAAGAGCCTATGAGGAGAAAGGTTGTGTCACAAATGGCACCCTTTTCCCTATGTAGTGCACTACTTTTGCCTATGGCTCATGCCCTGGTCAAAAGTAGTGCACTACTTAGGGTACAGGGTGACATTTGGGATGCCTTTATGCCTGAAGTGGTGTGAATGAACCTTACAAAACCCTGTGAACAAAACCAGCCAGTGTGATCTGAGTACTTAAATCTGTGTCTTATAACTGGTTTAGGCCCAGAATGCTAAACCAGCTTTCTATGACAAAATTATGCCATATAAAATCTTCTGCACAGTAAAAACTCAAGGGATTCTACTCAGGGTTCTTTCACTGACATAAATACACACAAGCGGTAGATTATTTTGATTGCCGAAGCAGAGCCAGTAGCAGAGCCAGTGATGTCATGAATCTTAAACTCGTCTTTTTAGTGGATTTTGTGACCATGAAAGACGACAGTTGTTCTTTCATTACAGTTCGGTCTTGTGTGAGGACTGAGGAGGGAGCTGGATTGATAGACCAAAATAGGTTCTGTTTCTACTAAATCTGTGTGAGGCCTATAAGACAAAGTTCCCCCAACCACCCTCTCTTGTACACATTTTTCTCTGACTCCATCGGAAGATGAGACATTGAAGACAAACATGATCATTCAACAGAAAATATTAGTTTTCCTTTCCTGTTTCCGTTTTATTGGATTTCTTCACAGTTCGATTGATTCCTTCCAACCCCTAAAGACAAAGACAGATTGCTTTTTTATTGCTGACTAACCCATGTGCTGTTGATTTATGGCTGACAAAGGGAAGAGCGAGGCCAGGATCCGTATCCATAAAGCGTCTCAGAATAGGAGTGCTGATCTAGGATCAGTTTGACTTTTCAGATCATAATTGATAAGATTATCTGGACAGGTGGGGTCCTGCTCCTAGATCAGCTCTCCTACTCTGAGATGCTTTGTGGATACAGGCCCAGATCCAACTCTGGTGCTTCATCTCAGATGACTCATAGACATAGTATGAGAATATATGTCATATTTTTATGGACTGCCATAATGACTGACTCGCTGAGGTTTATTAGTAGCAGTGGGACACTGGGTTATTTCACAGACTAAAAGGACAAAAACGGAGAACAATACTTTTTTGAATGAATCTGGAGATTGCAAAGGTTATTGCAAAGGTGATTGCAAATGTGTCTAATAAAAACACTGCATTCAACCTCCCAACATATTAATGCATTGTTTTTATTGTCAGAAACCACAGAATTCCATGCCTGCAGCTGCACCCAGACATCCTATGATGCTCATATAACATTAACTTTATGCAATGTATTTATGGCTGGTATAGCTCAGCATGATGCTCAACTGCTCTGATCATTGAAGCACATGCTCTCTCCTGCAAACCAAATGTAATGAATACACAAAGAAATAACATGAGGATGATGGATCTAATAATCAACAAAAGAAGCCCTGTTTTACTCCTCGACGTTCATAAAACTAATGATTATGACTCTAAATGAATTAAGTTGCATTTATGTTACAGTAGATTAGTGTATAGATTACGTCTGAGCTGTAGACGTGTGTGATCTGTTACTCAGTCACAGGCAAATATTTACACTGCTTCTGTGTTTAAAGCACATGGAGTCTGACAGGATGTGCCAGGACTTCAGTGAAGTATGGAAAGAAAGCCTCAGTAACAGCAGTGATGTGTGGCCACATGCAGGATCTGTTGTTCCCATCATGCCATGGGAAGTAGGCGTCTACGTTGGCCTTGGCAGGGTGTTGTTTGTGTGAGTCACTCTCTCGTTGAGTCAAGCTTATAGTCCAGAGATGGATGATATCCGTAGAAATGACCACACCCATTGAAATGTCACCTTCAAATCTTCAAGCTACAGTAGTTATACTGTATGACCCCTTCACTTCCTCTAATAGTACTTCAAGTTGATCAAAAAATATATTAAATTCCAGTTTTAGAAGAATGACAGATACTCGAATGACTGCTAGAAAATAAATATTGTTGTTTGGGGTGAAACAGTGTGTGAGGAAGTTCCTTTTCCCACTTCAAGTGATGTAGGCCTATTCTGTGAGGTAGCATTGAATGGCTATAAGTGTAAAAAGTGTTGTGCAACGATATTGACCAGGGGTTTATGATTCACCACTCCTGCTGAGGTAGGAATAGGTTTTCTTGGGAAGAGCCTATGAGGAGAGAGAAAGGTTATGTCCCAAATGGCACTCTATTCCCTATGTAGTGCCCTACTTTTGACTATGGCCCATGCCCTGGTCAAAAGTAGTGCACCACATAGGGAAAAGGGTGCCATATCGGACACCCTGATGCCTGAAGTGGTGTGAATGAACCGTACAAAACCCTGTGAACAAAACCAGCCAGTGTGATCTGAGTACTTACTTCTGTGTCTTATAACGGGTTTAGGCCCAGAATGCTAAACCAGCTTTCTATGACAAAATTATGCCATATAAAATCTTCTGCACAGTAAAAACTCAAGGGATTCTACTCAGGGTTCTTTCACTGACATAAATGCACACAAGAGGTAGATTCTTTTGATTGCCGAAGCAGAGCCTTTAGCAGAGCCTGTGATGTCATGAATCTTAATCTCATCTTTTTAGTGGATTTTGTGACCATGAAAGACGACAGTTGTTCTTTTATTACAATACGGTCTTGTGTGAGGACTGAGGAGTGAGCTGGGTTGATAGATCAAAAGAGGTCCTGTCTTTACTAAATGTGCATGAGGCCTATATAGCTGCCAGACAACGAAGCATAAAGTAATGGTGGCTTCAGTGATTAGTTGGGCCAACACACATTTACATTTTATATTTTAGTCATTTAGCAGACGCTCTTATCCAGAGCGACTTACAGTAGTGAATGCATACATTTCATACCTTTCATTTCATGCATTTATTATTATTATTTTTTGTACTAAAACACACCATGTACTGGCAAAGTGGCAATTCTTTATTCACTTATTGTCCACTGATTTTGGAATCAATTTCAGTCGATGGTTGAGAACAGGGGCACAACTTTCACTGGGGACAAGGGGGACATGCCCCCCCCCCCCACACACACACACATTCTGAAAGTGCATTTTTGTCACCTCCCAGTTTTATCATTGGAATGTGATACAAAATGAGTGTGCTTTAGGACCATATGGACGCCTCCGAGTGGTCTGGTAGGCTGTTTAGAGTGCTTATCCGACTGGATAGAAAATAATAATAATAATAATAATTCTGTCCTCCCAAATTTTAAAACCAAAGTTGCACCCCTGGTTGAGAATATCAGCAAAACACAGTGTCCTTGAGGAGAATGACAAGATTCAAGTCAGTGAAAGGGGAAGTACTACAGTTAAAAAGAAAGAGAAATTCTATCCCTATAATTTTTTGCTGTCAGTTCTATCAAACCGCAATCGTATCAAATATTTTAAGAAGACTTAGGCTCTAGATGTCCATAAACAAAACATTGGACTATGCCCTGAAGTTTGTGACAAACGTATATAAAAAAAGAAAGCATTAGAGGCGATGAAAATTGCATCTGTCAAGTACCAAGATCATGTTTATGTAAAGATACGTTTTAAAAGAGAAAGTTCCTCCAACCACCCTCTCTTGTACACATCCCTTGTACACATTTTTCTCTGACTCCATCGGAAGATGAGACATTGAAGACAAACTTGATCATTCAACAGAAAATATTAGTTTTCATTTCCTCTTTCCGCTTTATCGTATTTCTCCACAGTTCGATTGATTCCTTCCAACACCTAAAGACAAAGACAGATTGCTTCTTTATTGCTGACTACCCCATGTGCTGGTGGTTGATGATTGACAAAGGGAAGAGCGAGGCCAGGATCCGTATCCATAAAGCGTCTCAGAATAGGAGTGCTGATCTAGGATCAGTTTGGCCTTTCAGATCATAATTGATAAGATTATCTGGACAGGTGGGGTCCTGCCCCTAGATCAGCTCTCCTACTCTGAGATGCTTTGTGGATACAGGCCCAGATCCAACTCTGGTGCTTTATCTCAGATGACTCATAGACATAGTATGAGAATATATGTTATATTTTTATGGACTGCCATAATGACTGACTGGCTGAAGTTTATGAGCAGCAGTGGGACACTAGGCTATGTTACAGACGAAAACAGAGATTAGTATTTTTTTGGAGTGAATCTGAAAGGAAGAGCTTTTAATAAGTGTGTGTGTGCATGTTCTACATTAAATGTATGGCTTTGCAACTGCCTCTTTAAAGGCACTTTAAAATCTGACTAGATGTGGTTGCCTAGTGAGTGAGGATAGCTATTAGAAATAGAGACACAGTACATTGAGTTGTTGGGACATACAGGGTTATGTTGCCATTCATATTTACTTTATTTGATGTAAATGTGCAAAATACTGTTACACAAGATACACTTTAAAACATATGGTCTATGGTAGCCTCGGACACAGTGTTTCTCCAATATTAATTTAGCAGTGGCGCAAAACCGCTGCTAAATGGTTGTCGCCATTAAAAAAAATATACAGTTGAAGTCGGAAGTTTACATACACCTTAGCCAAACACATTTAAACACAGTTTTTCACAATTCCTGACATTTAATCAGAGTAAAAATTCCCTGTCTTAGGTCAGTTAGGATCACCACTTTATTTTAAGAATGTGAAATGCCAGAATAATAGTAGAGAGAATGATTTCTTTCTTTCATCACATTCCCAGTGGGTCAGAAGTTTACATACACTCAATTAGTATTTGGTAGCGTTCCCTTTAAATTGTTTAACTTGGGTCAAACGTTTCAGGTAGCCTTCCACAAGCTTCCCACAATACGTTGGGTGAATTTTGGCCCATTCCTCCTGACAGAGCTGGTGTAACTGAGTCAGGTTTGTAGACCTCCTTGCTCGCACACACTTTTTCAGTTCTGCCCACACATTTTCTATGGGATTGAGGTCAGGGCTTGATGGCCACTCCAATACCTTAACTTTGTTGTCCTTAAGCCATTTTGCCACAACTTTGGAAGTATGCTTGGGGTCATTGTCCATTTGGAAGACCCATTTGCGACCAAGCTTTAACTTCCTAACAGATGTCTTGAGATGTTGCTTCAATATATCCACATAGTTTTCCAGCCTCATGATGCCATCTATTTTGTGAAGTGCACCAGTACTTCCTGCAGCAAAGCACCCCCACAACATGATGCTGCCACCCCCGTGCTTCACGGTTGGAATGGTGTTCTTCGGCTTGCAAGCCTCCTCTTTTTCCTCCAAACATAACAATGGTCCTTATGGGCAAACTTTCCCGAGGCGGATCCTCTTTTTGGTCCACCACCCAGGACAATGGATCGGATCCCAGCCAGCGACCCAAAACAACGGCGCCGCAGAAAGGGCAGACGGAGCGGTCTTCTGGTCAGGTTCCGTAGACGGGCACATTGCGCACCGTTCCCGAGTATACTACTCGCCAATGTCCAGTCTTTTGACAACAAGGTAGACCAAATCCAAGCAAGGGTTGCCTTCCAGAGAGACATCAGAGAATGTACGTTCTTTGTTTCACAGAAACATAGCTCACTCGGGATACGTTATGAGTCGTTACAGCCACCTGGTTTCTTCACGCATCGCGCCGACAGAAACAAACATCTCTCTAGTAAGAAGAAGGGCGGGGGTGTATGCCTTATGATTAATGAGACGTGGTGTAATCATAACAACATACAGGAACTCAAGTCCTTTTGTTCACCTGACCTAGAATTCCTTACAATCAAATACCGACCGCATTATCTACCAAGAGAATTCTCTTCGATTATAATCACAATCGTGTATATCCCCCCCAAGCAGACACATCGACGGCCCTGAAAGAACTTCATTGGACTCTATGTAAACTGGAAACCATATATCCTCAGGCTGCCTTTATTGTAGCTGGGGATTTTAACAGGGCTAATCTGAAAACAAGGCTCCCTAAATTTTAGCAGCATATCGAATGCACGACCCGGGCTGGTAAAACCCTGGATCATTGTTACTCTAACTTCCGTGATGCATACAAAGCCCTCCCCCGCCCTTCTTTCGGAAAATCTGACCACGACTCCATTTTGCTGCTCCCAGCCTATAGACAGAAACTAGAACAGGAAACGCCCGTGCTCAGGTCTGTTCAACGCTGGTCCGACCAATCGGATTCCAAGCTTCAAGATTGCTTCGATCACGTGGACTGGGATATGTTCCGCATAGCGTCGGACAATAACATTGATGAATACGCTGATTCGGTGAGCGAGTTTATTAACAAGTGCATCGGTGATATTGTACCAAGAGCGACTATTAAAACCTTCTCCAACCAGAAACCGTGGATTGATAGCAGCATTCGCGCAAAACTGAAAGCGCGAACCACTGCTTTTAAGCAGGGCAAGGCGACCGGAAACATGACCGAATACAAACAGTGTAGCTATTCCCTCTGCAAGGCAATCAAACAAGCTAAGCATCAGTATAGAGACAAAGTAGAGTCGCAATTCAACGGCTCAGACACGAGAGGCATGTGGCAGAGTCTACAGTCAACAACTTCTTTGCTCGCTTTGAGGACAATACAGTGCCACCGACACGGCCCACTACCAACACCTCTCCTTCACTGCAGCCGACATGAGTAAAACATTTAAACGTGTTAACCCTCGCAAGGCTGCCGGCCCAGACGGAATCCCCAGCCGCGTCCTCAGAGCATGTGCAGACCAGCTGGGTGGTGTGTTTAGGGACATATTCAATCAATCCTTATCCCAGTCTGCTGTTCCCACATGCTTCAAGAGGGCCACCATTGTTCCTGTTCCCAAGAAAGCTAAGGTAACTGAGCTAAATGACTATCGCCCCGTAGAACTCACTTCCGTCATCATGAAGTGCTTTGAGAGACTAGTCAAGGACCATATCACCTCCACCCTACCTGACACCCTAGACCCACTCCAATTTGCTTACCACCCCAGTAGCTCCACAGACGACGCAATCGCAATCACACTGCACACTGCCCTAACCCATCTGGACAAGAGGAATACCTATGTAAGAATGCTGTTCATCAACTACCACTCAGCATTTAACACCATAGTACCCACCAAACTCGTCATTAACTTTTTAGGGTATAGGGGGCAGTATTTTCGATTTCGAATGAAAAGCGTGCCCAGAGTAAACTGCCTAATACTCAGGCCCAGAGTCAAATATTTGCATATTATTAGTAGATTTGGATAGAAAACAATCAGATGTTTCTAAAACTGTTTGAATGATGTCTGTGAGTATAACAGAACTCATATGGCAGGCAAAAACCTGAGAAAATTCCAACCAGGAAGTGTGGAAATCTGAGAATTGTAGTTCTTCTTTTGAAACCCTATCAAAACTAGTGTCTGTGGGGTCACGTTGCACTTCCTAAGGCTTCCATTGGCTGTCAACAGCCTTTACATTTTTTTTCATCCTTCTCCTGTTACTGGGCAGAGAATAGTAGCTCAGTCAATGAGTGGACTGCCTATGGACAAAGGGCTTGGTGATGCGCGATCCCGCGAGCGCGCCGTTCCTTCTTTTTCTCCTGGAATGAATACGCTATTGTCCGGTTGGAATATTATCAACGTTTTATGTTAAAAACACCCTAAGGATTGATTGTAAACAACGTTTGACATGTTTCTACGACCGGTAATGGAACAGTTTGAGTTTTCGTCTCTGGTACTGCGCTCGCGCGTTATGCCTTTGGATAGTGATCTGAACGCACGAACAAAACGGAGGTATTTGGACATAAATATGGAGTATTTCGAACAAAACTAACATTTCTTGTCGAAGTAGGAGTCCTCGGAGTGCATTCTGACGAAGATCAGCAAAGGTAAGAGAATATTTATAATACTAATTCAGAGTTTTGTTGATGCCAGAACTTGGCGGGTAGCTGTATAGCTTGCTTCGATGGCTGAGCTATGTACTCAGAATATTGAACAATGTGCATATTCTAGTTTCTGGGCCAGAGTAGTAACCAGTTTAATTTGGGTACGTTTTTCATCCGGCCGTGAAAATACTGCCCCCTATACTTTAAGAAGTTAAGTTCCTCGGACAAACTGAAATGGTCCACCCACACAGACAGTGTGGTGAAGAAGGCACAACAGCGCCTCTTCAACCTCAGGAGGCTGAAGAAATTCGGCTTGTCACCAAAAAACACTCACAAACCTTTACAGATGCACAATCGAGAGAATCCTGTCGGGCTGTATCACCGCCTGGTACGGCAACTGCTCCGCCCACACCGTAAGGCTCTCCAGAGGGTAGTGAGGTCTGCACAACGCATCACCGGGGGCAAACTACCTGCCCTCCAGGACACCTACACCACCCGATGTCATAGGAAGGCCAAAAAGATCATCAAGGACAACAACCACCCGAGCCACTGCCTGTTCACCCCGCTATCAACCAGAAGGCGAGGTCAGTACAGGTGCATCAAAGCTGGGACCAAGAAACTGAAAAACAGCTTTTATCTCAAGGCCATCAGACTGTTAAACAGCCATCACTAACATTGAGTGGCTGCTGCCAACATACTGACTCAAATCTCTAGCCACTTTAATAATAAAAAATTGGGATGTAATAAATGTATCACTAGCCAATTTAAACAATGCCACTTTATATAATGTTTACATACCCTACATTACTCATCTCATATATATACCGTACTCTAAACCATCTACTGCATCTTGCCTATACCGTTCGTCCATCGTTCATCCATATATTTTTATGTACATATTCTTATTCATTCCTTTACACTTGTGTGTTTAATGTAGTTGTTGTGAAATTGTTAGATTACTTGTTAGATATTACTGCATGGTCAGAACTAGAAGCACAAGCATTTCGCTACACTCGCATTAACATCTGCTAACCATGTGTATGTGACGAATAAAATTGGATTTGATTTCATTTTACAACGTTCCTCACTGAGTTCCCTGAATTCCTATTGGATCTTGTAGTCATGGCAGATAATATTTTCATTTTTGATGACTTTAATATTCACATGGAAAAGTCCACAGACCCACTCCAAAAGGCTTTCGGAGCCATCCTAGACTCAGTGGGTTTTGTCCAACATGTCTCCGGACCTACTCACTGCCACAGTCATACTCTGGACCTAGTTTTGTCCCATGGAATAAATGGTGTGGATCTTATTGTTTTTCCTCATAATCCTGGACTATCGGACCACCATTTTATTATGTTTGCAATCACAACAAATAATCTGCACAGACCCCAACCAAGGATCATCAAAAGCCGTCAAATCATCAAAACCCAAAGATTCCTAGATGCCCTTCCAGACTCCCTCCACCTACCCAAGGACGTCAGAGTACAGAAATCAGTTACCACCTAACTGAGGTACTCAATTTAACCTTGCGTAATACCCTAGGCCTAGATGCAGTCACACCCCTAAAAAGAAAAAAATATTTGTCATAAGATACTAGCTCTCTGGCATACAGAAAATACCAGAGCCCTGAAGCAAGCTTCCAGAAAATTGGAACGGAAATGGCACTACACCAAACTGGAAGTCTTCCGACTAACTTGGAAAGACAGTACTGTGCAGTATCGAACAGCCCTCACTGCTGCTCGATCATCATATTTTCCAACTTAATTGAGGAAAATAAGAACAATCCAAAATTAATTTTTGATACTGTCGCAAAGCTAACTAAAAAGCAATATTCCCCAAGAGAGGATGGCTTTCACTTCAGCAGTGATATATTCATGAACTTCTTTGACGAAAAGATCATGATCATTAGAAAGCAAATTACGGACTCTTCTTTAAATCTGCGTATTTCTCCAAATCTCAATTGTCCTGAGCCTGCACAACACTGCCAGGACCTAGGATCACGGGAGACACTCAAGGTTTTCAATACTATATCTCTTGACACATTGATGAAAATAGTCATGGCCTCTAAACCTTCAAGCTGCATACTGGACCCTATTCCAACTAAACTACTGAAAGAGCTGCTTCCTGTGCTTGGACCTCCTATGTTGAACATAAAAAACGGCTCCCTATCCACCGGATGTGTACCAAACTCACTAAAAGTGAGTGAAAAAGCCAAACCTTGACCAAGAAAATATAAAAAACTATCGGCCTATATTGAATCTCCCATTCCTCTCAAAATGTTTAGAAAAAGCTGTTGCGCAGCAACTCACTGCCTTCCTGAAGACAAACAATGTATACGAAACGCATCAGTCTGGTTTTAGACCCCATCATAGCACTTGTGAAGGTGGTAAATGACTTTTTAATGGTGTCAGACCGAGGCTCTGCATCTGTCCTCATGCTCCTAGACCTTAGTGCTGCTTTTGATACCATCTATCACCACATTCTTTTGGAGAGATTGGAAATTCTAATTGGTCTACACGGACAAGTTCTGGCCTGGTTTAGATCTTATCTGTCGGAAAGATATCAGTTTGTACCTTTAGATGGTTGGTCCTCTGACAAATCAACTGTACATTTTGATGTTCCTCAAGGCTCCGTTTTAGGACCACTATTGTTTTCACTATATATTTTACCTCTTGGTGATGTCATTCGGAAACATAATGATAGACATAAGGAAGTGGATGGCGTCAAATTTTTCTACTTTTAAACTCAGACAAAACAGAGATGCTAGTTCTAGGTCCCAAGAAAGAAAGCAATCTTCTGTTGAATCTGACGATTAAACCTGATGGTTGTACAGTCGTCTCAAATAAAACTGTGAAGGACCTTAGCTTTACTAGAATCTTAACTAGAACCCACAAATCTGATCATATTACTCCAGTGCTAGCCTCTCTACACTGGCTTCCTGTTAAGGCTAGGGCTGATTTCAAGGTTTTACTGCTAACCTACAAAGCATTATATGGGCTTGCTCCTACCTATCTTTCCAATTTGGTCCTGCCGTACATATCTACATGTATGCTACGGTCACAAGTCGCAGGCCTCCTCACTGTCCCTAGAATTTCTAAGCAAACAGCTGGAGGCAGGGCTTTCTAGAGCTCCATTTTTATGGAATGGTCTGCCTATCCATGTGAGAGACGCAGACTCGGTCTCGACCTTTAAGTCTTTATTGAAGACTAATTTCTTCAGTAGGTCCTACGATGTAGTGTAGTCTGGCCCAGGAGTGTGAAGGTGAACGGAAAGGCACTGTAGCAACGAACCGCCCTTGCTGTCTCTGCCTGGCCGGTTACCCTCTCTCCACTGGGATTCTCTGCCTCAAACCCTATTACAGGGGCTGAGTCACTGGCTTACTGGTGCTCTTCCATGCCGTCCCTAGGAGGGGTGCGTCACTTGAGTGGGTTGAGTCGTGATCTGACGTGATCTTCCTGTCCGGCTTGGCACCCCCCCTTGGGTTCGTACCGTGGGGGAGATCTTCGTGAACTATACTCGGCCTTGTCTCAGGATAGTAGGTTGGTGTTTGAAGATATCCCTCTAGTGGTGTGGGGGCTGTGCTTTGGCAAAGTGGGTGGGGTTATATCCTGCCTGGCCCTGTCCGGGGGTATCGTCGGACGGGGCCACAGTGTCTCCCGACCCCTCCTATCTCAGCCTCCAGTATTTATGCTGCAATAGTTTATGTGTCAGGGGGCTAGGGTCAGTCTGTTATATCTGGAGTATTTTTCCTGTCTCATCCGGTGTCCTGTGTGAATTTAAGTATGCGTTCTCTAATTCTCTCTCTCTTTTTCTCTCTGACCTGAGCCCTAGGACCATGCCTCAGGACTACCTGGCCTGATGACTCCTTGCCGTCCCCAGTCCACCTGGTCGTGTTCCTGCTCCAGTTTCAACTGTTCTGCCTGCGGCTATGGAACCCTGACATGTTCACCGGACATGCTACCTTGTCCCAGACATGCTGTTTTCAACTCTCTAGAGACAGCAGGTGCGGTAGAGATACTCTGAATGATCGACTATGAAAATCCTGAGGTGCTGACCTGTTGCATCCTCTACAACCACTGTGATTATTATTATTTGACCCTGCTGGTCATCTATGAACATTTTAACATCTTGGCCATGTTCTGTTATAATTTCCACCCGGCACAGCCAGAAGAGGACTGCTCACCCCTCATAGCCTGGTTCTTCTCTAGGTTTCTTCCTAGGTTCTGGCCTTTCTAGGGAGTTTTTCCTAGTCACCGTGCTTCTACACCTGCATTGCTTGCTGTTTGGGGTTTTAGGCTGGGTTTCTGTACAGCACTTTGTGACATCAGCTGATGTAAGAAGGGCTTTATAAATACATTTGATTATAAATACATTTGATTGATCACAGGAGCTTGGTGGCACCTTCATTTGGGAGAACGGGCTCGTGGTAATGACTGGAGTGAAATCAGTGGAATGGTATCAAATACGTCAAACACATGATTTCCAGGTGTTTGATGCCATTCCATATGCTCCGTTCCGACCATTATTATGAGCCGTTCTCCCCTCAGCAGCCTCCACTGCAAGCACATGATAATTGTTGTATCTTTAAATCACCCCTCTTTCTAACAGATATTTCCATCTCTGTCCAGGAAACCACTTGCATGTGCTTTGCGCATTTTAGAAACAATGCAAATTGCATTTTGGAACATTCACACGAAGGCCTACTGCCGTGTGTACATTGCTTCGCCTAAAATATTAAGGAATAATAGTTGATCAACATTTTAAGCTAAACATTCCGATCTGTATCATCAGCCCTGTTAATTGATACAGCTTATACCTCCACTACACTACTTTGATAGTTATCAGCAGGGGCGCAACTCTGGATTTTAAAAATTGGCAGTCGGATAAACACTCCAAACAACCTACCTGACCACTCGGAGGAGTCCGCATGGTCCTAAAGCACACCGTTGCCTCGTTTTGTATACACATTCCAATGGTAAAACTGGAGGGGACAAAAATGCAATTTCAGAATGTGGGGGGCATGTCTGTCCCCAGTCAAAGTTGTGCCCCTGGTTATCAGTGGGGATCAAGAAGTGAGTATATGCATTCTCCACTGAAAAATAAGTGGATATACGGAGTATACCTGCGTATTCCCTCCATTACACAACTGGTCCTGGTCAGTCCATGGACGGGAGACCAGATGCTGCTGGAAGTGGTGTTGGAGGGCCAGCAGGAGGCACTCTTTTCTCTGGTCTATTTTTTTTATCCCAATGCCCCAGGGCAGTGATTTGGGACATTGCCCTGTGTAGGGTGCCGTCTTTTGAATGGGACGTTAAACGGATGTCCTGACTCTCTGTGGTCACTAAAGATCCCATGCACTTATCATAAGAGTAGGGGTGTTAACCCCGGTGTCCTGGCTAAATTCCCAATCTGGCCCTCATACCATCTTGGCCACTTAATCATCCCCAGCTTCCAATTGGCTCATTCATCCCCGCTCCTCTCCCCTGTAACTATTCCCCAGGTTGTTGCTGTAAATGAGAATGTGTTCTCAGTCAACTTACCTGGTAAAATAAGGGTAAAAAAAACAATCTTGTGCTCAGACTGGTTGGTCCTTTCTGACACAGAGGGAAAAAAAATCTCACATTGAATAGACATAGAAGTTGAGATGTAGAAAACTAGATGCTCCAGTAGAAAATACATCTGGAAAAACTCAGCAGTATTCCTCCATGGGCTCGAGTTAGTGGATGACTGGGGTGAACCAACTTCTCTCTGCCTTGATTGCTGATTGCTCTCTGTTTTTTGATTGCCATGATTACGTGAAGCCTAATGTTGACGTTTCATTTCTTAAATTGTTTTTAGAAGGCATAACTCCGGTTCCTGCTGAACTGAGCCAGTGCTCATTATATCAAACTGTTATCAGCTCAGTAGGCACAGGAGGTTGAGCCCCGCGACTCGCAAAGTTCTGTTTTCACCACAGGGGGGCATACCCTCAATGTGGTGGGAGTTATTGTGAACAGTCCCTTTGTCCAGATAGATACACAGCTGAGTCCATGTGAGATCTGGTGGACTAGTCATTCCAAGAACAGCAGTCGTCATGATTATGATGCATACACCCACATGGTAGATTGTTTTCACAACATGAGGATCTAAACATGAGACTCAAAATCACATGAGCACAGAGTAAACCTAACTACATAATATAATAACATAATGACATTTCATTCATAATTCATTTCCTTACAAATTACAAACGCATTGCACATGCTGAGATAAATAGACTGTACTGAAAAATAAACCACTCGAAACACTTCACAGACACGACATGATATAAAGTGTTTATATTTCTCAAGAGCAATTTAGAACGGCTTTGACCGTACCCCTCGACTTGACCCCCCTGATTGAAAATGTGAGCATTGTTCACAATTAGATTGTTTCTGGTTTTCCCAATGGGACATTTTCTGTATTTCCTTCCTGTATGAGACGGAAATACAGCTCTCCCCTCTCTCGACAGTGTTCGCTCGCCCCTCCATCATGTCCAGGGTCTCACTCCACTGCTGATGAGAGAGGGCCTCTGAGGAGCGGAACTTAGCCACTGTGAACATAGGCTTTCACAGATCTGTTCACAAAGCGAGCTAAGTCCTGCACCTCACGAAACTCTGAACCCCTTATCATTAGATCCAGATGTCCTCCATCTCTCTTGTATGTTCACATATTTCGGTGTGCACGTTTTTTCTTTTTTTATCCAGAAAGTACGAGCTTTCAGCTATGGATCAGCATTGTGTTACCTTTGCTGGTGGAGATATTTGGAGAAGATGGCTTAGGGATAATATCCTGGATGTTTTATCCCTGCATGAATAAAGTGCTAGAATATATTTACCAGTTCAGAGTGGGTTGTTGAGACTGAACAAGGGACTGGGAAACCACAATTAGATGTTGAGGAACATTTCACATTTGTAGCAAAGAATGCTTGTCTGTGGCCGTTAGCTATATCCTGACCATGAGAGCCATTGGCCTCAATAGTTATGATCCTCATCCCCGGTGAGCTTCTGAAGGAACATGTAGCATGGGGACAGTGGAGAAAGGTTGAGGAAGGCAACAGGCTCCAGCGGGATTGGATGGGGATGATGTTGAAGAGTGTGGCATGCAGCTGGTTGGAAATCCCTGGCAATGTGATTTTATGATACAATACCAAATCACTCTGCCAGGAATCCCACTGGCTGCCCCATGTAGGATGGAGAGAGAGAAAGAGAGAGAGAGAGAGGGGAGAGAGGCTGACAGACGGACAAACAGAATACAATAGCCTTATAGTCAGGTAGAGAGCAGACTGATGACAGGTGTCTGTGCAGTATGGCCGAGTCCAGCCACTTATCACCCTGTAATTACAGTTAACACACGTCCCTCCCTGAGCTCACTGTTCCCCTCCTCATTCTCTATTTAACAGTCCTAAAGGAACAGTCCTGTAGGAGGAGGGGCTCACATTCACTGATGCACCTGAGCAAACACACTCAATCTCTATGCCTGTTTAGAAAACCCTCGAACTGGACTGGATGTAGTTACACTTTCCACATCCTTTGACCACATGCTTCTTCATTACCTTTTGACCTGTACTATTAAATAATTCATTTTGCATTGTATTTACAGTCATACATACAGTACAAATTATGTCAATGAAATAAATGATTATGTCATTTAGATGTATGTGTGCCACTGCACTACATACGGTGCATTCGGAAAGTATTCCGAACCCTTGTCTTTTTCCACATTTTTTTATGTTACAGCCTTATTCTAGAACGGATTCAATTGTTTTTTTCCCCCTCATCACTCTACACACAATACCCCATAATGACAAAGCAAAAACAGGTTTATTTAAAATAAAAAACTTAAATATTGCATAAGTATTCAGACCCTTTACTCAGTATTTTGTTGAAGCACCTTTGGCAGCGATTACAGCCTCGAGTCTTCTTGGGTAAGACACTACAAGCTTGACACACCTGTACTTATGGAGTTTCTCCTATTCTTCTCTGCAGATCCACTCAAGCTATGTCAGGTTGGATGGGGAGCATCGCTGCACAGCTATTTTCAAATCTCTACAGAGATTTCCGATCGGGTTCAACTCCGGGCTCTGGTTGGGCCACTCAAGGACATTCAGAGACTTGTCCCGAAACCACTCCTGTGTTTTCTTGGATCTGGGCTTAGGGTCGGGTCCTGTTGGACCTTTTTGGCAAACTCCAAGCGGGCTGTCATGTGCCTTTTACTGAGGAGTGGTTTCCATCTGGCCACTCTACCATAAAGGCCTGATTGGTGGAATGCTGCAGGGATGGTTGTCCTTCTGGAAGGTTCTCCCATCTCCACAGAGGAACTCTGGAGCTCTGTCAGAGTGACCATCGGGTTCTTGGTCACCTGTTACATTCCCCAGTTTCTGTGTTGTGGTTTGTGTATTTTCATGTATGTATTTCAGGAAATGGATTCCTGAAATTCTCTACAAGCAGCTGATTGGTCGGCCCCCATTGCTAATTGGAGAGCTGACCCCGCCCCCTCGTCAGGACGCAGCTGTCTCCAATTACCAACTCCTTCTGAAGCTTTATAAGCCAGTGTTCAGTTGCTCAGAAGGGACCAGATGATTGCTGAGAGAGGAGGCTAATGGCTGAGGGTTATAGCAAGTTGGTTGTTGTGAGAGAGAGAGAGCTAACTAGTAAGTCCTGTGTGTGTAAGTAGGACGCAGTGTTTTGACGATTGACATTGTTTACTTACATTTGTGTTATTCTGTTTCATTTGTTCCCAGGGGGAAAGGGTAAGGCACCTAGGCAGTGCTTAGGCAAGAGGCCTGCGGGCATACATAACCCGTAGTAGTTTATTGTCTATGCACACTAGGAAAGACCTGGGCGGACCATCCCCTGTATTTTGGTTAGTGCACCAGGTGGTGCTAGTTAGGTAAGTAGTGGGTAGGCAGGTAAGGTAGGAGAGGGGGCTTTGACATTTACTTTCTTTGCTTTGGTTCCGTCCAGCCCCTTTTCCCCAAACTTAATGTGCGAAGGAATAAATTCCCTGTAAACGGTATTCTCTGCCTTTTGTCATCCTTACTCACACCTACAGTCCCATACCTCTTTCACACCATGGAGAGTTGAGTTGTAGCAGGGTGTTGCGTTCCCTCTTCCGAGAGGCGTGTGTAACACACCTACCTGAACAAGGCCCTTCTCCCCTAATTGCTAGGACGAGTCTTGGTGGTTCCAAACTTCTTCCATTTAAAAATTATGGAGGCCCCTGTGTACTTGTGAACCTTCAATACTGCAGACATTGGTACCCTTCTCCAGATCTGTGCCTCGACACAATCCTGTCTTGGAGCTCTACGTACAATTCCTTGGACTTCATGGCTTGATTTTTGCTCTGACATGCACTGTCAACTGTGGGACCTTATATAGACAGGTGTGTGCCTTTCCAAATTATGTCCAATCAATTGAATTTACCACAGTTGGACTCCAAGTTGTAGAAACATCTCAATGATAATCAATTGAAACAGAATGCACCTGAGCTCAATTTAGAGTCTCATAGCAAAGGGTCTGAATACTTATGTAAATAAGGTATTTCTGTTTTGTATTTTTAATAAATTTGCAAAAAACTCTAAAAATCTGTTTTCGCTTCATCATTATGGGCTATTGTGTGTAGATCGATGATGGAAAAAAAACGGTTTAAAACATTTTAGAATAAGGCTGTAACGTAACAAAATGTGGAAAAGGTCAAGGGGTCTGAATACTTTCCGAATGCACTGTACATTTAAATGACCTTACATGCAACAGCTATTCACTGCCACACAGTGAAAGTACTATTTATTAGCTACTACTACGTCATTCTAACACTTAAAAGTTAATGTCCAGCTCACTCTATGTTGAAACATACTCACTTTCAGGATGTTGTCTATGTTGGAAATTTTCTAAAACTCTGAGATCCATACTGCAAAGAAAGTAAAAGAGAATCATTAAAACAGACATTAAAATAATAACCTAAAGGAAAAGGGAGGTAAAGATAAGAATGAATCCAGAGATGAAAAGAATAACCAGAATTACAAGGTCTAAAGTCATCTACAGTACTTGGACCTCAGGGCACAGAGAGAGCAGCAGTGGCTGATGGACTGAGACTAAAGGTTTGCCCTACTTCTCACACAGCTCAGAATCAGGGGACCTCTCCTCCCTATCAGTAGACAAGCAGTTCAAAAACAGAACCAAGGTGCAAAACATGGCATTTCAAAATATTTATTCCAATATTTTCCTGTATCGTTTACAGCATGTGGTTAACTTTTCCGCTGCAGTCGGCTTTACACACTTCAGTTGTCGTCACTGACTGACTGCTCCTGGGATGTAATGATGGGTGAAATGGAACATTTTATTCCATCATCATCATCGTCTCACAATTCTGTTTTGATTAAAATTGTGTGGTTCGTAAACTTTATTTAAGGTATCAGCAGTGACCACCACAAACTTCGGGGGAGAGAAATGGATGCATAATAATTATGTGTCATCCTAGAAATTCATGACATAGTGTATCATCTGATAAACGTTTTTAATTGCATCATTTGTCAATTATGCTTCTTAATCACACTTCCAGTTATTTTGTCTTAGACCATGGAGAACATTTACAGACATGCTCTGAGGCAAGGAAGATAGCAGACATCTTTTGGCTTGAACGTTGGGCAGCTCCCTTCCAAGTCTGACAGCTAAATTCATGTTCATTAAACTGGCCCAGTTCTGGGAAACAGACTACTGAATTAAAGCCCATATTTAAAGTTAAATTACTTATGCCTTCCACTCACTCTCTTCTTTACAGCTCTTTATAGCCTAGAGAAAGACTTGATTGACTGAATAAAAGGAAAATCAAAGATAGCTTATAATGAAAGATAGGATGCCATCGAATTAAATACATTGATGCATGAGAGGTGTCAAAAGGACATGAAGAAATAACAGATTTTCAATTTAAAAGACTTTCAGATATGTTATATGAGCAAATGTGTGTGAGCTTTTATGTTCATACATTTTCAAAAAATGATTTTTAATCATACAGAGATGTACCTTATTCATTGCTTGTTTCTTTTCACCACAAGTAAATTATAACTCAAAACATGTCAAGATTTTACATGTGACGTCATAAGCCTGTCCACAAAATTGGAGAGTATCGCTGCTTTGAGTCTATGGACAGACCACAAAGCCCTTTGATAATTGCCATAGTGGGATCACTCCCCTCTCCAATTACTGTATGAAGATCAGCCCTGTCCTGTGAACACCACTTGTCTTCATAATACTGTATATTAGTTTCATGAAGAACAGATATACTGTACATACTTCCCCATACATGCTAACAAGCTTTAGTCTGCTTTAAGCAACTTTCCTACTATGGGAACTTCTGAAGTTTTACTCTTACATTTGAGGATAGTTTGTACATGGCAAGTCTCACTAAATCACACAAATCACATGTCTAGAATTGCAGCAGCTTGCTCTCTCTAGGCTAAATAATTTCCGTTTGAGACCAGCCATTGGCACCTCACTTGCCTCCATTATAAACCAGCACTCGATACTGAGATAGGCTGATGCATTACAGCCCTACTGCCACTGGCTGCCAGACAATCATGGAGTTCGTCTCCCAGTCTTCATATTGTGCCAGAACCCTTCTCCTTGATTGCCCACAGTCTCAGCTGTTATGGCTAGACAACTACTCTGCTCTGGGGGCAGGCCAGAGAAAAGGGCAGCACGTTATTTGGTCTGGCCCTCAGTCAGATGCCATTCCAAATCAAATCAAATGTTATTTGTCACATACACATGGTTAGCAGATGTTAATGCGAGTGTAGCGAAATGCTTGTGCTTCTACTTCCGACAGTGCAGTAATATCTAACAATAATATCTAACAGTAATATCTAATAAGTAATCTAACAATTCCCCAACAACTAACAACTAACTAAAGTGGCCAGTGATTGGGTCTCAATGTAGGCAGCAGCCTCTCTGAGTTAGTGATTGCTGTTTAGCAGTCTGATGGGCTTGAGATAGAAGCTTTTTTTCAGTCTCTCGGTCCCAGCTTTGATGCACCTGTACTGACCTCACCTTCTGGATGATAGCGGGCTGAACAGGCAGTGGCTCGGGTAGTTGTTGTCCTTGATGATCTTTTTAGCCTTCCTGTGACATCGGGTGCTGTAGGTGTCATGGAGGGCAGGTAGTTTGCCCCCGGTGATGCGTTGTGCAGACCGCACCACACTCTGGAGAGCCTTGCCGTTGAGGGCGGTGCAGTTGCCGTACCAGGCTGTTATACAGCTCTACAGGATGCTCTCGATTGTGCATCTGTAAAAGTTTGTCAGGGTTTTGGGTGACAAGACAAATTTATTCAGCCTCCTGAGGTTGAAGAGGCGCTGTTGCGCCTTCTTCACCACACTGTCTGTGTGAGTGGACCATTTCAGTTTGTCTGTGATTTGTACACCGAGGAACTTAAAACTTTCCACCATCTCCACTGCTGTCCCTTCGATGTGGATAGGGGGCTGCTCCCTCTGCTGTTTCCTGAAGTCCACAATAATTTTGTTTGTTTTGTTGACATTGAGTGAGAGGTTGTTTTCCTGGATCCACACTCTGAGTGCGCTCACCTCGTCCCTGTAGGCTGTCTCATCATTGTTGTTAATCAAGCCTACTACTGTTGTGTAGTCTACAAACTTGATGATTGAGTTGGAAGCGTGCATGGCCACGCAGTCGTGGGGGAACAGGGAGTACAGGAGGGGGCTGAGCACGCACCCTTGTGGGGCCCCAGTGTTGAGGATCAGCAAAGTGGAGATGTTGTTTCCTACCTTCACCACCTGGGGGCGACCCGTCAGAGAGTCCAGAATCCAATTGCACAGGGCGGGGTTGAGACCCAGGTGGTGAAGGTAATCATCATCAAGGCCTCCAGCTTGATGATGAGTTTGGAGGGTACTATGGTGTTGAATGCTGAGCTGTATTCAATGAACAGCATTCTTACATAGGTATTCCTTTTGTCCAGATGGGATAAGGCAGTGGGCAGTGTGCAATGTGATGGTGATTGCGTCGTTTGTGGACCTGTTGTGGCGGTATGCAAACTGCAGTGGGTCTAGGGTGGCCGGTAAGGTGGAGGTGATATGATCCTTGACTAGTCTCTCAAATCACTTCATGATGACAGAATTGAGTGCTCATGGGCGGTAGTCATTTAATTCAGTTATCTTTGCCTTCTTGGGTACAGGAACAATGTTAGCCATCTTGAACCATGTGGGGACAATATACTGGGATAGGGAGCGATTGAATATGTCTGTAAACACACCATCTGCGCACATCTGCACATGCTTTGAGGACGTGGCTAGGGATGCCGTCTGGTCCTGCGAGGGTAAACACGTTTAATTTGTTTTACTCATTTCAGCCATGGAGGGGGGGGGGGGGCAGTCCTTGCCAGGGAGGAAACACTATAGTGGACAAAGGAGGCATTGCATATTGAGAAATTGTGGGCGGGTTTCCCAGACCCAGGCTGATGCCGCAGATAAAGTTGACTTTGTGCCCAGACGGGACACAGGGAGTGAGCAAAGCGGACCTTTGGCTGTTTGGCAGGGTGGGTGGGGGTCACTCAGAGGAGCCATGATGCAGGCAGACAGAAGCACACTGATAACTTCAGTTGGAGACAAGAGAACAGAGAGGCTCAAACAGCCACAAGGCCTCTGGCTCTGCTAGGGAGTATAGAGATCTGTCTCTGCCAGGCTAGAATCACCTGCAGCTGGATTACAACCACCCAACTAAACCACTATATACAGTATACACTACCAGTCCATCAGTAAAGATACTGCGAAATACTGACGGGCACCTATTTGCAATGACTTGAAATTATGTTATTAACATGGAAATACCCGTCATTCAAAGTGAGCTCATGAACTGTGAGGTTCCTGTCACTGATATGATTATAATTCAGAGCTAAACGGTAATTAACCAATAATATATTTCTTCGTAGTTTTTGAAATGACTCTTCCCTACTGAGACTAAATATCACTAGAAGGAAAGGACATTGCAATTCATCAACTGTATGTTCATGCAAATCACAAGTGTTGTACCATTGTGGTACATTTAGCTAACCTAAACATCTGCAACTTCAGAGCCTGTTAATAAAAGAAAACACATTTTATAGAACTTGCAACTGAAAATATTCTCTATAAGTAGCTGTTGTGTCAGAAAAAGTATGATAATATTGCCACGCTTGTTACAAAGACAACAATACAAAAACAATGCTTCTATATAATTATGCGTGAAAAAAAAAACTAGATATTTCCATAAATTATTTGATAGGTTGATGTACACTAACCACACATAGAAGGTTTTCACACTTACTACGTTCGGCTACACATATACTGCAATGTAAACTTGCGGACTTGTCACGTCTCAACCGCTACCTCAGGAGGTAGTGCACACTCGCCCTCTAAGCAGGGCAGTGTAAACAGAAATGTCTCGTTGAGCCATCACTCGTTGAGCCAACAATTGTAATAGCATAGATATGTTTTTGAAACATTTTTGAGACTATATACAGTTTTTACCTGAAATTGTAGTAACAGCCTGTTATGCATTCTGAAATTGTCGCTGAAGCTTTAAATCTCAACGATGTTTATTTATTTATTTTTTGGACTACACTGAGCCACCAAGGTCCAGGCAAGAAGCAACTCCCATGTGAATTATCAACATTTCACTCGCAATTTGCTTTTACATCATATAATGTATTCCACGATCAATTGAAGCCAGCTTTGTTCTAAGGTAACCTTAATACAGTAGCTAGTGTAAGCCTAAGAGCTCCTATGGTTCAGCCAAAAGTTAGCATTCACCTACAGCTAGCATGTTTATGTGAGGATGCAGCCATTATTTAGCTAGCTTGCGAGCAGTTACCTAGCTGTGTAGCCTATATTATAATATGAATGACACTGTATGATAACGTTACAGTACTTTTACTCAGTATTCGTATGCGAGGGGTAAATGTTCATTATTGATATGCTAACGTTACTTGATCATGAAGCATGTCGTTAGTTAAAGCTATGGCTATAATTTCACAACGAAACAGGCCGTTACTATAAAAACGAATTTCAGCTTTTTCAAAAACATTGCTATGCTGTTACAATTTTTACTGTAAGTGTTGGCTCAACAAGACAATCTTGTTTACACTGCCCTGCTTAGAGGGCGCTAGCTCTGGGGGTAGCGGTCGAGATGTGACAAGTTAGTAAGTTTACATTGAAGTTTATGTGTAGCCGATGGTATTTTTGTGAAAAGTTTAGTTAAGTGTGAAGACCCTCAACGCACCTGTCTAGTCAGTGTAGTGATCATCAGAAACAGTAAAAAATATAGAAGCGCGAAGTATTTATTTCAAACTCCCTAGGTTGGTTTACATTTGCGCGTGGAAGGAGTAAACTAAAAATAATTATTTTGAGGTTAGCAGCCAAATTAAACCTCATCCATAGAAACCTCTTCAGTCACTAAATGTCTTACAGACCTTTAGCCCCAGGAATCTGGAAGCAAAGCAACCCTTAACTTTACAACATGGAACCAGTGAGTATATTCAGGGCTTAAAGTGCACTCTGAGGACATACACTTGAATCAAACCAGGCACACAGACCAAATTAATGCTTTGGCTGCATGAAACCAAACAGAGCC
Source organism: Salmo trutta (assembly GCF_901001165.1). NCBI lineage: Eukaryota > Metazoa > Chordata > Actinopteri > Salmoniformes > Salmonidae > Salmo > Salmo trutta. The sequence goes on from NC_042977.1 coordinate 24,142,915, forward strand.
TTTAACTTCCATCGCCAAAGAAAGCAGTCAAAATGCAAAAGCTTTGAGAGAAATGACTACAGTGAGTGTTCCTATCTGAGCATTAGAGGTGGGTACATGCTATTCCAATGGGTGTTGAATGACGTGGGCCAAACAGCCCACATGAAAAAATACTATTGTGTACCATGGTATAAATACTGTAGCATTACTATATTTATATACTATGGTGTTTTTGTGGACTTTACTGAAGTATTCACTGTAGTGTTTCTGCAGACATGACTGTAGTTTACACAATAGTGTTTTTGTTTCATTATCTTTGACATAGAAGTGGGGGCTTTCTCCTTGAGGAAACATACTGGACAAACAGTAAAAGAGCAAATGTTTCATAACCTGTTATTAGGTAGGACTGGAGGCTGAACTTGGCATGCAGGTTTCTCACTCATGGGTGGCACACATTTGGATATGCGGTAGTGTTTTTGCAGATACTGTAGTGTGTTGCGGATATTACTGTAGTATTTACTCGTGTTTTTTGTGGCTAATACTGTAGTATTTACTATAGTATTCTACGGTATACTACAACATTATATAGTAAACACTACACGATCAAGGGATACTACAGTGTGTAGTATAGTATTCTACAGTATACTACAAAATTATATCGTAAGTACTACACATGTTTGAGGTATACTACAGTGTGGAGTATAGTATACTACAGTTTACTACAGAATTCTATAGTAAGTACTATAGTATTCTGTAGTCTACTGTAGTCTTTTTTTCATGTGGGGAAAAAAGAGAACTCAACTCTATGCTTATAGAAATTACACATTTTACATCATTAATAAACTTAAAATATTAAAAAAACGACAGTGATAGTTTGCAATTAACCTGTCACAAGTACTTACATATAATTTTCTGATTAAGATGCAGTGAGACAAGTAGCAGCAACAATGTTTTTTTTCTCACACGTAAATGAAGGTAGGCAGAATTTGGGGACTTTATGAGGCTTGGAAAAATGCAATAAAATGTGAATGCACCCATCTGTTGGACCTTAGAGGACTTCCTGTAAACAAGCTTGGGAGAGAAAAACCTCTACCACCAGCTCCTCGTCTATAATTGCTGTTTCATCTTTATTTTCTTTTTTCCATTAGCCTGCCTACTCTTATTTTCTCTCTACCTACTTCTCTTATCTGTCTCCTTTCATTTTCTTTCACTCTCCCTCTCTCTTTGGCTTTCCTTTCTAGAAATAACTAACTTCAAAATAGTGGTAGTAGTGGTAGCATTGGAAGCTAACATTGCTTTGATGTAAAGAGGAAAGAAAGACAGTATTGTTATTGTTAAAAAAATTTCTATATAGTTATACATGTATTGTATATAATATATACTTATATTTCCTAATTCATGAGTTTGATTAGATCAATATGTGATTTGATTATTCTGCAGTTTTATCATCCAGAATCAAATCTAGCATCAGATTTATGCATTATATCACAATAGCTAACCCCTGCTGACACATCCCTCATGGAAAATCATGCATACATACATCTATATTCCACCTGTAAACTACATGCGATTACATTTCCTGCCACAGAAATTCACCAGGGAAATCATTTCTCAATGGAAAATGTTGAATTACATTAACGGTGGCATTGTTGTTGAATGCAAGCAGACAAATTATAATGACATACATGTATTATATCTTTCTATTTAGGACTAAATAAATGAGTAATATCTAAATAAATATATTTTAGAGGATATAGAATTTGAATCATGTATTTATTATATTCAATATATTATGTTTTATTTCCATTTACTCATGACCATCGAGGATTTTAGTTCCAAATAATATGATATTGTATAATTTAATTTACATTGTGCCCTGATATGACGCTTTGTGTACAGTTTGTTTCCTTTCAATCAATTCATTTTCTGTATTGATTTGTGTAAATTCCTGATTCTTACAATAAAATGTAAAAAGTTACTATGAGCCTAATTTTTTCTCCCCATTCTAAAAAGACATTTCAAGGCTTTCCGTCAATAAGAACTCATAGGAAATAAAACCAACAACATAATAGTATGGTACAGGCCGGGTTCACTCTATGGTTCAAATTTATCTCCATTAAAATAGTTATAAGTTATAATTACTGAGCGCACCTCCGAAATCTAGGATCATACACTGTAAATATATTGAATATTCATTTTGGTAGTGGTACATATAAATACATATATTCCAGTTAAATTAAGTATATGCACACCGTTGGCTAAATATTATCAATATTTCCAGTGTAAAAAGTTATTTCTGAAAAAAAACATTACAAAGAAACCATCCCAGTCGTTTAAACATGACCCATCGCTTTGCCATTCACGTCTGTGGCAGCTATACGTATCTATGAATCAACTCTATTCAGTCCTGTCTGGACAGTCTATCTAAAAAGATATATCTATGTTCACTAAGAGTATGAACAGTAGGTTAGCTGTTTTTTCCCCCAGTGATATACTGTTGTTGGAGAATCTCAGTAAGAGTTATAATGCTAGCTGAAAAACTAACCCTGCTATATTATAATGGCCAACTGGCCAGCAACTGTCTGCAAAGAGAACCACAGTGTTGATCTAATCATTCAGTGATGTCAGGTGGAAAAGACGGCTTACTTCCTCCCTCTGTGCCAACACTCAGCCCAGAGAGAAAGGGGGGAGAGAGAGAGTGGGAAGGTTAGGCAAGGCACATGGCCCGGCTTTCTTATTCATTATACAACTTCTAACTTCTGAAGACTGTGTTACAGTTGTTTATTTCTCCCTACTTCCTCCTCTCATATTTTATACATTTTTAAGGAGAGCCATATAAGCAGTGAAGCAGGGGAGGTTTACATTCATGTAAACACATCTAATTGATTCTGGGAATATTGTTAGATTGTGCTACATGAATTTTAAATTTAAAGCAATATGTCCAGGCTATAACAAAAAAGGACTCTGGTACACATACTGAATATAAGATGTGTATGTGGCCTCTTTCTACACCGCCACCCATACAAAAAGGATTGTGATCCTCTGAGTGAGGTGCACTTAAAAGCACAAGATATTTTCGTACAATTCCTTCCCAGATTTCAACCATCACAAAGCAATATAAATAGCGGTTGTTGTGGATCCCATTTCAAGTACATCTGCAACACACTGAAACAAAATGTGGACCCTAGAATTACCAGGCCATTGTTAAAACTTAACAAAAAGCGCGGTCTTGTCCAATGTATACAGTGAAACAACAGCATTGTGTTGAATAGTGAGAAAAGGCTGGGAAATTGTGTAGCAAATGATCTGCCATTATTACGTTTTTTAAGTATTTTCCTTTTTAGTATAGATTTTTTATTAGTAACTCAACTAACTATTGAGGGGAAAAAAATGTAAGTAAAGATATCAATTGGGGGCTGGCAAGTCCTAAAGTTTCGGCTTTGTTTCAATGTAGCATTTTGACATGTTTGCATTCCTTCCAAGTCTAAACCAAAGCACTGAATTGCTATTGAATCTTTTCGCTCCAACTGTCATATATACTATGGGTGTTTTCAGAGGTTTATCTAAAAGGTTATCTTAAGTAATCTAAAAATTGTACAAAGTTGACTGAAAGCAGATAACTTTTCATTTATTCCCTGTACGGGTGTACAGGGGAAATACAGGTGCGAACCAAATGCACATTACACATGCTGGAGACCCGAACTGTTCTGAAGGATCAAACAGTACTCCATGTACTTACTGGAAAGTACTATACTGTTGTATTAAATATCATACAATTACAGTTTCCATTTGCAACAAAAATCTTGAAGTTATTGTATGTAGTTAAACGGTTGCTGTAAGAATAAATTTGTACATTAAACACAAACTTTAAATGTTAACAGATTGAGGAAAAGCACTGTCTTACTCACACAAAAGTCCTGCCAGCTTCCATTTGGGATTGATTTAAAGCCCAATGATCTTTATATGAACTTAGTGTGGTGATCCCAAAGCCATTGGTTAAAGAGAGAATGCAGTGGATCATACATGTTGCTCCTTAGCTCCAATGCAACCCCAAGCTCAAACTGTGCTCCAACTAGTACGCTCCTCCTCCCCTCTTTAAGTTAGGGACTGAGTCAAAGGCATACACATCATTCACAGAAGTTTCAAAACCACACCCAGAACTGCTTGGAAAGGAGGGGAAACACTGACTTTTCCTTAAATAACACCAGGAGAAGGGAGGAAACTCCTGTTTTCTGCACAGCCAAACTCTCAAATAGCCATGTAGTAGGTTGTGTTTTGAAAAGAAAATGATGATGCAGTTGTCATTTTCAGGATGTTTATTTTTTTCAGCTAGGGGGTTCTATTTTAAAGAAGTAAGTAGGTGTGTGGTGGGCTCTGGCTTTAAACACCATAGAGTATAGACATATGTGGTCTCAGGTCATAGTGTGTAGTGGTAATTGAATATACACTGTGTTTGCATACTGCGTGTGTGCGTGTGTGGTGTTGGTGTGTGCGTAGGCACATGGGCATGTAGATGAGGGCTCTCTTCATCCTGATTCCCGTCCTTGATGACAACCAGCTGCACCTCTTTCCTTTGTGAGTGGGCAGCATGTAGCCTTCATCCCTCTTCATACATATAAATCTCTTTACGACGAAGAAGCACACCATTTCTATAGCACAAATTGCACCGCCAATTTTGTTGTATGTGTTGTGCAATTCTGGTTGATGACATTGCTACATGCTTTTTACTTTCTGTAATTAGGGCTATGTGAAATCTATAGTGATTTGTAGTTTGTAAAAAAAAAGTTGTTTCTTTGGGGTAATGAGTACCAAATTAATATGACATTAAAGCATTGTTTTCCTGCATGAAAAGGCCATTTTATTTTCTTTGGATTTGTGACAAAATAGTATATTGTTATGAACAGTACATCCTTTGATCTGTTATCTTTTCCCCCAGACTAATCATTTACAAATGACAGCCCGAAACTAAAGGTGTAGCCTGGAGCTTGTGAGGGGTATCAGGGTTTGTTCACCAGTTTCTATTTACGGCATAATATTATGTTGCTAGGGAACATTGTTACATTATCAAACCAATCAAATGACCATAAATGTTTCTCTCATTATCTGGGATGCATATTGCTTTGCATATTCTTTCCAGTATACAGTACTGTGGCTACAAAGAAATCTTGATGCAGCTGAACAATATGCGGCTAGATGTTCTTTCAAAGTCAGCTTGACTTCTCTGACAATCTAGTTGAAAGGATGTTCTGAGTAGGAATTTCAAATACTGGAGGAAAGAAGTTTCACAAACTTTACACTCCCATTGGTTTGTTTGAATAAATTGTCTTAAATACGCAATATCAAACAATGGACAACCCGTTTGAAAAGCAATGTGAAAGCAGGTTGACAAAGGAGGGGTCTAGAACCAAACTATAAAATGTTGTATTTTGCCTGGCAGGTTGCCCAGACGGCAAGTGAAAACAAAGGCTGCCTACGCACTCCCTATCTGTGACTTGAGACAGGCAGCCAGACACAGACAGGCAGACCCACAAAGGGAACACTTTCATCTGTATCTCACTGCATAGGAAACCCAGCTCACAAGAAAAATGACTACAGTTTACTATAAAATACTACAGTACTTACTAGATAATTATTTAGCTAACTGTAGTATACTGTAGAATACTATATACCACACTGTAGTATCCATCGATAATGTGTAGTACTTACTATAGAATTTTGTAGTATACTGTAGAATACTGTAGAATGCTTTAAATGATGTGCAGCTTATAAAGGCTTAATAAAGCCTACATAAATGTGTTACAAATCATCTATAACCGAATGTCATGCTTTATAAAGGGTTCATAAATGTGTCATAACTGTGTAACATAACCACCAATGTACAATGTGACATAACCCACTACGTCAAATATGACATAAACCTATTATTTTTTAGAAAGGGTGGCATAAGCACTGCTTAATAAAGACCTTATTAATCATATGAAATTGATACTTCACAAAGCATTTCTAATCCTGTCATGTATCTTGGTAGAGCATTGCAACACCATGATATTAGGTTTGATTCCCAGGACCACCCATACGTAAAAATGTATTCATGCATGATTGTAAGTCACTTTGGATAAACGTGTCTGCTAAATGTTATATATTATATTTCACTAAAACATTTCTCGGATGGCCCAACCTCTTTCCCTCTTGGGTGCATAGTCAATATTGGACCTGACCTCAACTTCCCCCAAAATGCTGTGCTGCAGGATGACTCACACTCTAATGTGCAGCCATGCAAAAAAATGCCAAATTCTGATTTCTTGGTTTGTTTTTCCAGGTTTCGTTTTCCCCCCATCTCCTCTGGTTTACCTCAAATTTTCACACTTTTTATTAGAAAAAGAACTAAATTGGATTTTCTGTGTTCACAACAATGCTTATATCACATCAGGGGGTGACTTTTGAGGTCTGGGAAAAATCTAAGGAACTTTTTTTGTGTATATGCCCATTAATCCAGTGAGCATGCCCTGCACTGTTGTTTGGTTAGCAGGTTTTCTGCAGTAAGCGCACATGTGCTGTGATTTGTCTGCCAATGGAATGGGTGGAGTAAAAGGCCAGCAACATTCTGTATTATTTGAAGACCTATGAAATGACACCATATACAGTATGTGACCCGTTTCAAGACGATAGGCGTATGTCACACGTCACTACTTCACAGGAGAGGCATTTGAAAGTAATATTTTTTTATTTGATCAAAATGTGTTTGTTTTTTTGGCAGAAATACCTTCTGGAAAATGTGAACTTTCATGCCATCTGTAAATACGAATACAATTCTCTGACTTAATTCATGATATATGACAAATAATTGTCTAAACATTAATAATGATTAATATTTGTTCATATTTAAGTGACATTTGAATTAAATGTGGGTCAAGTAAATGCTCCCAATGCAAATGGGAAGATGAGAAACTCCATTCAATTTCTCCATGGCTAACGTTATTCTTTTTTTTGTGTGTTGCTGACTAGACGCTGACTAATTTAAATTAGTTTGTAGTTACGTTTTAGTTAGATTACATACTGTAGCTACTTCAATCGTTTTTTAAAACCATTTCAGTGACTTCACAGCAATTTCTAGCTATCCAGAATGTTAACAGCTAGCAGACTCAGCTAAATACAAATCCTTGCAGATACAGCCACATCTCATAGTCACGTCATGAGATTTGTAAATGAAAGAGGAATATAATAATATGAATTGATTGGAGTTTCTCATCTTCCAATTTAGAGTTTCTGGCACAGCACAGAAATGCCCTTATCCAGATGGTGTGACAAGGCATTTCCTAACAGACCTGCTAACTTTTTGTTGTTGTTACTTTCAAGGTTTGAACCAACATGCAGTACCTCCAGCAGGAACAGAGGCAATAACCATTAATCCACCAGCTCAGGGACAAGCTACACTATTCACAGCCCTGTGTAATGTTCAATGTCATAGCATTGCTGAACTTTTTTAAACTTTGTGTGTTTGTATTGTTTTAAAAACATACAAATAAAAGGAAATGTATAGTTGGAACATGTCTTTAATGTTTATTTGTTTTAGCTGTTAGTGATAATTCCCTAAGTGTTAATACTTTTGTTTCCATCATTAAGCCTCTATGTATGTGTTATGAATGACCAAAGGGGTCTGACTTTATAGTAAGTACAGCCTCATATGATACAAGGCATTATGCACAGTATGTGCTATAAATGACCAACCGGTTCGGACTTTTTATGAAGTACAGCATCAAGCGATATAGAGTCTTTATAGATGTATTATGAATGACTGAAGGTGTCTCACATCAAACAAAGTATTACAGGACACTACATAAAGTGTCAATAAATAGGTTATTAACGTTCTGCTGATTTATGAACGTTCTCTCATGATCCACAGATTACTGTAGGGTGTGAGAGGTATTTAAATAGTGATGGACCTGCAAAGCTTTTGTTTTGTGTGTGTGTGCGCGTGTGTGTGTGTGTGTGTGTGTGTGTGTCAGAAACAAGATGATTTGGGGTAGTCCAACTTGAGACCACCACACCAGGTATTCCTCTTCTGTTCCCATGCTGGAGAGCAGGGCTTGATTATAACCTGTTATAATGGTGCAGACATTTTGTGGCTGATCTTTCAGCGGGGGAGTGGGCCAATGTGTCAAAGAACTGACTGGGCCCAGCACCGCATGGTATGGATTGTTGTTGTGTGCGTGTTTTTGTACTGAGGAACATGTAACTTGGTTCCAGAAGAAAGACACTTTCAATTTCTTTAGGTTGGGGGCTTTCATCAAGGTAAGTGTTTCTTGGTGTAACATTGTCCCTAGGCTATTGCACATATAACCTAGGATATCAACCATTCAAAGTTGTCCTTTGTGGGAGTGACCATAGAATTCAATAGGAATTACCTTACTCACTAAATTATTTGTCATCGTCACTACTTAACACAGTCAAAAAGTCATAATTATGGCTAAACCCTGCCCATTTCCACAATTTATCTTCTTAAAATGTGATTTTAAACCTAACCCTAACTAATGACAGCCAAGTTTCATGGGTTGGTCCAACAGACCTTACGCGCATTTGGGCGAAAGTGTCTGGGAACGAGATTATGTGTAATGTGACTAACATGACATCCCTTTTGAGCGTATGCTCTCCTTCAGCACAACATGTCATCCTTTATAAAGCACATGTTTATATCATATTCAACATAGTGGGTTATGTCACATTTGACATTGGTGATTGTCACACATTAATGGCACATTTATGAATCCTTTATTTTAATTTTAATTTATTTCACCTTTATTTAACCAGGTAGGCAAGTTGAGAACAAGTTCTCATTTACAACTGCGACCTGGCCAAGATAAAGCAAAGCAGTGCGACAAAAACAGCAACACAGAGTTACACATGGAGTAAAACAAACATACAGTCAATAATACAGTAGAAAAATAAGTCTATATACAATGTGAGCAAATGAGGTGAGATAAGGGAGGTAAAGGCAATAAATAGGCCATGGTGGCGAAGTAAATACAATATAGCAAGTAAAACAATGGAATGGTAGATTTGACATTAGATGAGTTTTTATTTTTTTATTTCACCTTTATTTAACCAGGTAGGCAAGTTGAGAACAAGTTCTCATTTACAATTGCGACCTGGCCAAGATAAAGCAAAGCAGTTCGACAACATACAACAACACAGAGTTACACATGGAGTAAACAACATACAGTCAATAATACAGTAGTCAAAAAAAAATAAGACTATATACAATGTGAGCAAATGATGTGAGATAAGGGAGGTAAAAGCAAAAAAATGCCATGGTGGCAAAGTAAATAAAGTATAGCAAGAAAAACACTGGAATGGTAGATTTGTAGTTTGAAGAAAGTTCAAATATAAATAATATGGTGCAAAGGAGCAAAATAAATAAAATAAATAAATACAGTAGGGGAAGAGGTAGTAGTTTGGGCTAAATTATAGATGGGCTATGTACAGGTGCAGTGATCTGTGAGCTGCTCTGACAGCTGGTGCTTAAAGCTAGTGAGGGAGATAAGTGTTTCCAGTTTCAGAGAGTTTTGTAGTTCGTTCCAGTCATTGGCAGCAGAGAACTGGAAGGAGAGGCGGCCAAAGGAGGAATTGGCTTTGGGGGTGACAAGTGATATATATATATATAGATAGATATCAGTATACAGTATACTACAGTATACTACAGACCACAAAAACACTACAGTAAATAATCCAGTAATGTCTGCAAATCACTACAGTCCGCAAAAACACTACATTAATTACTTAGGCAATAAGGCCTGAGGGGGTGTGGTATATGGCCAATATACCACGGCTAAGGGCTGTTCGTAGCCACGATGTAACGCAGAATGCCTGGATACAGCCCTTAGCTGTGGTATATTGGCCATATGCCACAAAAACCAGAGGTGCCTTATTGCTATTATAAACTGGTTACCAATGTCATTAGAGCATTAAAAATAAATGTTTTGGCATACCTGTGGTATACGGTCTGATATAACACAGCTGTCAGCCAATCAGCATTCAGGGCTCGAACCACTCAGTTTATAATATAGTATATACTACAGTACTTAATTTGCATATACCCTGCCCATTCCCCTCCCAATTTGTGCCACCCATAAGTGAGAAACCTGCAATGCTATGTATAGATCGTATATTGCGTTCCTTGCAGGTTATAGAAAAGAGCAGAAGATTTTTATATTTATACTATAGTAAACTGTAAATACTACTGTATACTACAGTCTTGTCTGCAATACTACAGAAAAGTCTGCATAAACACTAAGCTCTAGTATTTATACCACAGTTTACTACAGAATTCTTTTTAATGTGGGAGTGCTAAGGAAGTTGTGTGTGTGTGTGTGTGTGTGTGTGTGTGTGTGTGTGTGTGTGTGTGTGTGTGTGTGTGTGTGTGTGTGTGTGAGTCATATCCCTGGAGAGACCCCACCCTGCGTAGGCGGGAGATTTGGCGACAGTCAGTTAGCCTAGCCCATCCTAGAGAAGGACTACTGCTCAGACAACTGCGTTCTTTGTTCAAATGTCATTTTGAAAAAGTGAGAAAAGAGAAAATATATTTTTCTGTGGCGATGACATGATCTATCTGCCACCGCTGTGGGATATGTCTAAATGTTATGAAATAAACACGAAACACATATCTCTGGTTTCAGCTGTCTTTATTCAAATAAATTAAACAGTGCATTAATGCTTTATCCCCTATACTCAGGGACTTCTGTGATATACTTTATGCATCTTATCAACATTATTATGGATTATGTTATAAGGAGGATTGTCAGTATTGCTGTTTTTAGTAACAGCTTGATAGAATGAAGTGTTAAATTGATCAGACTAGCAGGGAGGTTCTGTTGCCACAGCGCTACTGTGACAGTTGCAATACTGATCCCATGTGATGACCTGCGATGGGGCCCTTGCTCCCAGCAGCATCTGTTCTTTGCAAAATACATTTCTAATGTGTCATTTGGAGGCCCTACTGCTTGCGAAATGAAATCATGATAACAATAAAATAGTGTCAGAGCCAAAGATCAGGCTGTTATGGGACTAGCACGGTCCCAATCGATCCTGTTCCCAATTAGAGATTAATCTGCGCTTATGCCTCCGACGTCTCTTTGAAGTTTCAAACTAAGCCCAGAGTAGCTGCTAGAAGATCAAGCAAATGTGGTTACGTGTGGCCTAATTTCACTTCAATGGGTAACATTAGGTTGCTCTGAAGTAGAATGTTAATGGGTGACTGGCTGCCAGCGCCAACATCAGATATTCAGTTTTCGAGTTAGAGTGGCTCGATACAAATAAAGCATTCCTTCCCCCTTCTATTCAGTCTAGTCTACCATCCACATCTGCATCCCTCTGTATCTCACTTAGTCCCACAAATTAAGAGTTAATTGGTGTTCAGCTTGGCTTCACTATTTGTAAATGAATGAACTAGCTATATGGATACACAGTGACATTGCTGCTCTTTATCAGAATCCCAACAGTCTCTTATGTTCAGACGTACTCAATAAACAACTTCACTGGCTGTAAACAAAATGAGGCTGCTTGAGTTTACATTGTCTGAGTGAGTGTACACACAGCAAAGTTGACCTTTTAATATATAGTATAATAGTATGTGAATTGTAAGGCAGAGGTCAAATGTAAACTTAAACTTCAAGGCAGGCTGGCAATATGGAAACACTTAAACAGAGGCTTGTGTGCTCCAGCAGATGTTTACAACCGCAGTCCACAAGGCCCGCTAAGACTCTTTGTTTTTTGTATTGAGGGTGCAAGTATCTTTGTCATCAAAATAGATTTTATATCATTTTTAAGTTGCTGCAGCTGTCTATGCTAATATATAGCTAAGAATTCTGTGTAAACATTGCACAAACAAACATTCTGTAGTATGTAGATACATTTTAGGGGCTTTACTTCAATATGTACTGTTACTGTGGTTGTGTTCAGGCTAATCCAGTGGAATAAATTAATACATTAATCCATGTGTCACGACTTCCGCCGAAGTCGTCTCCTCTCCTTGTTCGGGCGGCGTTCGGCGATCGACGTCACCGGCTTTCTAGCCATCGCCGCTCCATTTTTCATATATCCATTTGTCTTGTCTTGTTTCCACACACACCTGGTTTTCATTTCTCCAATTACGCTACTTGTATTTAACCCTCTGTTTTCCATCATGTTTTGTGTGTAATTGTTTCATGTTATGTGGTGTTAGTTTACGCGCTGCAGGCCGTCTCAGGAGGTTCCTGGCTGCAGGCCGTCTCAGGAGGTTCCGGGCTGCAGGCCGTCTCAGGAGGTTCCGGGCTGCAGGCCGTCTCAGGAGGTTCCGGGCTGCAGGCCGTCTCAGGAGGTTCCGGGCTGCAGGTCGTCTCAGGAGGTTCCGGACTGGGAACTGTCGCTGGAAGCTCTGGACTGGGAACTGTCGCCTGAAGCTCTGGACTGGGAACTGTCGCCGGAAGCTCTGGACTCGGAACTGTCGCCGGAAGCTCTGGACTTGGAACTGTTGCCGGAAGCTCTGGACTGTGAATGCGCACTGGAGGCCTGATGCGTGGGGCTGTCACAGGTGATGCCAGACTAGTAACACGCACCTCAGGGCGAGTGCGGGGAGCAGGAACAGGACACCCCGGACTGGGCAGGCGCACTGGAGGCCTGATGCGTGGGGCTGGCATAGGTGGCGCCAGACTGGTAACACGCACCTCAGGGCAAGTACGGGGAGCAGGAACAGGGCGTACCAGGCTGGATAGACTCACTGGAGGCCGGGTACGTGGGACAGGCACAGGATATACTGGACCCTGGAGGCGCACTGGAGGTCTCGAGCCTAGAGCTGGCCCAACCCGTCCTGGCTGGATGCTTACTTTCGCCCGGCAAACACGGGGCGCGGGCACAGGACGCACTGGGCTGTGAATACACACTGGTGACACAGTGCGCAGCACCGCATAACACGGTGCTTGCTTCTTTACTCCCCATGGTAAGCATGGGGAGTTGGCTCAGGTCTCCACCCTGACTCTGCCAAACTCCCCATGTGCCCCCCCAAAAATTTTTTTTGGGGGTGCCTCTCGTGCTTCCGTCGTTGCCGTGCTAGTTCCTCGTAACGTTGCCGTTCCTCCCTCGCTGTCTCCACCTGCTTCCATGGCAGGGTCTTGTCCCCTGCCATTACCTCCTCCCAAGTCCAGGACGTCCTCCATTCATTCCTCTCCCGGGCCCAGGATCCCTACTCCTCCTGGGCATGCTGCTTGGTCCTTTTGTGGTGGGTGATTCTGTCACGGCTGTCATAAGGAGAGGACCAAGGTGCAGCGTGTGTGTAGTTCCACATTTTATTTACTCTGTGAAACTATGAAATACATCAAATAACTGAAATGACAAAACAACAAACCGTGATGCAGAGGAGAAACAAAACACTACTCAAAAATAATCACCCACAAAACCCAGGAAGAAAAACCCCTACTTAAGTATGATCTCCAATTAGAGACAACGAGGACCAGCTGCCTACAATTGGAGATCATCCCAAACAAACCAACATAGAAATACAAAAACTAGAACCTAAGAACATAGAAATAGAAAACATAGAAAAACACGAAACACCCCCTGTCACGCCCTGACCTACTCTACCGTAGAAAATAACATCTTACTATGGTCAGGACGTGACACACACAAAGGACATATTCTACTTTACTACTGATGTCAGGAATTAGCAGCTAAACTGAGTGGACAAGTTTCAACAATATGGTGATGATTACAATAAATAAGGTGTCATTTGTTTGAGTCATGCCCTACTGATTTATATATTCTATTATGTGACGAGTTATAGTCTAAAAGAAGAATGTAGGGAAAATGCAAACACCATTATTCACATGAGGGCACATGTCAAGCTGAAAAGACCAGGCTGCGCAAGCAATGGCATGGGTCAACGACATTACACTTGGATCCATTTACCCTTGACTCCTTGGCTGACAGAATACTAGCTTCATTGTAATGCAATACTTGTTTTTGGCCTACACATGGATGTCAGGTTTCAAATGGGAATAAGTCATTATTGTAGAATATCTTATTTTGTTAATATAATAGCTTTACTACTTGAAGATAAATTCAATTTAAGTTAACAGATGTAGCAGTCTCCTATGTTTTATTTGCAAATGTCAAAATGGCTGATGTTCTTATTTTTCTGATGTTGTATTAGGCCTATACAGATGTATTGTGGTTTGTGGTGACTTGCTAAAACTTGTTAAACCTGTTGTGGACAGGCCGTTCCGCCAGCGGAACCCCTAGCCAACAGCCAATGGAATCGCATGGCGTGAAATACAAAAGCAACTAAAATACCACAATTCAATTTTCTCAAACAATCACCTATTTTACACCATTTTATAGATAACACTGTCGTTAATCTAACCACATTGTCCGATTTCAAAAAGGCTTTACAGCGAAAGCAAAACATTAGATTATGTTAGGAGAGTACGTAGACCAAAATAATCACAGCCATTTTCCAAGCAAGCATATATGTCAATAAAACCCCAAACACAACTAAATGAAGCACTAACCTTTGACGATCTTCATCAGATGACACTCCTAGGACATTATGTTATACAATACATGTATGTTTTGTTCAATCAAGTTCATATTTATATCCAAAAATAGCTTTTTACATTGACGCATGATGTTCAGAAAATGTATTCCCACCATAAACTTCCGGTGAATTTACAAAAATACTCATCATAAACGTTGACAAAATAAATAACAATTATTTTAAGAATTATAGATACAGAACTCCTTTATGCAACCGCTGTGTCAGATATTAAAATAGCTTTTCGGCGAAAGCACATTTTTCAATATTCTGAGTACGTAGCTCGCCATCACGGCGAGCTATCTTGACACCCACCAAGTTCGGGGCAAACTAAACTCAGAATTAGTATTAGAAATATTGTATTACCTTTGCAGATCTTCGTCAGAATGCACTCCCAGGACTGCTACTTCCACAATAAATGTTGTTTTTGTTCCAAATAATCCATATTTATGCCCAAATACCTCCGTTTTGTTCGTGCGTTCAGGTCACTATCCAAAGGGTAACGTGCGAGCGCATTTCGAGACACAAAAAGTCAAAATGTTCCATTACCGTACTTAGAAGCATGTCAAACGCTGTTTAAAATCAATTTTTATGGTATTTTTCTCATAAAATAGCGATAATATTCCAATCGGACAATAGTGTATTCATTCAAGGAGGAAAAGAAAAAACAGCGTGCTCGCGGGAACGCGCATATCCAATCTCTTTGTCCCCAGGCAGACCACTCAGAAACTGAGCTACTATACTCTGCCCAGAGACAGGAGAAGGCTCAATCCGCTTTCTGAAGGCTTTAGACAGCCAATGGAAGCCTTAGAAAGTGCAACGTAACCCCACAGATACTGTAGTTTCGATAGAGATTCAAAAGAAGAACTACAATTCTCAGACTTTCCACTTCCTGCTTGGAATTTTCTCAGGTTTTTGCCTGCCATATGAGTTCTGTTATACTCACAGACACCATTCAAACAGTTTTAGAAACTTCAGAGTGTTTTCTATCCAAATCTACTAATAATATGCATATTCTCATTTCTGGGCAAGAGTAGAAACCAGTTTAAATCGGGTATGTTTTTTCATCCGGCCGTGAAAATACTGCCCCCTATCCTAAACAGGTTTTAACATATATTTTTTTCATTTGTGTATGAGCATTTAGCTATATGACAATATTGCAAGGTTGGATCTAAGGCATTATCCACACATATCTAGATAAGAAAAATGTTGTGCTTCATAAATACAATGATTTAGACAACTCAGAAAAAAGTAATGAACTGCATCAGAAATGCAGGGCATTAAATGTTTACATTTAGCAGACACTCTTACCCGGAACGACTTACAAGAGAAATTAGGGTTAAGTACCTTACTAACGGACACATTGGCAGATTTTTCACACAGTCAGCTCAGGAATTCGAACCAGCAACCTTTTGGTTACCGGCCCAGCACTCTTACCCACTAAGGCTACCTGCCTGCCACACTATCTGCACTCTTCAAGGTTATGTTTGTACCCAGAGATTGATGATACTGTACCTAACTTTTGTAGAAAACATGGGCTATGTATGATAATATAATGAACAATGTCATCATGACACAAAGTCTTCACCATATCTACTAATAATCCCCCAACACTGAGGTATATTCCCTTAAAGCTGCAATATTTTTGGGTGACCCCATCAAATTCACATTGAAAAGCTGTAGATCTGTTTCATGTGCGACTGTTATTATGCTTCCCCTTCTTAAGTTTAGTTTTTTCGTCTTTTATTTTTGGTGTTGTACAGCAGCCTCAAACAGCTGAAAATACAATATTTAGTGATTCTCTACACAATGACTGCTTGTTTCACCACATAAACTGAAATTAGGTGAACTATTAAAATGTTAGCAAACAGGAAAATGGTGGTGCAATTTCTGCATATTACAGCTTTAATTTTGTCCACCACGGGAAGATAAATTGCTTATAGGCCTTGTCAATACAAGTATAAAGATGAATCACTTTGTTACCTACCATTCATTGCGAATGTTAAAATCACCCTGTGGTTCATGATTCATCCCTCATATCTTGTTGATTTATGTGCTTTACTTTTTTAATAGATTCCATTGGAAAGTAATACTCTACCAAATGAATGTCAAGAGATAAGTGGACATACCTTTTGAAGACAATATTTATTCTATGAGTATTTATGTAATACAGCCTAGCATTGCACTTGGTTTCCTCCTCGCTTCCCCCGTTATACTTTATATTTTATGGAGGCTCTCAAATCGTGCATTTACACGTACCGCGTGGGTAAAGGGTAACCTTTCCAGGTGAAGGCTTTAGATTCCAGCATTTACACTGCTCATGACAAGATAGATTTTTTTACTGAGAAGTTAGCTTGGAGACTGGTTCGTGCTGCATTCTGCCATGAACTTAGAAAAATAAGTCTCATTCTGTTTTAACAAAAGGGTGCATCAATGTAAACCGATGTGCCTCTGCATTGAATATGCTCTACACAATAGATCTGAAATAGTTAATTTAATGATTGCAGTACTATCAGTCAGTCTGTGGAAGTCTTTGTGTTGTTCAATGTCATTTTTCCCAAGATCATTGTGTACAAAGAAAGCTGGAAGATGATGATTGAAATGAAGATGAAAGTCTCACAGCACTAAATTAATATCCAATATGACAATAGAGATGAAATGGACCAATTTCAAGGATGACAATGTCCAGAACCCAGAGACAGACCCAGAGTCAAGATATCTTGTACAGATGTAGGATCTTATTTGTTCACCCTGTTGAAGGAGAAATGTCATGCAATGCAGGAAATGTAAAATCTGTAGTGCATTTGAGGTTTAAAAAGGCTTCTGAAATTTGTAATTTCCACTTCGACATTTCAGACATGATTTTCCCTTACAAAATGTTTTATCAACCCCTAGAAAAATATCCATTAATTGTAAATCCACATAATAATTCATATTTCCTGTTGCTGCAGGATTATTTTCCTGCTGTAGCAAACTGGCTCAAATTAAAATCCTACATATTTAATGTGGGTGTTCTCTCTTGGATGAGACCAGCCAGTGTGACTAGATGAAAAAAAATGTTTTGTTCCCTTGTTGGCGAATGTTATTACGTCAATGGAGATGTATCAGGAAAAAATCTATTGTCATGACTCAGTTGGGCAATCTCTCTTCCTGGAATTGTACTGCAATTATCGTCACCAAATTAGAATGCATTCATCCCAGATCACCTTTTATAAATGCACCCGACCCAGATCAGTGGCATTTCAAATTGGATTAAACCTCTAAGTTAGAATTCTTTTCGGAATATACAGTATTAAGCAACAACAACAAAAAAGCAAAAGGGCATACCAAGCCTCTCAGGTGAACACTTGTGATGCACCTGAGTCCATTGTCAGTGGGGCAGATTGTTCAGTGTAGAGGAGTGGGCTGAGTGTCGTGTGAGCCGGCCACCATTGGTTTATGGATATCTGTCGGCATCTGGATCTGATTTCCTTTCGCCATGTCACAGGCAGAAAGGCTTAAACAATGAGTCATGGTCCTGGGGCAGGCAGACTCTTTATGTCTGGCTGGTGTAGGCTACATTGTAAGTAGACTATTGTTATGGCCACTGTCCATGCCCCGGACCATGCAGAGCAGAGTGGAGTACGGCTGGGCTGATACAACCATGTTGTTTTCCCACACTTAGTCCCAGACCCTAACCTCATCGGGTCTGCTCTGGTCTGGGTCTGGCATGGCAGGAAGCTGGGCCCTGGGGTCATCACTCTCACTGATAATGGCCAGATAATGGCCAGATGGTGTGTGGAGCTGTCGAGCTGTGCATCCTCTGTTCGTTAGTTAGCCATAGGCCCTACCTCAGTTGACCCCTCAGACACTGGCCTAATTTCATAAGGAGCATAGAGACCGACCTCAGGCTGGAACACCCTGCCCTGACTGGCTGTACAGTAGAGACCGTTCATCATAACGATCTTTTCATTAAATGAAATGGTAAGACTGTGATTCTCAACATGCCATTATAGCTCCATTGATCAACTATCATAGCTCCAGAGAGTCTATGGGCTGTATTTGTTTATAGTGTGTTGGTTAGTAGTATCACCTGTTGTTTAAAATGATTAATCACTTGGTCCTTTGACATGTGTCTTTTTCCCATTGTTTAACCAGCTGAATTGCGTAGACTGGTCTCTGCAGCTGAACATCTCAACCTCAACCTAGCAAGGTGAACAAACCAATGTTGTGTACATTAAAGGTATACGACATTTGACCTAAAAACGATCTATTGCAAATCCTCTCTCGCCTGCTTTCTTTCCTTTGTGATTCTGGTGACTTTGGTTAAGCTGGCACAAAGCCCAGTGTTGAAGGAGAACCATCTGGAGAGCCAGGCCATGCCGACTGTCTCTCTCCACTAATGTCCCTGGCTTTGGACATTAACCAATAATGCCTAGCTTCCCATCTTTGTGATGAATTGTGAACACATTGATTGAAAGAGTGTATGCAGGGCTTTAGGTTTACAGCTAATTTGCAGTAGCCTCTGTTTACTTCGGAAAATGGCGAAAAAATAATCAACTCGCACATAGAAAGCAAATGCTAAAATTTTTTACCAAATGTTCTTGTTATTTTTCAAATAAATGAGACGATACGTTCAGTCACGATTACAAAGAATCCATATTCTTAGAATGTAAAAATTCTGTAGATACAGTGCCTTCAGAAAGTATTCACACCCCTTGATTTCTTCCACATTTTGTTGTGTTACAGCCTGAATTTAAAATGTATTAAATTGAGATTTTGTTTCACTGGACTACACACAATACCCCATAATGTCAAAGTGGAATTTTGTTTTTAGAAATGTTTACAAATTAATTAAATAATATGAAAAGCTAAATTGTCTTGAGTTAATAAGTATTCAACCCCTTTCTTATGGAAAGCATAAAGAAGTTTAAGAGTAAAAATGTGCTTACAAGTCATTTAATAAGTTGCATGGACTTACTTTGTTTGCAATAATAGTGTTTAACATAATTTTTGTATGACTACCTCATCTCTGTACCCCACACATACAATTATCTGTAAGGTCCCTCAGTCGAGCAGTGAATTTGAAACACAGACTCAACCACAACGTCCAGGGAGGTTTTCCAATGTTTTGCAAGGTCACCTACTGGTAGATAGGTAAAAAAAAAAAGAGCAGACATTGAATATCCTTTTGAGCGTGATGAAGTTATTAATTACACTTTTGATGGCGTATCAATACACCCATTTACAAAGATACAGGCGTCCTTCCTAACTCAGTTGCCGGAGAGGAAGGAAACCACTCAGGGAATTCCCCATGAGGCCAACGGTGACCTTAAAACAGTTACAGTTTAATGGCTGTGATAGGAGAAAACTGAGGATCAACAACATGACAGAGTGAAAAGAAGGAAGCCTGTACAGAATAAAACTATTCCAAAAGAAGCATCCTATTTGCAATAAGGCACTAAAGTAAAACTGCAAAAAATGTGTTATGTTTGGGGCAAATCCAACACATCACATCACTGAGTACCACTCTTCATATTTTCAAGCATGGTGGTGGCTGCATCATGTAATACTAGGGAGGTTTTTTTAGGAGAAAGAGAAATGGAATAGAGCTAAGCACAGGCAAAATCCTAGAGGAAAACCTGGTTCTGTGTGCTTTTCAACAGACACTGGGAGACAAATTCACCTTTCAGCAGGATAATAACCTAAAACACAAGGCCAAATCTACACTGGAGTTGCTTACCAAGACATTGAATGTCCCTGACTGGCCTAATTACAGTTATGGCAAGACTTGAGAACGGCTGTCTAGCAATGATCAACAATCAACTTGACAGAGCTTGAATAATTTAAAAAAATAATATCGTACAATCCAGGTGGGATTTACCCAAAAAGACTCTTAGCTGTAATTGCTGCCAAAGGTGATTCTAACATGTATTGATATAATTATATAATCAAGATATATTAGTGCTTTATTTTTCATAAATTCTAACATTTGTAAAATATCTTTCTTACATTTTGACATTACAGAGTATTTTGTGAAGATCGTTGACAAAAAAATTGAATCAAATACATTTTAATCACACAACAAGATGTGGAAAAAGTCAAGGGGTGTAAATACTTTCTGAAGGCACTGTGTATTATATGTGAAAATAATGGGATATTGTGGTCTTGTACAGTTTGACGTTATTTCTACATTGTCTACATAGAATAGACCATTTATTGAAAGCCTTGAAGTGGTATAATATGGAACCAGCAGATTCCATTGAAATAAATGTATCCCATACAGTAGTAGCCTAAGTAAGTAATTATCTTATGAATAATAAATTTACATGTATTTTTCGTTCCAACAAAATTTGAATGAAAATAAAGCTTGTTTTAAAGACCCACAAACAGTATTTATCATTCATAGTCTGATACCCTCACAGGATACTGGAGGTTCTCCCAAAAACCTGAGATGAATTAAAATGTGATTTTTGTCGGACCACCATGCTCATCTGACAGCTCCAGTTTATTGTTCCAGGATCCTCGCTGAACCGTGCCTCCAGTACTACAGTTAATTATCTCTCTGATTCTCAGCTCCAAATCGTTCCTCCGATTGAATGTCGGTTTCTGTCCTCCACTCTCCTCTCACTCATTTCCCCCCATGATTCATTGTGTGGTTTGGAACGGGGATCAAGTGGCGACTAACTGATACTTTCAGAATAGACATGAATTAGAAACCGTATGGCTTTGAGGTGCTTTCAGATGACTAATTTAGATGTGTATCTCAGGGACATGTCTAATGACCTGAGATGGCCTCTCTGGTCGGAGGCATGTCCACCCTTCCTTTATAGTGTACCATTTTTTTACTAGGGTCCATAGGGCTCTGGTCAAAAGTAGGGCACTAAATAGGAAATATAGGTGCCATTTGTGACGTACACAGCGGCACTTTGAAGGGCTATAACCAGAACTGCATAAACTATATACTGGGATATTTGCTACTGTATGGATTATCTTGAAGCAATCACTGCAAAACCATCTTTATATTAGCATATTTTCCACTGATGAATTGTTCTTGGTTTGAATCATCGTTTCTCAGGCAAGGAAAGCTTATTTTTCATATTGCCAATAAGCTTCTGAACAGTGACATCTCTGACCTACTGTGTGGCAGATAGGTTAGGTTAACTAGGCTACTGGGATAGGTTATCACTTCCTAATGTGTCAGTGGAGGAGTAGAGGGTGGAATAACATACTACCTGGTTTTCATTAGCACTACCTGGTTTTCATTAGCACTACCTGGTTTTCATTAGCACTACCTGGTTTTCATTAGCACTACCTGGTTTTCATTAGCACTACCTGGCTCATTGTAAAGCGAACCATGTCATGTTTCCTGTCTGAGTGGCTTAGGAGCCAGCTGTCGGGGACCTTATTGTCCACTTATCACAGTGAGGTAGTGTATGATACTTGTTTGTCTTCAGAATGTATCCCTGGCAAACTGTTGTATGTACATTTTTTTGCGTTAATTTGGGTGTTCATGAGAGTTCCAATTCCGCATAGGCAGTTAATTGTTTCATCTTTATTGTCAATGCATAATAAGTGACAAAGTTCCTCGGGGTAACGTTAGCCAGAGTGCACTTCTCTTCCTCAAGTCAGCCCTCATTACAGGGACGTACAGGAGATCAGCCCTCATTACAGGGACGTACAGGAGATCAGCCCTCATTACAGGGACGTACAGGAGATCAGCTCTCATTACAGGGACGTACAGGAGATCAGCCCTCATTACAGGGACGTACAGGAGATCAGCCCTCATTACAGGGACGTACAGGAGATCAGCCCTCATTACAGGGACGTACAGGAGATCAGCCCTCATTACAGGGACGTACAGGAGATCAGCCCTCATTACAGGGACGTACAGGAGATCAGCCCTCATTACAGGGACGTACAGGAGATCAGCCCTCATTACAGGGACGTACAGGAGATCAGCCCTCATTACAGGGACGTACAGGAGATCAGCCCTCATTACAGGGACGTACAGGAGATCAGCCCTCATTACAGGGACGTACAGGAGATCAGCCCTCATTACAGGGACGTACAGGAGATCAGCCCTCATTACAGGGACGTACAGGAGATCAGCCCTCATTACAGGGACGTACAGGAGATCAGCCCTCATTACAGGGACGTACAGGAGATCAGCCCTCATTACAGGGACGTACAGGAGATCAGCCCTCATTACAGGGACGTACAGGAGATCAGCCCTCATTACAGGGACGTACAGGAGATCAGCCCCATCATCATTACAGGGACGTACAGGAGATCAGCCCCATCATCATTACAGGGACGTACAGGAGATCAGCCCTCATTACAGGGACGTACAGGAGATCAGCCCCATCATCATTACAGGGACGTACAGGAGATCAGCCCCATCATCATTACAGGGACGTACAGGAGATCAGCCCCATCATCATTACAGGGACGTACAGGAGATCAGCCCCAGACACACAGCCAAATGATATTCGTGGTGCCTGCCTGCACACCCTTGATGTTGGAATATTCCCACTGGGAATAGACATCAATTCAATGTCTATTCCACATTGGTTCAACATAATTTTGTTGAAATGGCATGGAAACAATGTTGATTCAACCAGTGTGTGCCCAGTGGGTTGGACCTGACAAGAACAATGTAACCATTGGAGTTGCATGTACGATATGTGTTTTTGTTTTTACTCAATCTATAAAATAACTGGGTAGAATTGAATACGTTGACATCATATCTATTATAATTCTCATGATAATAATTCAAATCAATTTTAAAACCTGGCATGTAAATTGTAAATTATGTTTGACGTTGACTCCTGTTGCAGGTTGGTATCAAACCCTACAGTGCACCAGGTTATAGCCGTTGCCACATAATGATTCTGGCTGGGTCTACACAGGCAGACCAATTCTGACCTTTTGCCGATAAGTGTTCTATTGGCTCTTCAGATCAGATCAGAATTAGACTGCCTGTGTAAATGCAGCCTCTGTGTCTCAGATCTTGTGACAGAAAGGTGGAACTGACTTACTTGGGAGTGCTAACTCCTCAACCCAGCCTAGCTCTGCTAGGACTCTATAATGGTTCCCAGAATCATTAAGGTGCAGCGCATCACAGTGCAACTAAGCAGTGGAAAATGTATAGTCAGACCTCTTTGGCACAGAAAACACTGCCCCTATGGAATATATGATGTATAGCTGTAGTTAAGTGGGTACCCAGGCTTGATGATTCACAAGCATGTGATCCTTAAATGGGAAAATATCACAAAGAACCATATTGTCCTCTATTTGTAGGGTCAATATTTTAAAATATCAAAATTCCTTGTGGAATATCAAAGCCAACAGGAATAAAAGGTTCTCACGCTTTACTGCTTATACATCTATCCAAATGTTGTTTTCAACTTAAATGTATTACATCTGTTAAATGGGTTTTACAAAGGTCTAGAAAATGTCTCTTGATTTATCTAACAAAGTGTCATAATTTTGGCACAGAACATTGTCAGTAAAACTAAAGACAAAAATGAATAGGAGCGACTGTTAGTGACCTAAAAGCACATTTATCAACCAGTATCCACACCCTTAATCACTTCATTACATTTCTCTCCATCCTTAATTCCTTGAGGTCTGTGAAATGGAAAAGAAGTGAATGATGTCAGTTTCTTACTGGAATAGCCACAGCCATCATGTGAGAAACTTAGTTCAGGAAGGCATTGTTTCAATGTCTTGTGGGTCAGGTGCTCTATTGCGCCACAGGAGCAATAGAGCTACAGGATGTTAAAGAGCCACAGGATGTTAAAGAAAAGACCTGTTGGTGTTTTCCAAGTAAAAAGACTATCCGACAAAATCAAAACTACAATTCCTTGTTTTATATGAAGGCACCTTGTGACCTTATATGGCACCAAGCATGGTTAGTGGGAAGTGATGTAATGACTCGATAGCTGCATCTTGACAGGGACATCCAAAGAGCAATTTTGCATGTTCTTGCAAACTGCTTAAAATTTTCTTTCCTCAAAACTGTGGTTCGCCATTAAAACTGAGTGTTTGACAGGGCGGGATGCTCATGTAAGGTTTTGTGTTGTTTGCTGTATTTCTCTCGCTTTGTATATTCAGATGGAAATCATAATGTGATTCAAGCCTGATATGTGTCCATACACATTGCAATGAGATATGTATTGTGTCCAGGTAATAACTGCAATTGCTATGGCAAATAAGCTCTAAAGGAAACAGCTCAGTACCTGTAGGCCTAACTGTTGGCAGCATTACAGATTGAAATTGTCAACGCAGGCAACATCAATATGCCATTTCTATTGAAATCCTTACATATAGTGGCAGGTATTCATACATAATGGACTTGATCAGAAATTGCATGCCTACAATCATGTGTCTGACTATTCAGGAACCTGTTTTGCATTTGCATTACACACATGCAGTGTGTGGTGTAGTATTACTTCCTGGCTTTCTATTAAATACACTCAGAATACAATATTGAATGATACGGTAGCTTATGAGTCCACGGAAAGGCCATTAACTTTCTTCAACTTGGAGTGGGGCAGCTTGGGCGTGTGACTGAGCAAGAGGAGCCTGTTGTAGTGCATCAGTCTGTTAAAGAGAGAGAACTGGTTGTGTGACTGGATTGGGGCTATGTTGGAGGGGTGTAACCCACGGTGACTCAGTGATCAGCTATGTTCCTGTTCAAGATGAATGACTCACGGCACAGGGCTGAGGGCTGCTGGGATCTTCATTCAGTGCCAACGGATATGCTTCTACCCTCCTCTATTACCACCACTGCCCTTCCACCATCATTCAAGCGACCCTATGCAAAAACACAAATAAAAATGAATTTGAAACATGGAGGTTAAGTTGCCATTGGCGTATTATGAAACATTCTGGAACGTGACAGCTCTATTCCAACTGAGAGAGAGAGAAAACCTTTGTCCTGCTCCAGCTCCACTGTGGGTAGTAAAATAAAGGTCTATTTGAAGCAGAATGCACTGTCAATATGCAGCTGGTAATGAGGCACTTGAGTGTGCCACAATGCTACCTTGAGTCACACAGGAAAGATGAAAACAAAGAGGAATGGTGTGACCACCAATGCTATTCCACTGGGCTTGTTTGGCCAATGAATGAAGAGTGATGCAGAGAGAGAGATAGATCATCCAGTGCTTCTGAAACCAGAGATGGCTGATATCATGCAATTGCCCATATACCGTGTTTCCAAGGCTGCTCCAGGTCTCAGTCTGCGTGCAGTGAGATGCAAAGAAACGGGAAGGAAAGTTTTGGACCACAATGTTTTGAAGGAGAAACTGCACTGCCTTCATGTCTTTCCAACAGAAAATACATCCATGAAACTATAGTATATTGTCATACGCATGAGAAGCGCAGTGCGATTCAAGTCATTAAATGTGACCTGCTTTGGCACCATAAAATGGAAAAACTGCACTCTTTAACAATAATCATGAATAAGTGCATTGACTGAATAAACAGGCTTTGCATTCACATTAAAGTGGCGTGCCTGTCTCTGTTCAGCAATTAAGTTGTCTTCCTCCCACATACTGGGTGCTCAATGTAATCCACACTCAGAAATGATGATGAATGACTCCACTGAAAGGAGATTTGCAACAGGCTCTAATCTTATTTCATTTCCATCTTCGTATTAAAGGAAATAATCATTTCCAACCAACTGGAATGAATCAACCCCTCGTTATTGCGCTGAGTAAAAGTACCGGTTTATATTGTTCCTTTCTGTTCCTTTTTAAACCTTTGAAATATATATATATTTTTACATTTAGCTTGACATTAAATTACTTCAGCAATCAATGCGGATTGAGCAGCTTGCTATGGAGCGGGCAAGACATAATTGTTAACATGCACGATGGACAAGTGTAGGGCGTGAGATGCAACTGAAATTTTGTGGAGGGGAGAGAGCAAGAGAGGGTGGAGGTGGAGGCTTGGCTTGAAGGGCTGGGCATCTTGTTATGACATGCATTATCTGAATTAGGCTCACAGAAGAGTGGCTTCTATGGAGGAACTTTGAATGTTTTTGAAGGTCAGAGATTTGGCTTAACATTGGACCAGAGTAAGCTAGCTAGCTACATGACAAGCTTGTGTGTGCAGAGCAGCACCAGAGTTAAAAACACATCTTACTTTTTTGTAGTTAATAAATCTAATGTGAAACGTGAGGGGGGGGGGTAGATGCAAACACATGGGCAGAAATGGATTGCTTGGCTGTACACACCAACACAAGCCTAGAAATGGACTTTCTTGGCTGTACACACCAACACAAGCCTGGAAATGGACACAAACACAAGCCAGGAAATGGACTTGCTTGGCTGTACACACCAACACAAGCCAGGAAATTGACTTGTTTGGCTGTACATGTTGTGTATTTAATGGTAGTTTACCCATTCTAGGGATTTCAGATGCAATCAGGTTGTCTTATCTTTGTCCACTACTGTTACATTTCACAATTAACTTTAACCTACTAAGTAAATTAACTCACTCGCTTATCCCTCACTCTGCACTGTTTTTGACAGACTGTAAATGAACAACAGAATACAGCAGTGCACTTTAAGGTACACATTTAACTGGTTCCGTTCATTCACATTAGCAGGAATTGTTTTGACAGCTAAAGCCATTTTTAGCTTGGCTCAGTCAGTCTGAACTGATTTGTTATTTCCATGAAACGACTGGGGCTGTGTTGGAACATGGCAGTAGCGTGTTTTATTACTTTACGTTCTGTGTAATGACTTCATAACATGGTATGGCAGTGGGTCATCACAACCTGACCCCTGTCTGTATGTCAGTCTGCTGGGAGAATAATTCTGTAGGTGTGTGGAAAGCATGCCTACTCAATATTAGATTAGAATCTTATCAAAATGCCCCCCCCCATAATTAACTCAGAACTTAAAAAATGTATGAAAAATTCCGAAGTAATAAGTATTGATTAATTACGACCTTTAAAAAGTGTATAAATGATGGATGTTAGTTATCCTTGTCATTGCACATCATTTGTAATTAATTGTCTAAAATGATTTTGATACTTTATTTCTGTTTTCGTATTCTATGCATTTGTAATGAAATATTCAAGTTCAGTTTTATACAGTTCTTTATTTTATTTTATTAGGTGAAGTACATGCTCTTTAAAGCAATTTAGAGATCTTCAATAAAAAGCAATTAACCAAAAAACGTGTAAAATTGGCTGTGTTACATTGAAGCAAGAAATTAAATATTGTTTGTCTTTATATTCTTGTTTATTTTGTATACTTCCATACAGTACTGTAAAATAGTAATAAAGAATTTGATTGGTTTGTGGCAGATATCACACTAAAAGCATAGGGTTCCCTTTTAATATTGTTTGCGTAAGCAAGTAGAAGCTATTATGTTACAGACAGGCACACTTTCATTACCTGCTAGATTCAATTATCTTTTTATCTTTAATTACTTCAAAAATGAATTTACTTGCTTGAGCAATTATTTAATTGGCATTCCAAGCTGAAGGATCAAATCAATATACAACATGTGATGTAGGAGGGATGTGGGGAAGTATCAAATTAAACCATTGTGTCTACAATTTGCAGCGCACAAATTGAAATTATGTGGTCTATTGAATAATCCTCAAATTTCATGTCATAACATCTTGGACCGCTACCAAATAACGAATTACCTAATTTCCTCAACAGCGCCATGTTTTCTGTTTTAGTTCATATCTGTCCAATGTTCAGTGTTTTGTTACTGTAGACACCAGAAAGTTAAAGCCCACTGGACACACACTTGTTGAATAAACGTTGTTTCCATGTCATTTCAATGAAATGACGTTGAACGAACGTGGACTAGACATGAATTGACGTCTGTGCCCAGTGGGAAGTAGCGTCCTACAGATGTAGGATCTTAATTTAATATCCCTTTTGTTGCTGAGAATTTTGCAGGAAATGTAAACTTGTAGTGTACTTGAGTTTTTAAAAAGTTTGTCAAACTTTGTCATTTCCAATTTGAAATTTCAGACATGATTTGCCATAATGAGAAATGTATCAACCCCTAAAAAAATCACATTAATTATAATCCACATAATAATTCACATTTCCTGTTGCTGCAGGACTATTTCCCTACTGTAGTAAACTGGCTCAAATTAAGGGTCTGTCATTTCAGAGATAGACTACAGAGAATTCCTCGTACGGTATACCAGCCTCATAATTAACTCTGACATATTGAATTACTCAACAAGCTAAAAACTCACTTTACATGTCCCTCTGTGGGTGTCTAGTCTGACGTACAATCTACTCTACAGTAAAGGCTTTTCATTGTCAAATAAGCTTCAAAATGCTCCTATCATCCTTTGTTCAAACCTCAGCATGTTCTGAGAGGTAATGCTAGTCCGCACAGAAAATGGCCAGGGAAGTTCATTGTTGGATTGAAAGTGTAGGTGATGTATCCGGT
Source organism: Salmo trutta (assembly GCF_901001165.1). Lineage (NCBI taxonomy): Eukaryota > Metazoa > Chordata > Actinopteri > Salmoniformes > Salmonidae > Salmo > Salmo trutta. The sequence continues at coordinate 24,171,875 of NC_042977.1, forward strand.
TGATGCTGTGGCAATTAGACACCTCCCAGGTGAATTGTCAGTGTGTGATCTCAGACATGGGTGTCTGTGCTAGACTGAGCGGCTGCACTTTAAGTGTCTCTTGGCACCCACATGAATAATACAATACCTGCTCCAGGTGGCTTGGCAGCCTACCTCTGGGCTGCAAACACACAGTAAGGCAAGGCAATGAGCCCCAAACACAGATCCACTGCCAAAGTCGTAGTGGAAGAAACTAACGGTCAGCGACTGGAATGATAGTATCGGCACTATTCACATTTCACACTTTCCCCAGTCGGTTCATTAGCTTGGTCACACCAGCGTAAGTTCACTACCACTAGTAATAACAATGACGGCACTAATCATACCTGAAAGGCTCTAACATTTTTAATATCCCTAATACTCAGGGGGCATGTGTAGGAGCTAACACATGCAATGCCCCACTGGAGTCCAGCTGATATTTTGGGGCACAATATTAATTTCAGCCCAAATAAACTGGAAAAATTAAAATAAACGTCTTCCGCTGTTTATTTTTAGACAACCTCATTGGGTTTCATTGGGTCTGCTGCAGCCAGGGGCCCCCAGACGTCCCTCCCTGCACGGCCCGTGCAGTGTCAGAGGCACACTAGTTTCCTGCCTGTGCTCTGACTATGACGCAGGGTGGAGGGGCACCCACACCATTAGAATGGGCTCTTTGTACTGCAGTGCTGCCTTTCCTCTTTCCAGCTCTGAGTCTGACAATGTTTTTCCTCTCCGTTAGACAAAGTGTTTGCAGGTTGCTGTGCTTGCTACACCCCGGCTTTCTGTTTGAGAATCGGGTTGGTCAGAAAAATAAAAAGATAACCAAAATGTTTGAGTCTCTGTGCTAAAAACAGTAGGAACAGTAGGAGCGTTTCGCTTCTCATTCTCCATCTATTACCGATCCAACTGGGGCCTGACATCAGTCTGACGTGGGTTTTAGGGTCAGCACGGCAGCAGTGAGTGATATCCACACAGGTCCTCTCAGTCTCTTCCCCAGTTAGAGCCATTACCCAAGGTAAGTCAAGTCTCTTTAAAAAACACAAAAACATGAATAAAACTTGTATTTTTCTCTCTCAAAGAACATGTTTTGCCAAGAAAAACCCCTACGGTGGATTAGCCTCCTCAGCAGGTCATTGTTGGTGTATTATTTCTACAAGTGTAATTTACTGCTGTTCAACCCTGGGCTCTGTCCCCGAGTTACATTGGCTCTCTGCAGTGGATGTATTTTCCCCCAAGTGCATGGTCCGTCTGTCACCCAGGATGAGAATATCTCCCTCATAAAGTTCACGGGTCATAAAAGTATAAATATTCCAATTGCCAAGTGTAATGTGTATGCAAAACACACGTTATTTGACTAATGTTTTGACCGTAGTCAGTACCCAGCTAGAACCATATGTTTCTTAGGTGTGAATTTCCGTACTTCAGCATAACGTTTTCTACAGGTTTCCTCATGTTTCTATTCAAAGTCATGTTCTCAGAACATCCAGAGTGCGTTAAGAAACAACGTTTTCCCGTGGGAATTTCATTACTTCAGCATAATGTTTTCTGCAGGTTTCCTCATGGTTATATTTATAGCCATGGTGACAGAATATAAATAAAACTTTCCATTAAAAAACACAAGAAAACATTTGTAACGTTCTAAGGACCTTCTAAGAATGTTATTTAAAAACATATACATTGTCTCAGCATCAACAAAACCCTCTCCATCATCTATCTTGTTAAGCGTATCCAGGTGTGTTGGTCGCAGCCACTAATTGGCCACAACTGATCTTAAGTGCTTGTTTCTTTTGAAATGGGGACTGTTTGCATAGACTAAAATGAACAGCTTAGTATGAGTAGAAAACAAACATGGCATGCTGGCTCCATCCAGTTGGCACAGTGGACAGAGAATTCCATGGACAGAGAACAGAAGATCATAGGTTTGAATCTCACTGATGCCGTGTCACAATAAAAAATACATGTGTTTGCATGATTAATGCCTAAGCAAACTTATCTGTGCTTGGAATTCAAAACAGTTAACCCAAATTAAGCTAGTAGTGTTATTAAGTCTTATTGAAACATGTTCACAGAACGTTATTTAATTAATTTATTTTCTCAGAACACTGATAAAACCACCCAGGAACATTTTCAGGGAACCATAGTAAAACGTTCTCTGAACCGCCGTGCAACCTAAAATCTAACATTCCCCGGAACATGCAAAATTTTCACCAAAGTTATGGCTTTGTTCCCAGGACCAATAGGAAACCAAAAACGTATGTTCCCACAACTTCCAAGGAACCAAATCTGCTAGCTGGGTAGCTACAAAGGCTCCTGGGAAATGCCATAATGTCCAGAGTTGAACAGGTCAATCCATGGTTTACAAACACAATTTCAGGTGTATCTGCCAATGTTCCTACAATACTCTCAGCTTACGTAGAGTAGGTATGCATTAGAGTTCTGGGGAATCGTCGAGACACAAAACCAGGAAGTTTATTAGCAGTTGTGCTCAAAATGGCTATTGTCTCTGACTGCTGTCAGCATTGTTTCATTTCATGGGTGTGTTGACATTTGTTTGCCTGAAAAACCCTAGGCACACTGTTTGTCCACCCACAAATGTATTTAGAAAAAATATTTTCTGTGGTGACCCCATAGAAACAAGATCAATATTTTCACTGCAGAAGTCATCATTTTGAGCCATGAACACAACAGTTGTCATCAACAAGAGTTTAATCTTCCCACTTGTATTACCCTGGCAGTGTTAACTTGAATTACTGGAGTGTCTCTGTATTTGCATCGCTGCAGAACACACACAGTGAGGCTGGAATGCTACAGTATGGGTGGAAATTATACTGTAATACTATCAGTTTACCATGCATCAGCAGGGAGTAGAATACCTGTCACAGTTTGACATCAAATATGCATCTCCAATCAATCTCACTTAGGCTACTGACTATTGAATGGGTGTCTGACCACAACACTGCTTCCATCAGTATTGTGAACCTACGGGAGACGGCTATTCTCCACCCATTCCCACTATTCCTCTTGTTACACTTCCAAACCCTTAGTTTAATTTCCTATGGGAAATGATATTTCCCCACTGACCAGCTGAAGGTGATGATTCTCAGCATCGTACTTGGCTAGAGCTCCTCTGCTGTTTCTCTCACTGTGCTGCCACACATAGACAAGTTCTATGACCCTGCACGCTACCACAATCGTCCGGATTGGATGACACCCTGGGTGGCGAAAGATGGCTTATCTGTCAAGTCTTCTATCTGTCTCACAGTGTGCATGGCCAGTGGGGTATGACCTGAGCGGTGTGGCATGACGTGCACATTTCCTGTTTCATGAGAAGAACAATACCGGACAGTAGTGTTGTGTTGGGAGTAGCCCAACAGTGAGAGAGTTAGGCATCCAAACCCAAAGCCAGAGAAATTAAAATGTGTTATTTGTCTGTCTGTCAGCCTGAAAGAATGCTGAGAACTTGTGCGAGCAAGTAGGGAGAGCACATAATCCTAGATTGAATGTTCTCTCTGCTTACAAAGAAGAAAGAAAAACGTGTCTCCCTGTTGAATGATAGTGGGCTGTTCAAAAAGCAGACAGCTCCTATCCTTCCTTGTGTCATGAGATATTGGTGAGCTGTCTTACTGTGAACCTTTCAGACAGTATGGATATAAAGTTACTGAACAGTATAATGAATATTCTGCCTATCAATGATAGGGCCCATCGGAGTACTTGCCAAAACAATTGCATAACAATAATATCAAGGTCAAATAAAAGGATGTATTGCAAAAGGAAATACCGTAATGAAATGGAAGTGTACTGGGAAAGATGGGTCAGTCTATGGACATCTGAGAGTTGGAATTAAGATTGGAGTGACTGATTGATTGGCTGATTGACTGATACACTTGGAATGCAAGAGTTCCTCTGTCCAGTGTCTGTGTTATTTTGCCCATTTTAAGGTTTTCTTTTTGTTGCAACTCTGCCTAGAAGGCCAGCATCCCAGAGTTGCCTCTTCACTGTTGACGTTGAGACTGGTGTTTTGCGGGTACTATTTAATGAAGCTGCCAGTTGAGGACTTGTGAGGTGTCTGTTTCTCAAACTAGACACTCTAATGTACTTGTCCTCTTGCTCAGTTCTATTCTGGTTAGGGCCAGCTTTCTATTCTGGTTAGGGCCAGTTTGCGCTGTTCTGTGAAGGGAGTAGTACACAGCATTGTACGAGAGCTTCAGTTTCTTGGAAATGTCTCGCATTTAATAGCCTTCATTTCTCAGAACAAGAATAGACTGACGAGTTTCAGAAGAAAGTACTTTGTTTCTGGACATTTTGAGCCTGTAATCAAACCCACAAATGCTGATTCTCCAGACACTCAACTAGTCTAAAGAAGGCCAGTAGAATTGCTTCTTTAATCAGCAAAACAGTTTTCAGCTGTGCTAACATAATTGCAAAAGGGTTTTCTAATGATCAATTAGCCTTTTAAAATGATAAACTGGGATTAGCTAACACAACGTGCTATTGGAACACAGGAGTGATGGATGCTGATAATGGGCCTCTGTTTGCCAATGTAGATATTACATAAAAAATCAGCCGTTTCCAGCTACAATAGTCATTTACAACAATAACAATGTCTACACTGTATTTCTGATCAATTTTATGTTATTTTAATGGACAAAGAAAATGGTTTTCTTTCAAAAACAAGGACATTTCTAAGTGACCCCAAACTTTCGAGCGGTGATATATATATATATATATATATGAATAATAATATGCTATCAAGGTAGTCAGGTCAAGCAGAAAGATGTGACCTTTTCTGTCACATGGTTTAATGGTTGCCATTTCGTTGGGTTGCCTTTTCAGTCGTATCTGCAGGTTTCTCTCAACTGTAATGGTTCAGTACAGATCTCCTTTGAATGGTTTTGAAGAGGTGGTTAAATAAGTCCAACCACATACAGTAATATAATGGGTAGGTTATAAAACCCCCCAGGAAAGCTTTCATTGGTCCTCTTTAATGCATTAAGTCAAATAACACAGAAATCACACATACAATTTCATAATTGTATTATGTACAGTGTATGTAAAGTTGCAAGACAGGGCAACAAATGAACAAGTAGCACTGTTAAAGCTACAGTACATTATCTTCTGTATGTTTGCATTTGCTGGACAGCATACTGTAATGTTAGTAACAAAGGCAACGAGAAGTGCTTTTCACATTTCTGGTTACACCAAGGCAAAAAATACATATATAATCAAAAACAGTGGTTAAATCCACAGTACTGTACACATCATTGTTGTGCTCAATTCAGACTTTTGGAATTGACTTCAACTCTGGAGTTGAAATTCGAATTGAAATGACCACACCCACATGATGTAGAATTTAAGTTTGAGTGACAGGAAGTAGAATTTAATTCTGTGCAATTCAAAGAAATTTCTCTCAGTCAAAGAACGTGAATTTCATTGAATCTGACTGGTCACACTGCAAGATACCATGAACGTATAATTTTTCTCTGGAAACAATGTTCAAATACTATTTTAACCTTAGTGCTTAAAATAGGCAATTATATTTCCACCAACCATTTCATTTGTTTGGCTTATTTTTTAAGGTCTCCGAGTCAACTTTTTTTTAAGTGATTAATGAAATGTAATAACAGAATATCCGCATACAGGTTTTGTTTTCCTTGATCACTAATTTTAAGAGTTTGTCCTGAAAATCAATTGTTCAACAATATTTTATATGCATGTGTATAACAATATGTTTGATGTTTTATGGATAATATGTATATTTGAATAGACTACCTAATATAGAATTTAAATTAATTAAATGCCCGTTAATTCATTTATTTTGGATCCTGTTTACTAGTTCAATTCAAATTCAAGAATTTAATTGGAATTTGAGGCATTCTCAATTCAATTCCAAATTGAGCCCAACCCTGAGGCCTACAGGCATTAGCAAGACAGTGAACGTTATATGAGTCATAGACCTTAGGGTAAGATCAATATACCTGTGTAATAAATACTGCAAATACTGTAAGGCAAGTCTACAATAAAGGCTTTTTTAAAACACTTAAGTGGCATGATAACCAAAACAAAAGACATCTGAAATGCCTAAAGACAATATGTATTTTCACAGGGACTAAACTGCATTCAAGTGTATATGCAGTAAGAAAAATATAAAAATCTTTATGTACAGAATTCAATCTCAATCTGTTCCGTTTTCCCTAGTTTCCAAGGACCTTAGTTCTGTTTGTCTTCACTCCTTTCTAAATCCCTTATTCCCTTTTCAACGTAACTTTTCAACTCAATGATAAAATGGTGCCAGAAAAGTACAGATGTTTCGATCTGCAATTCAAACAAAGACACGTTGCGGTCAGAGGAAAAGGAAACGATCGGTGACTAATAAGTCACAAAATAACGCTGTGGGAATGTAAGGGCTGGCCAGTTATGATATGGCCTGGCTCCTGGTACCTGTGCACAGTGTGTAAAGGGAAGTGCCAGTCTGGAACATAATAGTAAAGTAAACACTCACCACGCCTCATTGACTATGCCCCTAATTTAGCAGGCTTTGACACATCACTGTTGGCCATACACCCATTCAATTGGCCTGAAATGTACCTCCAGACGGTCTCATTGTGCCATTCATGTGGAATTCCTAGCTATCATCATAAATCTCGCCATTGAAAAAATATGTGTAAATCGGGTGCAATCCTTTCACAGCTTTGAGATGGGTTAATAATGAAGACTTGTTAACATAATGTGTACTTCTGATAACAAAATCAAACCCATTTTGAGGTCACCGTGGACTGCTCATACAGTTTAACCATAGTGTCTATTAGGTTTCCCATTATGTACAGTATCTCACAAAAGTGAGTACACCCCTCACATTTTTGTAAATATTTGAGTATATCTTTTCATGTGACAACACTGAAGAAATGACACTTTGCTACAATGTAAAGTAGTGAGTGTACAGCTTGTATAACAGTGTAAATTTGCTGTCCCCTCAAAATAACACAACACACAGCCATTAATGTCTAAACCACTTGCAACAAAAGTGAGTACACCCCTAAGTGAAAATGTCCAAATTGGGCCCAATTAGCCATTTTCCCTCCCCAGTGACATGTGACTCGTTAGTGTTACAAGGTCTCAGGTGTGAATGGGGAGCAGGTGTGTTAAATTTGGTGTCATCGCTCTCACACTCCCTCATACTGACTGGTCACTGGAAGTTCAACATGGCACCTCATGGCAAAGAACTCTCTGAGGATCTGAAAAAAAGAGTTGTTGCTCTACATAAAGATGGCCTGGGCTATAAGAAGATTGCCAAGACCCTGAAACTGAGCTGCAGCACGGTGGCCAAGACCATACAGCGGTTTAACAGGACAGGTTCCACTCAGAACAGGCCTCGACATGGTCGACCAAAGAAGTTGAGTGCACGTGCTCAGCGTCATGTCCAGAGTTTGTCTTTGGGAAATAGATGTATGAGTGCTGCCAGCATTGCTGCAGAGGTTGAAGGGTTGGGGGGTCAGCCTGTCAGTGCTCAGACCATACGCCGCACACTGCTTCAAATTGGTCTGCGTGGCTGTCATCCCAGAAGGAAGCCTCTTCTAAAGATGATGCACAAGAAAGCCCGCAAACAGTTTGCTGAAGACAAGCCGACTTAGGACATGGATTACTGGAACCATGTCCTGTGGTCTGATGAGACCAAGATAAACTTATTTGGTTCAGATGGTGTCGAGCGTGTGTGGCGGCAACCAGGTGAGGAGTACAAAGACAAGTGTGTCTTGCCTACAGTCAAGCATGGTGGTGGGAGTGTCATGGTCTGGGGCTGCATGAGTGCTGCCGGCACTGGGGAGCTACAATTCATTGAGGGAACCATGAATGCCAACATGTACTGTGGCATACTGAAGCAGAGCATGATCCCCTCCCTTCGGAGACTGGGCCGCAGGGCAGTATTCCAACATGATAACGACCCCAAACACACCTCCAAGATGACCACTGCCTTGCTAAAGAAGCTGAGGGTAAAGGTGATGGACTGGCCAAGCATGTCTCCAGACCTAAACCCTATTGAGCATCTGTGGGGCATCCTCAAATGGAAGGTGGAGGAGTGCAAGGTCTCTAACATCCACCATCTCTGTGATGTTGTCATGGAGGAGTGGAAGAGGACTCCGGTGGCAACCTGTGAAGCTCTGGTGAACTCCATGCCCAAGAGGGTTAAGGCAGTGCTGGAAAATTATGGTGGCCACACAAAATATTGACACTTTGGGCCCAATTTGGACATTTTCACTTAGGGGTGTACTCACTTTTGTTGCCAGCGGTTTAGACATTAATGGCTGTGTGTTGTGTTATTTTGAGGGGACAGCAAATTTACACTGTTATACAAGCTGTACACACTACTTTACATTGTAGCAAAGTGTCATTTCTTCAGTGTTGTCACATGAAAAGATATACTCAAATATTTACAAAAATGTGAGGGGTGTACTCACTTTTGTGAGATACTGTATGTGACTTCCATAACTTTTTTTAGTATAATTGTATTTTCATATCATTGTGATCATTCTGCCATCGTGGTCACCTTTTTTTAACTCAAAAAATGTCATGATATTTGGATGAAACCAGATCAAAGTAGGACTACCAAAGTATGAAAAATTATTGTTGCTTCTACGTTGATAAAGTTTGATCATAAAGTTACTGGTCCCGTCCCCCATTTCAGACACTTGGATTCTGGAGGCGGGATTATTAAAGTATTTTTGTGACATCACAAAAAAACGAATTTTAATACACCAATGGTAAAGTGTTATTCTCTCATTTAAATAAGTACCGACTTGTAACCAAAAAATTGTCAAATACTCCAGTCACCCAAGTCATAGACTGTTCTCTCTGCTACCGCACGGCAAGATGTACCGAAGCGTCAAGTCTAGGACCAAAAAGATCCTTAACAGCTTCTACCCCCAAGCCATAAGACTGCTGAACAATTAATCAAATGGCCACCCGGACTATTACCATTGACCCCCTTTGTTTTTACACTGCTGCTACTCACTATTTATTATCTATGCATAGTCACTTTACAAATTACCTCGACTAACCTGTACCCCCTGTATATAGCCTCGTTATTGTGATGACATTTTCTTGTGTTACTTTATTTTATTTCAGTTTAGTTTATTTAGTAAATAGTTTAACTCTATTTCTTGAACTGCATTGTTGGTTAAGGGCTTGTAAGTAAGCATTTCACGGTAATGTCTACACCTGTTGTATTCGGTGCATGTGACAAATAACATGTGATTTTAACATCACAGAGGGGTGTGCTTTACATGGCTAGGTAGCTAGTCTACTGGTGCCAAAATGACTGCAGCGTGACAGAAAATATCATCTAGAAGATTAGAAATAAAGATATTTATAGTTTTAAGCTTTCATGTGTTACTAGTGTTAGCTAATCTCTCATGGACAGACTGTGTGTAAACTGTGAAAATATTTTTGTGAGAATTTCATTTCTGGGTAACCGAGATTAAGTGTTAGCTAGTAACTGGCTACCTAGGTCTTCAGCCAGCATGGAACAAAAGCATGGAAAGGGTTGCCAAAAACGCAGATGCAGTTGTCATGTCATTACATCAAGAGACATGCCAAACAGAAAATTCATACAAACTTGACATCATTGTTAGTCATGACATATAAACATTGTCTGGCAGATATATATTTACTACACACACACACACACACACACACACACACACACACACACACACACACACACACACACACACACACACACACACACACACACACTGGATTCAGAAAGTATTCATATCCCTTGACTTTTTCGACATTTTGTTACGTTACAGCCTTATTCTAAAATGGGTTAAATCATTTTTTCCCCTCATCAATCTACACACAATACCCTATAATGACAAAGCAAGAACAAGTTTAGAAATTTTAGCAAATGTATTAAAAATAAAAAACTTTTATAAAACATTTACATAAGTATTCAGACCTTTTACTCAGTACTTTGTTGAAGCACCTTTGGCAGTGATTACAGACTCGAGTCTTCTTGGGTATGAAGCTACAAGCTTGGCACACCTGTATTTGGGGAGTTTCTCCCATTCTTCTCTGCACATCCTCTCAAGCTCTGTCAGGTTGGATGGGGAGTGTCGCTACACAGCTATTTTCAGGTCTTTCCATAGAAGTCCGGGCTCTGGCTGGGCCACACAAGGACATTCAGACTTGTCCCAAAGCCACTCCTGCGTTGTCTTGGCTGTGTGCTTAGGGTCATTATGCTGTTGAAAGGTGAACCTTTGCCCCAGTCTGAGGTCCTGAGCAGGTTTTCATCAAGGATCTCGCTGTACTTTGCTCCATTCACCTTTCCCTCAATCCTGACTGGTCTCCCAGTCCCTGCTGTTGGAAAACATCCCCACAGCATGATGCTGCCACCACCATGCTTCAACATAGCGATGGTGCCAGGTTTCCTCCAGATGTGATGCTTGGCATTCAGGCTGAAGAGTTCAATCTTGTTTTAAATCAGACCAGAAATGTCTGCATCATGGAAGGTCCCTAAGAACACAGCGGCCGCCATCATTCTTAAATGGAAGACGTTTGGAACCACCAAGACTCTTCCTAGAATTTTTTTTATTTCTCACATGCACCAAATACAACACCTTACCAGCTCTAGGAAGAGTCTTGGTGGTTGCAAACGTCTTCCAAACTTGTTTTTGCTTTGTCATTGTGGATAGATTGGTGAGGGGGGAATTTTCTTTTAATCAATTTTATAATAAGGCTGTACATAACAAAATGTGGAAAAAGTCAAGGGGTCTGAATACTTTACACACACACAAACACACACACACACACACACACACACACACACACACACACACACACACACACACACACACACACACACACACACACACACACACACACACACTTTGTGCAAGTGTACCAAGAATAATTGATGCTGTTTTGAAGGCAAAGGGTGGTCACACCAAATATTGATTTGATGTAGATTTTTCTTCTGTTCACTTACTTTGCATTTTGTTAATTGATAAATATAATCTATTAACATGTCTATTTTTGAAAGCATTCTTACTTTACAGATTTTTTTTTTCACACCTGCCCAAAACATTTGCACAGACATATATATATATATATTAATTAATTAATGAAAGTTACCCAGACCTCACCCTGTACAGTTTCAACTGAAAATGTCCAAGATGAACTAGTTAGCTAGCTTGATAAACAGTGCTGACAATTCAATTTGGGCTAGCTTGTTAAATTATACAGCCAACATTTTGTCTATATTGATGCTGTTACAATAACCAAACAGTTGGATAAACAAATAATTTGTGAAACCATGTGTAACATATACAGCGGGAGTCAGGAAGCAGGTGCAGAAGGTGAGTTTAATAATGAAATGATAAACAAGAACAAAATATCAGCCACGTATGAATGTGCGAGAGCACAATCCCACCTAATGACTGATGACAAGTGAGGGCTAAATAAGGGGGAGTAATCAAGGAGCAAATGATGTGCAGGTGTGTGTAATAATGGGGATCAGGCGTGCGCAATGTGGGTTGCCAGGACCGGTGGTTAGTAGACCGGTGACATCGAGCACTGGAGGGAGGGAGCAGGAGTGACACCATGATGTGATGTATGACAGGCTTGGAAGCTGCATGCAATTTCAATGATGTTTGAGTTGTTTTGTGTATTAGCAAATATGCTTGACATAATGTCACTGCATCCATGTTGCTAGACTTTTTCAAAGAACAGTCATTCAAGGTGAGCTCCCCGCCCACTCAGCCTACTAGCTCCATTCAGTCTGTCTTTTCAGACTTCCTGGTTTGACATGAGAAGGCTATGTTGAGCAGTGTGCATTCACAGCAGTCGATCATGTGTATGTTTGGTTGTGTGCACAGTGAACTGAATCTCCAGCAGCTCTGTCCCCCGGAAGCTCACTCTGACCATGGCTCATTTCATTTCCCATCGTTGTTGCCTTCCTCTGCTGCAACTAACTTGATTTCTGCGTTAGCCATGCGCGACATGACACTGCTGTCTCTAACTTTGTGTTTGAACAGGAAGGGGAAAGTCTTCTTGAAAGACTTGCGGAAACTGGCTCCCATGAAGCCGTAAACGATTGGGTTGATGGAGGAGTTAGCGTAGGACATGCAGTTAGCCCAGGTCTTAATCTTATAGGTGGCATAGTTGACCCTGTAGTTGGGGTAGAAGGACTGGAACAGGGCAAAGAGCTGTATAGGCCCCCAGCAGATGGTGAATAGGAGGACAATCACCACCACCATCTTGGAGATCTTACTCCTCAGTGTGATGGTCCTCTCAGACAACAGGTGGACCTGTAGTAGAAATATTGAAGTTACCTCACTACTACTGTGATGGGCTTAGAAATTACCTAAACTGTATGTAGGTCAAATCATGGCCACAGGCTAAGGGTCTATATTAACATACTGTAGAATACCTGCAAATTGGAAGGGATCCAAATATGAATTCATGCTTTCATTGTGTAACCTTGACAAAGGAGTGCACCTATTAAAGTTCTAAACTGTCATAAAGGAACACCCAAAGTAAGGTTCTTTCCATACCTGGTAATTATTGTCTACTGGTTCCACTGACGGCTGGCCCACCCTCTTCAGCATGAGTGTGTAGCAGAAGGAGATGGTGATGACAGGTAGCAGGTAGGCAGCTATGAACTGGTACAGGATGAAAGCCCTCTCCTGGGTCTTAGAGGGAAACCTCTCCATGCAGTAGTGTCTCGGTCCATACCAGTAGCCCTCCTCAATCCTCTGGTACATGAAAATCGGGGTGGATAGAATGAAGGAACCTTTAAAAAACAACATTTCATTAGTTGAATTTTGTAGAAAATGTTAGTGTTCACAATGTTTTGAACCAAAAATCCATGGTTTGCTATAAGTTCAGTTAGGGTAGCACCTGCCTTACCGATCCATATGCAGATGCTGACTATCATGGCGACTCGTGTAGTGCGATGGCGTAAGGACTTCAGGGGGTAGACTGTGACATAGCAGCGGTCCCCACTCATAGCAGTGAGTGTAATGCAGGTGGCTTGAACAGTCACCTGAGAAAAGAAAGTAACAAAATAATCTTGGCTGTTTGCAGGTGAAACAAGATTAAGAATTTTACATCTGCCTGTCCTCACACTGGGAAGTAATGAAAATGTATCTCAAATCATTATTAACTCATCCTCCTCGGTTACCACAAGTGTCATTCACATTATTTTATGAATGTATAGGATAAAAGTACAAACGATCTAGTTTCTTTCACACAGAATTAATCAAATAATTTTGAATTTGGACATCAGTTCCCCCTTAAAAAAACTTGAATGGTTGCATGATGCCTTCGAGGGTCGGTGACAATCTGTGTTAATGGATAAGCAGGTTCTAAACAATGTATTGTTGTTACACATCACTCAGAGTGGGAGTTGTGACATAGTTCAGTGTAACTACAGTACTTGATCTATCTAGCGCCCTTGTCTTTCATTGAAGAGCAAAAGGGGGCCTGTTCCGGTGTTCATCTTTGATCCGAAGATAAGTGCCCTACTCTTGTCATAATGTAGAGACAGAATGCATTAGCCTCCTGAACAAAGAGAACCACTGCATGTGGGTTGAAAAATTAAAAATATAATAAATTAACAATCAACATATTAACACAAAACAGCAAAGAATTCAAACTGATATTAAAATGGTTTCAACAACGTTTGCATTAATTCATCCTCCCACTTACACAGCGCCCACAAAAAAGTATTTTATTTGCATATACACTGCACCATTCCCCTACCCCAATTTGTGCCACCCATAAGTGAGAAACCTACATGCCAAATATAGACCATATCTAGTGTTCCCTACAGATTATAGAAAAGAGCAAAAGCTCTGAACTATCTGTTCAGACCCTAGTCTTACCTCCCTACCTACAGGTTATGGAACATTTCTCCAGTAGGATTCCTCAAGGAGAACGCCTCCAATTGCATGTCAAAGATAATAAAACAAAAACTCTGTAGGAAATACATCAGTAATATCTAAAATCACTACAGTAAATACTAATGTATACTACAGTCCGCAAAAACACTACAGTAAATACAACAGTATAATACAATCCGCAAAAACATTACATGAATTACCATAGTATATACTAGTTATTTTACTACTGCATTTATACTATAGTTAACTGTAAAGACTAGTGTACTACAGTAAATATTACAGTATTCACTGCAAAAACACTTCAGTGAATATTATATTAGACTGAACAAAAATATAAACACAACATGTAAAGTGTTGGTCCCATGTTTCATGAGCTGAAATAAAAGGTCCCAGAAATGTTATGCACTAAAATATTATTTCTCAAAAATGTTGTGCACAAATGTTTACATCCCTGTCAGTGAGCATTTATATTTTGCCAAGATAATCCATACACCTGACAGGTGTGGCATATACAGAAGCTGATTGAACAGCATGACCATTACACAGGTGCACCTTGTGCTGGGGACAATAAAAGGCCACTCTAAAATGTGTAGTTTTGTCACAACACAATGTCACAGATGCCTCAAGTTTTGAGTGAGTGTGCTGACTGCAGGAATATCCACCAGAGCTGTTGCCAGAGAATTGAACGTTAATTTCTCTACCATAAGCAACCTCCAATGTCATTTTAACGAATTTGGCAGTATGTCCAACAGGCCTCACAATCGCAGACCAGGTGTAACCACGCCAGCCCAGGACCTCCACATCCAGCTTGAGACCAGCCACCCGGACAGTTGATGAAACTGTGGGTTTGCACAACCAAAGAATTTCTGTACAAACTGTCAGACACCGTCTCAGGGAAGCTAATCTGAGGGATAGTTGTCCTCAATAGGGTCTTGACCTGACTGCAGTTTGGTGTCGTAACCAACTTCAGTGGGCAAATGTTTATCTTCGATGGCAACTGGCAAGATGTTCTTCACAGATGAATCCCGATTTCAACTGTACCGAGCAGATGGCAGATGTGTGGGCGAGTGGTTTGCTGATGTCAATGTTGTGAACAGAGTGCCCCATGATGGCGGTGGGGTTATGGTATGGGAAGGCATAAACTACGGACAACAAACACAATTGCAGTTTATCAATGTCAATTTGAATGCAGAGATTCCATGACGAAATCCTGAGGCCCATTGTTGTGCCATTCATCCGCCACCATCACCTCATGTTTCAGCATGATAATGCTGAATCTGTACACAATTCCTGGAAGCTGAAAATGTCCCAGTTTTCCCATGGCCTGCATACTCACCAGACATGTCACCCATTGAGCATGTTTGGGATGCTCTGGATTGACGTGTACAACAGCGTGTTACAGTTCCCCCCAATGTCCAGCAACTTCACACAGCCATTGAAGAAGAGTAGGACAACATTCCACAGGCCACAATTAACAGCCTAATCAACTCTATGAGATGTGTCACACTGCATGAGGCAAATGGTGGTCACATCAGATACTGACTGGTTTTCTGATCCATGCCCCAACCTTTTTTTTAGGGTATCTGTGACCAACAGATGCATATCTGTATTCCCAGTCATGTGAAATCCATAGATTAGGGCCTAATGAATTTATTTAAATTTACTGATTTCTTTATATGAACTGTAACTCTCATTTTAGAAATTGTTTCATATTGTGTTTATATTTTTGTTCAGTGTATTTATACCGTAGTATACTATAGTAATTTTTTTATGTGGGTGCACAGTAGCAGGGATATTAGCATTTGTAGGGGAGTAAATTATCGATTAGACTGGCAAAAATATACATCATAGAGAGAGCCGGTCCTTTTGATGACTAAGAAAATGCTAAACAAAGGACTCAGGAGACTGAAAAGATTTGGCATGGGTCTCCAGATCCTCAAAAAGTTCTACAGCTGTACAAATTGAGAACATCCTGACTGGTTGCATCACTGCCCTGGTGTAACAGTTTTGCTCCCGCCCCTCTCCTCGCCCCTACCTGGGCTCAAACCAGGGACCCTCTGCACACATCAACAACTGCCTCCCACGAAGCATCATTAACTATCGCTCCACAAAAGCCGCAGCCCTTGCAGAGCAAGGGAAACAACTACTTCAAGGTCTCAAAGCGAGTGACCTCACCGATTGAAATGCTATTAGTGTGCACCCCGCTAACTAGCTAGCCATTTCACACCGGTACACTGGTATGGCAACTGCTTGGCATCTGACCGTCATGCCCAGTACATCACTGGGGTGAAGCTTCCTGACATCCAGGACCTATATACTAGGCGGTGTCAGAGGAAGGCCCAAAAAATGGTCATAGCCTGTTCTCTCTGCTACCACACAGCAAGCGGTACTGGTGTGTCTAGGACCAAATGGCTCCTTAACAGCTTCTACCCCCAAGCCATAAGACTGCTGAACAATTAATCAAATGGCCACCCGGACTATTTACTTTGACCTCCCTCTTTGTTTTTACACTGCTGCTACTCGCTGTTTATTATCTATGCATAGTCACTTTACAAATTACCTCGACTAACCTGTACACCTGCACATTGACCCCCTGTACATAGCCTCGTTATTGTTGTGTAATTTCCTTACTTTAGTTTATGTAGTAAATCGTTTTTTAACTCTACTTCTTGAACTGCATTGTTGGTTAAGGGCTTGTAAGTAAGCATTTTACGGTAAGGTCTACCTACACCTGTTGTATTCAGCGCATGTGACAAATAAGATTTGATAGAGAGTCTATGTAGAAGTTTTGTTGAGCATAAGTCATGATTTTCAAACCGTCACATAATAATAAATGTATTTGCACCTTTCAAGGCACCCACAGACACATTATGTTTCACACTCCTTAAATTGAGACATTTCAAATATATTTCCAATGGAATGTCCCTGGTTCAATATAGTCAGTTCAACACAATGAAATGTGTTGTTAACATCCTGTGGCTAGCTGACTTGTAAAGCCAAGGTCATTCAGTGAAAGTACTGGTTTAATGAGATGTTTGGGATTGACAAAGCTCACAGATACCCCCTGGTGGCTGATGACGGTTCATGTGGTGAAGAGAGAGCTCTGACTGGTCATCATTGCATTTTTGCACCTTGCACATTTGTACTGTGTTTTTGACAGACTTCTGTGTCTAGAAAATATCATTACTCTGTACTGTGGTGATAATTAAACACTCTACACTGACAGCTGAGATTGGATGCTAGGATAGGTGTCTCTGTCCATCTATGCTCGGAACTTTAGTCATTTGACAAGCCGACAGATTAGTTTTAATCATGCAAACCTGCTTGAAGCTGTGGTTAACCGAAAGAAGTCTGATGGACTGTTTGTCTCCATTCTTTATATAGACAGTGATTCATCATTCACTTGCCCAAATCAAGTCAAGATTCATAACCAACCAGTCTTAAAGGGGAATTTCACCCTGGGGGAATCTGGGCTTGTTTTCATCATGACCGAGGCATTTCTAGGACAGTGAGATGTGTTTCACACAATTTCCCAGGAGAAAGGCAGATCTGGGCTATGCACACTGAATGATACACCCTATGACGGCTTCTGGTGTATTGAATAAACGTAGACCTGCTTTGTGCCATTTCGCGAAGGCTCTGTTATACTGATCGCACTATACATTTGTGCGTGTAGATATGGTTGTCCTTGTTTGATAGAGCTAGTGGACATCTTTTAGCAATTCATTGCTAAATATACAATACATTTTTTCCAGTCTCTAAAGGACTACAACTCCAGTCTCTAAAGGACTACAACTCTAAAGGACTACCATCAGCTACATGGTAGATTTAAAAAAAACATGAGCTTACGCACACCCAGAATAATAGTTTGTGTGGAGGTGCTGACTAACAGCGAATAAACTATAAACTATCAAAATAAAGAAAGTTGCACACTCCATGTGTAATCTCGCAGCAATTTAATGGGTATTAACCAACATTTCGGCATCACTGTGCCTTCTTCAGGGTCACCCAGGGTCACCCTGAAGCCGAAACGTTGGTTAATACCCATTAAATTGCTGGGAGATTACACATGGAGTATGTGACTTTATTTTTATAGTTTATATCAGCTACATGGTGACATTCAACCATACATGTTTCAACCGGAATATAGCGAAAAGGATTTGAGACAAAGAGTTGGACTTTGCTAACGTTAGAAGCTCAGCTACAGCTGATGCCAGAACCAAGAGGGCAGATCACCAATATGGTGCCTAATTAATGAAGTTAGCCCACTGGCTAACTTTAGTTTATCTACTGAAACGCACATTGTGTGTTGCTGGCTAACATACAATTGTGTTACAGTGGTGGGGGAAATCCAATTATTTTTATGCTTGCTAACTTAGCTAGGTAGCTAGCTAAGTTTGGTAAATGACTACCGGTAGCCATATCTACAGTGCCTCTGCAAAGTATTCAGACCCCTTGACTTTTTCCAAATTTTGTTACAGCCTTATGCTAAAATGAATTCAATTGTTTTTCCCCCCCCTTAAATGTTTTGCTAATTTACAAAAAAATAACACAAATATAACACTTACATTGCTGGGAGATTACACATGGAGTATGCGACTTTATTTTGATAGTTTATATCAGCTACATGGTGACATTCAACCATACAAAGTACTCAGTACTTTGTTGAAGCACCTTTGGCAGCAATTACAGCACTGGGTCTTCTTGGGTATGATGGTACAAGCATGGCACACTTGCATTTTGGGGAGTTTTTCCCCCATTCTTCTCTGCAGATCCTCTTAAGCACTGTCAGGTTGGATGGGTAGCGTTGCTGCACAGCTATTTTCAGGTCTCTACAGAGATGTTTGATTGGGTTCAAGTCCGGGCTCTGGCTGGGCCACCCAAGGACATTTAGAGACTTGTCCCGAAGCCACTCCTGCACTGAACTGTGCTACACTGTTAATAAAAAAATGGATGTTACATTTACCATATAACATTGTTGTTGAATACCCAGTAGCGTTAAATAGTGTACACTACCCTGTATTTTAGATTTTGACATATCTGGATGCCAAGCATCTGTTTTATGCTACAGAGCCCTGTACAGCTTATATAAATATACTGCTCAAAAAAATTAAAGGGAACACTTAAACAACACAATGTAACTCCAAGTCAATCACACTTCTGTGAAATCAAACTGTCCACTTAGGAAGCAACACTGATTGACAATAAATTTCACATGCTGTTGTGCAAATGGAATAGACAACAGATGGAAATTATAGGCAATTAGCAAGACACCCCCAATAAAGGAGTGGTTCTGCAGGTGGGGACCACAGACCACTTCTCAGTTCCTATGCTTCCTGGCTGATGTTTTGGTCACTTTTGAATGCTGGCGGTGCTTTCACTCTAGTGGTAGCATGAGACGGAGTCTACAACCCACACAAGTGGCTCAGGTAGTGCAGCTCATCCAGGATGGCACATCAATGCAAGCTGTGGCAAGAAGGTTTGCTGTGTCTGTCAGCGTAGTGTCCAGAGCATGGAGGCGCTACCAGGAGACAGGCCAGTACATCAGGAGACATGGAGGAGGCCGTAGGAGGGCAACAACCCAGCAGCAGGACCACAACCTCCGCCTTTGTGCAAGGAGGAGCAGGAGGAGCACTGCCAGAGCCCTGCACGATGACCTCCAGCAGGCCACAAATGTGCATGTGTCTGCTCAAACGGTCAGAAACAGACTCCATGAGGGTGGTATGAGGGCCCGACGTCCACAGGTGGGGGTTGTGCTTACAGCCCAACACCGTGCAGGACGTTTGGCATTTGCCAGAGAACACCAAGATTGGCAAATTCGCCACTGGTGCCCTGTGCTCTTCACAGATGAAAGCAGGTTCACACTGAGCACGTGACAGACATGACAGTCTGGAGACGCCGTGGAGAACGTTCTGCTGCCTGCAACATCCTCCAGCATGACCGGTTTGGCGGTGGGTCAGTCATGGTGTGGGGTGGCATTTCTTTGGGGGGCCGCACAGCCCTCCATGTGCTCGCCAGAGGTAGCCTGACTGCCATTAGGTACCGAGATGAGATCCTCAGACCCCTTGTGAGACCATATGCTGGTGCGGTTGGCCCTGGGTTCCTCCTAATGCAAGACAATGCTAGACCTCATGTGGCTGGAGTGTGTCAGCAGTTCCTGCAAGAGGAAGGCATTGATGCTATGGACTGGCCCGCCCGTTCCCCAGACCTGAATCCAATTGAGCACATCTGGGACATCATGTCTCGCTCCATCCACCAACGCCACGTTGCACCACAGACTGTCCAGGAGTTGGTGGATGCTTTAGTCCAGATCTGGGAGGAGATCCCTCAGGAGACCATCCGCCACCTCATCAGGAGCATGCCCAGGCATTGTAGGGAGGTCATACAGGCACGTGGAGGCCACACACACTATTGAGCCTCATTTTGACTTGTTTTAAGGACATTAAATCAAAGTTGGATCAGCCTGTAGTGTGGTTTTCCACTTTAATTTTGAGTGTGACTCCAAATCCAGACCTCCATGGGTTGATAAATTGGATTTCCGTTGATTATTTTTGTGTGATTTTGTTGTCAGCACATTCAACTATGTAAAGAAAAAAGTATTTAATAAGATTATTTCATTCATTCAGATCTAGGATGTGTTATTTTAGTGTTCCCTTTATTTTTTTGAGCAGTGTATATTCTGTGAATCCATAAAGGCAGACAAATTTAGAAGACTAATATAAAATATCCATATTTATTTTATAGTGGTTCCACATGGTCTTATGCTGCGCCACACAAACTGCATTTACACAGGCAGACCAATTCTGATATTTTTCCCATTAATTGGCCTTTTCAGAAGTGATCTGATTGGTCAAAAGACCAATTTGTGAAAAAAATATCAGAATTGGGCTACCTGTGTAAACACAGCCATAGTCCTTTATCTGGCTTCGGTACACTGGCAGTGGTGTTCAACATGGTGGGCTGGGGAAGCTGAGACTCTTTGTGCTTATGGCGAATGGTCTTCTCCTGTCTGCGGTGAACGGTCAGATGGATAAGACTCTGCCGAAAGTGGTGGAGGGCTTCTTAAACACATGTTTGGTCCTCTTGCAGAATATTTGCTGGTACTGCAAGTATCCTGTCAAGACATGGTTGTGATGTTAGCATTTTTAATTTTTGGAAGGGACCTAGGGTAACATGCCTTTGTTTGGTAAAGGTGTCAACCAAATGGGACCGGCTAGCGTATTGTTTAGGGCCAATGAGGGAACATTGGGAGCTGCTTTTGAGAGGAAAGATCAGTCAACCAAGTGAATGGGCTGGGGGGCTAAAGAATGTGTGAAAAGTCTTAGGAGGGCAATTCTTACACAGGGAGTTTGAGGAGAAATGGCACCTCAATCGCTGATACACAACAATACATTTACTTTCTAAGCCAGCATTTCCAAACTCAGTCCTGGGGACCCCAAGGAGTGTACGCTTAGATTTTTGCCCTAGCATGACACGGCTGATTAAAGTAACCAAAGCTTGATGAAGATTTCATTATTTGAATCACTTGTGTAGTGCAACAACCAAAACATGCACCCCTTGGGGTCCCCAGGACCGAGTTTAGGAAACGATGGTCTAATCACCCCCTGCAAAACCAAAAGCCCCTTCCTCATCTCAAAGTACTGTCTGTAAACCTCCCTCAGCCCATTGACAGATCATTCTGGTCAATAGTAGCCCTTTGCTGGGGCTTTTTGTAGACATGTCTGTGTACTGTGTTTTGAGAATCTGCTGAGAGAAGAATGAAGTGGTTGTGTTATTACTGTTGTAGTGTTTATACCTTTCAGTGTCCCTTGCTGGTTTCTGTCCCAAAATCTTGCTGTGCTCCATAACCTTAAGGTGTGTCTGCTCCCTCATGCTTGTGTACTCAAAATGACAACACTTTAGAGGTATACTTCAGTAGGGCACTGTAGAATAACTCCAGATAACCTGAGTTTTACAAAAAGAAAAGGTTAAAAAGGGGTTGGTAGCCTAGTGGTTAGAGCTTGGGGCCAGGAACCGAAAGGTTGCTAGATCGAATCCCTGAGCTGACAAGGTAAAAATTAGAGGTCGACCGATTAATCGGAATGGCCGATTAATTAGGGCCGATTTCAAGTTTTCATAACAATCGGTAATCGGTATTTTTGGACACCGATTTGCCGATTAAATGTTTTTTTTTATACACCTTTATTTAACTAAGCAAGTCAGTTAAGAACACATTCTTATTTTCAATGATGGCCTAGGAACGGTGGGTTAACTGCCTTGTTCAGGGGCAGAACGACAGATTTTTACCTTGTCAGCTCGGGGATTCGTTTTTGCAACCTTCCGGTTACTAGTCCAATGCTCTAACCACCTGCCTTACATTGCACTCCACGAGGAGCCTGCGTGGCAGGCTGACTACCTGTTACGCGAGGGCATCAAGAAGCCAAGGTAAGTTGCTAGCTAGCATTAAACTTATCTTATAAAAAACTATCAATCTTAACATAATCACTAGTTAACTACACATGGTTGATGATATTACTAGTTTATCTAGCGTGTCCTGCGTTGCATATAATCGATGCGGTGCCTGTTAATTTCTCATTGAATCACAGCCTACTTCGACAAACGGGTGATGATTTAACAAGCGCATTTGCGAAAAAAGCACTGTCGTTGCACCAATGTACCTAACCATAAACATCAATGCCTTTCTTTAAAATCAATACACTAGTATATATTTTTAAACCTGCATATTTAGTTAATATTGCCTGCTAACATGAATTTCTTATAACTAGGGAAATTGTGTCACTTCTCTTGCGTTCCGTGCAAGCAGTCAGGGTATATGCAGCAGTTTGGGCCGCCTGGCTCATTGCGAACTGTGTGAAGTCCATTTATTCCTTACAAAGGCCGTAATTAATTATGACATACCATTGAAGGTTGTGCAATGTAACAGGAATATTTAGACTTAGGGATGCCATCCGTTAGATAAAATATGGAATGGTTCCATATTTCACTGAAAGAATAAACGTTTTGTTTTCGAAATGATAGTTTCCGGATTCAACCATTTTAATGACCAAAGGCTCGTATTTCTGTGTTATTATGTTACAATTAAGTCTATGATTTGATAGAGCAGTCTGACTGAGCGATGGTAGGCACCAGCAAGCTCGTAAGCATTCATTCAAACAGCACTTTCGTGCGTTTGCCAGCAGCTCTTCGCTGTGCTTCAAGCATTGAGCTGTTTATGACTTCAAGCCTATCAACTCCCGGGATTAGGCTGGTGTAACCGATGTGAAATGGCTAGCTAGTTAGCGGGGTGCGCGCTAACAGCGTTTCAAACGTCACTCACTCTGAGACTTGGAGTAGTTGTTCCCCTTGCTCTGCATGGGTAACGCTGCTTCGAGGGTGGCTGTTGTCGATGTGTTCCTGGTTCGAGCCCAGGTAGGAGCGAGGAGAGGGACGGAAGCTATACTGTTATACTGGCAATACTAGTGCCTATAAGGACATCCAATAGTCAAAGGTATATGAAATACAAATCGCAGAGAGAGAAATAGTCCTATAATTCCAATAATAACTACAACCTAAAACTTTTTACCTGAGAATATTGAAGACTCATGTTAAAAGGGACCACCAGCTTTCATATGTTCTAATGTTCTGAGCAAGGAACTTAAATATTAGCTTTTTTACATGGCACATATTGCACTTTTACTTTCTTCTCAAACACTTAGTTTTTGCATTATTTAAACCAAATTGAACATGTTTCATAATTTATTTGAGGCTAAATTGATTTTATTAAGTTAAAATAAGTGTTCATTCAGTATTGTTGTAATTGTCATTATCACAAATACCTTTTTTTTTTAAATTATAAATCGTCCGATTAATTGGTATCTGCTTTTTTTTGGACCTCCAATAAATTTATCGGTCAACCTCTAGTAAAATTAATTTGTTCTGCCATTGAACAAGGCAGTTAACTGTTCTCCAGTTGGCCGTCATTGTAAATAAGAATTTGTTCATAACTGAAAAGGTAAAAATTATAAATTATTATTGATTGCATGGTCTGGAAGGTACTCTGTGGTCCTCCGGCTACCTTTAACCACCTGTAACCCCATAACACAAACCAAACAAAAACTACCCAATTCATGTTAATACCATGTGTACTTTAAATTGAGCTCTCTTAGTCGTCAGCTTGTAAATATTTTTGCCAACTTGCCTTCACCTGCAGAGTTGGGGTTGGAAGCTGATCAGTACCACCTACAACAAAATGCACAACAATACACAATTTAACCACCCCACTAATTGTACTGATCTCTATTTGACTGGCTACTTTCCTATACCTAACATGGACATTTCAATATTGTCTGCTAACTAGCTTCATTAAGTTTGTCAGCAAAATGTATATCCAGCTGAGACTGGATGAGAACCAACCATAGACGATTATACACAGTCAACACTGCTAACGTTACCAACACAGAGTGATTTAGCTATGTCGACAATTCTATTCTTACTAAAAGGAGTGTTTTCCAGGAAAGGGGGAATAGATAGCTACCAGATTGCGCTAATCTTATTTGCTAAAATGATGTAGTTTACGTTGGTCAAAGATAGAACAAACATATTTATTCTGCCCTTGGTAGTTATGGTGGAACAAGCTCCCTCATGACGCCAGGACAGCGGAGTCAATCGCCACCTTCCGGAGACACCTGAAACCCCACCTCTTTAAGGAATACCTGGGATTGGATAAAGTAATCCTTCTAACCCCCCCCCCTCCCTGGATAAGAGCGTCTGCTAAATGACGTAAATGTAAATGTTACCAGTCTAGCAGTGACTACCATGGCATAGGCGAAATTGATTGACAGTGTGCATACTAAAAAAGATAGCTAACGTTATGATTTAGCTGATGGCTTCCAGAGTTCTATAGTATACAGCACTGTAACGTCAGCTAGCTATTTAGCTAGTCCAGCAAGGCTAGTTCATATTAGGTTACATCTTATCGAGAATCTTCCATTTTGTTGTGCAGGAAATAAAAAAAAATCTAATAAAAAAATCGATGGTATCACATCACTTCTCAGCTGTCGTCGAAATAGATTCCCCAACAGTTCAGCCTGAAAACCCCTCTGATAATCCTTGGTCACCGTAATGCACGCCATCATTCTCGATAGCCGCAAGCCACTGACACCATCAGGGGAAATCTCTGGTAGGTAGCACGGTGAAAAATAACTCATTTTCGCTCGTTTGTAATTAGCACAGGACACCCCACAGGCGTAATGACAAACGTAAGTGAAAAACAGGTCTACGGAAGTTCTGAGATTGCTGTGTGTTGTTCGTCAGCACACAATGCCATCATTTTTTGTTTGTCGGCACGCCCCATCCACCTTAGCGGGCGGTTTACTATGATTTCGTGGTTTACTATGAGCAGACAAATACACAGGTTGAAACTTCCTGATTCTACCAGTGAAATTAAAATGTGTTAGTTCTAGCTTGTGGTTTGGATAATTCCCCTTTAACCAATCTGTCTCCAAATGGAGTAGGAGCATAGAAAGATTCTCAGATAAGCAGTGCATTTTGAATTTATTTATAAAACAATAAAAAACATATATTGGATTTCAAATTGCATTTAAAAATACTATGTTGAAAAATGAGCATGAACCTCTACCGGGTAAATGAAATTGCACTGCAAGTTCAATATTGCAGTTATGTAATTTAATTGAGTACAGCCTGGCACCAGACAAAAAAAATGAATTATTCAGACTAATAGGACAAGTACCTCAGGGGTCCAGTCGAGGGTAATGCTACCCAAATGACATTATGGTGAGAAATTCCATCATTGCATGCACAGCAAATATATTTTGGCTATTTGTTATCTTATATTAAAAACGGATAGAAGTTTGTGACCAGAGGCAATGTGTTTTATTGAAATGATTTACCTGTTGTAGAAAGGCAACAAATTTGCACATGAAGTCCCCAAATACCCACCCAGGGAGCGGGTAGAGAGTGGCTGTAAACGGGACACAACACACCAGGAAGATGATGTCTGTGGCAGCCAAGTTAGCTGTAGAAATAAGCTCAGTTAGGAGGGAACTCATTAATATCTTACTGATTAACACACTTTTGCAACATAAAATAACCATTTGAACATTTGAGTCATAAAGCTATTAATTTGAATAAATACCTTGTTGTGTTAAAGAGTCAAAGGCATGCCACCAAGTATTTTGGCATTGGCATCAAAGAGACAATTTATTTCACAAAAATCAGAAAGCTAAATACACATGGGTCGGGGCGTACTGCAGTATTTCTTTCTGAAATGATGAGCAATATTGTTTCACTGCCATGGAGTAGTCTTATCACTGCAGGTGGACAGGACCTGCTGGGCTAGAGCGTTGCCACCCATGGAGATATTTATCAGTCATGTCAAACACACACGCACAAACACACACACAGACATATGCGCACATCACGTGCACTCACACAAACATGCATGTTGATGCCATCATTGTTATTTATAAGCACAGAGATAATAATGCTGTCCACATTCATGGTTAATTCATCATATCTCTCCATGAGCTCCATTGATGTATCACGTCTCCACTCCACACATGCATTTCCAATGTCAAACAAGATCCATTATTTAGTATAGACACATGATCCCTATATTTAATATTTAGTCTGTATGTATACAGTACTGTATAGGTACATTCACCAAACTATGGATAAGGTTACTATCGACAATATTAATTTACAGCCATTAACATAAAAAGACAAATACAGTCATTAAGGCTGAATGATTATACAGGCATCATTAGTCCTAGTTTACAGTGGAAATAAACTATTTCTCTGGGCAACATACTTGACATAACATTGACTATGACAGTAACACACAAAGAACAAGTTTCATGACAATCCACAAGAATAATGATGTTCAGGGTATTATAAATGGAAAAACCTTTGTATCTGTGAGGGAAATCATTTGGTCTCGCTTACCTATGTAGAAGTTGGTGGCAGTCCTCATCTGCCTGTGTTTGGAGATTACATAGATTACCAGAGAGTTCCCGATGAGCCCCACCAGCATGATGAGAGCGAAGAAGAGAGGCACCAGCCAGGCGTCCGTCAGGAATGGGTGCTCCCCCTCCTCCGGATTCTCCAGAGAAGCATTCAGCTCAGACGCATTGAACCACATCAGGACTGTAGAATTCCACACGTCTGGAGGGAACATCTTGATGTGTGAAAAGAAGTCGAAGATCTTCAAATGTAGCCTTGTGGTGATAACTTGTGTATAATAAATCCCTTTTAACTACTGAAAAGTATTATATCTGTCCAGATAACATTGGGGAGTCATAAAGGCTCAGGTGTGTTCTTAGGAGTCCCTAGATCTGTCTATGTTTAGAATGAGTCTGACTGTAGAGTAGACTTCTGTTGAGCTCACACTCACAGTGGTGTTTCCAACCTCATTGCAAAAGCTGCCTCCTAAACTGCTTCTACTCAAGGACGAAATCCCGTTGGCTTTATACTGAGCAGGGACGCACGTGGCAACTGCCTGATTGTCGAATAAATAGGTGATGTCAGGTCTCCTAGCAACATTTTCCCTATCCAGAGTTTGCTACCTCATACACTCTGCTTTCAATGCAGTCAGAAGCTGTCTTATCATATGGTATCGATCATATCCACAGTAAATATAAGAAATACAAATGAAGTGTTTGTGAAAATAAATTCAGCACTTACAGTTAAATTCGAAGATACAATTCTGCATTTTAGTGCCAAGGAGTCTTTCTAAAAATTGATGCTATTTTCTTAAGATCCAAAATATGAAGCTTGTTATCAGACATTTACCTGTGAATAATGATAGTAAATATAATTTTGCTGCAATTCAATAGGATGTTGTACTGTACATGTACAGGTACATCCGTAGAAATTAGCATTACCACAGGTTTCGTCATGTTATGTTGATATGGTATGTCATCATGAAATTAGCATTGAGGTATGCATTCTTTTTTCAGGACAAATTACTCTCCTCACTTACAAAAAAGTCCTACAGAAATCCTGCATGAAAAATCTTGTGGTATATACACTGAACAAAAATATAAATGCAACATGTAAAGTGTTGGACCCATGTTTCATGAGCTGATATTATCATGATTCGGGATATGACCCAGATGCAGACACGGGAGGCGGATAGTACAGTTCTCAGAAGATTTATTAGAAACACAGGGCAGGCAAGGCCAGGTTGAGGGCAGGCAGAGGTTTGTGATCAGGTCAGAGTCAGACAGGTACAGGACAGCGGGCAGGCTCGGGGTCAGGGCAGGCAGAGGTTCATAATCAGGTCAGAGTCAGGCAGGTACAGGATGGCAGGCAGGCTCAGGGCAGGCTGAATGGTCAGAACCGGGAAAAACTAGGAAACAGAACTAGAGCAACAGGAAGGCGGGAAAGAACGCTGGTAAGACCTGACAAGACGAACTGGCAACAGACAAACAGAGAACACAGGTATAAATACACAGGGGATAATGGGAAGATGGGCGACACCTGGAGGGGGGTGGAGACAAGCACAAAGACAGGTGAAACAGATTAGGGTGTGAGAGAAATAAAAGATCCCAGAAAGTTTCCATATGCACAAAAAGCTTATTTCTCTCAAAGTTTGTGCTCAAATTTGTTTACATCCTTTTTAGTGAACATTTCTCCTTTGCCAAGATAATCCATCCATCTGACAGGTGTGGCATATCAAGAAGCTGATTAAACAGCATGATCATTACACAGGTGCACCTTGTGCTGGGGACAATAAAAGGCTACTCTAAAATATGCAGTTCTGTCACACAACACAATGCCACAGATTTTAAGGGAGCATACAATTGGCATGCTGAATGCAGGAATGTCCACCAGAGCTGTTGCCAGAGAATTTAATGTTCAATTCTCTACCATAAGCCGCCTCCAACATCGTTTAAGATAATTTGGCAGTACATCCAACCAGCCTCACAACCGCAGGCCATATGTATGGCGTTGGGTGGGTGAGCGGTTTTCTGATGTCAACTTTGTGAACAGAGTGCCCCATGGTGGCGGTGGGGTTATGGTATGGACAAGCATAATCTACGGACAACGAACACAATTGTATTTTATTGATTGGCAATTTGAATGCACCAATATACCGTGATGAGATCCTGAGGCCCATTTATTTAGGTATCTGTGACCAACAGATGCATGTCTGTATTCCCAGTCATGTGAAATCCATAGATTAGGGCCTAATTCATTTATTTCAATTGACTGATTTCCTCATATGAACTGTAACTCAGTAAAATCTTTGAAATTGTTGCATGTTGCTTTGATCTTTTTTTTCTTCTCATGTTTATATCCTGCAAGATATAAGGATATCCCACAGGATTTTCAGCACCACTTTCCTGTAGGACAATTCCTGCAGGATCTTGTAGGAATCATGCAGGTAGTGCTTCAGGAAAACAATCCTACCAGAATCCTGGAGATAGTCCTCAAATATATCCTGCAGAATCTTTTCCTGAAGGACTACCTGCAGGAATTGTCCAAAATCCTGTGGGATATTCTGCAGGTAAAATTCCTGCAGGTAATTCCACAAGATTTTCAAGGCTATTTCCATTCCCCATCCTTCAGAGAATTACCTGTTAGACAATCCACATTCTTTCAAAAGATTGGAGAGAAAGCATAAGATATCATTGCATGGCAAGGTTATTATTCAATGCAGCAACAGTGGATGTTTTTGATTGTCCATTACACCAGTACTGCATAAAACATGATTCAAAGGAGAAAGAAAATATGAGATTGAATAAATATGGTAAAAGCATATTTTGTAACAAGAGTGAGAGTAATAGAATATCAAAATCCTGCAGGATTTGTGCTGGAATTTACTTGGTCCTGCAGGAATTGCCATATCCTGCAAGAATATCAAAATCCTGCAGGTTTCAGTTCTGCAGGATTCCTGCAGGAATTGTCATGTTTGTACAGGATTTTTAAAATTTCTGCAGGACAAGTCATACTTCTGCTGGAGTCCTGCAGGAGCATCCGGGACATTTCCTGCAGAATTGTGTCAATCCTACAGGATTCCGGCAGGACACCTTCACAATTCCTTCACAAAGGGTTGAATTCCTGCAGAACTTTTTTGTAAGGGCTGCCAGGTGATAGGCTACAGTATGTCTCCATTGTAAAACCACATGGCTTCTCCCCCCAGCATGTCAAGCTCCATACCAAAGTAAGGCTTTACATTTTAAAAAGAGTTAACCCCGAGTTTAAGGTGCTGAGCTGTTCTGAAGGTCACCAGAAGCTGAAACACATTTGCATTCATGATCTGTCAATGCACCTGATCCTTGTCAACATTTGGAATGCAGTAGGTGGTTAAACTTTAAGATACAGGGAGCACAGCCTTGGTGTCAACAAGGCTACCTGGGGTTCACAATCCTCAGGGGGCTGAAATAGAAACCCACAGTCACTGTTAATTTACAGCAAGAATGCTCTCGCCTATTTTGGGGGAATTAGGTAAGGATACTTTCGATATAGCACTAAAACATATAATACAATTGGTTAAATGCACATTGGTGTGAAAAATGATACTGTAAAAAAGTGATATTTTTCTCTTTAATTCCACTTTGTGTTTGGTTTCTCATAAGCAAAAAAGTTTTATGTTTTCAATGACAGGGAAATATAAATGTTCTCAATTTCTCTCCTGTCAGACATGAACGATTTGTGATTGTGGGGACATATTTTGCCCCATCATGTATAAGAGTTGAAACTACTCATGCTGTTAGATAATAATCATCTCTCAGCATGTTGTTCTTTAATGAAGTCTGATTTAATTAACATACTGTGAAATCTTTCTTCTCTCCAGCAACATTCAGTTGGCTTTGTAAGCATGAAACCAAAACTATAAACCCAGTCTCACAGCCTATAAAACAAATATAACTGTGTTAAAAATAAAGAAAATGTGACTCAACTGTCTCAGTGGAGCATAAGTAAAGTGAAAACTAAGATAATGTGTGTGGGAAGCTTCATACAGTCACTTAGCAACCAATGTAAGCGGGTATGTGTGAAGATAGTCTACATGGAGAATGGTGTGTTTGATGACAAAATGTGAAGAGCTCCAAAATCAATGTATTTTCCTTACTTATAGTCCAACGGTGTCCTTTAATAACCAGGTTAGAATTGTGCTAGATCAACAAAGCATTGACTGCTATTCTTCCCTCAATACACTCATGTACATCTGTGTTCAGACCAGTGGAGGCACCTTAGAGGAGGAAGGGGAGGACCATCCTCCTCAGTGAATTTCATACAAATAAAAATTGCAAAACATTTTAAAGTTATCCTTTTTAGATAAAACTACACTAAATATATCCACATGACCAAATAATTGATTAAAACACACTGTTTGCAATTAAGGTCTACCGTAGCCTCAGCAGCACTCTGTAGGGTAGCACCATGGTGTAGCCAGAGGACAGCTAGCTTCCGTCTTCCTCTGGGTACATTGACTTCAATACAAAACCAAGGGGGCTCATGGTTCTCAACCCCTTCCCTAGACTTACCCAGTAATTATGACAACTTCCAGAGGACATCCTCCAACCTATGAGAGCTCTTGCAGCATGAACTGCCATGTTGTCCACCCAATCAAAGGATCAGAGAATGAATCTAGTACTGAAAGCATAAGCTACAGCTAGCTAGCAAAATGTGGTGAGTAGTTGAAGCAAAGAGAGTGAAAGACAATAGTTGAACAGTTCTGAACAAATTCATTTATTCAAAAATTAAGGAGAAGCAACAGCAAGCTAGTTTAGCCTACTCAAACAGCCGGCTCAAACAGAGGGATGCTATGTTAGCTAGCTGGGTATGACTATCCAACACAACACTGGAACTCTTCCAAGTCAAGGTAAGCATTTGGTTTTACTAATTTATTGCCACCGGAGTAACTGCTAAATTGCTTACTGACTGTACACTGTAACGTTACTGCATGATTGTAGCAGGTTTACTAATGTGTTAGTTCTATTAGCTATGTTTACAATGACGTTACGTTAACTAATATGGTGACATTCAATGTAGGCTGTGTGTAGCAGTTATGATATTGTTTGGCTTGGAAAGGTTTTTTCGCCTGGTCACATAAAGCTGATGTGTTGTGCATTGAAGTCCATAAGCAAAGAAAAAAGGTGAGAGGAGGAGAGTGCATAGATGCGAGAAGGAATACAACGTGATTGCTATGAAAGTGAACAGGGTTTCAGGGGTGTATTCATTCTGCCGATTCTGTTAAAAAAAGTTTCTTAAACAGAATCAAACGGGACATAACGGGGATAAACATACCTGAATTTGTCAAATAGAAACTCTCATTTGCAACTGTTGGACTAATGATTACACCCTATTTCTTTCTCTCAACCTATGTGCACCTACACTGTAAACTTTAATTCATAGGTTAGGTTGTAGCAACCTCTAGAGAAAATTTGAGTATCACGTACAGTGGCGATCCGTCATTCAGGGCAGGTAGGAAGAGCCCCACCTGTTTTGAGCCCCACCTGTTTAGATAAATATATATATATATATACACAGTATATACACTGTATATTTTTTGGTTGTTGCCTGTTTTGCATGTCATTTTGGCAGTAATACGTGCCACATATCAGTTTGCAAACAATGTAAAAAATGATGTATTGAGTTAATAAAGCTGTATACAAACATGGTCTCTTTTTTGCTTACTTGAGTAACGCAGCTCCAAAATGCAGGTGTTTCAGCCTAGGTTAGTGCTTTCTGTGTTGGACGTGCATCCAGCGGAAAATACAGTGCGTAGGGGTTGGTAATCTTCTCTAGTTGTGCCGTGATTGGCTCAGTGTTCTGTCACTCACGGGGACACTACGTCACCGCAAAATCTACAGGGAGAGCTAGAAAGCCATAGATTTACATTAGAAGTGCCTATCCAAGAAGGCTCAAGGTCATTGGCCACAGATAAAATTACATCAAATCACGTTATATCTACTGTAGCTTTGATTGGACAGGACATATTTTCAAAATCTTAGCTAGCAAGCTAGACAAGCAGTCATCGTCGTGAATTACATCAGGAATCTACTGGCAAATCCACAGCACAACAACGGTGAGTCCACCGATTCCAAAAATGTATTGTTTGCTGCTGCATAAATGATGTAATATGCCAGGGAGATATTTATAGAGTAGCTAAGAAAGTAATACTAAGTGTATGTTGTGTAGTAAGCTGTTAGTAGCCCATGTGTAATGCGATGCTACTGGCGGCAGAGAAGTCAGGCGCAGGAGAGCGGAAACTGATTTACAACGGTTGTGTTTAATAACCATAAACCCCCGTCAACAGAATAATACAATCAATGGGTAAAACAAAACCCGGTAAATACCAGCATACCGTGCACAAGCACTACAACAAACAATTACGGACAAGGACATGGGGGGGGACAGAGGGTTAAATACACAACATGTAACTGATGGAATTGGAACCAGGTGTGATGGAAGACAAGACAAAACCAATGGAAAATGAAAAGTGGATCGGCGATGGCTAGAAGGTCGGTGACGTCAACTGCCGAACACCGCCCGAACAAGGAGAGGGACCAACTTCGGCGGAAGTCGTGACAGTACCCCCCCCTTGACGCGCGGCTCCAGCAGGGTGTCGACACCGGCCTCGGGACGACCCGGAGGGCGAGGCGCAGGGCAATCCGGACAAAGACGGTGGAACTCCTGCAGCATTGAAGGGTCCAACACGTCCTCGACCGGAACTCAGCACATCTCCTCCAGACCGTACCCCTCCCACTCCAAAAGATACTGAAGGCCCCTCGCCCGACGCCTCGAATCCAGTATGGAGCGAATGGAGTATGCCCGGGCCTCCCCGATGTCCAGAGGGGCGGAGGAACCTCCCGCACCTCAGACTCCTGGAGCGGGCCAGCCACCACCGGCCTGAGGAGAGACACATGGAACGAGGGGTTAACCTGTTGGGGCTAGGGGGCAGTATTTGCACAGCCAGATAAAAAAACGTACCCGATTTAAACTGGTTACTACTCTTGCCCAGAACGAGAATATGCATATAATTAGTATATTTGGATAGAAAACACTCTAAAGTTTCTAAAACTGTTTGAATGGTGTCTGTGAGTATAACAGAACTCATATGGCAAGCCAAAACCTGAGAAGATTCCATACAGGAAGTGCCCTGTCTGACAATTTCTTGTCCTTCTGTTGCATCTCTATCAAAAATACAGCATCTCTGCTGTAACGTGACATTTTCTAAGGCTTCCATTGGCTCTCAGAAGGCGCCAGAAAGTGGAATGATGTGTCTCCTGTCTCTGGGCGAAGAACAGCAGGAGATTTTGTGAGTGGTCAGGCTGGGAACAGTGACACTGGAGATGCGCGTTCATGAGAATTCTCAATTTTTTTCTTTCAGCCTTTGAATGAATACAACGTCGCCCGGTTGGAATATTATCGCTATTTTACGAGAAAAATAGCATAAAAATTGATTTTAAACAGCGTTTGACATGCTTCGAAGTACAGTAATGGAATATTTCGATTTTTTTTGTCACGAAATGCACTCGCGCGTCACCCTTCGGATAGAGACCTGAACGCACGAACAAAACGGAGCTATTTGAATATAACTATGGAATATTTTGAACCAAAACAACATTTATTGTTGAAGTAGAAGTCCTGGGAGTGCATTCTGACGAAGAACAGCAAAGGTAATCAAATTTTTCTAATAGTAATTCTGAGTTTAGTGAGCGCCAAACTTGGTGGGTGTCAAATTAGCTAGCCTGTGATGGCCGAGCTATCTACTCAGAATATTGCAAAATGTGCTTTCGCCGAAAAGCTATTTTAAAATCTGACACCGCGATTGCATAAAGGAGTTCTGTATCTATAATTCTTAAAATAATTGTTGTGTATTTTGTGAACGTTAATCGTGAGTAATTTATTAAATTCACCGGAAGTATGAACTTGATTGAACAAAACATGCATGTATTGTATAACATAATATCCTAGGAGTGTCATCTGATGAAGACCATCAAAGGTTAGTGCTGCATTTAGCTGTGGTTTTGGTTTTTGTGACATATATGCTTGCTTGGAAAATGGCTGTGTGATTATTTTTGGCAGGGTACTCTCCTGACATAATCTAATGTTTTGCTTTCGCTGTAAAGCCTTTTTGAAATCGCACAATGTGGTTAGATTAACGAGAGTCTTGTCTTTAAAATGGTGTAAAATAGTCATATGTTTGAGAAATTGAAGTTATAGCATTTTTGAGGTATTTGTATTTCGCGCCACGCGATTCCACTGGCTGTTGACTAGGTGGGACGCAAGCGTTAACCTATAACAAACCTCGTTCACTCTCCTCAGGACTTTAAATGGCCCCACAAACCGCGTACCCAGCTTCCGGCAGGGCAGGCGGAGAGGCAGGTTTCGGGTTGAGAGCCAGACCCGGTCCCCCGGTGCGAACACCGGGGTCTCACTGCAGTGGCGATCTGCGTTCTTCTTTTGGTGCGTCACGGCCTGCTGAAGGTGGACACGGACGGCTTCCCATGTCTCCTCCGCATGCCTGAACCAGTCGTCCACCGCAGGAACCTCGGTCTGATTCTGATGCCAAGGCGCCAGAACCGGCTGGTACCCCAGTACACACTGGAAGGGAGAGAGGTTAGTGGAGGAGTGGCGGAGCGAGTTCTGTGCCATCTCGGCCCAGGGCACGAACGCCGCCCACTCCCCCGGCCGGTCCTGGCAATAGGACCGCAGAAACCTACCCACATCCTGTTTCACTCTCTCCACCTGCCCATTACTCTCGGGGTGAAACCCTGAAGTAAGGCTGATCGAGAGCCCAGACGTTCCATGAACGCCTTCCAGACCCTAGACGTGAACTGGGGATCAGACACTATATCCTCAGGCACCCCGTAGTGCCGGAAGACGAAGCAAGGCCTCCGCAGTCTGTAGGGCCGTAGGGAGACCTGGCAGAGGGAGGAGATGACAAGACATAGAGAAACGATCCACAACAACCAGGATCGCGGTGTTACCCTGTGAGAGTGGAAGATCAGTCAGAAAATCCACCGACAGGTGCTGCACAAGGCCGCTGTGGAACGGGTAAGGGGTCTAGCTTACCTCTGGGCAGGTGCCTAGGAGCCTTACACTGGGCGCACACCGAGCAGGAGGAAACATAAACCCTCACGTCCTTAGCCAAGGTAGGCCACCAGTACCTCCCGCTCAAACAGCACACTGTCCGACCGATCCCAGGATGACCAGAGGAGGGTGACATGTGGACCCAATAGATCAACCGGTCACAAACAGCAGACGGGACGCACAGACGTCCAGCGGGACACTGGACGGGAGCGGCCTCTGCACGTAACGCCTGCTCTATGTCTGTGTCCAGCTCCCACACTACTGGCGCCACCAGGCAGGAGACGGGGAGTATGGGAGTGGGATCCATGGGCCGCTCCTCTGTGTCATACAGCTGGGACAATGCATCTGCCTTTACGTTCTGGGAGCCTGGTCTGTAGGAAAGTGTAAACACAAAACGGGTGAAAAACATGGCCCACCTTGCCTCCAGATTGCGGTGGTCAGTCCAGATGATAAAAGGGTGTCTAGCCCCCTCAAGCCAATGTCTCCACGCCTTCAAGGCCTTGACGACAGCAAACAGCTCCCGGTTCCCCACATCATAGTTTCGCTCCGCCGGGCTGAGCTTCTTCGAGAAGAAGGCACAGGGTCGGAGCTTCGGTGGTGTACCCGAGCGCTGAGAGAGCACTGCTCCTATCCCAGCCTCGGTCGCGTCCACCTCCACTATGAATGCCAAAGAGGGATCCGGATGGGCCAGCATGGGAGCCGAGGTAAACAGAGCCCTAAGGTGACTAAAAGCCCTGTCCGCCTCAGCCGACCACTGCAAACGCACCGGGCCCCCCTTCAGCAGTGAGGTAATGGGAGCTGCTACCTGACCAAAACCCCAGATAAACCTCCGGTAGTAGTTGGCAAACCCTAAGAACCACTGCACCTCCTTTACCGTGGTGGGAGTCGGCCAATTACGCATGGCTGAAATGCGGTCACTCTCCATCTCCACCCCTGAGGTGGAAATGCGATACCCTAGGAAGGAGACGGATTGCTGGAAAAACAAGCATTTCTCAGCCTTGATGTACAGGTCATGCTCCAACAGGCGACCAAGCACCCTGCGCACACATGCTCGTCAATATACACCACTACACCCTGCCCGTGCAGGTCCCTGAAAATCTCGTCTACAAAGGCTTGGAAGACTGATGGCGCATTCATCAACCCGTACGGCATGACGAGGTACTCATAGTGCCCTGAGGTGGTACTGAAAGCCATCTTCCACTCGTCTCCCTCTCGGATACGCACCGGAAACGGCGGGTGAACTCCTCAAACTGGTCCAACGCCGCATCTCCCTCTCTCCACACGGCGTTGGCCCACTCCAGGGCTTTCCCGGTGAGGCACGAGATGAGGGCGGACACCCTCTCACGGCCCGATGGAGCCGGGTGGACGGTGGCCAGGTATAGGTCCAATTGTAGAAGGAACCCCTGGCAGTTCGAATCCCACTGGGACCAGGATGTGCTGGTGGAGGTGCTGGAAGAACTCCCTGTCTCTCCCAGCGGTCCATTGTCGGGACAACGAGGTCCATGGTGGTGCCAAAATGTTGGAGAATTACTGCGTGCTCCCGCACATGCTCCTCCACCCCTATACCCGGTGTACCTGCTCCTGCTGACTCCATAGTATTGGTCCGTAATTCTGTAATGCGATGCTACTGGCGGCAGAGAAGTCAGGCGAAGGAGAGCAGAAACTGATTTACGGTTGTGTTTAAAACTTCTTCGGGATTGGTGTCCCTTCCACGGGACAGCTGAGCTAACGAAGGCTAATGCGATTAGCATGAGGTTGTAAGTACAGTGAGGGAAAAAAGTATTTGATCCCCTGCTGATTTTGTACGTTTGCCCACTGACAAAGAAATTATCAGTCTATAATTTTAATGGTAGGTTTATTTGAACAGTGAGAGACAGAATAACAACAACAAAAAATTCAGTAAAACGCATGTCAAAAATGTTATAAATTGATTTGCATTTTAATGAGGAAAATAAGTATTTGACCCCCTCTCAATCAGAAAGATTTCTGGCTCCCAGGTGTCTTTTATACAGGTAACGAGCTGAGATTAGGAGCACACTCTTAAAGGGAGTGCTCCTAATCTCAGTTTGTTACCTGTATAAAAGACACCTGTCCACAGAAACAATCAATCAATCAGATTCCAAACTCTCCACCATGGCCAAGACCAAAGAGCTCTCCAAGAATGTCAGGGACAAGATTGTAGACCTACACAAGGCTGGAATGGGCTACAAGATCATCGCCAAGCAGCTTGGTGGGAAGGTGACAACAGTTGGTGCGGTTATTCTCAAATGGAAGAAACACAAAAGAACTGTCAATCTCCCTCGGCCTGGGGCTCCATGCAAGATCTCACCTCGTGGAGTTGCAATGATACTCAAATACTTCTCTGCAGCTGCCACCACTACATATATTTCATGTGATTCACGTTCCATTTCTGCAGTACAGTTGATAACCATTGCTATGAAGGCTAAGAAGCCAACCTTACTGAAGCATAAATCACTCTTTGGCCTATCCCTCTGTGCTCGCACAAATGTACTACTCACTGGAATCCTCTCAGTATCCCTCACCCTTGACCCATCCTCCTCTACTTTCTTCACTACCTCAGCATACAACACCTTCTGCACTACTCTGACTCTGGCCACTTCAACCTGCCTCTCACGCACCGTACACTTCCGATCCCTAGCAACATGGGCAACCCTACAGTTTGCACACGCAACTTTATCCACTGAAACTACACAATCTTCTGTCCCATGCCCTCCTGCTCACTATATTGGAATCTACTTCCTACACACTGCTGCAAAATGACTATAAATGTTGCCCTTGAAACAATGCAGTGGATTCGTCATAAAAGCTCTAACGGGATAACTGATGTATCCTAACATGACTTTGTCGGGTAAAGACCGAAAGAAACTCAAAAGGACTGACAGTGAGCCCCTCTGTTTCACCATGCACCCCCCAGGTCGGTGACGAACCAAACGGCAGGTGTCACAAACACCAGGAATCTTCAACTTCAATTGTTCAATCTCCACTCATAACGCTACCCCAGAAATCACTCCTTTCAATGGTGCCCTTTTCTTAAGAACACAGCAAGAAACAGATCTTGACCCAAGTTGTGTGACACGGACTGTCTGCTCCCTCTGATCAGAAGAGACAAAAGCAAATATCACAAGTCCCATACCGGTTACCTTCACTGATTCAACTGCACCCAACTATTTTCTCACCCAACCTGAAACCACAAATGGATCCGCCTAAAGGCAAGGGCCCACTTTATTTCCTGTACGCTATCTTACCGCCGACGTCCCGCTGTGAACACCTGTGTGAAACTAGGCACAATAAGGATTAGCCACAATAGTGCAATTTGCGTTCGCCTTCAAAATAAAAATCCCCTGTCGTGTCTTTGGCTATGCCGGATTAAGTCACATGACATGCTATTCTATAAAATAATTTCTCTGTAATTAATATAACCTGATTAGGCTAATCAGGTAAATGTAATTAACTAGAAAGTCGGGGCACCGTGAAATAATGTTTATAGAGCTGTTATCTTCCGAATAAACTCTTAAAGACCTAGTAATCTTTTACATCAATAGCAGTCAATATTCATTCGTCACCTTATTCAGTCTCATCTGAAAGTTGTAAATTCTTGGTTATCGTCACGAACCCTGGCTAACAAGTTGAATCAGCAATCCAAAATTTGGTTTAATTATTTATTTACTAAATACCCAAATAATCACACAGAATTACATCTATACAGAATGGATCATACATTGATTACAGATTATGTCATAAAGGAAAACAGATATGGAGCAGATATGACAGCTGGTTACACAAAGAAAGGGGGGTTGGGTTTGAGTGAAAGAGCGGGAAGACTGAGGAGCAAAAAGGTTTTGTGTCTCTATCAGGCCGAAGGCAGCTATGCTATCGTAAATACAGTATCTTACGCATTCTAAATAACCGGCCATTTGAAAAAGGAGAATGCAATAAATATTTACTCTGAGCTGCGCTTCGGTAGATTGGTCGTCGATAAAAGGCGGGTTGGTCCAGCATGGATCTCTGGTCCTCTGAAGAATGTCTCTTGTGGTAAACTGGATACGTTGTAGTATCGTTGTGTGTGTTAGACTGGAAACGTCGTCCGTCCTTTCCTAGCCAATGTTTACAGTGACTGCTGCTAACTCAACGGCTAGGAGGTATCACTTCTGGAGTGAATAAGAGTTCAAAGTTCCTACCAAGTTGCCATACTTTTAAGCTCATGTTATATTCTGGCTGGTATAGTCAAAATTCATCCTTTTGGCGTGTTGACCGTCATCTTCACGTTGAAATTGGATGCAAATTTCGTTAGGTTATTATCTGAGCCCTTTTAACGTAGGACTGTTGCCCTAACGTCCTCGGAACAGAAAGTTCCACTTTCGTAAAGGGGCTTATATAGGGTTGGGAGAGAGGGCCGTGTTCCATAGTTTACAACCACAGTCTGTTCACATGGGCGGGGCCACTGAGTTGAGCATAGTTCACACATGAAAACCAATTCTCTCATTTAGGAGCTAAAATTACGTTTAATCTTTTCACAAATAGTTTCACATTTAAACATTTAAATTGCACAACAATGTGAATCTGAACTAGAATGTGTAGACTTTCCAAGATAGAGTTTATGTCGTCCTATCATCAGTAATCATGTCTCAGACGCCAACTGAACTGACATCATATTCATTACCTAAATATGTTTCCGTTTCCCATCTTTTGATGTCACCAGACTCTCTCTCAATGTTAATAAAAGCTTACTGGAGTCACATCGGTAGAGTAGAGAGAGGAAAAAGGGGAAAGGTATTTATGGGGGTCATAAACCTCCCCCATCAGTCCAACGCCATGACACCCCATTGAAAGTGATTAAAACTGATACAAATAGTGGAATCATGCCATATTTGGACTAGACAATGCTAATCAAGGGCATGGTATATTAGCCGTGGTATATTGGCTATATACCACACCCCCTCAGGCCTTATTGCATAATTATAATGTGGCATAATAATGCTGCATAATCACCTTCCGGTGTAAAACCCAGGAAATTAAAGCCGAAAAATAAAGGAAATTCAAAAGAGCACCGCAGATTTTTTTAATTTTATTACATGTTTTACTAAAATAAAGAATTAAGGAAATACAGGCATGCACCACATTACTACAAGACAAAACAGCTCAATCAAGCCTGATGGTCTTAAAAGCAAAGCTTGCATTAATTGAATTAAAAAAGCATGAAAGGAGAGAGTAATGGGATAATGTCTTACTGTGCTGTGTGAAGAATCCAATACTTTACCTCACTCCAAGAGTATGAATTAGGCTGTTTGAGAAGGTTTGAATCCTAAGCAACCTGCCTACACATAGTTTGAAGTAGAATAACAACAGAGCTACTGTAGTTGGTCATACTCATGTGCAACAGCGCACATGCTGAGTACTGAATAGCACATGCTGGTACAAAACAAGGCCTGAACATTAATAATAATATAGGTATTTATAGTACACTCTTAGAAAAAAAGTTGCTATCTAGAACCTAAAAGGGTTTTTCAGCTGTCCCCATAGAACCCTTTGAAGAACACTTTTTGGTTTCAGGTAGGACCCTTTTGGTTCAAGATAGATCCCTTTTGGGTTCCATGTAGAACCTTTTCCACGGGGGGTTCTACAATGAACTCTAAAGGGCTCTACCTGGAAACAAAAAAGGTTCTCCTATGGGAACAGTCAAAGGACCCTTTTGGAACCCTTTTTTCTAAGAGTGTATCTGTATGCTGTAGTAACTTACTTCCAAAATCTACAGTACAGTCAGTGGCAACCCGTCATTCTGGGCAGGTGCTGCATAAGAAGGACCGCCAAACCACCTTCCTGTTCAAGTGAGCACAGCACAATGGTGAGTCCAAAAATGTATTGTATGCTGCTGCATTAATTATGTAATATTCCAGGGAGATGTATATACTGTAGCTATGAAAGTAATACCAAGTATATGTTGAGTAGTAAGCTGTTAGTAGCCCATGTGCCTCACCCTAATAATTTGGTCCCTTTCTCCCCTCATAATTTAGCCAAGTGTTCTGACTTGGAGGTACACATGTAGCCTATAGCCTGTTTTTGAGAAATGTCATCATCAAATATTTAAAGAGCTTTCATTGTCTGCTTATATGTCCCCTTTATTTATCCTATGGTTCTGACTTGGTGTATAGGGAGAATACTGTAAGAATGGCCCATGTTCTGAATTCTATCGCTGTACATTTCAAAAGTGCTGAACAAATAGTTATATTGACTACGTCCATCTTAGCTCGCTCTATTGTCTTAATCGAAATTACGGATTGCCTCTTATCTGCTCATCGTTCCCTTATGCCATAGTTTGTACATCTCAATTGTCAGTAGAAACCACATTTGTTTAAGCTAGTCAGCCATATCAGCTATGATGTTTTTAGAAGGCAGTAAATGAATGAACTGTTTTGCTGCAAGACAAGGCTCCGCTATTAGCCAGGTGCAGCGCTGGTAAGGATTTACTCCATGGTGCTGAAAAGAAAGCTCTGCTGTTGGGACAGCTTTATGTAGGCCCTAACAGTTTGTGGGCACCGTTTGTCACCGTTGTGGTACAATTCATGTATGATTTAGTGTTGTGTTTGTAGTGGCTTTGCTGACATCCATCCCCCAAAAGTTTGGGGGAGTTTGCCCCACCAATATTTACATGCTGAAATTGCCACTGGATACAGTACATCAAAGCTGGAGGGTTATGCTAGTCATAAATTATGAGGATGTACTCAGTCCCCACGGTCATATTTCAAAAGCAAACAGTAGCTGTTGGGAATGTTTAATGAGGCTTCACATCAAAATTGCTTTTTGGACTTTCATATAATTTTTCTCATTGTTTCAGGTCGTCCTTCACATCGGATTATTTATGTTCCAAGACGCTTCTGTGAAGAAGAGATAGCGTTAACAAAGAAGACTTAATGAGGATGAAGGTTTATAATGTTCATTGCTTAAAGCAGTGTTTCCCAAACTCGGTCCTCGGGTCCCCAAGGGGTGCACGTTTTTATTTTTACCCTAGCACTACACAGCTGATTCAAATAATCAATTAAGCATCAAGATTTGATTATTTGAATCAGCTGTGTAGTGCAAGGGAATAAACCAAAATGTGCACCCCTTGGGGTACCCAGGACCAAGTCTGGGGAAACGCTGGTTTATAATGTTCAGGTTCTAGAGTATGCATGGACAATGTGATACAATGAAAAAATGTTATCTCTTTTTCCAGCTGGTGTTGTCTCATATCAATGGCAATTCAAAAACTATCTCCCCCTCACACGTTTAAATTATTATCACGCAAGTGTCCTCTATTTCTGTTTCAGTAGGAAGTGTCCTCTCTCTCTGTTCCCACTGGGTATGTCAAAGGCAATCTATGATGATAATAACCTATGGGTCCGGTTGGTTCTCCATTTGAGAAAGAGAGATTAGATTCCCTTTGGAGTGTAAAGAGAGCAAATTTGCAGCGTACTCCGTACATGCATCTGTCACTGTCTCTGTCTCTGTGAGTTTAAACCTTTTATACTACATCACTGAGTGCCCTTGGCCTTTGGATGGGAAAAGACTGGAGAAGAAGCCTTGATCATGTACAGAGAGTAATGTTGAGTGAGCCCATTAAAACAAATGCGTCACATGACAACAGTCCTTGAGATAAAAATTGCTCTGTAATTTATTCAGACTTGCTGCCAACATGGTGGAATGCATTTTAGGGAATGTGAAAATGAGGTAATGGAAGTGTTAGCCTCTCTCTCTGAGGGTAAAGCACCTTCCA
Organism: Salmo trutta; assembly: GCF_901001165.1. NCBI lineage: Eukaryota > Metazoa > Chordata > Actinopteri > Salmoniformes > Salmonidae > Salmo > Salmo trutta. The sequence goes on from NC_042977.1 coordinate 24,215,606, forward strand.
AGCTGGTTTTAATGTATATGCTTCCAAGAGCTGCTGTTATAGCAGGTGGACGCATCTCATTTATTTACAGATAGAGTGGAGACAATATTAAGGGCTGGTTTCCCAGACATGAAAAGACATTCCCAGAAATTCTCCATTGAACATGTTTTTTAGGAAATCACCCCCAAATGTTAAATGGGTCGTAACTTGGTAAACAAACAAAAAACGTTTGATTTCACCTGAATTTAACACTCTGTCATAAAGAGTACATGTTCAACTGTTCAACTGTTCAACTTTTTATATTAAAAAATATATACAGTTGAAGTCAGAAGTTTACATACACTTAGGTTGGAGTCATTAAAACTCGTTTTTCAACCACTCCACAAATTTCTTGTTAACAAATTATAGTTTTGGCAAGTCGGTTAGGACATCTACTTTGTGCATGACACAAGTAATTTTTCCAACAATTGTTTACAGACAGATTATTTCACTTATAATTCACTGTATCACAATTCCAGTGGGTCAGAAGTTTACATACACGAAGTTGACTGTGCCTTTAAACAGCTTGGAAAATTCCAGAAAATGATGTCATGGCTTTAGAAGCTTCTGATAGGCTGATTTACATAATTTGAGTCAAGTGGAGGTGTACCTGTGGATGTATTTCAAGGCCTACCTTCAAACTCAGTGCCTCTTTGCTTGGCATCATGGGAAAATATAAAGAAATCAGCCAAGACCTCAGAAAAACAATCGTAGACCTCCACAAGTCTGATTCATCCTTGGGAGCAATTTCCAAATGCCTGAAGGTACCATGCTCATCTGTACAAACAATAGTATGCATGTATAAATACCATGGGACCACGCAGCGATCATACCGCTCAGGAAGGAGACGCGTTTTGTCTCCTAGTGTCATGTCCTGACCAGTATAGGGGTTATTTGTTATTGTAGTTTGGTCAGGACGTGGCAGGGGGTGTTTGTTTTATGTGGTTCAGGGTGTGTTTTGTGTATGTGTTTAGTTAGAGGGGGTATTTGATTTATTAGTCCGGGGTTTGTTAGTCATTGTTCTATGTTAGTATATTTATATGTTCTATCTAGTCTTTTGTAGTTCTATGTTTAGTTAATTGGGGTTGGACCTTCAATTGGAGTCAGCTGGTTATTGTTGCCTCTGATTGAGGGTCCTATAATTAGGAGTTTGTTTTTCATGGGTTTTTGTGGGAGATTGTGCTTGTTTAGCTGTGTGCCTGACAAGACTGTCCAGTTCATTTGTGTTTTGTATATGTTTATTGTGTTTTCCTTCTTCACCAAATAAAAAGAAGATGAGTATATATTTTCCCGCTGCGTCTTGATCTTTACCCTACGACACCCGTGACACCTAGAGATGAACGTACTTTGGTGCGAAAAGTGCAAATCAATCCCAGAACAACAGCAAAGGACCTTGTGAAGATGCTGGAGGAAACAGGTACAAAACTATCTATCCACAGTAAAACGAGTCCTATATCGACATAACCTGAAAGGCCACTCAGCAAGGAAGAAGCCACTGCTCCAAAACCGCCATAAAAAAGCCAGACTACGGTTTGCAACTGCACATGAGGACAAAGATCGTACTTTTTGGAGAAATGTCCTCTGGTCTGATGAAACAAAAATAGAACTGTTTGGCAATAATGACCATCATTATGATTGGAAGAAAAAGGGGGATGCTTGCAAGCCAAAGAACACCATCCCAGTGGCAGCATCATGTTGTGGGGGTGCTTTGCTGCAGGAGGGACGGGTGCACTTCACAAAATAGATGGCACCATGAGGATGGAAAATTATGTGGATATATTGAAGCAACATCTCAAGACATTAGTCAGGAAGTTAAAGCTTGCTCGCAAATGGGTCTTCCAAATGGACAATGACCCTAAGCGTACTTCCAAAGTTGTGGCAAAATGGCTTAAGGACAACAAAGTCAAGGTACTGGAGTGACCATCCCAAAGCCTTGACCTCAATCCTATAGAAAAATTGTGGGCAGAACTGAAAAAGCTTGTGCGAGCAAGGAGGCTTACAAACCTGACTCCATTACACCAGCTCTGTCAGGAGGAATGGGCCAAAATTCACCCAACTTATTGTGGGAAGCTAGTGGAAGGCTACCCGAAACGTTTGACCCAAGTTAAACAATTTAAAGGCAATGCTACCAAATACTAATTGAGTGTGTGCAAACTTCTGATCCACTGGGAATGTGATGAAAGAAATAAAAGCTGAAATAAATCATTCTCTCTACTATTATTCTGGCATTTCACATTCTTACAATAAAGTGGTGATCCTAACTGACCTAAGACAGGGAATTTGTACTCGGATTAAATGTCAGGAAATGTGAAAAACTGAGTTCAAATGTATTTGGCTAAGGTGTATGTAAACTTCCGACTTCAACTGTATATATTCCCATCTCAAGAGGTTAAATAAACAAAAAAATACTATAGTGGGAAAATATAAAGAAATTAAGTTAAGAGATGGAGGAATACAGCTGTGCTGAGGCAGAGGGCTCATTGTGAGGAAGACTGAGTACTATTTTTTAACTTTGTGTGGTGAGCTTTCTGGCGCCCAGAGTTGCTGTGGCATCACCCAAGTGGGTGCTTCACAGAGTGGAAGAGGAGAGGTTCAGTGGCTATATGACATAGGCTGCTTCCCAGACTAAGATCATCAGCAGACTCCATCACCATCATTTACCAGACTCTGACCAGCTCCCTCCGCTCAAGCCATGAACTGACCCTCTCCATCTGCAAAGGATGCAGCTTTTAAAAACATGGCCTCTATTGGTTGACCTGTCATTATATATTGCTTGTTTGTTTGTTTTTTGCTTATGAAGCGCTTTGAGATTTCTATTATAAAAAGAGCTATAGAAGTTTAGGTAACACTTTACTTGACATCCAGTGTCATAACACTTTATGAAACGGTCATAACAATGTCATAATGGCATTACAGCTGAAATAACTTGTCATAACATGGTCCATAGCACTGACCCATATATTTACACCTGTTGTGACATCTATTGTGTTATTTTATAGCTGGTTATGACACCTACATAAGAGTGTAAAAATCCACAAAACCTACCACGGTAGTTATTTTATGGCTGGTTATGACACCTACATAAGAGTGTAAAAATCCACAAAACCTACCACGGTAGTTATTTTATGGCTGGTTATGACACCTACATAAGAGTGTAAAAATCCACAAAACCTACCACGGTAGTTATTTTATGGCTGGTTATGACACCTACATAAGAGTGTAAAAATCCACAAAACCTACCACGGTAGTTATTTTATGGCTGGTTATGACACCTACATAAGAGTGTAAAAACCCACAAAACCTACCATGGTAGTTATTTTATGGCTGAAGAGGGACAGTTTTTTTTATTAGTTAAAATAAGTGGGTTAAAATCTTCCTAGAAGTCACAGAGGGTGCATGGACGGACATGTCAAAATGATGGATTTTGGAACTTTAGCAAGTCTTTATTCATATAAAAAAATCTGATTTATTGAATTCTCTATGTGTGTCACGGTTGTCGTCGGTGAAGGAGGACCAAAACGCAGCAAGACTGTATGTTTAGCATTGGTATTGCTATCATTTTATTATACGGATTTAAATTGAAAATAAGTGATACAAAATTGTATCACATTACATTTTTTGTCATCTTTGAATATGTTTTAGTAGGCTCATCTTGACGTTTATTTATTTTCAAAATGAACATACAAAAATAACAAAACGAAATACGATCGACAAAAACAGTCTGGCTAGGCATAAGGCTAAGCACAGAACAATCACCCACAAATAACAAACACCAACACGCCCTAATATATGGGACTCTCAATCAAAGGCAGATAGACAACACCTGCCTTCAACTGAGAGTCCCAACCCCAATTAACCAAACATAGAAAACGACACACTAGACTCAACATAGAATTCATGAAACTCACCCAGTGCCCAAAACCCCGGAATACTAAATCAAATGCCCTCCTAACTCATACAACACCCAGAATCACATAAAACAAATACCCTCTGCCACGTCCTGACCAAACTACAATACTAATTAACCCTTATACTGGCCAGGACGTGACAATGTGGTCTATATTAAAGGGCACTTCATTTAATATAATAAGCTGTTCAAATTCCATATTGGTGCACAATTTATACAAAAAAATATCAAAAGGCACTCATTTTGTATAACAATATTACATCACAAGGAAATGCATTATTATTCACTAAATAGCCTGCATACAGTAGAATTGAAAATGATGTTACTAATTTCAGTTTGTGAAATCCTACACATAATAATCCATTGACATAAAAGGCATATAATCAAAAGGGATTACTAATCATCAAGGACGCATGTAAGTCTAACAAAATCAACCAAACAATGCAGAAATCACGAAGTACTAAAGGAAAATCTACACCTTCGCTCATCTGATAGCCTACAGGTAGGCCTATAGTGGCGCTCCGTGCTGAATGGATATATATGTAATAGATTACTTTTCATGCGAAGAAATACTGTCATGTAACAAGATTACTTTTGTGAAATGTAACAAGTAATATTTAATTACTTTTTCACAGAACAAATCCCAACCCTGATTGCAGCACATTTCTTCAACGTCAACAGTTTAACAAATATATCTAATTACTTTTAAAAGGATGAGAGTAAAACAACATCCTATAATGACAGCTCTGCTCATTATGCAGCTTCATCTCAGCTTGGTCTGCAGTGAAAGGATTGATAAAGACAGAAGATAGAGTGCTGCAGTGCGTGAACACATTATATGCAATTAAAATAGCATATTATGAATGTGCTTAAATATATCCCTGAGGTGAAGTAGAAGTTGAAATGAAACATTGCTAAAATTGTCTACCGACTTCACTTTCCAAAGACACCCGTGAAACAGGTAAAAGAGCAATTTATTTACACTGAGTGTACAAAACATTAGGAACGTATTCCTAATATTGAGTTGCACCCCTTTTGCCTTCAGAACAGCCTCAATATGTTGGGGCATGGACTCTACAAGGTGTCGAAAGCATTCCACAGGGATGCTGGCCCATGTTGACTCTAATGCTTCCCACAAGGGCCCATGTTGACTCTAATGCTCTAAAGTCAAGTTGGCTGGATGTGCTTTGGATGGAAGCGGGCCTAGGAGTTTTGTTGAATTACATTTCTATGAAAATATGAATACATGCCTGTCTAGTGCACTGCTACAGTACGGTGGTTTTAAAAGCCCTTCCTTAGCTTGCTGAAGGGCAAAATGCATTAGTGGACTACTCAGTACTAATACCAGTAAGGTAGAAATTGTCTCTTCAAACTTAGTTCTTCTTTTTGTCATTACCGCCATTTCCTACATTGGAGGTCTACTTTACTCCACTGTACTGCACTGTACTGCGCGGTATCTGTCCTTGGTCATCGTGATAGGGTATGATGATTGTCATCAAAGGCAAGTATATGTCTATTAGAATCAATCTTTATTCAAATCTATTTAATAAACACACACCTGCAGGCAGGTTTGTTTGTGAAAGTGTTTTGCCCAGTATGTTTATCTCAGGTTTAGATCTGACCTCTAGCTAAGAGAATATATTCACTGAGTGTACAAAACATCATGCTATTTCCATGACAGACTCACCAGGTGAATCCAGGTGAAAGCTATGATCCCTTATTGATGTCACCTGTTAATTCCACTTCAATCATTGTAGATGAAGGGGCGGAGACAGGTTAAAGAAGGATTTTTAAGCCTTGAGACATGGATTGTGTATGTGTGCCATTCAGAGGGTGAATGGGCAAGACAAAATATTTAAGTGTCTTCGAACGGGGTATGGTTGTAGGTGCCAGGCGCACCGGTTTGAGTGTGTCAAGAACTGCAATGCTGCCAGGTTTTTCATGCTCAACAGTTTCCGTGTGTATCAAGAATGGTCTTCCATGTCATGTTACATAGAGCCTTTATCAAATACTTTATCATAGTTCATCATATAGCATGTGAATCTTGTGTTAGGCTGAGGACTTGCTACCAATTTCTACACAAAGATTTTCAAATCACACATACACTGACTCTTTGCTGACCTCCTTCCAGGCTCTTTACAGGCTTTTATCCACAAACTAGTTATGGACATGATATACTGTCACGTCCTGGCCAGTATAAGGGTTAATTAGTATTGTAGTTTGGTCAGGACGTGGCAGAGGGTATTTGTTTTATGTGGTTCAGGGTGGTGTGTTTGTTAAAAGGGTGTTTGAATAAGTATTCCGGGGTTTTTGGGCACTGTTTGGTTTTCATGTATTTCTGTTTAGTCTAGTGTGTGTGGTTCTATGTTGAGTTAATTGGGGTTGGACTTCCAATTGAAGGCAGCTGTTTGGTGTTGCCTTTGATTGGAAGTCCTATATTAGTTGGGTGTGTTTGTCTTGTATTTTGTGGGAGATTGTTCTGTGTGTAGCCTTGGGCCTTACCAGACAGTTTTTTGTCGATCGTAATTCTGTTTGTTATTTTGGGTGTTCATTTTGATAGTTAATAAAAGTCAAGCTGAGCCTGCACATACCTGCTGCGTTTTGGTCCTCCTTCACCGACGACAGCTGTGACATATACAGTATAAGATAAGACCTACATAGTGTTATCTATACAAAACTATTGTCAATTCCCGAAGGCCAGGCTGTGAATAAGGCATTAAAGGAGACTGGACTGCAGGAAGGATGAAAGAAGACCATCAGGTACTATAGGAAAGGATCAACACCTCAGAGATGTTATCTATCTGCCTCCCAAAGGTTTGGATCGAGAAAGAAGAACATTTTTGATTATATTAAGATATAGCAAGGTTCAGTAACCTCACCACCCGCAATATATATTTGCCATAGGCCTACGGTTGTAAGTGTATTGTAAAATGTAATTATCCATTGTATGTTTGATGATACGAAAAGCCCTAACTATACCATAACTCTGTACCATTCACAGGGTTTTGAACATCATGAATTGTTTTCTTTCTAGTTTGTTTTAGTCAAAATTGTGTGTTCCGTGGCTGCATTCTCCTCCTACAGCATGGAAAGCACAATAAAAAATTAAATTGTGCTGGACCAAGCTGAAAAAGACCATTATTCACTTTCAATGGGGACAACCTTGATATATTGCCAATTCTTCTAGTAAAATGCTGCTGTGTCATAACTAATTTTTCATCTTAAAAGAAAATAACATAAGTGGGAAAGTGCATCCTACAATAAAAAGTTTGCGAATAAGTTGTTTTGTAACACCTACAGTGTGTAACTACACAGTAATAACTGTAGTAACAACCTTGTAGTTACGTAGGAACTGAAATGTAGATAGCACTAAATTAATTCAACTGAAGCTTCAAATCAAGTCTGACATTTGTAAACGCTTCTAAGATTTCAGAGCTAAGATTACATTTTTATTCAGTTATCTTTTTTCTGCTATAAAACTGCATAATTCCAGCTATAACATGTATGCTCCTGTACATTTTACCCTTTTCTAGGCTGAGCTCATTTATATTTTGTATGTAAATGTGTGCAGGCCTACATCACTTCTGAGGAAGAATATTCAAGTGTGGTTTGGTAAGAATAGAGTAAAATTATATATTTGAGTGGAAAATGGAATGATTAGAAGGTTTACTGCTCACATCACCCTTTCAGAGAAGGTTAATTAGTCTAAGGGACATGTTCTCTCAATTAAAATGTTCAGTCTGACAGGCATATGCTAGCATCCTCAGAGGAAAATACCCACTGATGTTTGTGGCACTTGCGAGCTCATGCATCGGTGATTGAATCTTACATTACCAATTGAGAAGAGAACACAATGAGACTAACAATACGCGATGACTTGGAAAATAACGTGATGTCAGCTAGATGGCAACAGTGGCCCTGTCATTAACCTAGCTACCGTTTCTGTACATCTGAATACAGGTGTTCACTCCCTCTGTCTGTTGATACATATCACCATAACACATTATGTTCTTCCATATAGGCAGCATTCTTTGTTTATTTGGTTATATACCCAGTTTATAACGTTGGTCTGGTTATGACACTCATCGACTTCCATCTGCAAAATGTCAGATTCATTTTTGCTTTATGGATCTGAGCTTTAGTGTGCTCTGAATTTATAAAGATAACTTATGCACTGATTCCAATTCAATGTATCTCTTTTTTCTCTCATGCTTAGCAATCTAAATGGATCTATCCAGCTATGTAGGCTATTATACTGAACCAAGAATGTTGTTTTATATAAAAGTCCACAGACGTTTTGAAAGAAAAATCCAACAACCAGTATAAAACAAAATGTAACTTCAAAATATCAATTTCAGGCTGTGTGGTGCCTCTTCGAGTGGATAGCAAAGCAAATGTCTATTTAAAAAAGGCAGGCGAATGGAATGAATTAAAGGTTTCATGGATTGCAGGGTTTTTAAAGGATAAAACTACTGACATTTTCCCTTGACAAACCCTGGATTTTGTGCATGCTCTTTTGTCTCTTTCTGGCTGTGACAGTCACTGTGACATCAGTCTGATGTCACAGTGGCAAGAAAGGCAAGAACATCATACAATTTGTTAATTTATTTTACGTAGGGCTACATAATAGGTTTAACGTTCAAAATGATACATTTGACTGATTACAGACTGAATTTGAAATGTACAAATAACAATGCATCAATTCTAAACAGATCCTTTTCTGAACATAACATTCAATTTTATGGTTCAGAAAAGCACCAGTCCATCTGGTCAAGTCATTTGCACATTCAACCAGGGATTTAGCGCCATCAAGTGGTTAACCAACAATGCAGTTCAAGAAATAGAGTGAAGAAAATATTTACAAAATAAACTAAAGTACATTTTTTAAATAAAAAATAACACAATGAAATAACAATAATGAGGCTATTTACAGGGGGGACCGGGTAGCAGCAGTGTAAAACAAAGGGGGGGGGGGGGGGGGGGGGGGGTCAATGTCAATAGTCCGGGTGTTCAGCAGTCTTATGGCTTGCGGGTAGAAGCTGTTAAGGAGACTTTTGGACCTAGACTTGGCACTCCAGTACTGCTTCATATTCCATTCATCCAGTTCAATGTAACATCGATAGGTTTAGGCTATTACAGGATACTCTAATTTTGCCTATACTATACCCATCATGAGTTTGCTACAAAATATCCTATGAGTTAAAGTTTACAAAGTAGGTGCACACAGGTCAAGAGAAGAAATGTAGGTGACAGTGACACATGGACAGAGTAATCATTAGTCCACCAGTTGCGAACAAGGGTTTTATTGGACAAATTCAGTTATGTTTATTCCCAATTCATTCCTTTGTTTCCGTTTAGAAACGTTTTTCAACACAATCGGCAGAATGAATACACTCCTGAACATGCGTAAACACAGTTCACTTTCATAGCAGCCACGTTGCATTCCTTGTTGCATCTCTGTGCTTTCCTCCTCTCACCTTTTCTCTTCGCTTGTGGACTTCAATGCACAACACATCAGCTGTATGTGACCAGACGAAAAAACTTTTACAAGCCGAACCATATCATAATCGAAGCACAGCCTACAACTTTTTCAGTTCTGCCCACACATTTTCTATAGGATTGAGGTCAGGGCTTTGTGATGGCCACTCCAATACCTTGACTTTGTTGTCCTTAAGCCATTTTGCCACATCTTTGGAAGTATGCTTGGGGTCGGTGTCCATTTTGAAGACCCATTTGCGACCAAGCTTTATCTTCCTGACTGGCTTTTTTTGTGGCGGTTTTGGAGCAGTGGCTTCTTCCTTGCTGAGCGGCCATTCAGATTATGTCGATATAGGACTCGTATTACTGTGGATATAGATACTTTTATACCTGTTTCCTCCAGCATCTTCACAAGGTCCTTTGCTGTTGTTCTGGGATTGATTTGCACTTTTCACTCCAAAGTACGTTATAACGGCTGCGTGGTCCCATGGTGTTTTTACTTGTGTACTGTTGTTTGTACAGATGGACGTGGTACCTTCAGGCGTTTGAAATTGCTCCCAAGGATGAACCAGACATAGTGGAGGTCTACACTTTTTTTCTGAGGTCTTGGCGGATTTCTTTTGATTTTCCCATGATGTCAAGCAAAGAGGCACTGAGTTTGAAGGTAGGCCTTGAAATACATCCACAGGTACACCTCCACTTGACTCAAATGATGTCAATTAGCCTATCAGAAGCTTCTAAAGCCATGACATCATTTTCTGGAATTTTACAAGATGTTTAAAGGCACAGTCAACTTAGTGTATGTAAACTTCTGACCCACTGGAATTGTGATACAGTGACTTATAAGTGAAATAATCTGTCTGTAAACAATTGTTGGAAAAATTACTTGCGTCATGCACAAAGTAGATGTCCTAACCAACTTGCCAAAACTATAGTTTGTTAACAAGAAATTTGTGGAGTGGTTGAAAAACAAGTTTTAATGACTCCAACCTAAGTGTATGTTAACTTCCGACTTCAACTGTATGAACGATTCCTACACAGTCTTTGCTTACAGGAAACAGAGTGGAAGAGGCAAAGTCTCAGTATAGCAAAATCTTTGCTTGAAATGATGTCTTTATTTACGATAGTTGAAAAATATAACCCAGAAAGTTTATATGATGGAATTTAGCTTTCATCATGAGACCAACATGTTTAGGCTATTTCCTTTTTCTACAATGCCTCTATACAGTTTATTCTACTTGCTGTAATAAACATGAAATGCATTTTGTTTGACGAGGGAAGTATATATCATACAAAAAGTAGCTGCAGTAAAAGACAAGAGAATAAAAATAGAATAACTTCATTTTATAAAAGACAAGAGAATGGCCGTGTTCTGACCAGGCATTGCTGACGCAGATCTTACAAAGCCTGGATAGGTATTTTAAGTATCAGCAAAGATGATCTATTATATTGACATGATATTCTAGTGACCACTCTAACAATAGAAATACATGTTGTCAATGATGGTTAGTGCTATACGGCATCCTTCATATTCACCCAATCAGCAGGGGTTCCAGGATTATTTCCAGCAACATCGCAAACTGTTTTAAAGACTGACGGACAGGGTATGGTAGTGCTCCAGTTCTCCCTGTCAGAATACGCAACAGAGGACTTGGAAAGGTTATTGTGAGTAACCTAATATATTGTGTTCTTTTAACTACACCTTCTATTGAGTTTATACAAACTATCATCTCCTACCATTCTGATAGATTGGAAAACATGTTTGTAACGTTAATAATTTGGTTCTTACTCCATTGGTTACCTCGAGGCAGATGCCCCAGGCGCAGAGTGGCCCACACTCATGGAATATGGTGCTTTTAAATGTTAGAGCAATCACTAGTAAAACATTTCTTGTCAATGACCTCATTACTGAGCGCAAAGTTGACTGCATGTATGTTTATCACTGAAACATGGCTGTCTTCAGACTGTAGTACCGCTCTTATTGAAGCTTCCCCTCTGGACCACAGCTTTTCATACTCTATCAAAAAAGGGAAAAGGTTAGGGGGACAGCCTCTATTTTTACGAATGCGCTCAGTTGTAAGAACATTTCGTTTGGCTACTTTCAGTATTTTGAGCATCATGCTATGCTTTTTAAATGTCAGCCACCAGTGTTGGCCATAACCCTGTATTGGCCACCAAAGCACTGCTCCACATTCTTTACTGCTTTCTCTGAACTATTGTCCTTGAGAACTATGATAAAATCATTGTGTTGGGTGATTTAAATATTGATGTTGACAAAGAGCCTGACTCCAAGACCATTGAATGTATTATTATCTTTTGAGGACTATGGACTTTATCCAACATGTTACTGGGCCCACCCATAACTGCGGCCCTACTCCGGACCTGGTTATTACCAAGGGGCTTTCTATTGACACATAATCTATTGTTGATGTTGCTTTATCTGATCACTACTACCTTGTTGCCCATAGCAGAGGGTAATACTGAACGCATTATTAAGAAACTGTCACGACTTCCGCCGAAGTCGGCTCCTCTCCTTGTTCAGGCGGCGTTCGGCGGTCGACGTCGCCGGCCTTCTAGCCATCGCCGCTCCACTGTTCATTGTTCCATTTGTTTTGTCTTGTTTCCCCGCACACCTGGTTTACATTCCCTAATCACACTACATATATATTCCCTCTGTTCCCCCCATGTCTTTGTGTGGAATTGTTCTTTGTTACGTGTTTTTGTGTGACGCGCCAGGCTGTTTTTTTTTCAGGTACCATGTTCACCCGTAGTATGTTTATATTGTTAAACATTTTTGCTTCATTGTGACTTTGTCGGGCTTTACACTTTCGCTTTCGCCTGGAGGTTTGTTTGACGCAGTTGCGTCCTACGGTTGTTTGCTTCTGCCTAATAAAGTGTGCACCTGAACAATACTCTCTGCTCTCCTGCACCTGACTTTTGCACCAGTAGCGCACAACGCTATCTATCTTCTGAAGTTGCTACAGATTTTATTGAGTGTATGAACAATACTCCATCACCTATTCTGCCATCCTCTTGTGATGATTTAGTTGACAACTTGAATAGTGAATTGAGGGCAACCATTGATACCATAGCTTCAGTAAGGTTGATAAATGCCACATCCAAATGGAGAGCCCCTTGGATGAGTGAGGAAACAAATCAATTAAAGAGAAATTGCAGAAAGGCAGAGTGAAAGTGGAGTAAGTCAAAGTTGCAGGTCCATTATGATATTCTGAGACGGCAACTTGGCAATTAGAAATGCCAGACGGACTCATTTTTCTAACTTGACCACTAATAATCAGAATAATTTGAGAGTGCTCTTCTAAACTGTTGATAAATCCTACCCCCACAAACCTATGTGAACTTTCCCTCACATCTAAATGTGGTGAGTTTGCGGCATATTTCAGAGATAAGATAAAACATTAGGCTGGGTATCAGACAAGCAAGACCTGATGAGAAGTTTGATATGTGCCCTAGTCTACCACGCAAAGTAATTAATGATTTATTTTCCCTGGTTGACACAGACATGCTCAGGAAAATGATATCACAACTCAAGCCTTCTATGTGCCGTCTTGATCCTATCCCCACCACCTTCTTCAAAACAGTTTTGAATTGCATATCTGAAGAAGTGCAAGCTATTGTTTAAACACTCCCTGTTCATGGGCACTTTTCCTACTGCACTAAAAACTGCTGTGGTGAGAAAAAAACATTTTTAAGCAAAATTCTGGATAAATACATTTTCAAAGAGCTAAACTATTTTTGTCATGACTGTCCTGTGAGGATCCGAATGGGTCAGATCAGCTTGGCAATGGATGACAGTAACCAGACCCTCACTCACCCACAGAGGGGAGGAGGGAGCTGATGGGGGGATGACACCTCATGCCCTGTTGTCAATCAGAGAGAGAGAACATCCCTCTCTAAATTCACACAGGAATGCTCCTCTGTTCACAGACATTTCCGCCAAAACTCTAACACGTTCTACAGCTGGAACAATATTTCTAACATAGAAATGTGGAGAATGGTCAGATATCTAAAGAATAATAATGTCATATGGGTTGTTATTTTGTGATGTCATTAAAAGTGTTATAAAGGAAACACTGTAACTTGAAAAGTATATACACTACATGTAGAAAGTCTTTATCCTTTACGTTGTGCAGGGAATATAAACAATGATGAAAGTATTTTTGTTAAGATAATAATGTGATTTTAGGAGCCAAAAGAGATAATTTGTCTCCTATAAAGTTTGCACAGTAAGTAGCCACGCCCCAAATGAGGTCAGAGAGAGTGTCAGTCTGACGGAACCGTCCCTTTCGACCAGAGTGCATAAAAGGATTGGTATTATTATTTTTTGCATTGAGACCAGAAAGGCATCGAGCTGCAGCTCACATCCAAAGAGGTTCGAATTCTGAATATCAACACGAGATAGAGGTGAGAAGCTCACCTCCCGGACAATCCCTGGTACGGGTGATTAGCCATCCTAAGTAAAGTAACCAGAAAAGCAAATTTAAGTGGGACCATTCTACTACTCTTCAAACCATCCTGTTCTACTACTCTTCTCAAATCACCGTATTCTACTACTCTTATCACCAATGGGAACCATCGACACGGCCGGCTAGCCTATCTTCCAAGGAGCATCTTCCAGAGTGAACAACAGTAGAAGACGGGGGAGGGGGGGACCCTTTTTGGACAATCAGAGCCTTACAAGCGTGCCGCGGAAAGACCAACACCCTTCCTAAAGAGGGCTGGTTCCGACAGAGATCCATGGCGAACAAAGGCATTTAAATGTAAATACATTCATTATTTCTCACTCCGAATGGGCGGCAGTTTGTGTTCAAAGTATAGGATTACTGTGAGAATAGTTCCTAAAATGTATTGACGATAAGTGGCTACGACTGTTCAGAATGATGATATGATACGGGGTTATGATTAATAAGTTTACTGTTTTATGGATGTGATAGGTAAAGACCTTTAGAGTTTAATTCGGGAGATGGTAACTCTTTAAACAACCGCTCTCGTGGTGCCCCAAATTCCTAATGAGTTAATTGTTACATGATTCATTTAATCGGGTAATAATTAAACATAGTTAGTTGATTAGATAAATAACAGTCATCAGATTAATAAAAGTAAAGTCACAAAACGTTTTAAGTGTTTTAAATGTATTTTTGAAAAATTCCAATATGGTTTTCGTGCCACCACAGCACAAAGACAGCCGAATGCCACATGCTTCCACTTATATCAGTACATTGTAACAGCCCAGTGGCGTGTATTTATGGATGCCAAGGGAAGCAAGGGTTCCCCAAAAAATAGACAAAGAAAAAAATATGTATTTTTCATCTCTCTGTGTTTCATAATTTTTCTTCAATTCGCAAGAGGCTGAATGTACTGTATCTGAGGGCGCGAAACAGTGCCCATCTGTCTCTGTATGTGTAGGACATCTATGTGATGCTGTCTGCTCCAAAAGAGTATGACATTGTTGCCGCCAGTAGCACTGACTGCAAGGGAAACCAGCGAGCATTTGGCCAAAGATTTTTTTATCTAAACCAAGATGGACCACAGCCTGTCCTTTCCAATGGGAACAAATGAGTCATGGTGGGCAGAACAAGCAAGGAGGTGGGAAGAGCTGACACGACTTCCGCCGAAGTCGGGTCCTCTCCTTGTTCGGGCGGCGCTCGGCGGTCCACTTTTCATTTTCCATGTGTTTTGTCTTGTTTTTCCTCACACCTGGTTTCAATTCCCTCAATCACTTATTGTGTATTTAACCCTCTGTTCCCCCCATGTCTTTGTGTGGGATTGTTTATTGTAAGTGCTTGTGCACGTGGTGATTGGTGCGCGACGGGTTTTTGTACCCATATCTTATTTTTTATGCCGTTGGTTTTGCTATTAAACTGCTCCGGCTATTACCAAGTTCTGCTCTCCTGCGTCTGACTTCCCTGCCACCGGTTACGCACCCCTTACAAGAGCCAAGCACGAGCTAGCGAGATCCTATTGGCCCGTTCTAGCATGAGTTCCACTTATTTGTTGTTTTTGTTGTTTTTTAAAGTAAAAAATAATACAAATTAAATCTAAGCAGCCAATTAATTTGTTATTTTTTTCTATCTCTCAGGCCATATTCCCATTGCTATAGTTATAGTTATTACATCATGTAATGAATGTAGTGCTCAGTAGAAAGTATATTTACTGGCAAATTGTAGCTAGCCATCAAGTGATTCTATGGAAATCAAGTCCAGTCTGCTGTAGAACTCGACATTGTGTAATACAACTCTCGTTGTACTGAACGGGACTACAGGACTTTGTTTGCTTTGTTTATAAAATAAATTACACAGTTAAATATTGGAGTAAGATATGATGATGAAATGCTAAGTATCCTTTTATATCCTGATGATATTATTTTGATGGCAGAAACTGAACAAGACCTGCAGAAAATGTTATTATGTGCAGTCAATTGGTGTAAAAGATGGAGACCCATGATCAACCAGACAAAAACATACAGTGAGGGAAAAAAGTATTTGATCCCCTGCTGATTTTGTACGTTTGCCCACTGACAAAGAAATGATCAGTCTATAATTTTAATGGTAGGTTTATTTGAACAGTGAGAGACAGAATAACAACAACAAAAAATTCAGTAAAACGCATGTCAAAAATGTTATAAATTGATTTGCATTTTAATGAGGGAAATAAGTATTTGACCCCCTCTCAATCAGAAAGATTTCTGGCTCCCAGGTGTCTTTTATACAGGTAACGAGCTGAGATTAGGAGCACACTCTTAAAGGGAGTGCTCCTAATCTCAGTTTGTTACCTGTATAAAAGACACCTGTCCACAGAAGCAATCAATCAATCAGATTCCAAACTCTCTACCGTGGCCAAGACCAAAGAGCTCTCCAAGGATGTCAGGGACAAGATTGTAGACCTACACAAGGCTGCAATGGGCTACAAGACCATCGCCAAGCAGCTTGGTGAGAAGGTGACAACAGTTGGTGCGATTATTCACAAATGGAAGAAACACAAAAGAACTGTCAATCTCCCTCGGCCTGGGGCTCCATGCAAGATCTCACCTCGTGGAGTTGCAATGATCATGAGAACGGTGAGGAATCAGCCCAGAACTACACGGGAGGATCTTGTCAATGATCTCAAGGCAGCTGGGACCATAGTCACCAAGAAAACAATTGGTAACACACTACGCCGTGAAGGACTGAAATCCTGCAGTGCCCGCAAGATCCCCCTGCTCAAGAAAGCACATATACATGCCCATCTGAAGTTTGCCAATGAACATCTGAATGATTCAGAGGACAACTGGGTGAAAGTGTTGTGGTCAGATGATACCAAAATGGAGCTCTTTGGCATCAACTCAACTCTCCGTGTTTGGAGGAGGAGGATTGCTGCCTATGACCCCAAGAACACCATCCCCACAGTCAAACATGGAGGTGGAAACATTATGCTTTGGGGGTGTTTTTCTGCTAAGGGGAAAGGACAACTTCACCGCATCAAAGGGACGATGTACCATGTACCGTCAAATCTTGGGTGAGAACCTCCTTCCTTCAGCCAGGGCATTGAAAATGGGTCGTGGATGGGTATTCCAGCCTGACAATGACCCAAAACACATGGCCAAGGCAACAAAGGAGTAGCTCAAGAAGAAGCACATTAAGGTCCTGGAGTGGCCTAGCCAGTCTCCAGACCTTAATCCCATGAAAAATCTGTGGAGGGAGCTGAAGGTTCGAGTTGCCAAACGTCAGCCTCGAAACCTTAATGACTTGGAGAAGATCTGCAAAGAGGAGTGGGACAAAATCCCTCCTGAGATGTGTGCAAACCTGGTGGCCAACTACAAGAAACGTCTGACCTCTGTGATTGCCAACAAGGGTTTTGCCACCAAGTACTAAGTCATGTTTTGCAGAGGGGTCAAATACGTATTTCCCTCATTAAAATGCAAATCAATTTATAACATTTTTGACATGCGTTTTTCTGGATTTGTTTGTTGTTATTCTGTCTCTCACTGTTCAAATAAACCTACCATTAAAATTATAGACTGATCATTTCTTTGTACAAAATCAGCAGGGGATCAAATACTTTTTTCCCTCACTGTAGATAATGCATTTTATCAAACCATGTACTAAGAGAAGTGTTTTTCAGTTTTGTTTTGGTGAGACATTCTTGAATTTACAAGCATTTAGAAATATTTGGGTATTTTTATTGATAAACATATTTCCTTTCTAAATGGAACATGACCGACTCAGAAAGTAGAGCTCTTGGGGAAGTTATAGGAAAAACAAAAACACTCAAAGATATTGGTTATGTTACGTATTCCAAACTGTATCAGACATGCGTGTGTCCTGTTCTGGACTATTCATCAGGAGTGTGGGGTGCTAAGATGTATTTTAGAAAGGAACATGTCCATTACAGAGCAGTATGTTACTTTTTAGGTGTCCACAAGTTTGCACCTATACTTGCAATAACTGGGGACATGGACTGGGAACCCTGTGACGTGAGATGGAACGTGTGTATGGTGAGACTGCCAGAATAGCTAGTAAAGTTTTTCAATGGGATCTGTCCATAGAGACAGCCTGGACAACTGAAATGTCTGACCTTTTTCAACAGTCTGTACAAAAAACGAATTAAGGGAGACATAGATATGATTAAAAAACAACTGATGCAATACTGAAAAAAATGGGTGGAGGAGATTAATCCTAAACCCAAATTGAGAACCTTTTGTTTGATTAAGGGTGAATTTGTGTGTGAGAGATATATTATGTATAACCTACCTAAAAGCAAGAGATCACTATGTGCACAGGTCAGATCAGGGATATTACCTCTGCGTATTGAAACAGGTCAGATCAGGGATATTACCTCTGCGTATTGAAACAGCTATGATCAGGGATATTCCCTCTGCGTATTGAAACAGGTCAGATCAGGGATATTGTCTCTGCGTATTGAACAGGTAAGATCAGGGATATTGCCTCTGCGTATTGAAACAGGTCAGATCAGGGATATTGCCTCTGCGTATTGAAACAGCTATGATCAGGGATATTCCCTCTGCGTATTGAACAGGTAAGATCAGGGATATTGTCTCTGCGTATTGAAACAGGTAAATCAGGGATATTGCGTCTGCGTATTGAACAGGTCAGATCAGGGATATTGTCTCTGCGTATTGAAACAGGTAAATCAGGGATATTGCATCTGCGTATTGAAACAGATCAGATCAGGGATATTGCGTCTGCGTATTGAAACAGGTAAGATCAGGGATATTGCGTCTGCGTATTGAAACAGGTCGTATTGTGGTGAAATGGAAGAGGAAAGACTATGTAACCTTGAAGAAATAGAGAATGAAACTCAGTTCATCCTCTATGATATACGCTTGCTCTTATTCCAGAAAGCACACCAGATATACACTGGCATTATGTGGCTGAGTGATGAGGAGACATTTAAGTGTTTTTTTGTCCATTGTGTATTTCCGTTTGCGGAATATTTAGATAAATCCTGGAATAAAAGAAAAAGGGCTACCTAGAATTAAATTGTAAAAATATTTCGCTTCTATGTGGTAAATGTCATGTGTGTATATAGATTGTGTATAGGCTTGTCTCCCATATGTATTTTTATTTTTTTTGCCAGACTGGTTTCAAGTGACTTATGTTTCTTTTTATTTCTGTATTTATTTATTTGTCTGTCTGTCTGTATGTATATATGTATGTATATTATTTTACTGCTCTAGGGACGTAATTATTGTTTGGATAACCTTATTTACTATTATGTATAGATTATTATAATTTCTTTCACTCTTTATGCAATGCAGAGAACACCGGAAGAAGAATTATCATTTAATTACCATAGTGAATTATTGTAATGTTTGTTTATGTGTCAATTAATCCCGTAAGGGATGGGTTGCCAATTGGCGATTTGACACGAAAATAACATTTCATTAATTAATTTGACAAAATCGGTATCCCTTCTCGACATGACCAGTGGAGACTGCTTTGAAGCTCCCGCGGCTTTGGAAAACAGGAAGTAGAATGACGTTTGTTATCACAGTCACATGCTCAAGTCAAGCTCGATCAGCTGACTGCATTCCTTCCCCTTTTTGATGGTTCGATTTTTCTTCTCCAGTTATACGATTTCTGGGGGTGAATAGCATTATTTATATTATTCAGACCGTTTGTCGTCAATTGTAAACACCAACCTGAAGGTAGTGTTGTGAGATCGCCCGCAAAATATCGCGGTTTGGGTGATTGAGTGGATCATGAACGGACACGCCATTCTCTACACCGGGGTCACTTTGGCCTTCTGGAGTACTATTCTCATCGTCGGTAAGACAACGTTGTATATTTGCTAGCTAATGTAATGGGTTTAGTTAGCTAATGATGATGGCAAAAATATACTTTATTTAATTAAAAAAGCACTCGTTTGTATTTATTGATTGTGAATGTCTTTGCTTGACAGATACTGTGTTGACTTGCTAACTTGCTAACTAACGTGACGTTATCCCGCTGCGCTACTAGTTAGTAGTAGTTAAGTTGGCTCTGCAGTGATGTGATGGCTAGTTCACATATGTCATAATGTTTCAGGATCCCTAGTTATTTAGTTTAGCTTCCTTGCATTGTATATTGTTATTTACGCTTGTGGCACTGCCGTCCAAAAACGTGTTTAGCCATTTGTTTGTAAGAATTTGACAAAATGCTTACAGGAAGTAACGTAGCTAGCTAACTAGTTAATGTTAACTAGCAAGCGAGTAAGCTAACTAATGTTCGACTGAATAATATAAGGCTACCCTGCACTAACAGCATAACTTTACTATAGAAAACGTATATACCACAACATGGCTAAATAAATCAAGCTAGCTTAGTTTCGCCAGTCAGAAAAATAGGAACCTAAGCACTTCTCGTGTGAGGGTGAGCTATCACACTTAACTTCTGACATTTCATAATTTCTCGGGCACAATTTGGTTCTGTAACTCAGTGGCTTGACATTGCATGTACTGTACAGAACTGTTCTGTACTGCAACACACATACATGTACATACAGTGCATAAACTCATGGAAACGTTTCCACTTTTATTCTGGGTTGGTGATATTTTTCAGGTATCTGCTACACAATCTTCGACCTTGGATTCCGCTTCGATGTGGCGTGGTTAGTATGACAGTCTCTTGTCTTAGTTAGATCAGTAGGATATATCATAGGCATAAGAATATAGGCTAAAATTCTGAGTCTGGTGCTGATTACTAATAGAATTCCAGTCAGGTGGTATTTCAGAAGTGTTGACCTAGACTAAAGCTTAGACTGTTTGATTTTCTTGGTAAAATGGTACTCTCTCCCTCAGGTTCTTGACAGAAACGTCGCCCTTTATGTGGGCGAACCTTGGGATTGGCTTGGCCATCTCGCTCTCTGTTGTCGGAGCAGCTTGGTGAGTATTCTTAATTTCCCCCTTTTGAATGTTGCATCAGAAGAGATTGTCCAATATGAATAGGGAAGTTCTGAAATTAGACTTGAAAATTCAAATAGCAACTAGTGTCTTGTCCCCATCCTCTTCCCTATTTCATGCAGGCTAAATTACTACTCCTGGATGGCAGGAGTATTATTTTAGTGTATCACTGTTTTTATGTTCTGCTTTATGTAGGGTTGGTCCGATTTTTATGATTAAATCGAATATAGTGATTTGACATTGACGATATATTGTGATGTGCTAGACTATACTCTACTTGAACTTTACAAATCAAAACTGTGCAGTTTTATTAGTTAAGCGGTATCAATGTGTTAAATGATGTCTACATTTAATTAACTAAGCATTATTTTTTCACCAAACTAAGATTATTAAGTGAGAATGCGACTATAATTTTGAAAATAAATGTAAATTACACAGTCTGGAATTATCTAGTCATTAACGGCGCAAAACGATTATATCGGATATTGCAATATTTGGAGTAACATATTGTAGAAGAGGTCCCCCAGGTATCATCCAAACCTAGTTTTATGTTCATAATGAATTTTGTCCTCCTTGTTTTACAGGGGCATTTACATCACGGGTTCCAGCATCATAGGAGGTGGTGTAAAAGCACCACGGATTAAAACAAAGAATTTGGTCAGGTAAGATATTCAAAGTGAAAATGTGTCATTATGGGCCGGTTTCTCAGTCCCAGATTAAGTTTAATTTATTAAGTAAAAAATGCTTTTTAGTCAAAATCTAGGCTTAATTTTTGTCTGTATTTGCGTACTGTGTATATATACATTCAAAAGTTTGGACACACCTATTCATTCCAGGGTTTTTCTTTATTTTTTACTATCTTCTACATTGTAGAATAATGGTAAAGACATCAAAACTATGAAATTACACATATGGTCCCCGAGTGGCGCAGCGGTTTAGGGCACTGCATCTCAGTGCTAGAGGCATCACTACAGACCCTGACTCGATCCCGGGCTGTATCACAACCGGCCGTGATCGGGAGTCCCATAGGGCGGTGCACAATTGGCCCAGCGTCATGAGGGTTTGGCCGGTGTAGGCCGTCATTGTAAAATAATTATTTGTTCTTAACTGACTTGCCTAGTTAAATAAAGGTTAAAATAAAAATATGGAATTATGTAGTAACCACAAAAGTGATAAACAAATCAAAATATATTTTATATTTGAGGTTCTTCAAAGTAGCTACCCTTTGCCTGGACAGCTTTGCACACTTCGCATTCTCTCAACCAGCGTCATGAGCTAGTCATCTGGAATGCATTTCAATTAACAGGTGTGCCATGTTAAAAGTTAATTTGTGGAATTTCTTTCCTTAATGTGTTTGAGCCTGTTAATTGTGATGTGACAAGGTAGGGGTGGTATACAGAAGATAGCCCTATTTGGTAAAAGACCAGGTCCATATTATGGCAAGAACAGCTCAAACAAGCATAGAGAAACGACAGTCCATCATTACTTTAAGACAAGAAGGTCAGTCAATCTGGAAAATTTCAATGACTTTGAAAGTTTCTTCAAGTGCCGTTGCAAAAACCATCAAGCGCTATGATGAAACTGGCTTTCATGAGCACCGCCGCAGGAAAGGAAGACCCAGAGTTACCTCTGCTACAGAGAATAAGTTAGTTACCAGCCTCAAATTGCAGCCCAAATAAAAGCTTTAGAGTTCAAGTAACAGACATCTCAACCTCGACTAACCGGTTCCCCCGCACATTGACTCTGTACCTGTACCCTCTTTATATAGCCTCGCTATTGTTATTTTACTGCTGCTCTTTAATTATTTGTTACTTTTTTTTATTTTTATTTACTTTTTTTGGGGTATATTTAAAAAAAAAAATAATAATAATTTTTAACTGCATTGCTGGTTAAGGGCTTGTAAGTAAGCATTTCACTGTAAGGTCTACACCTGTTGTATTCGGTGCATGTGACATACGATTTGATTTGATCAGTGCCTCAAAGGAGACTGTGTGAATCAGGCCTTCACGGTCAAATTGCTGCAAGGAAACTACTAAAGGACACTAGTAAGAAGAAGAGACTTGCTTGGGCCAAGAAACATGAGCAATGGACATTAGACTGGTTGAAATCTGTCCTTTGGTCTGATGTGTATGTTGAAGTCGGAAGTTTACATACACTTAGGTGGGAGTCATTAAAACTCGTTTTTCAACCACACCACAAATTTCTTGTTAACAAACTATAGTTTTGGCAAGTCGGTTAGGACATCTACTTTGTGTATGACACAAGTAATTTTTCCAACAATTGTTTACAGACAGATTATTTCACTTATAATTCACTGTATCATAATTCCAGTGGGTTAGAAGTTTACATACACTAAATTGACTGTGCCTTTAAACAGCTTGTAAAATTCCAGAAAATGATGTTATGGCTTTAGAAGCTTCTGATCGGCTAGACAATTGTAGACCTCCACAAGTCTGGTTCATCCTTGGGAGAAATTTCCAAATGCCTGAAGGTACCACATTCATCTGTACAAACAATAGTACGCAAATACAAACACCATGGGACCACGCAGCCGTCATACCGCTCAGGAAGGAGACGCGTTCTGTCTCCTAGAGATGAATGTACTTTGATGGGAAAAGTGCAAATCAATCCCAGAACAACAGCAAATGACCTTGTGAAGATGCTGGAGGAAACGGGTACAAAAGTATCTACACTGCTCAAAAAAATAAAGGGATCACTAAAATAACACATCCTAGATCTGAATGAATGAAATAATCTTATTAAATACTTTTTTCTTTACATAGTTGAATGTGCTGACAACAAAATCACACGAAAATAATCAATGGAAATCCAATTTATCAACCCATGGAGGTCTGGATTTGGAGTCACACTCAAAATTAAAGTGGAAAACCACACTACAGGCTGATCCAACTTTAATGTAATGTCCTTAAAACAAGTAAAAAATAAGGCTCAGTAGTGTGTGTGGCCTCCACGTGCCTGTATGACCTCCCTACAATGCCTGGGCATGCTCCTGATGAGGTGGTGGATGGTCTCCTGAGGGATCTCCTCCCAGACCTTGACTAAAGCATCCGCCAACTCCTGGGCAGTCTGTGGTGCAATGTGGCGTTGGTGGATGGAGCGAGACATGATGTGCTCAATTGGATTCAGGTCTGGGGAACGGGCGGGCCAGTCCATAGCATCAATGCCTTCCTCTTGCAGGAACTGCTGACACACTCCAGCCACATGAGGTCTAGCATTGTCTTGCATTAGGAGGAACCCAGGGCCAACCGCACCAGCATATGGTCTCACAAGGGGTCTGAGGATCTCATCTCGGTACCTAATGGCAGTCAGGCTACCTCTGGCGAGCACATGGAGGGCTGTGCGGCCCCCCAAAGAAATGCCACCCCACACCATGACTGACCCACCACCAAACCGGTCATGCTGGAGGATGTTGCAGGCAGCAGAAAGTTCTCCACGGCGTCTCCAGACTCTGTCACATGTGCTCAGTGTGAACCTGCTTTCATCTGTGAAGAGCACAGGGCGCCAGTGGCGAATTTGCCAATCTTGGTGTTCTCTGGCAAATGCCAAATGTCCTGCACGGTGTTGGGCTGTAAGCACAACCCCACCTGTGGACGTCGGGCCCTCATACCACCCTCATGGAGTCTGTTTCTGACCGTTTGAGCAGACACATGCACATTTGTGGCCTGCTGGAGGTCATTTTGCAGGGCTCTTGCAGTGCTCCTCCTGCTCCTCCTTGCACAAAGGCGGAGGTAGCGGTCCTGCTGCTGGGTTGTTGGCCTCCTCCACGTCTCCTGATGTACTGGCCTGTCTCCGGGTAGCGCCTCCATGCTCTGGACACTACGCTGACAGACACAGCAAACCTTCTTGCCACAGCTCGCATTGATGTGCCATCCTGGATGAGCTGCACTACCTGAGCCTCTTGTGTGGGTTGTAGACTCCGTTTCATGCTACCACTAGAGTGAAAGCACCGCCAGCATTCAACAGTGACCAAAACATCAGCCAGGAAGCATAGGAACTGAGAAGTGGTCTGTGGTCACCACCTGCAGAACCACTCCTTTATTGGGGGTGTCTTGCTAATTGCCTATAATTTCCACCTGTTGTCTATTCCATTTGCACAACAGCAATGAAATGTATTGTCAATCAGTGTTGCTTCCTAAGTGGACAGTATGATTTCACAGAAGTGTGATTGACTTGGAGTTACATTGTGTTGTTTCAGTGTTCACTTTATTTTTTTGAGCAGTGTATATCCACAGTAAAACGCATCCTATATTGACATAACCTGAAAGGCCACTCGGCAAAGAAGAAGCCACTGCTCCAAAACCGCCATAAAAAAGCCAGACTACGGTTTGCAACTGCACATGGGGTCAAAGACCATACTTTTTGGAGAAATGTCCTCTGGTCTGATGAAACAAATAGAACTGTTTGGCCATAATGACCATCGTTATGTGTGGAGGAGAAATGGGGAGGCTTGCAAGCCAAAGAACACCATTGTTACGAACCGGCTCAGGGTTCGCAACAAAAGGGAGACAACGTGGAGACAAAGGGTAACAAAAATATATATTTATTAAATAAAGCAACTAAGTAGGTAACAATGGCATGTGTAATCAGTAATCAGTAGTGTAAGTGAGTGTGTTGCATACTTGAATGTAATAATGCTGAGTGTTGAAAGGTGCCAAAGCAAATAACCAAAAAAACCACAAAACTACACAACCAAAAACAGCAAGGTGTCTGTGTGGAGAGAGTCTCCTCAATGAATGTGGAAGAGGTCCATTTATCCTGGGAAACACCCGAGCCCAGGTGTTTCCCATTCATCTGACGACCCTTCCAACTCCGCCCACCGGCCTCCTAATAAAGAAACAAGAACAAGAGAGAAGACAGAGTGGGAGGGTCGTCACACCCCCCCCCATAAAACCGGGGACCAACAAGGACCCCGGAACAACGCACCAGCCTCTGCCTCCCAAATTGAAAAGGGGTTACGTGTTCACAGTTCCCTCTGTTACAACCAGCCTCCTCCTCCCTAGACCTCAGCAACCTTTACACAGGAAGCAACTTTTAAGAGGAAAGAAGAAAACGAGACCAGGAGGAAACAGACAGGAACGACAGAACACGACAACACCAAACAACGGTCAGTCACATAAATTTTCAGGAACAGGGCGCACGAGAGAGCGCATCAGCAATCACGTTATCAGTTCCCCGGATATGCCTCACATCTAGATGGAAGGATTGTAAAAATAAACACCATCTCATTATCCTCTGATTAGGACACATCCTGGACCTGAAAAAGGTGAGAGGGTTATGGTCGTTGTAGACCACAATAGGTACTACTCCTGACCCAACATACACTTCAAAGTGTTCTAGCGCCCAAATGAGTGCTAGCGCTTCTTTTTCAATGCCCGAGTAGTTCAACTGATAACCGTTACTTTTTGGAAAGAAACTAACAGGGCTCTCAACCCCAAATTTTCACAGACCTCTGCGTCTCAAATTTACAAGAGGTTACATGTTCACCTTCCACTTGCCCCAACCAACCTCCTTCTCCCCAGTCCTCAGCAACCTTTATATATAAGGGAAGCAACATTTAAGAGGAAAGGAGAACACAAGACCAGGAGGGAACAGACAGGAAAGTTAGAACATGACAACCCCCAACAATGATCACTCACATAACACTCAGGAACAGGGCACACAAGAGACCACATTAGCTACCAACGCAAACAACATTTCCCAACGATTCATAGTCCTAAACTCATAACGAATACGAGTACAGACTAGAGGATGTAATAAAGTCAAAAATGTCATATGCCCTACTCGTCAGTGGCCCCTGCCAATGGCACAATAACCGTTCAAATTTGCTCACAACTTAGCTGCGCCGACTTGATCAACGCCATCCTCCATCTAAGGAAGAGGAAATTAATCCGGCTTAGTAACTCCGTTTACATTACGGTGGTCCGTTCCATCCGTTTTACTGACCAAGATACAGGGAGAAGCCCAACTAGAGAAAGAAGGCTCTGCTATCTTACTCTGCAGCATGTACCTGACCTCAGCATCCAGACAACGCAGTTTCTCTACAGAGACTCTATAGCACCGCTGACGAATGGGGTCAGCATTTCCAGTGTCAATATCATGCTCTATCAAGTTTGTACGTGTATGTGTCACAGAAAACAAACCTGGAATTTTCCGAATCAGAACAACCAGCTCTTTCCGCCCATCAACAGGTAGCTGAGTGAAAGGGCCATCCAAAATATCCAGTGTCTCAGAATTTTTTAATCTACCCTGCAGTATGCAATCATCGGGACTAGGAACATTTTTTTTCTCATGCACAGACCTAGTATTAACAGAACCAAGGGAAGCAACGTTATCAGCCAAACGAACAGGTTTACCGTCCCCTATAGACACCCACTTTCTCATCAGAACATCCTCTTGGGGAAAATAACCATATGCGACATCTCCCAACTGTTCCACAGGCACAATTTGGTCACGCAACTCTTCTAATGTGTGGTCAGTCTGTGGCGCATTGTTTAGATCGGAGAGGAGTACAGACAACGGAATAATAGGGAACACAGTGAGAGACTTCTTTGTGGTATTCTCATTTACCGGAGCAGGGACCAGGTTACCATGGCTTATAGACCGCGTCACTGTACCCCCAGAGAACACCGCTGGGAACCTCTGCTCACTCTCATCAGGAATCCCTACAAGTGACGGTTCAGTGGAAACCACTAGAGATGGAAACACGACAGGCCACACACTCTCGCCAGCCAAGTTATTCCCAAGGATAACGTCGATACCCTCAATAGGCAACGAAGGACGCACTCCCACAACAACCTCACCTTTCACCAGTCCACAATCCAACATTAGTCTATGCAATGGAACTGACAGATTGTTCAAACCTATTCCCCTAATTAGAACACTATTCCCAGAATCAGACTCAGCAGAGAAGGGTAACACAGATTCCAACACAAACGATTCCGAGGCACCTGTGTCTCGTAGGATCTTCACTGGCACTAGGTTCTTACTTCCTAACATAGACACAAAACCCTCTGTAACGAAAGGTAAATAGCCTGGGTCAATATGAACTTTCACATGGCCCTGGGCCTGAGACAATGTTTCAGTAGTAAACTGATGTGGAACAGACGCAGCTAACGCCGTAGGCCTAGATTTAACGTTATCACACGTACTGAATTTACCCCTAGACCTGAGAACCGGACATTCATTTTTCCAATGACCTGAACCGTGACAGTAGTGACACTCTTGACCAAAGTCAGTTTTACCACGGGAGTCAGGCTCAACCCTAGTTGAATACAACTCTGCCCGTGAACCAGAGTATCTCTGTGAGCGTGGCTCAAATCTCTCTGAACGCCCCCACTCACTCCAAGTACGGGGTTCTACAAAAACACTTTTGTGAGTCAAAACATATTCGTCTGCCAAAACCGCAGCTTCAGCGACAGTCTTTACTTTTCGTTCGTTAATATACGTCGCTATATAATCAGGGATTGTGTCCTTAAATTGCTCTAGCATAATCAGATCACACAGCCCTTGAAAAGTCATAACCGCAGAGGCGGAACACCAGCGATTAAACTGTGAAGATAATTTTCGCGCAAACTCAACATGAGTTTGTTTATCATCCCTTTTTAAAGTTCTAAATCGTTGGCGGTAAGCCTCAGGAACCAATTCGTAAATCTGTAACACCGCCGTTTTAACCTTATCATAAATGACACTGTCGGCTACACTAAGAGCTGAATATGCTTCCTGCGCTTTACCAGTCAGCACACATTGCAACATCAAAGCGCGATCAGAATCAGGCCAACTCCTAGCGTTAGCAACACGCTCAAACAACAAAAAGAATGTCTCAGGATCCCTTTCATTAAACTGAGGCAACAACCGTAAATTCCCAACAATGTCAAATGTGTCCGGGGCACGACCAAAAGAGGAACGATTCCTAAGTAATTCTGGGTCACCTTCCCAGAGCAAACTCTCTCCTGAGAGCTTTCCTTCCCTAACCAACTCTAGTCGCTCTTGTTGCAGCTTGATTTTAGCACGCTCGATATCCTGTTTAAATTCCAATTCCTTTTCATATTTTAACTGATCAGCAGCCAATTCCTTTTCATGTTTCAACCGATCTGCACGCTCCATATCTTGTTTAAATTCCAATTCCTTTTCATGTTTCAACCGATCTGCACGCTCCATATCTTGTTTAAATTCCAATTCCTTTTCATATTTCAACCGATCTGCACGCTCCATATCCTGTTTAAATTCCAATTCCTTTTCATATTTTAACTGATCAGCAGCCAATTCCTTTTCATATTTTATACGATCGTACTCTAGCTTCTCACGATCGTGCTCTTGCTGTAACAGAAGCAGCTCTTTCTGCTGTTCAAAAAGAAGATTACTAGGACTAACCGATGGAGCGGTAATTGTGACATATCGGGGAGACGGCGAGTCCTCAGCAAAGGCTGCCCCAGTGGTAATGTCAAGAATACCACTCTCCATCAGATTGGCCTTCAATATTAACCTAATAGAATTTTTTAGACGTTTATCACTAATTTCAACCTTGTAGTGTTCAGCAACCTTCAACAGCTGTTCTTTAGTACATAAATCTAACAGTTCCTCTGATGGAAAGCGAATGAACTCGTCTACATTAGACGTCATAGTCAGAGAGAAAAAAAAAAAATTCTCACTCAACCCCTCTGAGCACACCAGACCACAACAAGAGAAATAACAATCACACTGGTACCACAGAAAAGAGATGAGAT
Source organism: Salmo trutta (assembly GCF_901001165.1). Classification (NCBI taxonomy): domain Eukaryota; kingdom Metazoa; phylum Chordata; class Actinopteri; order Salmoniformes; family Salmonidae; genus Salmo; species Salmo trutta. The sequence goes on from NC_042977.1 coordinate 24,245,154, forward strand.
ATGGAGCTTCCCCAAAACCTACAATAACTCAACCCTAGTCTTCATGCAGATTTGCGGTGGGTAATTATGCACTTTAGCCCGCTGGCGAGGAAGTAACCCCCCAGCACGCTGGTAGATTCCACCAAGCCACGGATGTGCTCCCGAGACAACTGCTCAGTCCACAGACACCACACAAAAATAACAAACTTTAACAATGCCCAACATATTCCAAAATGAAACACGTCGCTAAGCCTATCAGGGGAAAAAGGCTATAGCTCCAGGTAGTAAGTTTCACTACCCTATCCAAATCTCCCACCGAGGTACACAGCTGATTGTACTCACCTCAGACCAATGTTCCCACAGCGAGTAGAACAAGTGTTTCCAGGCTGGGCAGAGGCCTGGAAACTAACCAATGTACTCTCTCCAACGCAGCACACAAACAAAACAAAGCAACCAGTACTGAGCACCAAACTCAAACTAACAAACAAAGCACCTCAAGTTAACATACCTCCACGTTTTCTCCCAAACACAAGTTCAAGATCCCGGATGGGCCCCCACTTGTTACGAACCGGCTCAGGGTTCGCAACAAAAGGGAGACAACGTGGAGACAAAGGGTAACAAAAATATATATTTATTAAATAAAGCAACTAAGTAGGTAACAATGGCATGTGTAATCAGTAATCAGTAGTGTAAGTGAGTGTGTTGCATACTTGAATGTAATAATGCTGAGTGTTGAAAGGTGCCAAAGCAAATAACCAAAAAAAACCACAAAACTACACAACCAAAAACAGCAAGGTGTCTGTGTGGAGAGAGTCTCCTCAATGAATGTGGAAGAGGTCCATTTATCCTGGGAAACACCCGAGCCCAGGTGTTTCCCATTCATCTGACGACCCTTCCAACTCCGCCCACCGGCCTCCTAATAAAGAAACAAGAACAAGAGAGAGGACAGAGTGGGAGGGTCGTCACACCATCCCAACCGTGAAGCCCGGGGGTGGCAGCATCATGTTGTGGGGGTTGTTTTAGCAGCAGGAGGGACTGGTGCACTTCACAAAATAAATGGCATCATGAGGGAGGAAAATGATGTGGATATATTGAAGCAACATCTCATGACATCAGTCAGGAAGTTAAAGCTTGGTCGCAAATGGGTCTTCCAAATGGACAATGACCCTAAGCATACTTCCAAAGTTGTGGCAAAATGGCTTAAGGACAACAAAGTCAAGGTATTGGAGTGGCCATCACAAAGCCCTGACCTCAATCCTAACGAAAATTTGTGGGCAGAACTGAAAAAGTGTGTGCGAGCAAGGAGGCCTACAAACCTTACACCAGCTCTGTCAGGAGGAATGGGCCAAAATTCACCCAACTTATTGTGTGAAGCTTGTGGAAGGTTACCCAAAACATTTGACCCAAGTTAAACAATTTAAAGTCAATGCTACCAAATACTAATTGAGTGTATGTAAACTTCTGACCCACTGGGAATGTGATGAAAGAAATAAAAGCTGAAGTAAATAATTCTCTCTACTATTATTCTGACATTTTCAAGTTCTTTAAATTAAAGTGGTGAATCTAATTGACCTAAGACAGGGGATTTTTACTAGGATTAAATGTCAGGAATTGTGAAAAAGTGAGTTTAAATGTATTTGGCTAAGGTGTATGTAAACTTCCGACTTCAACTGTATGTATTGTATTGATAAGACCGCAGTCTTTCCCATCAATGTATTGTGTTAAATGCTATTGTCTCGTCCTGTCCCCACAGCATTATCTTCTGCGAGGCCGTAGCTATATATGGGATCATCATGGCAATCGTGATAAGTAACATGGCTGAGGTAAGCATGAGAGGTGGCTTATGATATGATAATCATTTGTGTCCTTTTTAACAGTGGTGGGGAAAAAGTACCCAATTGTCAAACTTGAGTAAAAGTAAAGATTACTTAATAGAAAATGACTCAAGTGAAAGTCACCCAGTAAAATACTGCTTGAGTAAAAGTCTAGTTAGTTTTAAATATACTTAAATATCAAAAGTAAATGTATTTGCAAAAATATTTTTACTTATCAAAGGTAAGAGAAACAGATGGTATAATTTTGTTGTTTTTAATATTTACAGACGGCCAGGGGCACACTCCAATACTCAGACATAATTTATAAATGAAGCATTTGTGTTAAGTGAGTCCGCCAGATCAGAGGCAGTAGGGATGACCAGGGTTGTTCTCTTGAGTGTGAATTGGACCATTTTCTGTCGTGCTCAGCATTCAAAATGTAGAGTTCTTTTGGGTGTCAGGGAAAATGTATGGAGTAAAAAGTACATGCTTTTCTTTAAGAATGTAGTGAAGTAAAAGTTGTCAAATATAGAAATCGTAAAGTACAGATGCCCCCCCCAAAAAACGACTTAAGTAGTGGTGTAAAGTACTTATCACTAGTGACTTTGGTGATATAGTATTAAGATGTCTTTATCCCAAATGGCACCCTATTCCCTATATAGTGTACTCCTTTTGGTCAAAAGTAGTGCAATGAATAGGAAATAGGGTACCATTAGGGACTGAACCTGTGATAACTAGCCGTAGCCTCAGGAAGGGCCATCTTGGGGAACGGCCTTGAATCTTCAGGCTTACTGATGTATGATACTGTAGTAGACAGCTCCAATTTTATTAGAGACATCATTCTATTTCTTTTCACCTCATCTTTCCCTTTATAGAGCTTTAGCGGCACTACACCAGAGACCATTGGTGCAAGGAACTACCAAGCAGGTAAGAAGATAATTGCCGACATTGGGTGTTAATTAGCCTGTTTGGCATGACCATGAGTGACAAGGAGTTGGCATGATGGCACTCAGGCTAGTCGTTGATTGGAAGTCGAACGTGTTCTTAATTTCCAATGATATAAAGGCAGACTCAACATTAGATGTAAAGTAGACACATTTTGCTATTGGCTTCAATAGCTCAAATGATAAAATACAATTTCAGGCTATAAAGTAAAGACTGTGCTGATAGTGTTCTTTCCTGACAGGCTACTCCATGTTTGGTGCTGGTCTTACTGTGGGCTTCTCCAACCTCTTCTGTGGCATCTGTGTTGGCATCGTTGGGAGTGGAGCCGCCCTGGCTGATGCCCAGAACGGCAGCCTCTTCGTCAAAATCCTTATTGTGGAAATCTTCGGCAGTGCGATTGGGCTATTTGGAGTGATTGTAGCCATCTTGCAGGTAACTGACATTCTTTTGACACAGTTTTCATCCTTTGATTGGTTGAATAGCATAATCATTCTGTAGCTGATTGCATGAACTGAATATAGGTTTACTTCTTGTTTTTCTTATTACATAATCAAATATATGTATTTTCTTATAGACGTCGAAAGTAAAAATGGGTGACTAGAAGATGTATCCGCAAGACATAAGATCACGATGACAAGATCAATGGAAGACAAAGCTGGAGAAGCAGATGGATTGTGTAAATACATAGTAAATTATTGAAATGTCTTTTTTGTCTGTGATTGTTTTTAACCATTTGCTGAAGAGTGACATATTTGCACCATTTTGTCTTAAAGGAATGCAACCGAAAGGTTAGATTAAACTGCAAGTGTTTAAGACAAAATCCTATCCCTTTTGAATAAAATTCATGTTCGTATTACCGTAGTTATAGGAAAAAAGTAATTAATCTCTAGCAAACCTCTGGGGATTCCCCACGTACTTTTACTGTTGTATCAATTACATTCAGTAGTAGTAGGGACATTTATAATTTATTTTTATTGGATTTCTTTAAAGCCATATTTTGGCAATGAGGCCCTGTCTACTTCCCCAGAGTCAGATAAACTCATGGATGCCCTTTTCATGAATATGTGTCCAGTATGAAGGAAGTTAGAGTTTCATGAGCCAATGCAAATCCGTAAAGAGCTGTTCTGTTCATTACATGGAATTGTGATAAATGCCTGTAAAAAAATTGTTTGAAGTATTGAAATGTTGGTATGCAAAAGTCATGGTATAACAAAGCAAATTATTATATTTATGGCTAATGTAATCCATAATGTTTTTCACTAGTTTCAGTTACTATATATTTATCAATGACTGGTGTAAGTAACCAGTACTATAGTAACACTAAATGAATCAAAATGTATTGATACAAAGGTGATCTAAAGAGATATTACTCTGAAATGGTAATTCTTGGTTGTTTGACATTAGTCAGCTGTCATTTGTTTAATTTGTGTGGATGTATGCATACCATTTTGGTTGGCACTCTTCGCTTCTGATTGGTTAAAAATGAGAATAGTACATTTGTGTGTGTGTGTGTATATAAAGGGTCTGTTGTTTTGTGAACTATGAGGGTGTTTACCATTCTATGTACCTTAGCTTGGGTTGTCAGATTTTTTTGTTGATGCAAGTGGTCTTTATCCACAGTGAATGAGCTGTGGCTGAAATATACATGTATTTGATTTTAAGTGACCATCTATTTTTTTCATTCTTTCCTTCTCAGATTGGTCTGTAACCCCCTGTTAACTATCTGTGGAGAGTGAGAAATGTAGCGGTTTTCTTCAAGACCATTTACCCGTGTACATTATTCTGCTTTCCTTCTGTTTTTGTGTAACTTTGAGCTTGGATACGCCAAGCTCCTTGTCTTTTGAATGGGCTGACATGTATTATTTTAGAGATGGTACTCGAGCAGAACATCGATAAGAACTTCTTCTGACCGGTTGGCCTTTTTCTTAGTCGTGCTTTTGTAAAAATTTTTTGAATTTATTGATTTAGCTGCAACATCTATGTCCACCAGCGCTACTGATTTTAAGACATTTAGATTGAGCCTTTAAATGTTAAATACAATCTTTGAGTCTATTGTCAACTATATATAGGACATAGGGTGCCATTTGAGATGCACTTATGGAGGGCTCACACTGAGTCCCCATCCTCTCCTTCCCAACCATTTTATTTAAATGATTCAGCGGTGTTCATTCCTTACTTTTGAACATTCCTTAATGACCTTTGGTGTAATACAGGGGTGGTCATCTTGGTCCTGGAGAGCCTTGGTACTGAAGCATTTTACTTCAATGGATAACATTTGGACTGTAAGTCCCAACTGTTGTTGGTTTCAAAGTATGCTGCTTGAGAGAGGGCCATGAATGCTCATGTCTTACTTTGAGAGACTAGGTCCTTGGTTGGCCACCTGTACTGTAGTGGTGTGTCATTCCTCATGTAAATGAAGATCTCTAGACCATGCCTCTGTCTTTAGTGACTGTGTTTAATATGTTGTGGTGAATCCATTGTTTTGTCATGTGTAAAAGTGGGTCCTCTTGACTTAATTGTCCTTGAAAGAATAAAATACACCAAACTGACCGTTCAATCAAATGTATTTTATGAAGCTTTTTACGTCAGCTGTTGTCACAAAGTGCTTTAGAGATACCTGCTGCCCTACCAAGCAAAAAGGCACTAACTGCTCAGCGTGGAACTGAGAAAAATGGCTTTTATTTACCCTGGTTTCACAGCATGACCCCCATTTTCTCCAAAACACAATACAATAGAGGCAGTATACTTGGCACCATGATTAAGCATGTATTTCATGTATCAGAAATGACATTAACTCTTTTTTTGGACCAAATGAGCAGTTACTGCCCTTTTTGCTTGGTAGGGCAGCCTGGCCTAGACCTCAGAGCAAGCAGAGGTGGAATCAGTGTCCAGGAAAAACTCCCTAAAAGGAAAAAAACTTAGAGGAACCTGGCTCAGCGGTATGACCATCCTCTTCTGGATGTAAGTCGTTTTTTAAAATGTTTTTGTAATGATCTTCCTTATGTCCCAGTCCCACTCTATAATTTCGATAGATGGCGCTATATATTAAATCATTTGCACATTTACTGGGGACCTATCACACCTTATGCCTCTGCCTTATTGCTTAATTACGTTTACAAAAGTGGGGACAGCAACATTTGCTATATTAATTAATTGACTTTTATTGACATCAAATTGTACCCCACAAATTGACGATATTACACTTACTGTTGTCCGGTCTTTTTAGCTGCAAACTACTCGAGATGTGCAATGCTGATAGGACCTAGTGTAAGCTCCCTCTGGTGGCAGAATACCCGAGAGTTTGGACCAACTGAGACTCCGTACTGAAGAGAGCGAGATGAACCTGCTACAGTCTCCTTTTTGCTTCATATCAACACCAAGCCTAACGGATTGACTGAATTATGAAGATAGAAGATTTACTGCACTATATTTGGCATATTGCCCTCCGTAAATGATCAAACAAAATGAGGCATTCATATCTGCCATGTCTTTTATATGGCAAAACGTTTTTAACAGTATCTGCACGAAAAATGAAATGACCGATTTTATCATCAGAAATAAAACGGGATCCATGCTTTATTACGTGCATTTTTTGTGAGGGATTTTTGTAATTTTAGTTTTTTTTTAATGACATTTACAGATTTCAATTAAAAGCTTGGTGCAACAAAAAGGAAATGCATTCATAGAAGAGAGGAGGATTGCTTGCCACCTCAAGGTAAGACTATTCTATTTCATTTGTTCATCACATTTCGTTCTTTTGTTTACCTTGTATTTTTTAATTTAGCCTGCCATCTTGATTATTCTTTATTATCCCAAACATCTCCATTTATCAACATTTATATGTTTAATTGTGGTTATTGATGTTTTCGTTATACAATTTGCTTTGGTGTCATGCACATTTTGCTGAAGCATCCTAGACCCGCGATTCTACATGCATTTGCAACGTCCCTTTTTTCAAGAGACCCACACGTTCAACAACATTATTTCAATAAGCAGAACGGTCCTTGGAAGCAGCGATGGAAAGATCCATCCTGCGCTGTCCACTGGTATCTACACTGAACAAAAATATAAACGCAACATGTAAAGTGTTGGTCTCATGTTTTATGAACTGTTCCATGCGCACAAAAAGCTTATTTCTCAAATTTTGTCCACAAATTTGTTTACATCCATGTTAGTGAGCATTTCTCCTTTGCCAATAAAATCCATCTACCTGACAGGTGAGGCATGTCAAGAAGCTGATAAAACAGCATGATCATTACACAGTTGCACCTTGTGCTGAGGACAATAAAAGGCCACTCACAACTTTTGTCACACAACACTATGCCACAGATGTCTCAAGTTTTGAGGGAGCATGCAATTGACATGTTGACTGCAGGAATGACCACCAGAGCTGTTGCCAGAATTTAATGCTAATTGTGTTGTGAACAGAGTGCCCCATGGTGGTGTTATGGTATGGGCAGGCATAAGCAACGGACAACGAACACAATTTAATTTTATCGATTGGCAATTTGAATGCACAAAAATACTGTGATAGGATCCTGAAGCCCATTATGAGGCCCATTGTTTTTAAGGTATCTGTGACCAACAGATGCATATCTGTATTCCCAGTCATGTACCTTCCCTGTGGCTCAGTTGGTAGAGCATGGTGTGTGCAACTCCAGGGTTGTGGGTTCGATTCCCACGGGGGGGGCAGTACAAAAAAATGCATGAAATGAAATGGATGAAATGTATTACTGTAACATTACTATAAGAGCGTCTGCTAAATGACTAAAATGTAAAAAAAAATGAAATCCATAGATTAGGGCCTAATGAATTTGTTTAAATTGTCTGATTTCCTTATACATGTAATTCAGTAAAATGTTTGAAATTGTTGCATGTTGCGTTTATATTTTTGTTCAGTGTAGTTATAAGAAGATGTAGCTGAATGTAGCTGAAATGATAATTGTGTAGATTGGCTATAGCAAATAAACTCATGAAATAGAGACCTATTTCTATACAGCCATTTTCATTTAAGTATCGGTGTGTGCGTGCGTGCGTGCGTGTGTGTGTATACAGTACCTGTCAAAAGTTTGGGCACGTACTCATTCAAGGGTTTTTCTTTATTTTTACTATTTTCTACATTGTAGAATAATAGTGAAGACATCAAAACTATGAAATAACACATATGGAATCATGTAGTAAACCATATGGAATCATGTAGTAACCAAGAAAGTGTTAAACAAATCAAAATACACTGCTCAAAAAAATAAAGGGAACACTAAAATAACACATACTAGATCTGAATGAATTAAATAATCTTATTAAATACTTTTTTCTTTACGTAGTTGAATGTGCTGACAACAAAATCACACAAAAATAATCAATGGAAATCCAATTTATCAACCCATGGAGGTCTGGATTTGGAGTCACACTCAAAATTAAAGTGGAAAACCACACTACAGGCTGGTCCAACTTTGATGTAATGGCCTTAAAACAAGTCAAAATGAGGCTCAGTAGTGTGTGTGGCCTCCACGTGCCTGTATGACCTCCCTACAACGCCTGGGCATGCTCCTGATGAGGTGGCGGATGGTCTCCTTAGGGATCTCCTCCCAGACCTGGACTAAAGCATCCGCCAACTCCTGGACAGTCTGTGGTGCAACGTGGCGTTGGTGGATGGAGCGAGACATGATGTCCCAGATGTGCTCAATTGGATTCAGGTCTGGGGAACCGGCGGGCCAGTCCATAGCATCAATGCCTTCCTCTTGCAGGAACTGCTGACACACTCCAGCCACATGAGGTCTAGCATTGTCTTGCATTAGGAGGAACCCAGGGCCAACCGCACCAGCATATGGTCTCACAAGGGGTCTGAGGATCTCATCTCGGTACCTAATGGCAGTCAGGCTACCTCTGGCGAGCACATGGAGGGCTGTGCGGCCCCCCAAAGAAATGCCACCCCACACCATGACTGACCCACCACCAAACCGGTCATGCTGGAGGATGTTGCAGGCAGCAGAAAGTTCTCCACGGCGTCTCCAGACTCTGTCACATGTGCTCAGTGTGAACCTGCTTTCATCTGTGAAGAGCACAGGGCGCCAGTGGCGAATTTGCCAATCTTGGTGTTCTCTGGCAAATGCCAAAGGTCCTGCACGGTGTTGGGCTGTAAGCACAACCCCACCTGTGGACGTCGGGCCCTCATACCACCCTCATGGAGTCTGTTTCTGACCGTTTGAGCAGACACATGCACATTTGTGGCCTGCTGGAGGTCATTTTGCAGGGCTCTTGCAGTGCTCCTCCTGCTCCTCCTTGCACAAAGGCGGAGGTAGCGGTCCTGCTGCTGGGTTGTTGGCCTCCTCCACGTCTCCTGATGTACTGGCCTGTCTCCGGGTAGCGCCTCCATGCTCTGGACACTACGCTGACAGACACAGCAAACCTTCTTGCCACAGCTCGCATTGATGTGCCATCCTGGATGAGCTGCACTACCTGAGCCTCTTGTGTGGGTTGTAGACTCCGTTTCATGCTACCACTAGAGTGAAAGCACCGCCAGCATTCAACAGTGACCAAAACATCAGCCAGGAAGCATAGGAACTGAGAAGTGGTCTGTGGTCACCACCTGCAGAACCACTCCTTTATTGGGGGTGTCTTGCTAATTGCCTATAATTTCCACCTGTTGTCTATTCCATTTGCACAACAGCAATGAAATGTATTGTCAATCAGTGTTGCTTCCTAAGTGGACAGTATGATTTCACAGAAGTGTGATTGACTTGGAGTTACATTGTGTTGTTTCAGTGTTCACTTTATTTTTTTGAGCAGTGTATATCCACAGTAAAACGCATCCTATATTGACATAACCTGAAAGGCCACTCGGCAAGGAAGAAGCCACTGCTCCAAAACCGCCATAAAAAAGCCAGACTACGGTTTGCAACTGCACATGGGGTCAAAGACCATACTTTTTGGAGAAATGTCCTCTGGTCTGATGAAACAAATAGAACTGTTTGGCCATAATGACCATCGTTATGTGTGGAGGAGAAATGGGGAGGCTTGCAAGCCAAAGAACACCATTGTTACGAACCGGCTCAGGGTTCGCAACAAAAGGGAGACAACGTGGAGACAAAGGGTAACAAAAATATATATTTATTAAATAAAGCAACTAAGTAGGTAACAATGGCATGTGTAATCAGTAATCAGTAGTGTAAGTGAGTGTGTTGCATACTTGAATGTAATAATGCTGAGTGTTGAAAGGTGCCAAAGCAAATAACCAAAAAAACCACAAAACTACACAACCAAAAACAGCAAGGTGTCTGTGTTGAGAGAGTCTCCTCAATGAATGTGGAAGAGGTCCATTTATCCTGGGAAACACCCGAGCCCAGGTGTTTCCCATTCATCTGACGACCCTTCCAACTCCGCCCACCGGCCTCCTAATAAAGAAACAAGAACAAGAGAGAAGACAGAGTGGGAGGGTCGTCACACCCCCCCCCATAAAACCGGGGACCAACAAGGACCCCGGAACAACGCACCAGCCTCTGCCTCCCAAATTGAAAAGGGGTTACGTGTTCACAGTTCCCTCTGTTACAACCAGCCTCCTCCTCCCTAGACCTCAGCAACCTTTACACAGGAAGCAACTTTTAAGAGGAAAGAAGAAAACGAGACCAGGAGGAAACAGACAGGAACGACAGAACACGACAACACCAAACAACGGTCAGTCACATAAATTTTCAGGAACAGGGCGCACGAGAGAGCGCATCAGCAATCACGTTATCAGTTCCCCGGATATGCCTCACATCTAGATGGAAGGATTGTAAAAATAAACACCATCTCATTATCCTCTGATTAGGACACATCCTGGACCTGAAAAAGGTGAGAGGGTTATGGTCGTTGTAGACCACAATAGGTACTACTCCTGACCCAACATACACTTCAAAGTGTTCTAGCGCCCAAATGAGTGCTAGCGCTTCTTTTTCAATGCCCGAGTAGTTCAACTGATAACCGTTACTTTTTGGAAAGAAACTAACAGGGCTCTCAACCCCAAATTTTCACAGACCTCTGCGTCTCAAATTTACAAGAGGTTACATGTTCACCTTCCACTTGCCCCAACCAACCTCCTTCTCCCCAGTCCTCAGCAACCTTTATATATAAGGGAAGCAACATTTAAGAGGAAAGGAGAACACAAGACCAGGAGGGAACAGACAGGAAAGTTAGAACATGACAACCCCCAACAATGATCACTCACATAACACTCAGGAACAGGGCACACAAGAGACCACATTAGCTACCAACGCAAACAACATTTCCCAACGATTCATAGTCCTAAACTCATAACGAATACGAGTACAGACTAGAGGATGTAATAAAGTCAAAAATGTCATATGCCCTACTCGTCAGTGGCCCCTGCCAATGGCACAATAACCGTTCAAATTTGCTCACAACTTAGCTGCGCCGACTTGATCAACGCCATCCTCCATCTAAGGAAGAGGAAATTAATCCGGCTTAGTAACTCCGTTTACATTACGGTGGTCCGTTCCATCCGTTTTACTGACCAAGATACAGGGAGAAGCCCAACTAGAGAAAGAAGGCTCTGCTATCTTACTCTGCAGCATGTACCTGACCTCAGCATCCAGACAACGCAGTTTCTCTACAGAGACTCTATAGCACCGCTGACGAATGGGGTCAGCATTTCCAGTGTCAATATCATGCTCTATCAAGTTTGTACGTGTATGTGTCACAGAAAACAAACCTGGAATTTTCCGAATCAGAACAACCAGCTCTTTCCGCCCATCAACAGGTAGCTGAGTGAAAGGGCCATCCAAAATATCCAGTGTCTCAGAATTTTTTAATCTACCCTGCAGTATGCAATCATCGGGACTAGGAACATTTTTTTTCTCATGCACAGACCTAGTATTAACAGAACCAAGGGAAGCAACGTTATCAGCCAAACGAACAGGTTTACCGTCCCCTATAGACACCCACTTTCTCATCAGAACATCCTCTTGGGGAAAATAACCATATGCGACATCTCCCAACTGTTCCACAGGCACAATTTGGTCACGCAACTCTTCTAATGTGTGGTCAGTCTGTGGCGCATTGTTTAGATCGGAGAGGAGTACAGACAACGGAATAATAGGGAACACAGTGAGAGACTTCTTTGTGGTATTCTCATTTACCGGAGCAGGGACCAGGTTACCATGGCTTATAGACCGCGTCACTGTACCCCCAGAGAACACCGCTGGGAACCTCTGCTCACTCTCATCAGGAATCCCTACAAGTGACGGTTCAGTGGAAACCACTAGAGATGGAAACACGACAGGCCACACACTCTCGCCAGCCAAGTTATTCCCAAGGATAACGTCGATACCCTCAATAGGCAACGAAGGACGCACTCCCACAACAACCTCACCTTTCACCAGTCCACAATCCAACATTAGTCTATGCAATGGAACTGACAGATTGTTCAAACCTATTCCCCTAATTAGAACACTATTCCCAGAATCAGACTCAGCAGAGAAGGGTAACACAGATTCCAACACAAACGATTCCGAGGCACCTGTGTCTCGTAGGATCTTCACTGGCACTAGGTTCTTACTTCCTAACATAGACACAAAACCCTCTGTAACGAAAGGTAAATAGCCTGGGTCAATATGAACTTTCACATGGCCCTGGGCCTGAGACAATGTTTCAGTAGTAAACTGATGTGGAACAGACGCAGCTAACGCCGTAGGCCTAGATTTAACGTTATCACACGTACTGAATTTACCCCTAGACCTGAGAACCGGACATTCATTTTTCCAATGACCTGAACCGTGACAGTAGTGACACTCTTGACCAAAGTCAGTTTTACCACGGGAGTCAGGCTCAACCCTAGTTGAATACAACTCTGCCCGTGAACCAGAGTATCTCTGTGAGCGTGGCTCAAATCTCTCTGAACGCCCCCACTCACTCCAAGTACGGGGTTCTACAAAAACACTTTTGTGAGTCAAAACATATTCGTCTGCCAAAACCGCAGCTTCAGCGACAGTCTTTACTTTTCGTTCGTTAATATACGTCGCTATATAATCAGGGATTGTGTCCTTAAATTGCTCTAGCATAATCAGATCACACAGCCCTTGAAAAGTCATAACCGCAGAGGCGGAACACCAGCGATTAAACTGTGAAGATAATTTTCGCGCAAACTCAACATGAGTTTGTTTATCATCCCTTTTTAAAGTTCTAAATCGTTGGCGGTAAGCCTCAGGAACCAATTCGTAAATCTGTAACACCGCCGTTTTAACCTTATCATAAATGACACTGTCGGCTACACTAAGAGCTGAATATGCTTCCTGCGCTTTACCAGTCAGCACACATTGCAACATCAAAGCGCGATCAGAATCAGGCCAACTCCTAGCGTTAGCAACACGCTCAAACAACAAAAAGAATGTCTCAGGATCCCTTTCATTAAACTGAGGCAACAACCGTAAATTCCCAACAATGTCAAATGTGTCCGGGGCACGACCAAAAGAGGAACGATTCCTAAGTAATTCTGGGTCACCTTCCCAGAGCAAACTCTCTCCTGAGAGCTTTCCTTCCCTAACCAACTCTAGTCGCTCTTGTTGCAGCTTGATTTTAGCACGCTCGATATCCTGTTTAAATTCCAATTCCTTTTCATATTTTAACTGATCAGCAGCCAATTCCTTTTCATGTTTCAACCGATCTGCACGCTCCATATCTTGTTTAAATTCCAATTCCTTTTCATGTTTCAACCGATCTGCACGCTCCATATCTTGTTTAAATTCCAATTCCTTTTCATATTTCAACCGATCTGCACGCTCCATATCCTGTTTAAATTCCAATTCCTTTTCATATTTTAACTGATCAGCAGCCAATTCCTTTTCATATTTTATACGATCGTACTCTAGCTTCTCACGATCGTGCTCTTGCTGTAACAGAAGCAGCTCTTTCTGCTGTTCAAAAAGAAGATTACTAGGACTAACCGATGGAGCGGTAATTGTGACATATCGGGGAGACGGCGAGTCCTCAGCAAAGGCTGCCCCAGTGGTAATGTCAAGAATACCACTCTCCATCAGATTGGCCTTCAATATTAACCTAATAGAATTTTTTAGACGTTTATCACTAATTTCAACCTTGTAGTGTTCAGCAACCTTCAACAGCTGTTCTTTAGTACATAAATCTAACAGTTCCTCTGATGGAAAGCGAATGAACTCGTCTACATTAGACGTCATAGTCAGAGAGAAAAAAAAAAAATTCTCACTCAACCCCTCTGAGCACACCAGACCACAACAAGAGAAATAACAATCACACTGGTACCACAGAAAAGAGATGAGATATGGAGCTTCCCCAAAACCTACAATAACTCAACCCTAGTCTTCATGCAGATTTGCGGTGGGTAATTATGCACTTTAGCCCGCTGGCGAGGAAGTAACCCCCCAGCACGCTGGTAGATTCCACCAAGCCACGGATGTGCTCCCGAGACAACTGCTCAGTCCACAGACACCACACAAAAATAACAAACTTTAACAATGCCCAACATATTCCAAAATGAAACACGTCGCTAAGCCTATCAGGGGAAAAAGGCTATAGCTCCAGGTAGTAAGTTTCACTACCCTATCCAAATCTCCCACCGAGGTACACAGCTGATTGTACTCACCTCAGACCAATGTTCCCACAGCGAGTAGAACAAGTGTTTCCAGGCTGGGCAGAGGCCTGGAAACTAACCAATGTACTCTCTCCAACGCAGCACACAAACAAAACAAAGCAACCAGTACTGAGCACCAAACTCAAACTAACAAACAAAGCACCTCAAGTTAACATACCTCCACGTTTTCTCCCAAACACAAGTTCAAGATCCCGGATGGGCCCCCACTTGTTACGAACCGGCTCAGGGTTCGCAACAAAAGGGAGACAACGTGGAGACAAAGGGTAACAAAAATATATATTTATTAAATAAAGCAACTAAGTAGGTAACAATGGCATGTGTAATCAGTAATCAGTAGTGTAAGTGAGTGTGTTGCATACTTGAATGTAATAATGCTGAGTGTTGAAAGGTGCCAAAGCAAATAACCAAAAAAAACCACAAAACTACACAACCAAAAACAGCAAGGTGTCTGTGTGGAGAGAGTCTCCTCAATGAATGTGGAAGAGGTCCATTTATCCTGGGAAACACCCGAGCCCAGGTGTTTCCCATTCATCTGACGACCCTTCCAACTCCGCCCACCGGCCTCCTAATAAAGAAACAAGAACAAGAGAGAGGACAGAGTGGGAGGGTCGTCACACCATCCCAACCGTGAAGCCCGGGGGTGGCAGCATCATGTTGTGGGGGTTGTTTTAGCAGCAGGAGGGACTGGTGCACTTCACAAAATAAATGGCATCATGAGGGAGGAAAATGATGTGGATATATTGAAGCAACATCTCATGACATCAGTCAGGAAGTTAAAGCTTGGTCGCAAATGGGTCTTCCAAATGGACAATGACCCTAAGCATACTTCCAAAGTTGTGGCAAAATGGCTTAAGGACAACAAAGTCAAGGTATTGGAGTGGCCATCACAAAGCCCTGACCTCAATCCTAACGAAAATTTGTGGGCAGAACTGAAAAAGTGTGTGCGAGCAAGGAGGCCTACAAACCTTACACCAGCTCTGTCAGGAGGAATGGGCCAAAATTCACCCAACTTATTGTGTGAAGCTTGTGGAAGGTTACCCAAAACATTTGACCCAAGTTAAACAATTTAAAGTCAATGCTACCAAATACTAATTGAGTGTATGTAAACTTCTGACCCACTGGGAATGTGATGAAAGAAATAAAAGCTGAAGTAAATAATTCTCTCTACTATTATTCTGACATTTTCAAGTTCTTTAAATTAAAGTGGTGAATCTAATTGACCTAAGACAGGGGATTTTTACTAGGATTAAATGTCAGGAATTGTGAAAAAGTGAGTTTAAATGTATTTGGCTAAGGTGTATGTAAACTTCCGACTTCAACTGTATGTATTGTATTGATAAGACCGCAGTCTTTCCCATCAATGTATTGTGTTAAATGCTATTGTCTCGTCCTGTCCCCACAGCATTATCTTCTGCGAGGCCGTAGCTATATATGGGATCATCATGGCAATCGTGATAAGTAACATGGCTGAGGTAAGCATGAGAGGTGGCTTATGATATGATAATCATTTGTGTCCTTTTTAACAGTGGTGGGGAAAAAGTACCCAATTGTCAAACTTGAGTAAAAGTAAAGATTACTTAATAGAAAATGACTCAAGTGAAAGTCACCCAGTAAAATACTGCTTGAGTAAAAGTCTAGTTAGTTTTAAATATACTTAAATATCAAAAGTAAATGTATTTGCAAAAATATTTTTACTTATCAAAGGTAAGAGAAACAGATGGTATAATTTTGTTGTTTTTAATATTTACAGACGGCCAGGGGCACACTCCAATACTCAGACATAATTTATAAATGAAGCATTTGTGTTAAGTGAGTCCGCCAGATCAGAGGCAGTAGGGATGACCAGGGTTGTTCTCTTGAGTGTGAATTGGACCATTTTCTGTCGTGCTCAGCATTCAAAATGTAGAGTTCTTTTGGGTGTCAGGGAAAATGTATGGAGTAAAAAGTACATGCTTTTCTTTAAGAATGTAGTGAAGTAAAAGTTGTCAAATATAGAAATCGTAAAGTACAGATGCCCCCCCCAAAAAACGACTTAAGTAGTGGTGTAAAGTACTTATCACTAGTGACTTTGGTGATATAGTATTAAGATGTCTTTATCCCAAATGGCACCCTATTCCCTATATAGTGTACTCCTTTTGGTCAAAAGTAGTGCAATGAATAGGAAATAGGGTACCATTAGGGACTGAACCTGTGATAACTAGCCGTAGCCTCAGGAAGGGCCATCTTGGGGAACGGCCTTGAATCTTCAGGCTTACTGATGTATGATACTGTAGTAGACAGCTCCAATTTTATTAGAGACATCATTCTATTTCTTTTCACCTCATCTTTCCCTTTATAGAGCTTTAGCGGCACTACACCAGAGACCATTGGTGCAAGGAACTACCAAGCAGGTAAGAAGATAATTGCCGACATTGGGTGTTAATTAGCCTGTTTGGCATGACCATGAGTGACAAGGAGTTGGCATGATGGCACTCAGGCTAGTCGTTGATTGGAAGTCGAACGTGTTCTTAATTTCCAATGATATAAAGGCAGACTCAACATTAGATGTAAAGTAGACACATTTTGCTATTGGCTTCAATAGCTCAAATGATAAAATACAATTTCAGGCTATAAAGTAAAGACTGTGCTGATAGTGTTCTTTCCTGACAGGCTACTCCATGTTTGGTGCTGGTCTTACTGTGGGCTTCTCCAACCTCTTCTGTGGCATCTGTGTTGGCATCGTTGGGAGTGGAGCCGCCCTGGCTGATGCCCAGAACGGCAGCCTCTTCGTCAAAATCCTTATTGTGGAAATCTTCGGCAGTGCGATTGGGCTATTTGGAGTGATTGTAGCCATCTTGCAGGTAACTGACATTCTTTTGACACAGTTTTCATCCTTTGATTGGTTGAATAGCATAATCATTCTGTAGCTGATTGCATGAACTGAATATAGGTTTACTTCTTGTTTTTCTTATTACATAATCAAATATATGTATTTTCTTATAGACGTCGAAAGTAAAAATGGGTGACTAGAAGATGTATCCGCAAGACATAAGATCACGATGACAAGATCAATGGAAGACAAAGCTGGAGAAGCAGATGGATTGTGTAAATACATAGTAAATTATTGAAATGTCTTTTTTGTCTGTGATTGTTTTTAACCATTTGCTGAAGAGTGACATATTTGCACCATTTTGTCTTAAAGGAATGCAACCGAAAGGTTAGATTAAACTGCAAGTGTTTAAGACAAAATCCTATCCCTTTTGAATAAAATTCATGTTCGTATTACCGTAGTTATAGGAAAAAAGTAATTAATCTCTAGCAAACCTCTGGGGATTCCCCACGTACTTTTACTGTTGTATCAATTACATTCAGTAGTAGTAGGGACATTTATAATTTATTTTTATTGGATTTCTTTAAAGCCATATTTTGGCAATGAGGCCCTGTCTACTTCCCCAGAGTCAGATAAACTCATGGATGCCCTTTTCATGAATATGTGTCCAGTATGAAGGAAGTTAGAGTTTCATGAGCCAATGCAAATCCGTAAAGAGCTGTTCTGTTCATTACATGGAATTGTGATAAATGCCTGTAAAAAAATTGTTTGAAGTATTGAAATGTTGGTATGCAAAAGTCATGGTATAACAAAGCAAATTATTATATTTATGGCTAATGTAATCCATAATGTTTTTCACTAGTTTCAGTTACTATATATTTATCAATGACTGGTGTAAGTAACCAGTACTATAGTAACACTAAATGAATCAAAATGTATTGATACAAAGGTGATCTAAAGAGATATTACTCTGAAATGGTAATTCTTGGTTGTTTGACATTAGTCAGCTGTCATTTGTTTAATTTGTGTGGATGTATGCATACCATTTTGGTTGGCACTCTTCGCTTCTGATTGGTTAAAAATGAGAATAGTACATTTGTGTGTGTGTGTGTATATAAAGGGTCTGTTGTTTTGTGAACTATGAGGGTGTTTACCATTCTATGTACCTTAGCTTGGGTTGTCAGATTTTTTTGTTGATGCAAGTGGTCTTTATCCACAGTGAATGAGCTGTGGCTGAAATATACATGTATTTGATTTTAAGTGACCATCTATTTTTTTCATTCTTTCCTTCTCAGATTGGTCTGTAACCCCCTGTTAACTATCTGTGGAGAGTGAGAAATGTAGCGGTTTTCTTCAAGACCATTTACCCGTGTACATTATTCTGCTTTCCTTCTGTTTTTGTGTAACTTTGAGCTTGGATACGCCAAGCTCCTTGTCTTTTGAATGGGCTGACATGTATTATTTTAGAGATGGTACTCGAGCAGAACATCGATAAGAACTTCTTCTGACCGGTTGGCCTTTTTCTTAGTCGTGCTTTTGTAAAAATTTTTTGAATTTATTGATTTAGCTGCAACATCTATGTCCACCAGCGCTACTGATTTTAAGACATTTAGATTGAGCCTTTAAATGTTAAATACAATCTTTGAGTCTATTGTCAACTATATATAGGACATAGGGTGCCATTTGAGATGCACTTATGGAGGGCTCACACTGAGTCCCCATCCTCTCCTTCCCAACCATTTTATTTAAATGATTCAGCGGTGTTCATTCCTTACTTTTGAACATTCCTTAATGACCTTTGGTGTAATACAGGGGTGGTCATCTTGGTCCTGGAGAGCCTTGGTACTGAAGCATTTTACTTCAATGGATAACATTTGGACTGTAAGTCCCAACTGTTGTTGGTTTCAAAGTATGCTGCTTGAGAGAGGGCCATGAATGCTCATGTCTTACTTTGAGAGACTAGGTCCTTGGTTGGCCACCTGTACTGTAGTGGTGTGTCATTCCTCATGTAAATGAAGATCTCTAGACCATGCCTCTGTCTTTAGTGACTGTGTTTAATATGTTGTGGTGAATCCATTGTTTTGTCATGTGTAAAAGTGGGTCCTCTTGACTTAATTGTCCTTGAAAGAATAAAATACACCAAACTGACCGTTCAATCAAATGTATTTTATGAAGCTTTTTACGTCAGCTGTTGTCACAAAGTGCTTTAGAGATACCTGCTGCCCTACCAAGCAAAAAGGCACTAACTGCTCAGCGTGGAACTGAGAAAAATGGCTTTTATTTACCCTGGTTTCACAGCATGACCCCCATTTTCTCCAAAACACAATACAATAGAGGCAGTATACTTGGCACCATGATTAAGCATGTATTTCATGTATCAGAAATGACATTAACTCTTTTTTTGGACCAAATGAGCAGTTACTGCCCTTTTTGCTTGGTAGGGCAGCCTGGCCTAGACCTCAGAGCAAGCAGAGGTGGAATCAGTGTCCAGGAAAAACTCCCTAAAAGGAAAAAAACTTAGAGGAACCTGGCTCAGCGGTATGACCATCCTCTTCTGGATGTAAGTCGTTTTTTAAAATGTTTTTGTAATGATCTTCCTTATGTCCCAGTCCCACTCTATAATTTCGATAGATGGCGCTATATATTAAATCATTTGCACATTTACTGGGGACCTATCACACCTTATGCCTCTGCCTTATTGCTTAATTACGTTTACAAAAGTGGGGACAGCAACATTTGCTATATTAATTAATTGACTTTTATTGACATCAAATTGTACCCCACAAATTGACGATATTACACTTACTGTTGTCCGGTCTTTTTAGCTGCAAACTACTCGAGATGTGCAATGCTGATAGGACCTAGTGTAAGCTCCCTCTGGTGGCAGAATACCCGAGAGTTTGGACCAACTGAGACTCCGTACTGAAGAGAGCGAGATGAACCTGCTACAGTCTCCTTTTTGCTTCATATCAACACCAAGCCTAACGGATTGACTGAATTATGAAGATAGAAGATTTACTGCACTATATTTGGCATATTGCCCTCCGTAAATGATCAAACAAAATGAGGCATTCATATCTGCCATGTCTTTTATATGGCAAAACGTTTTAACAGTATCTGCACGAAAAATGAAATGACCGATTTTATCATCAGAAATAAAACGGGATCCATGCTTTATTACGTGCATTTTTGTGAGGGATTTTTGTAATTTTAGTTTTTTTTTAATGACATTTACAGATTTCAATTAAAAGCTTGGTGCAACAAAAGGAAATGCATTCATAGAAGAGAGGAGGATTGCTTGCCACCTCAAGGTAAGACTATTCTATTTCATTGTTCATCACATTTCGTTCTTTTGTTTACCTTGTATTTTTTAATTTAGCCTGCCATCTTGATTATTCTTTATTATCCCAAACATCTCCATTTATCAACATTTATATGTTTAATTGTGGTTATTGATGTTTTCGTTATACAATTTGCTTTGGTGTCATGCACATTTTGCTGAAGCATCCTAGACCCGCGATTCTACATGCATTTGCAACGTCCCTTTTTTCAAGAGACCCACACGTTCAACAACATTATTTCAATAAGCAGAACGGTCCTTGGAAGCAGCGATGGAAAGATCCATCCTGCGCTGTCCACTGGTATCTACACTGAACAAAAATATAAACGCAACATGTAAAGTGTTGGTCTCATGTTTTATGAACTGTTCCATGCGCACAAAAAGCTTATTTCTCAAATTTTGTCCACAAATTTGTTTACATCCATGTTAGTGAGCATTTCTCCTTTGCCAATAAAATCCATCTACCTGACAGGTGAGGCATGTCAAGAAGCTGATAAAACAGCATGATCATTACACAGTTGCACCTTGTGCTGAGGACAATAAAAGGCCACTCACAACTTTTGTCACACAACACTATGCCACAGATGTCTCAAGTTTTGAGGGAGCATGCAATTGACATGTTGACTGCAGGAATGACCACCAGAGCTGTTGCCAGAATTTAATGCTAATTGTGTTGTGAACAGAGTGCCCCATGGTGGTGTTATGGTATGGGCAGGCATAAGCAACGGACAACGAACACAATTTAATTTTATCGATTGGCAATTTGAATGCACAAAAATACTGTGATAGGATCCTGAAGCCCATTATGAGGCCCATTGTTTTTAAGGTATCTGTGACCAACAGATGCATATCTGTATTCCCAGTCATGTACCTTCCCTGTGGCTCAGTTGGTAGAGCATGGTGTGTGCAACTCCAGGGTTGTGGGTTCGATTCCCACGGGGGGGCAGTACAAAAAAATGCATGAAATGAAATGGATGAAATGTATTACTGTAACATTACTATAAGAGCGTCTGCTAAATGACTAAAATGTAAAAAAAAATGAAATCCATAGATTAGGGCCTAATGAATTTGTTTAAATTGTCTGATTTCCTTATACATGTAATTCAGTAAAATGTTTGAAATTGTTGCATGTTGCGTTTATATTTTTGTTCAGTGTAGTTATAAGAAGATGTA